>NC_135091.1:2790000-3990000 GCF_051107435.1 Chaetodon auriga | reverse complement strand
TCAACCATCTATCATTTTGGTGTGTGGTTTTCTGCTCCCCTACTACTTTGGCAGATAATGCTCTCAGGATATTTGTTTTGGAGTGAATTGCTGAGGAGTTGTCTGCAGTGTTTAAGAAACTATTCTGAGGTCATCTGGAACAAAATAGTGAACACTGAGCAGGAGAACCACAAAAGGTGGACCCCTGTTTGTGTCTCTGTTTTTACCTTTTTTTGGTCAAGTTTAGGGGAAGCTGCATCGCTGTTTTTCTGTCCGTCTAACCAACGAGAGGCCGTTGCGGTAAACCAGATTCATAAAGACTTTAACGAGGACAATCCAAACATCTGGAAGGCAGATACTATGGTGAGATCCAGAAAGAGCCTTTTGGATGGGTTTCCCCAAAATTGCTCCACCAGATCTCGTGAAATTTTCTGAAATGAGCATGGCATCCTAAATGTAAATAGCGAGCTCTGTGCAGAGGAAGTGAGTTTCACCATAAAAGAACGGAGGCACAGCAGAAACAGGCAGTAGCTTATATGGGAATGACATTTTGCCTTTTTTACTTAGTAAATTCTTATCGCTCATTGACAAGATCATTCACAGTTTTGTGTCAAGTGGAATTTCTTTAATGTTAAGTTCATGTGTTAATGTTTAATTGTTTAATTCAATGTTTAATTTAAGTTCAACGTGGGAAAATTTCATTTCTTTCAGAGAGTATGGAGACACATATGTGCACAGGGCAACTACAGCATGGTTACGTATTCGGAAAGATTGTGGTTTATGTCAAACCAACTGTGCTTAAAGTGTGGTTTAGGTGACTAAAACACTTGTTTTTCCTGAGATTCGTGCTTTAAATATTTTGCCATAAGTCTCCTGTATTTTAACCTTTCTGAAAAAAGTTGGCTTGATGATGGATTTGAGGTTTATCGGATATCGCCGTGTCTATTTTGCTTTGAAAACATAATTAATGTTGATGCAGGACCATCACTGCAACTGACCAAAAAGCGACAAAGTCCACACAGGGAACAGATTAATGTGGATAAAAGTGTGGATAAACAGCACCAACACGGTGATATCAGATTGTGATATAGAAAAGTAGACACCACATTGCTGTATGTTGCCGTGTCGGCCATATTGGAACGGTCAAGGTTGTGGATAGCAAACACTTTGTGAATTTGCTAGTGAAGCAAGTGGAAATACAGGCCCTGTTGTAACTCCTTCAGCTCCCTGAGAGTTACTCCGGGCTGATGATGATGACACAAAACACATTTTAATTTCATTCAGGGGGCGTAAATAAACAATTTGAAAAGTGTGTTTGTGTGTGTGTTTGTGCAAGTGTCTGCATGTCATTTAGCCGGCTGTTTGACTTCTCATCAGGTCTTCAGGAGAGATAATTAGAGAGTAGAAAGAAACTGGAAACAACAGCCTGTCGTGCGCCCATTGCCCCAAGATACAGCACAATTATAGAGGAGGAGGTGAAATAATGGGAGGGAGGTGGAGAAGGAAAGGAGGTGAGAGGAGGGAATGGGAGGAGAAAGGGAGGGCAATGGGGAGAGGTAGTACAGTCATACCATCAGTGGGAAGAGAGAAAAGGTGACATTAAACAGAAAAACAGCAAAAATGAATAAGGGAACATTTAAACCTGACACACGTAACATATCTGAAGACACTGAAAGAAAAATTCATATTTGTGTTGGAGCAAAGCACAAACCCATATTAAAAACAGTCAAAAGTATGTATGGATTGCATAGCAGTGTACCGCAGAGTTCAAGTATAAAATATGGCAGGAGCCAGCGGTTTCTATCTCCCCCTGCAGCCATTGTTCAAACTCAAACCAGCAGTGCTAAAGTCTGCAGAGCCAACATTGTATGGCCATGTTTCACTCCCCAGAAATGAAAGAACAAATGATTGCATGGACATATGATTGACAAACGGTATCTTAGAGACATGCTGAGTTGAGAGGAATGTTAAAAGAGAGAAGTGAAACAAAGGGAAGATTCATCACACAGGACACAAAGTCCTGTGCGTGTTGTACAAAGCACGAGAGGTTGTTTGATCTGACATACGAGGCAATACATAAACACAAAAGCAACTCAGAAATACAAAAAGATCTCCGGATGGCAATTGCTACTTAGATAACATCCCAAGAGTCATTACAACTACAAACATGCTAAACTGTGTGACCTAAAAGGACAAATGCGCTTGAGTTTGGATGCCCAGCTTTCCAAGACCACATTCTGACAGAAACAGTGTTATGGAGGCGACTATTTGTGAAAAGTGTTAGCCTGGACTAATTCATAGAGATGATGGAAAACCTGACGTGGAAACTCAGTGACAGCAAGTGCGATTTGACCTTCATGATGGACATTAACCAAGAACCTGAGCTCTCTGTCGTCAGGTGTGAAATCATTTGAAGTGAAATTAAAGCTGTGGCAAGTGCAACTGGAAATGAATAACACTCTGCATGTTCCTGCTCTACAAGAACAAAAGCTGCTATGGCCTCGAATATGCTGGCAGGCATTTGGCGAGAGGTTTCAGGATATGAAAACCAGACGAAAGGAACCAGCTGATGTGTCTGACGGCCGACAACACGACATCACTGAGCTGCAAAGAAAGTACCCCATACTGTAAGGGGTGTCAAAACAAGCTCAAGATTGACTGACCCTGAACTGGTAAACCAGCTGTGAGTAGCATCATCACCATCATCATCACCACCATCTGTCATCAGACACCTCACCAGAGAGGAGCAGTACCAGTCAGCGCAGAGGTTAGTGTGATATATGTGTTGAATAATTTACTATGGTCCTCAAAAGACGTAAAAATGGAACTGACCCTTGGCAGTGAAAGGTTAACCTGACTGCTGCTCTGCACCATGAGCTTATGTCCACATGGACTCATTAACTCCAGTGGGAACACAAAGAGTTGTGTTTGGAGATGTCTGGTCATATAATATGTTCCTTCCAGAGATCAAGAGTTCAAGCACATTTGGCTTCCACACTCTTTGTGTTGACATTTTCCCCAAAGGAGTGAGGCCAACATGACCTCGGAACTCCACATGGAGAGAGCAAAGGGTTTCTGAGAATAAATTTAAAAGCTCAGTATTTATTAGATAACATTTCAAATTGTTTCATCTTTATGGTTAAAGCAGCAGCGCACTGGTAAAAAAAATTACTTCAAGTGCTTTAAAACTGAATTAATTCAAGAGTTCGTCGTGTGGTTGTGCTGCTGCCTGATACAGATCTAGAGTCTGGCAGTAAGATTTGAGGTGGATACTAATCTTCATCGTTCAGCTAAGTTTTAATTTGTAGCCACACTAGCAGCATGGCCCTGGGGAACGTGATTTTGGTCAGTATCCGCCTCTTGAGTCCAGCAATATTTCAACAACTACGAGATGGATTGTTGGTAAAGTCATTAATGGTCCCCAGAGAGCAAAGTCTACGACGAGCCCCAGACGGCTCCACCACCATGAGGTTCACATTTGTGGTCTGAGGTGAATTCTCTCAGCGACCCCTGGATGGATTGCTATGAAACTGGGTTCAGACATTCATGTCCCTCTCAGGATGAACTGTAATAACTTTAGTGACCCCACAACTTATACTTTGTTTTGTGACCAAATATCTGTACACTAAAAGTACACCTATGCTGAGTCTTGCCATCATTGGAAAGAACACAAACCTGAGATACACCTGTAAAAGACACAGAAATGTCAAACTCCTCTTAGTGTCCCTCAACTCTAGTGAATTTCAGGCTTCAGAAACATGAGCTTTTCCATGGATATGTCGACCCAAACAGGTCTGCTGGGAACCTTTTTCCGGGGAATGTCAGCCAAATGCAGTGCATGCTCTCTGACAGACTGACATGTACAGCCAAAACTAATCAGCCGATTGATTTAATTTTAAACTGAATGTCTTTGAACTTTGGACTGTTGGTTGCACAAAAACAAGACATCTGAAGATGTCATGTTCAGCTCTGACTAACTCTTTAATGGAGAACAATCACCAAATTAAATCATAATAACAGTCAATTTTTTATTTGCAGCCTTAGTTAAAGAAAGAAGTTCGGTTTTACAGGAGAACAATAGTTGGAATAAGGAACAACAGTTGTTCTCTGTTCTTCCTCAACTTCAGATCCAGATAAACTCTCGCTGCTGTTTCTAATTCTACATTCCCATCTGGCCCTGGAATGATAGTTTGATGCTCTGAACAGTAAAGGTATACCTGATGGATTAGCTGTTTTATTGTTCTGTGAAGGGAGTGAGGAACGGTAAGGCGGGAAGGTCCCAGGGGGGTGGGTGGGGTGGGGGTGGGGGGGTCACGGTGGCAATCTTTCAAAACAGTAATTATCCTCCTCACTACTATCTCCTCGTGTTACCTTTCAGTTAAACCCTGCAATTAAAAAGTTCTCATTCACTGAAATGGCAAGAGTGACAGAATGTGTGGCTGGAGCAGCACAGCCAGCTATGAATTCATTAAAAGGAAATTACACCTGACAACTAAAGCACAAGGCGAGGGCCCTCATCAGCATGACGAGGGCCCCCGAGGCAAAGATTTGGTGTTTGGCCCATACTGACACCCCTTTGCACCCTTTTGCTTCCAAGTTGCAATTGGAGCACACAGCAGGTTAGTCATGACAGCTTTGTCACGAATCCAACCAACCAGACCAACCAGCATGCTGGTCTCAGATCTATTTGGCCCCACGGCTAAAACATTTAAAGTCTTAAAACTGGATTTCAAGGCAGGACATAGAGATGAAACAATGATGCAGAACCAGGTGTGATCCAGATTTCCTCGGCAGCAGGTCTACGCAACAATTTGTGCGCATGAATGAAAATTAGGGACGGACCAAACCGATGCGCTTGATCTGCATCTGAGCTTTCAAGCTTTTCTGCTGTAAGTTGCATTCACTGACTCAGTTTTTAGTGCCACAGTAATCCATGATCCATATTATCAAACCTAATGAGTTCCCCACAGTGTCGTGTACAGTAAACTGTTACCATCATATAGGTTTATGTCATTGCCACCAGGTTTATCCTTTCAGACTCCATTTTGGCTCCAAAGAATACACTTTGACACTTTGAAAATTGACCCAGATTTAGACTTTGCAACCCTATTGGCAAATATTAGCATGCTAACATTCTAAACTTGGATGTCGATTATCAAATTTTAGGACTTCAGTGTGAATTTGTCTGCATCAACGGACCAGTGTGTTGGATTTAGTGTCATCTAGTGTTGAGGTTGCAGATTGCAACCAGCTGAGCACCCCTCCCCTCACCCTCCGCAAATCTTGCAAATAACATGAAAGTTCTTCTCCAGAACCAGTCCCTCTCTAGAACCAGTATGTCTGTTCTGGGCTACTGTGGCGGTGCAACATGGCGGACTCCGTTTACGAGGGTCCACTCCCTCTGTAGATATAAAGAGCTCATTCTAAGGTAACGAAAACACAATTTTTATTTTCAAGTGATTATACACTAATGAAAACATACTTCCGAATATTATATTCAATTTTTGCCAATATGTCCGTCTAAATCCCACATGCTGATCCTGTAACTGCAGGGGCTTTATTAAGCACATCAGATCTCTTTGTTTGTAATAAAAAAAGCATTGGGAGGTGGATGTTAATCAAATTCCCACAGGGAATCCACAAAGCCCAAACTGCTGGCAGCTCTGGCACAAAGAAATGCACATCATCTTGGCCTGAAGAAACTGACAGACAGACAGGTGCATCAACTGCAAGCTGATTTATTCCAAGTAGACGAAAGACAGATGTTATGAACTCCTATGAACAGAATGTCCTGATTGATCTGAGTATGAAAACCACCTTATTCTGCTTGCAAATCCACCTCATACTTGCTGACCACCAGTCAAAGGCCAGGGCAACATTCCTGAGAGAGTCGTGGGGGCTTTTAGTGAATGTCATTTTCTCAGATTTCTTTATTGAATAAATGTTCTGGCATTTGATCCAGGTGAGGGAGAAGTATTGGGAAGATGAAGCACGCCAATTCTTCCTCACTGATGAATGTTCTATCTGCTTGATGGACTATAGCGAGTTCTCCTCAGAGGCTCAAACAGATGGCCCTCATTGCAAAAAGATGGTTTTTCTCAGCTACTGAACAGTATGAAGATCTCATCTTCTCATTTGATTAACTGGAAACCCAGATTCACAAAGGAATTCACAACACGCGCCACAGTGTTCAAAACAGATCTGTGGTCGTCTGGCCAGGTTGGCTGCTCCATCTGGGCTCGTATAATTCCCCCTCAGCGTTTGAGTGAGGTCGCTACGATCCAGGAAGTGTTCCTGCCTGTTTTCGAGCTTTGTTGTTGCTGAATTGAATCATGAGGCAGTGGGATTCTGCAGGAGAACACACCACATCTTACAGTCTGAGGCTGGGAGCAGACGCTGCTGGTCTGAAGCCACCCCTCCTACACACCTCCTGCCCTCTGAATGCCAAACACCCACCTAAACCCTCAACCCACAACCCAGCCCTGAACTTCCCCAAACACCTCCAACTCCCCTCAGTATGTCAGGCACTTCCACCATCAGAGCTTAACTTAGCTGTTTAACCTTTCTACACTAGCTATGTAGCAGCGCAGCAGCACTCAGCTCAACAGAACCAATTTGGCTACATGCACAGTGACATTAAAGTCTGAAGAAAATTGACTTCCCTGGTTTGAGTCTGTCTGGAGATCTGTGTTGCATCTCTTTTTCCCTCAATACTTGCCATCTGTTAAAATGAAAAAAAAAAAAAAAAGCCCAATCAAAAAAGTCATTATGCAGCCTGTGTAAAGAGTAGGGATTCCCCGATCTAACCCTTTTCTCTCCCAATTCAGATACTGAAACTGAGAACCAATCCGATGCTCATGCTCACTTTTTCCCCTTCATTTGAAATCTGCACACCTCACTGTGTGGACCTCATCTTCAAGCAAGATGTAATGAGAGCAGGAATCACTGATGCTAGAAACTGAGATGACTACTGACCATTTCTGGATGAATTTAACTGAGGAGACCTCAGGAGACCTGAGGAGGAAGAGGGTTAAAGGTCTAAGAGAGGGCCTGTGGAGCACATGTGGACACCAGAACCTTGAAGCTGGCGACACGTTCAACACCAGTCCTGCTCATGCTCGCTGTGGTCTTCCTGGACTTGGGGACCAGGTTGTTGTCAAGGCACCACGCCACCATGTGCTGAGCCAGGACCAGCCTCTCAGACCGCATCATGATGGTGGCGGTGAGTGCAACAGGGCATGAAGTCATTGAGGCTCGCTGCAGTGGAGTCTCATAAGGTTTTAGTATGTATTGTGTGTAAAAATCGAAGTAGAAAGAGGCATGAAAAGACTTTACATTTTTTCAGTACTTGAGTAAAAGTACTTATATTCCACCACTGATGGTGAGATGGTTTGTCTCCGTGTTTTTTCGTAATAAACTCAGTGGTTCTGCGGAGCTGACTGGAGGCCTGGCTCTGTTTCTGCTGAGTGAATTAGTTTGTAAGCTGTGTCAGAGAGCATGCCACAAAACACCACGGCCAACCACCAGCCGAGCAGCCAACACCCGTTCAGCGTAGGATTCAAAACGGGGTTCAGGGGACGTTTGAGTTCTTGTTGCCAAATATGTTGATTTATCTGCATTTCTAGACCTCAGTGTAAGAGACTCATAATGCACTACAAGTGTCCTGCCCCCGGAGAGCTCCTCCACTGAGAGGCTTGGTGTAATAAAATCAGATCTGTTTGGGATGAAGATTTGCCAAAGTAACAAAGCATCCAATGAATTTCTAAGGTTTTATCAGTGCTGGAGGGAAGAAGTTACCCAGAGCTGTTTCTTATTCAGTTTGTTCCTATTTGTTTGTTTTTTTGTTTAATACTGCATTTAACATCCATTTAGAGGGAATTTGCTAAAGGCTCAGGGGCAAAGTCTGAACGTTCAGAGCACTCAGGCTTTATTGATCCCACTTTGGGAAATTCTTTTGTTGCAGCAGCAGGTTAAACATATGCATAAACATAAAATACATACAATAAAGAAGAAGAAGGATGAGAATAAAACTAAGAGAAAAGAGGGTTTTCAAAAAAAATATAACTAAGTATATAAACAGAATAACTGCAATTCTTGAAATATAAGTATATGTATAGATTTAAATAACATATGATATATATTATAATACACCATGCATATTATATAATACTATAGCGTAATATAATACAATATAACAGTATATAAACAGAGAATAACATCAATTCTTAAAGAGAGAGAGCCACAGATATAAACTATATACCAGAAAAAATATGTGCAAGTTGCGAGTGATGGACCACACACACACAGAGCGAGTAAACAGAAAAGCAGAACATAAACTTCACAAATAGATTTTATTTTGTGATGCTTGAGTTTCAAAGACTTTCAGCTTTGAATAGCTGCTAAACGCTGTGAATGTGGGGCTAACCAGGTGCACATCAGGGACTTACATAATAAGCAGCGAAGGCCAGAAAAGATGTGGTCATTTGCTGCCAATTTGTTTGTTTTATGGAAAAGGGAAAAGTAAGTGGTTACAGGCCTTTTTTTAATAAAACATCAAACTGGATATCATCATATAAAGAGACATGAAATGATGAAACTTGCCAGTTGAGTGATTCACAATTTCCTAACAAGCAGCGAGCACAAACCCAACAAGTCTCTCACTTATCCAGGTTTTCATCCTGATGCATGGAACAAACAACCAAGACAAACAAGCAAAAAGGAAAAAGCTGAGATGTGGATCCGTGATTGAATGAAGTGATCTGCTTATGCTTGTTTGTTCAGGGCATGAACATATGGTTCAGACTTCACGGAGATGCACATGTTGCATTCTGAGGTTTAAGGGCTTAAAGTCATTTGTGGGTAAGAGCAGGCACCAGATACATAAAACTGTGCAGACTAATGACTAACACTATGTTTAAACATGTAAACACACTGTTCTCATCAGATTTTAGGACCGTCCATATGGATGGTTATGATCTATATCCCTCGCCTGAAGCCTGATTTCCACCACAGTCAGCTTCCGACAGTCTGACATAAAAGGTTTCAACACACCTTTGATCAATATTTCTGCCTGCTCTCTCATTACAACGATCAGAAAGGAAGTAGAACTATTCAGTACTTTTTGTGGCAGTAGGATTCGTTGGCATTGACTATTTTCTTATAATCTGTACAAATGTACATTGACATAGTTGTTTTTTCTATGCTGTATCTTGTATACTTCTTTATTTTCACGTTGACCTCTTTATGCCACTGTGCTTGCTTTTTGTAACTTGCTGGCTGTAGCGACTAAACTGGGGGATCAATAAAGTCTTATCTGATTTTATTGCTGTTGTTATGTAAGTGCCATTCTCCAAAAAGCCACAGCAGCCATTATGAGCAGTCCTGGCTATTTTATTGTCATTAACTTATCACATACAGACGCACTAGTGATACCTCGATTACCACCATCGATCTCAGAAAGGTAAACAAGATGTAATTTATCGTTTTTATCAAAACAGAATGCTGTATGATGAAGAATGAAAGAACAAGATCACACAAAATAATCTAAGCTAAGTTCTTAATGTGCCTCTGATTGCTGTCTAGACTGACTGAAATAAATAAAATCACACAATCAGTGAGACTGGCTAATGATCCAAACAATCAGGCTTTTAGGATGTTGCTTGTTTCAACACACATCAAACTGCAGATGAACACGACGTGTCCGAGCACGAACACTGATGCACAGAGCAGGCTGTCGGGTTCGGCCAGCAGGCCTCTGCTCGCCCGCCCCACGACTCACCCGGACACCAGCTATGCTAACCCTGATGATAGCCAACGCGTGGCTCGCTGCACTGATAGCATCTGCTGCATCTCATGGCGTGCGAGTGGAAAAGCACTGGTCTGATAATCAGCTCATTTTTCTTTAAGTAAAATACCAACAATTCTCCAGTGTGAGGACTTTCTATTATTCATTCATATCTCTGGGTCGTGAACGGTTGGTTTGATGAAACATTTACTCAGATGTGATGAAGCCGAAGCCTCTTTTTTTCAAGACCTACTTCATAAAATGTACTCAAGGTTCAAAAGTACCACGTTAAATTCATTCTACACTGGAAACTTTGTTAACCTGTGTTTTCTTTTTCAGTGCTGTTATTTTTCCTTTTCAGTTCAGGTTTTGTTGTCCGGCTTCATCACAACACCAGCAGGCTGAGGTGGGCTGAACACAGTAAGATACCGATCCATTACAGTATGTGCTAACCGGCCGTGATGCTGATCATTAGGGTCAGGATAGTCTGACTCACTGGATGTTGACTGTAGGTATCAGTCTGCCACTGGCTCTTCAGTAATCTCCACTAATGTTCTCAAACAACCCATCAAAATAGAAACAAACAGCCTCTGACATGCTGATCTCTGCAGAAAATGGCAAAACCCTAAACCCGGTTACCTTTTTCTTTTGCAGGGATTTATACATTTTAATACGGAGGCTCATCTCCAAACACGCAGATGTTCCCACAAAACAACCTGTGACACGACCATAAGGCGACTGTAATTGGTTTAAAGTCATACAGTTAAGCCAGAGCGGTTTTCCTCCCTGCACCAGAACGATAAAGGGTTCAGCCAGGCGTTCCTCTGCGGTGCTGTTGAGGAGGGTATAACTATTAGAGACCAGGATCCGGACGTCTTGGATGAAAATATCACCACAAATAGCGTTAAACACTGGTCTGAGAAACAGATCAGCTTGTCCTCTTTAATACGTAACACTCCAATCATCTTACATTATTTGTCTCAGGTTTCTCTATCATTTTCCAGCTCGCCTTCCTCTCCTCTTCTCTCCCAACTTGCCGTGGTGGAAAAAAAAAAGAAAAAAAAAATCAAATCACTTCCATATATTGAGTTTCATTGAAGCTCAGGAATGGGCTTTCTTCACCCAAATGGCCTCTACGTGGAATCCTGTCCTCCCTCCTCCCTCCGTCTCCCCTTCGTTTCCGACCACACTTTATATATCGACGGTATATACGGGTTTATGAGGTCTGATGTTTGGTGAACCTCATCCCTCCTTCCCTCCTCTCCTCCTCTCCTCCCGCCCTTCGTCCCTGTTTTATAAGAAGCGTGAAGGCAGCTCGTTTTGCCGTTTTAAACTCTGAACTCCAAACAGAAGATTTACTGTATTGCACTGAAGCGCTGATGGCCGACTACGCCTGTTTTTCCATCAGCATCTCATCTGTTTTCTTCCCCCCAGCAAACAAGAGAAGAAAAGGAGATGAGACAAATGATATGCGATGATAGGAGGGGAGAGATGTTCTTGCTCCAGATCGTGAGGAGTCCTGCGGTTTATTACTGTATATATATCCTGGTCTGAGTTCCTTTGTATGCACACATGCAAACAATATGGTTCACCTGCTGGAGCACCAGTTGTATAAAGCTGTCTTTATTTGCCCTCCTCTGATCTGATATCGGAGTGGAAATTGTTTGAGGCTGGATAAATCAGATAAGAGAAAGAGGGCTAGAAAAAAGAAAATACGAGCTTTAATGAAATAGAATGTCAGGAAAATGCTGGTGGGTCTGTGAGGCTGAACTTGGGCACAGCATGTGCTGAGCTAAATGCTAATATCGGCACTGCTAACTTTTATTTACCAGTGTGTTTGTAGTGGTTAAACTTCAAGTGAAGCCGTCTTAGTTTCTCCATCACAGACCTGCTAATGATAACATTTTGTGTGTTTTTCGATGGATCACAACTGAAATCTGTCTTTCCATGAGCAGCCTACAGGTTCTGCTTCTGAATCGGTTAACTTTTTCTTTAAACGTTTGTGGATTTAGACTCATGACTGCTAACTGTGTGAGGCCTGATCATCATGCACTTTTTCCACATTCTTATTTTCTTAGCATACAGAAATACCACAACCCTTATTTAAACACATCAGTGTCTGATGTCAAAAGGCCGAGTACTCAAAGTATGAGATAAATAAACAGTTTGCACGCTGCAGGGCTGCACCGTCTTGTCTTATTTGCACCCAGTGACAGTAGAGCCCTGCAATGTGCGAGCTGTTTATCTCATCATTTGCTTGCTTTGGGCTCAGCACCCGCCCGCCTGGCTTTGAATGCGTGTGCATACTTCTACTTGTGAATATCAGAAACATGCATATACTGTATGTTAGGGTTTATGAATAGAGGACGCGTACGCTCTTGTTATCTGAATGCTTGGTGTACAGCCTACAGTAGTTTAAATAATGACTCATAAGACATTCAACAAACAGACCTCCTGCATGGCCTCAGGTGACTGAACAACAGGCAAATAAATCATTACAGAGACTCCAAATTATTCAAAGGCCTGCAGGCTGCGGCAACAACACACAGCTTCAGGGTGCAGGAACGTAAGATGCAGCACATTTTCTAACTACCATAATAACAGCAAGTAGTTCAACCACAGACAGCCACGGCGAGAAAGCAGCAGACAGACAGAGAGTGAATCCAGCTCAGCGCTCATGTAACCTCCCGTTAGCTCACTCTCCCGGTTCTTCTATTCGAATGGCGCTGAGTACGACTAGCCTCATAACTCACCCCACAGTCCCTCAGAGTACTATCACCAACATATACTCGAAGTCTAGTACTTTGTTACATTCCACCACTGTGTCAGCTCACTTTACTGCAGCTGCAGAAAAAAAACATTAAAAATCCAAACAGTAGATTTCAGTCTGGCCTCACTCCAGCCAAAATGTTATTTCTGATAACGATCACAATAAACTCCTCTTTGTCAGTTCCACGCCTCAGTTCCCCTCCACAGCATTTCATCGCTTGCTCTGATCCCATCAAAGTTGACTGGATAAAGCCATTCAAACTGAATTTGAGCAGTTATTTGGAACAGTGTGACGGCTGCGCAGCTAATGATGCAATTAAAACATCAGAAAGCTTAGAAAGCACGCATTTGAAATTTGCACAGTTGAACTACTAACCTTGATAAGCAAATTAACTGCTTTTGCACTTGCATGTAGTATTTTGTTGTACTCTGCAGCTTCCTGCACCTGTATGTTTCTCTTTAACATGCAGTATTTTTTTTTTTTTTTTTTTTGCACTTTTTGCTCTCCATCGTGAGACGTCTCAGCTCAAGATAGGACTGTACCACTTTGGGGAGAGGCTGTTCGTTAACTCCACTTCTTAAGATTTGGCTGTGACCTAATTGGTGTGTGTGCTTGAATTAATTAATTAAAGCTGAAGATGCACAAACTTACAGGCAAGCAGGTACAGGTTCCAGGTTCCAGGTTCCAGGTCTCAGAGCACTGATCCTGGTCCAGGTTCCAGAGGCTAGAAAGCAAAGGCTTAGAGCAACACTGACAGTGACTGGAAACCAGCCAGTTATACACTGCAGGGCTGATGAGGGAAAGTGGAAACAGGTGAGCAGGTGGGACCTGCTCACCTGTTTGGTGGAAAGGTGGAATTTCTCTGCTGATGTTCATTTAAACTACACTTTCTCTGGAGGTGATTTCACTCAGGTCGCTTTTTACCACACTGGGAAGCTGACCTGCGACTTTCCTCCTTCGCTGTTCCTCTTCCGAAGGGAAAAGGTGAATTTCCTGTGACAGACTGAAACAGCATTTCATTAATATTCATTATGCTCAATTCACAACGCGACAGGGGTTGGATTATAAAACAGGATGTATAATCATATCCTAAATAATTTATCTTGAGCACTTATCGTTTCCTGAGCAGGAAAAGGAAAGGGGGAGAGGAAATGGTGAAACTAGAGGAGAAACAGAGGGAGGAGGAGGAGAGAGGAGGAAGACATGGAGAGGGGAAGAGAGATGGAGGGACGCTAAGATGTTTCCTCAAATTCACCTCCAGAAACTCAAAGTACGTCAGGAGTTCTCTCTCAAAATGTGGATACGATCATGAAGCAGCTGAATTGCAGCTGACTGAGAGTTAAATCACGTATGTACATATGTTAAGTTATACGTTTAAGAGAGCATTACTGTGTTTCTGTCAGAGGATAACGACTTTACACTTAACTAATGATTGTGAACGTCAGACCATGATCTAAGTGATCTTCAATGTACAGTCTGAGTTCGCTCTTTTGGTTCAGGTTCAGGTATTTCATATTGTGTTCAGGGCTCAGATTTATTGGTATTGTCTGAAACTCTTTTGAAACACACACTGAAGGATCAGGGAATGAGATGTAGGTGCCCAGGTGAGTGTGGTGATCAGGTGACTGGAGGTGCTTCATTTATCCCCCCTCATAGTCCATGTGAGACATGAGTAAGAGGTGTGAGGAAGAGCAGCAAGTCAGGAGAATGGAACAACCGTCATGCCAAAATGATTGGTTTGCAGCGTCACCTGTGACTGAAATGAGACTGATTGATGATTAAAATATGTTCTGTTGCTGAAAGACAGCAGTGAAGACTCTGCTCCTCTTCCTCTCTACGAGCCAGCAGGTAAAGAGACTCGGGGAGGTCTTGAAATTCCACGAAAGGTCGTCTTGTTTTGCGGTTCCCTTGTTAATCAGAGAGCACGGATCCATTCATTTCAAACACCGTGAATCAGAAAAATACATCAAATCTAAAACCTGCAGGGTCCTGGCGGGTTGCTGTCCCTTCTTCCTCAGCGGAGTTCAACAGCAGTGCGGTGGTATGAAATGGCTTTACAAATCGCCTGTCAATCATGGTAATTGGTTATATTTATGTTATTCATGGGATGATGGATGAAGGAATTTCCGTCTTATTGTTGCCAAACCACAGCAATCTGGTTTCAGAAACAGCTCGTCTGTCACGTCTCAGGAGCCTAAACCAAATGAATAAATCACCAGGGATGGACTGGTTTGGCACACAAGCTCTTCATTCTTTCAGGGCTTATTCGAACACATCTTCATACCTGAACAACCAAATGCCAATGAATCCCAGGATGACATGTGGAGAGTACCGGTGATGGGCGTGCTGGACCCTCATCATCATGTGGTTAACGTTGTGAAACAGTCGCAGTTTGCTTGGTTTTAGGCCGCAAATCTACTTGGTGACGTTTAGGAAAAGCTGATGGTTCCTGTTAAAAACCTTATTTATGTATGTTACGTTACGTAAGCACGATACAAAAGTTATGAAAAGGCAACGCTGCCTTTCAGTTTCACACCAGACACGGACAACAGTCTCCTGGGTGAAGCTCCCGTGTTTGTTTGATGCATCCATCCAACCCACCTTCCACCATACACAGACTTTCCTGCTCTCTACACTACGTCGCCTGACTTCCTGTTGTTCTCCCATCATAATCAGCCTAACAATAACCGTAATATGAGTTGGCTTCTGAAGAGGACGGGCTGGCTTAGTCATTTCAAATTCCCACATCAAGGCAAAATAATATAGTGGGCTGTTCTACAATGACTATAATTACATAGCATCTTGTCAAAGCGCTGTTTCATTACAGTTTCAGTAAATGTCAGTAAATCCTGGTAAGTTTGAGGCGTTTCGTGTAACAGAGTGGAGAGCAGCCAACAGGTGGAAGATAAGTTTAATGAAAGGGAGGCAAAGTCAGAGGTTTTTCTGTATTTATACACATTTATACTCATCAATAATAAGATGCATTCCAATTAGAATATATATGTAGTACGTATATTCATATATGCACATACTGTTGAAAAGAAAATGCTGTGTAAGTTGTTCAAATCACATTTAGTTTCTTGATAAAACCTGATACGTTATGACTTTCGGTGGTTTCTAAAAAGAACAAAATATAACTGTCAAAACCTCTAAATCATATCTGAATTTTCAGTTTTTACATATAAGAGGTGAAGATTTGACTTCAGAGTGAGGAAAGGTGATCAAAATGTGATTGTTGTGCAGTTTCACCTCTTCTCCTTAATGGGCATCAGTCCAGCTCAGGAAGACCTCCTGATCATCCTCCTTTATCCTCCAGCAGCCTCTCTGACCTCACAAACATGTCTGTTCAGATCAGCTCCTGCTTCCAAACCACAGACTTCAAATCAATTTCAGGAGGAACCAGAGCCAGTTCTGGTTTGTCTGAGAACGCTGTAAGTGTGTGTGTGTGTGTGTGTGTGTGTGTGTGCAGTCTGAATCTATGAGTCTATAAAACCACCTTATCTCCATAAAGAGTGTGATAAATGATGCAGGAGTTCTTGTGTTTTCTCTCCTTTGACTCCTGGCAGAGGTAGCGACAGGCTTCTCACATATTTCACTCACTGTGCTTTGCGGATTAGCTACTTTACCACATACTTAAGGAGAAATCCCAGTGTTATGATTGGCTAATGAAGCAAAGATGAGATGGTGTTGAAGCCACAGCTGGCTCCATCCTGGAGCTCAAGTGGAGGATTGACTGTACACAGAGACTCAATGTGTAGCAACAAGGTTATCAAAAGATGAAGTGTGGTGTGAATGCACATCTTCAACCTGAGCCTTAAACTCATGTAAGCTATCCTTAAGGTGATTTAAGACAGAATGTAAATTTCAGAAACAGAAGAAAGTAAAAAGATGAAATGCAGTTTAATACAACAGAATTCTGGGAGCAACAAAACAATTGTCATATGAATAAAGATGTGAGGCAGCCATTCGTCTGTGAGCAACCGTGATCTGCTGCACGTGGCATAAATCTTTGTCTGCAGGTCCCAGTGAAAACAGCTCGTTACCTCTCTGGGGAGTTGGAGGTGTGCAGCCTGTTGCCTGCAGATCTTCATCTAACAGCTCACTGTGGCTGCTCCTTCTGGTTCCATTACTCCCTGCAATATGTCAAACTGATTGGCTGTCAAACGAATGCAGACAATGACCGTTGCCTTGTTTCGTAGATGTGTTTTGGATGAATTGCAAAGCTCACTGACAAGCAAAGTGCGACTGTTTTGTCAATTAAATGGTTTAAATGTGAAGCTGCAGCAGCAGGAAATGTTGGGTTTGCATTAGCAGTAACTGAATGTAGCTGTGATACTGCAAATTTCCAAATATTGCAATGCTTTCATCAGTGGGTCATAGGCGTAGTGTTACCTCAGCGATAGATAGAAACTGCAGACATTGATTTCATTGAAAGTCTTTCATATGCTCTGGTTTATGACCGCAGTGTCAATACACACTGGTGGCATACGATACGGCAAAGCCTACTTACCCATGGTAGAAGCACAAAAATCAAGGGAAAATGGGCGAATAAATCCGATCTGAGCAAGTCAGCGTCACGGATAGTGAGACAGTTCGTGCATTTTAATTCCCTTTATTGTGGAGGTGATGAAGATAACATCACTAACAAGCCAACATGGGCTGGTGCAGAAAAGTGTTTGCAGGATAATAATAATTATAATAATACATAATACTAAACAACAATTAAAGCAAAAGATCAATTACAATCCTCATCAGAACACATCTGCATTTAGTACAATACTCTGGACAGTTCAGAGTAACTGGAGACACGTTTAAATTAACTGGAACTGTAGATACGACGCTGACGAGACGTGATGGACTGAAGCATATTTGTTGGGTTAAAAGAGGATTCACCCCCCATGAAAAAAACAGGCAATTCAGTCAAAATGAAAGGAGCTGATTCAGTCACCCTTTCGATATCTGACAGGTTGTGAAGCCTTTGGGCTCAACACAGCGCTGTCACTGTGAGACGACACAGGTTCACTTCACTGGTTTGACCTCAGCACCGCACGCACTCAACTTTCGGACCAAAAGCAAACAAACTGAGCTTATTTAAGGTGACTTCTATTTATACATCCGAGCGAGCGGAGACTATAATGTTACCCTCTGCTGAGCTGCCAAAGAACTCATAAAGAACATGAAAAGGGAGCAGAGAAAATCTTAAACTGTTCCATAGATCCTGAAAGATGTTTTTCTACCATAAATGGATCCATTTTTGAAAAAACTGGGAAACATGTTCTTAAAGATTTCCACATGTGGAAACTCAGTGTTTGACCTCTGTGAACAGGATATATGTGATGAAAATTATCTCCACTCAAAGGCCCACTTACTGGCTTTTTCTGAGCTTTTCAATCAGCGGAGTTTAAATTGAGATTATGTTGTCAACAACCACAGCACAGTTTAACCATTTCTTCTTTTAAACGTATTTGGAGGAACTCTGGTGCGTTATTAGCAGCATTTATACACATCGTTTTGGTGTGTGGGACCAAGATCAATTTTAAGATAAGGTCTGATTTATCTTCTTGTTGTGGACCACAGAGCTCCTTTGTTGTCCAAAAACTATTAAAAACACATCAATGAGTAACACTGTTCCACTGACATGTTCCTTCACCATGAGCACACACACTGTAGTTTATTCTGACTCAGTCGCCCACACACACACACACACACACACACACACACACACACACACCCTGCTGCTACAAATATTCACCGGAGCAACAAATGTGGATTAATCCGCCCAACAAATGCTCCATTTCCTCCTGTTTGAGTAACATTTGCTAAAAACTATAGTGAGCAGCTGTTCTAGGAAATTACTGAAAGTCACTATCTGTGAGCTGTTTGTAAAGATTTACGTTTTCCTGAGTGGGTTCAGAGGTGAGAACCACAGCTCTCAACACACTGCTGGTTTTGGTCTTTACATGATTGATGACAGGAAGAAAGCGTGATCCATTATCTGTCTTTACGTCCACCTTTAAAAAATATCAGGGTATTTTTCAGTGGAAGTCAATAATGTCAGAAATGATCCCTGCGTACACAGAACTGTTTTCTTTCCTCTTGTTCAGGCAGTATTTCTTATGTGCTCCCTCTGTAGTCTAACAAAATCTGTAAAAATGTAAACGAATAATTGAATCAATGCAAACAATAAAAACAGAAGCCGCAGGGTCAACATGTGTGACATTAGACACAAAATGATCCAATTGACTACAGTGCTTTCAGTCCAGAGGATTTAATCTCATGCTGTTAGGGGCCTTAGGTTATGTTTTGGGGCCAAGAGGAAAAAACCAGCAACAATCTTTTCTACCCTCAGGTTGAACCCCGGCCAGCGACTGACAGATTAAGCGAGCTAAGCCACTGGAGCTGCCAAAGGGTCTTCATCTCTTCTTTCACAGTCTTTGGGGGTTTATTTCTGTGCTGAATAATACATTCCTCTGCCACTCTGGGCAAAAGAAAAGAGAAACATGAGCCACGGTGCCTGACAGTCAGTACAAGGCGTACTTCACCACTCAGCCGTGCTTTAGTGTTGACGAATCAAGGTCTAAAGATCCACAGTCTAAACCTCGTGTCTGATTGCTGAAAGATTTCTCTGTGTTCTTCCTCCAAGTTTCACCTCTCAATCCACATGATTGGCTGCTTAAACAGAGATTCAACTTAACAAAAGATGCAATGAGCTACAGGTGCACAGAAACTGTACATCCAGAAAATAAATAAAAGTAAACCACACAGTGCCAAAGACAAACTTCAGATTAAGGTAAACATGTTCAGCTGTGGGTGTTTGACTACAATAGATGACACAAACAAAAAGGAAATATCTGAAAAAATAAATTCAAATGAATCTTTTTAGCTAAATATCTTAAAACCATGTCACCTTGTGTGTTTATTCCCTCTCCACTTGATCCACTGCACAAAAAAAAGTGTAAAAAAATCAATGAACCACGACCATAAAATTAGCATATTGACACAAATTATTTCCTTTTATAGCCACAAGGTAAAACTGAATAATGGATTTCATCAATGAACGAACCAAGTGTGCCAAGTGCCACGAAAGCTCCATGGTAACAAAAACAACAGCCTCTTAATGGGTACTTCCTCTGTAATGGTGTGTTCAGACCAAATGTGAGGTGAAGTTTGAATCACACTTGCGTCAATAATGCGACACAAAAGGTTTGGTCTCGGTATTAAATTACAACATTCTTTCCAAGAAATTATTTGGAAACTATGAGGAAGTAAAGGTAGTCATAGTAGTAAAATGGGAGTGATTTAAAGCTGACTCCCACAGAAATGACTCCCGTCCAGTTTCATTTCTGTGTGGTTTTTTTCCACAAATGTCATGCACTGGTCAGGTGGCTGCAGCCAACCAGCGCCCAGAACAGACAGGAGAGATTTAAAAAAAATGAATAAATAAGACGACCAAATGGCTAGTTTTATGTTCAAAATAACAAAAATCGCTTTATTCATATCAGAACTGCCTATTTATATATAAAAACCAAGTGATCTATTGTTATTACGTATGATTACACCCCACCTGATCACTTCTTTCCTGTCCCGTCCTAGTCACGAGATGAATTGTGAAATCCCACAGGATTCTTGAAAAAATGTCTGCTACTGTGAGGAAGTACTGGACCTATAAAATAAAGTGTGATCAACAACTATTCTCTTTAATACTGGAAAAATATACCATATACCAAAGCAAAGCTATATTAAAAGTTTTTAATGAGGCAGTGCAACAAATAGTCAAGCGATTTTTACAAACTATGACTTGTTTGCTTGAATGAAGTGTGAACAGAACCCTAAAATGACCACAGCAGTACATCAAGTCAGTTTCAGTGATATAGCAACTCCACATCTTTCTGGTATCTGTACAAATGCAGCTTCACAGAACACCATGCGGCAGTCAGTAACTGCCAAACTGCAACCTTAAAGGAACAGAAACATTTTCAGAAACTCTTTGCTGATGACTAAATGTTCTGCATGGTCCAAACAGTCACTGCTAATTAGTGAGGGGAAGCTCTTGTTTGTACATCAGTTCAACTGTATGACTTTATAGTTGCAATTTGAGCGCTTACATGAGGAAACAGCTGCATGCAGAAGTCCACAGAGGAACCTCATTATTTTCTCAAGAGGCACGCCATCCTTTTTGGCTTCAAATTTATGGAAAAAGGATTCATTTACAAACAGGATTTTGAGCACAATTATGCTTCAAGACTTGCTGACAGGCTGGTCTAAAATCTAAGGAAGGGCAGGAAGTGTTGACTTTCACAGCGTCCCGCGGTTCAAATCAAAAGCAAATGCTGTAGCTTTAGTTTTATAAAGTGATGGGACAACATCACAAGTGCATTTCTATTCGCCCCCTATATTTGGGTGGTGGAAGGCACGGACAAAACCGAGTTGACTTAACCTAAACCTAAACTATGTGCATGCCTGAACACCACTTTTTTTTTTTTTTTTTTTTTTTTGGGTGGGGGGGCTTGGCTGAACTAACTGTGAAGGTGATAATAATATAATCCTGGCAGTTGCACAGTAGTGTCTTTCTTCATACTAGAGCTTCTTTTTGCTATCATAAAAACAAAACTATTACCAATTGCTGAATAAAAAAAAAAATATAATTTGAACATAAACAAGATTCCTCACTTTAACAGTAATGCTGTTGCCATAAATTACACCCTGTGTGATTGCTAAACTTTGGCTGACACGCAGAAAGAGCAGAGCTTCAGTGGCCACTGGCATTAGACTTGGTTTTTATCATTCATCCTCAAACCACCAACAATCATCTCACAGTTTGATTGTCTACATGGAGAGAGCTTCAGTCTTTCAGGAAAGTGGCTGAAGAGGGAAAATACCATTAAAAATAGCAAACGATTGTGATTTTTTTTGAAAACAACCTTAGTTGGTCAAGATAAGTGGGATAAGTGACATGGCAAAGCTTCGTGAAAGTTGAGATATTTCCAATATAAATTCAAAATGTGTGTCAATATGCCGCCATTGTCACGGATATCAGCTTTGTTTGTCATGATAATATACATTATAATAGAATGTAAATATGTTCTAAAATCATTTAGAGCTACCCTTGGATCCACTGGTCTGCAGCTTTCAGGTGGAAGACAGACTATTCTATTGCATTCAGTTCTATTCATCCATGATTCATCTATGACTTTTTCCCATGAATTGTTTCTCACTAAGATGAAAAAAGGCAGTAGACTACGTCTACACAGCATGGGCAGCTGAAGTGTGTTTTGGTTTGTATGTACAGTCCAGGTGACCCTTCCAGGACCCAGATAAGGCATGAACAAAAGCAACCATCGGGACACATTATACCAATATAGAATAAGGCACATAGAATAGATAAATCATCAATATTTACATAGGATATGGCTCCACACAAACATGCACACAGCCAGTATAAACAAACATCACAGTATTAAAAAACACCAAGACATAACTGCCTACTTTTTGTCTACCAGAACTTTTTTCCTCTTCTCTGCCTTCCCACCTTGTGTTTATCCTTTCCTCCCTTCTCTGTTCCCTTTCATTTCCTCTTCGTTCCACAGTCTGGCAGCCAGGTCAGCAGATTCTATAGTTTGATATGATACAGTAGAATTGCATCAATGTTCTCTGACCACTCCGTAGCTGTCAGACACCCCATAACTATCCAGGAGACCCCGGGATTTTAAAACCATAATGTGCGACTTTGTCCATGATTAATGTAACGTGGTCTCTGTGTTTTTAGCAGTTTGCTGCAGCAAGTTCACAGGCTGCCCTTTGAGCATTATGAATGAAAAGGCAGATTTTTCGTGATTAACGGACACTTTCATACAAAGCTAACAGTCCATTTAGATGGTGGCTCTCGTTTAAATCATGTGACTGTTCATGCATTTTTTACTGCATGCTGTATAAGCTGCACTGGCTCTGAGAAAAAATTCAAATTAGTATTCTCTCACTCCAACCAGCTCCAACAACCAGCTCCTTGTGAATTGTGATGACTAGATATAGACAGAAAACTTGAATATTTGCAAATCAGTCCAATGAAAATTACCATTAAAACTGGGGCTCCTCCAACAGCTACGCCTGCTAACAATGTGCATGATGAAACACATTAAAATTAAACAAGGGATTACAATTCAAAGCTCCAGGAGCAAGGGAGGATGGCGGGAAGGATCCAGGTATTCTAGATGACAAGAGAGACACAGTGGTGAGAAAAGCGAGCGCTCTAGAAAACATTCCCTGGATGTGACAGGCCAGGAAGGTTCTAGAATGTTGCTCAGGAAGTTTAAGAAGCCTGGAGGGTTCTAAAATGTTGGAAGGCTTCTGTAATAGCCGTTGGAATTCTAGAACCCTCCTTTGTGGCAGAAGCCTGGAAAGACTTGTAGAATGCTGGGAGCAGTTCTAGAACAAAGACAATTCTAAGCCGTTGAAGCTGTCAGAGAGATCTAGAATCTTGGGAGCAGTTCCAAAACGTAGAATGTCAGACAGGTTTTGGTAATGGCCCTTGGAATTCTGAAACTCTCGCTTGTAGCTGAGGCTGTCAGGGAGTTCTAGAATGTCAGGGTAGTTCCAATACACGAAAGGTTCTAGAATGTTGGGCAGCAGTTCCCGAACAAAAGAGACGCCATAATTAATATTGTGGGCAGTTCCAGATCCCCTCAAGGCAAACATCCTCTGTCACTGAAGCCACTGGGAGGATGACGTCACAAAATTTTGTAGTATGATTTGGGCAGGGGGACGCTCCACAGGGGGACGCTCCACGGGGGGAGGTTCCAGAAGGTCTGCCTCACCACTGAGGAAAGCTCTAGAACCTGGTGCTGTGGGCGAAGCTGTCAGACATGATGATGTTCTTGTAAAAGTTGTCGGAGCGTGTGGAGCAGTAATCTTTCACCTTGTCGATCATCTGGCTGACAGGGAGGATGGAGGAGGAAGAGGAGTTGGGCTGCACCTCTGATGAGGAGGGGGACGTGGAGACGCACTTAGGGCTGGTCTGGTTGGAGTAACATTTATCTGCATCCACGGGGAAAAAAGACAGGAACACACACAGATTATGACTTGATTATGCAATAATAATTGAACTGTTCAAAGGAAGTATACCAATCATTTCCTTTCATTTAGGCTGTCCCTCATTGTGAAAAGTTGTGTCCAGCACACAGAAAATAGACAACCAGACCTGTATCCTAAGAGCAGAAGTCAGTGAACGGCCAGAGAAAATCTACAATCTGATGGGAAAGACAATTTTGAATTGGAATAAGGGTTAACATTTCCTCCCATATGCAACCTATGTTATTATGTGACCAAAATTCCATACTTGGGTCTCATGATGATGGGTGAGCCAGCTCTATCTGTGGACGAAGGCCATGAGCATTCGGGTTTTGATGTGACCAAGACAATAGCACTTGAAATTCATTCTTGAGGACTGATCAGAGCTGTTGGTATTTTGGGTCAAATATACATGAATTAATTGTCACAACAGTTGTCACCAGGTTTCAATGAATAAAAATGAATAAAACACACTACTTGATGAGGTATGATTGGTACCTCATGTTACTCTTCCGTTGGAGGCTGTCACGTTCTCCATGAGAAACCCAGGGTGAATGGGTTCAAAGGGGTTTTGCTGACCATTTTCAATTCTTTATTTCCATATTCACATGCAATTACAATGCAGTGTTAACCTCTGACTTAAAGCTTGCCAGGCAATCTGCTTAATGTCCAGTGTTTCTCTGTGTTTTTTCTTTTGTCTCTTCCAAATAGTTGTTCGTTTGGTGTTCTTTGCCAGGGCCGTGTAATTATAAAGGGTTTCCGAGCCAACAGATAATACAAGGCCCCGTGATGCCAAACTAGCTCATGTGGAGGATTTTCAACTGCAGCTCTATTTAAAAAGGCATATTTCAATTTCATTTTACACTTGATCCCGAGATCACGTCTCAAAATGTGAGCATACCTGATGTAGAAAGACAACTGCATGTAGGGATATAATGTAGTGATATATTTGGATATCATTCAGACCTTGAAAGTTCTCACCTATTCACATCATGGGCTTAGCTGGAGAGATGCTTTGTTTAAACTTCAGAGACCAGGATGGGAAACATAAGGAAAGATGGGTGGTACATTGATCTGTTGCCAATGAAAACATTAAGAAGCTGAACAGATTCTTTTACTCTAAACTATAATTAAGTTGCTCTCTCTGAAGAGGATTCTGCACCCCATGTAAGTAAGTCCATCTGGCATTACTGACAACATAAACAAAACATCGCAAGTTGTGCAACAGATGACTTATGTGATGTAACATGCGGTATATGGGGTAGATAACATGGTATAAACGCATTATGGAAACTCTAAACAACTCACTACGTGAAGGCAATACAAGCAGCTGGTGCACTGTACAAATAAACACAACATACACTTTTCCAGAAATATGTTCAAGTGTTTACATTATTTCTTCTACACCTTGAAGGGTCCCGAGTGCATCCCCTAAGTTTACCATTCTTTAATGACTCGCAGTAGCGTTAGTACTTGAATTGTTAAGCTAGGAGCTGAACATGTCAGGCTGCTTTCTGACTGACAATTAAACAAAAGCAGCCCCTTCATTCATTTCAATGAGACCCACTGATTTGGCACAATAGGAGTCATCACTTATATCGATTTGCTGGTATTTTGTCCAAATTAACTTAATCATAATCAACCCGTTCTATTACCTGAGAGTATCCGAGATTGCACATCTTTGCGCAATTAACATAATCTGACAACATACTGCATGAGCCAATCAAATATATGCAAAGACACATTCCAGCAGCAAATACAGTAATTTGGTCGACTTGAGAATGTCATTCTAAATTTATGGTAATGTCATTTTAATCAAATTTCCTTGTTTTTGGTTTGGACCAAAAGCTTCAGGAGCAGCCTTCAGAGTTTCACATCATGTAATTTTGTTACAGACACTGAGCCAAAACTTTCCAGCAAAACATATTGGATTTTATGCAAAATCAAGGACAAACTGTCTGTGTGCTGGTCCTCCTTAGCTTGCCTCTGAATCATGCTGCTCAGCCAAAGCCAAAAAGGAGCTCAGTCACTGCTCTTCGTCATTCCCTCTGCATGCCACTAATTAAACAACAAAGGAATGAAACTGACATATTGTCTTGCTCAACATACAGTCACGATTCCCAGCCTCTCTTGCAAACGGTGTACCTATGCAACATGAAGCTGCAGGGTCAAGAGTTAGTCCCCTGCTAACTAACAGTGTCACAACATCTTGGATAATGCCCCTGGCTCCACACAGTAATGTGCAGCTGATCCTGTCCAGGACTTTCAACTTTTGAAATGCCACATGATATCACACCAGGATGTTTCTGTTGTTTCTGTGTCCACTCTAAAACTGTTTCCACCATATTCCCCTCAAATACACTCCAGATTGCACTTTTGGACAGAGATTGAAACTAAGGGGGGTGGAGGGTGTTAGGATTGAACCAGTGTCCAAGTAAAGACCTCTGGAAGCATCAGGTTAACCTCTGGTCATGAACTGAATGTTTTGGGATGGAGGGATTCTCTGACCTCAAACATCTGGAATCTATTCATTGAGAGACTGATGCTGGCGCAGAAACTCTGAGATTTTGTTGACAGACCTCAGACACAGGAAAGATAGGGGAGGAAGAATCCTGCATTCAGTCCATGCTGTCTGCTTCCATTGGAAGTTATGGTCTGCTTAACTTTGGGATACGTTGGAACTGACAGTAGGATGTCATGTACGTTCTTCTGGGAAATTACCGCACAGTTCAGAGTTACCACAAGTTACCAGAACCCTCATATGATCAGACACTGGTTTCCTCACTGTACCCACGATCAGACGGTGCACTCACTCACTCTGGACCCCCTCTTTGGAACAAACTGCCTGATGAAGATGTACCACATGCTACCTGTTCTCTCAGGCTACGTGTAGCCAGAGCCTCCATCTCTTGGACTGTCTGTCTCTCTTGAAGTGTCATTCTACATTCATTCATTATAGATTAGTTTATTTCTTGTACTGTTAACCTATGAAATATACTTTGCATTCTATATCATGTTATCATAAATCCATTCTACCAGCGATGGTGCAACGTCACCGGAAAAACAAACATGTTCGTACAGTGAATGCTAAAATCACATTTATGGCATTTGAGACCTTAAATAAATAAATAATAAATGAGCAACGTCTGATCAGATTTCAAAAGAAAGCTTGCTGAGAAACATTTCAGGTGCTGGTCACAGTTTGGTTAGGGGTTAATAAAAGATCGTGATTTGGGTTAAAATAACTGTGTGAAAGTCCTGTGTGTGATCATCCTCTGAACTCCAGCCTCCACTGCTTGGTAGACTTTCTTGCTCTTTATCCTACCTTTGTCCTTTGCTTCCCTCATTATCGCCCTCTGCTGGTACTGCGCTTTCACCAGATCAAACTCTGCACAGCCAATCAGGCTCAACATACTGTGGACTCTGCAGCAGCCTCACAAAACACATCTTCCTCTGAACAGGATTGAATGAATAAAAATATCCATGTGAATGTTTGGAGGTATAAGGGATTATTAAACTGAACTACTGACCTGAAAGGCAAGCGTTGAGGAGTTGTGCCCTTTTCATTTCTATTCAAATTTCACCAAAACTCAATTAAACGTTTAAGCTTCATTAACATTTACTTTATGCGTTGATGATTGTGCAGATAGCTCGTTAAGTACCCCCTGCTGTGCCTCTTTACTGACTACTGCCTCTACTCTTAATTATCTTAAACATGACAAACTGTTGAAAGGAAGAAAAGGTGGAAACTAAAATCTGGATCCGTTTGCAGATGTTAGGTCATGATTCGTTGTTTTTGTTACGATGCTGCATTTAGCCAAATGCTGACATGAAATGAGACTGCTAAATGTCAGTGTCTTCAGCTTGTCTGGCAGCAGCAGTAAGAAAAGAGAATTTCTATAAAGTTTTACACAATAACTAGCCAAGAAAGCCTGTTCTGCCTTATTTATTCAGTCCATCCTGAGTCAAAGGAATGCATCAAACGAGGGTGCAGCAGAGCCCAGGAGAGAATATGAAGATAAAGGGTTTCGTAGCTGTTTAAATATTTATGCTTTGCATACATTTTTGTTTCTGTTTTATTTAAATATTCTATTCATGATTCAATCCTGATCAGTGTCAATATTGAGGTAAAAAGCATTTTGTTCTGATGAATGACTCATTTAAAAAGTATTCATGTTACTTTACTAATTCATAGAGCGAGACAAGTTGATTTTAACACGGTAAAATGTCCCTCTCAGTGTGTATCTTGGTCACAATTCGTCTCTGGCTTTACTAATTACCCAACAGTAAAAGTAATTACCAATCTTATTACTTTACGTTAGTCAGCTCCTCTCCGCCAAAAGCGCCTTTAAACAACAACAAATTCCACACCAACATGTCTCATATTCAGTAAAACGTGCAGAAATAGACCAGAATTACGGTGTAACAAGCAGCCACCCTACAATTTGGAGGGATTTAGTGACCACTGAGCATAACATTGACTTCACACAGCTCCAGACAGACCAATGCTGGCCAGAAGTCCCTGTGGCCTAGCAGGCTGACCCAAGCCTGCCTTTAACTCGATGGTCTGTCTGTCATCACAATTGGTCGAACACATGTACACATCAACACAACATTGGTGCGTGAGGCCGAGCAGCGTGGAGAAAAAAAGTGGAGGACAAAGAGAAAAGGTGTAGCTGAGAAGGAGAAGATTAAAGGGAGAAAAGCCCGGGAGGAAAGCACGAGCAAGGTAGATGTACTAGCACGGTACAAAACTTCATGATGCTGTTCAGGAAAGCAGCAGATGTGTAAAGATGGAAATAATCTGGAAAATAAAGAGCTGCATTCTGTTTTCTGTCATTGAAAGCATCTCCGGTTCCTTCATGATGATCAACAGTTCCAGTCGACCTCTGAGGGGATCAAGTCCAGTCAGAGCTCTGAGGCTTTGAGGAAAGGTGCAAAACAACGCCCCTGAAAACGACACGGAACAACGTTCATTCCCGTTGCTTTAATTATAGACGTGCAAGTGACTAATTCTTGACGCTGACGGCACAGACTGTTTTTAACTGGTTCGAAAGCCCTTACAGAATACATGGTCTGCTGTGAATGGGGTGAATGTGGATGGATGTCAGATACCCGGCCTGACTTATTATCCCAGTTCGCCTCTGGCTCCACAAGTGTCGACTTCACAGCGAAACAGCGGGACCGACACACCCTCCAACTTTGAACAACGCCAGCCGATGCTTAGATGTGCGATTACAAACACGTGAATAAAAGAACTCGAGTTACTGGGAGTCATATTTCTCCTCTTTTGGTACAGGCTGCCTCCTCACACCTCCTGCTCCTCTGTACGTCTGACAGCTTCACTGAATTTCAAACTGTGATCCACCGGCTATCCTGTCATCTCTCAACTATCCATCCCACTATTCCTTATGGGACTGGAAATATGATGCATTACTTCCCAACACTGCTGAGGAGAGGGGTTAAATCAGAGTCACGCAGCATCAGTGTCATCGGTCATGAAAATGTCAGCTGAGAAAGTCTTTGAGAAGAAGAGAGATTCATGATTCATCCACAGATTTAGAGAATTATAGAAGGCTTTAAAGTGAAAATCTGCAAATCTTCAATATTCTGGACAAGGCAAAGACTTTCTGACAGGGCTTGCGCATAAATTAGCGAGCGCATCGGCAACGCGACAAAGAAGACAAATGTTGTTCTGTCATGCTTGGAATCAAATAAAGTGTTACATCCAGAACTGTCCAGCAGTTTCCCCAGGTGCTCGTGTCTCCGCTTACAACTGCGACAAGCTGATTGAATGATGTCAGGGCTTCACACTCTGAGTCCGAACACAGTGGAGGCTTCCCATCGGACAAATCTGTCTGGAAATGACAACCTGTACTTTACAAGCACCTCTCAGCGGGCTCACTTCATGCAGGACACATGGATCATTAAGCAGCAGAGGTTTGCAAGATCTGCACGAGTGGTTGATTCTGGGGAGGAAATACTGTTATATTAGATTTTTTCTCTTCACAGCACTCACCAATAAACCAATGAACAGTGAATAATGACCTCCGTACACAGTTCAACTGGTTTGATTGTTTTGTTGATTGAACATTGGCCAGTCGGCGAAGAGTTTTTCGAAGCACTGGTCTTTAGTTTCTGTAAAGTTACTCCACATCAAGGAAAGCAGGCGGTAAATCTTCACTCGTTTGCTGTAGCTTTGGCTGTTTACTGAGAAGTGTTTCTGTGTAATGGACGGATGAAATATTTGCAGGCATGACTGTCTGTGTTATTAGTTATGTTTGAGGCGTATCATAAACCTCGTAGTAGCATGTGTGTGTGCGTGCTTGTTTTTGTGTGTATCAAAGAAAGTGCATGCCATGAAAGCCATGGAAGACTTAAAGTGATACAGTACTGGTGTCGAGCTCGGGTTGAAAAATTGCAGATGTTCTCGAGCTGGAGTTTTTAGCCTGTGTAGGACTCTGTTGAGCAGGTTCACACGATAAGTCTTTGGCTGACTCACTGAGTGACTGGGTGATAACTGAGTAACAGTACAAGGAATGACGAGAGAGGATCAGTCTGTTCTGTTTTAATGAGATGCTTGCCTTGCAGAAAGAGATACAGAGAAGAGTTCAGAAGTTCCTGAACAAGGTGCAGCATCCGTCAAATGATGAGGTGGCCAAGCGTTGAACCTTTATCCACGGTGCAGATAGCTTTCAGGCACAGGGAAATATGAAAATATATGGAAAGAGCTCCGATGCATTCAGGAAAGCCAGAAATACATCTGATTAGTGCTGCGTCACGTTGCTGTTCCCTTTAAATTTGGATGTGTTCGGGTTCAACGTGTTTTGGATCTCCTCAGTCTCCTCATGTCTCTTTATTTTAAAATGAATGCATCGACGTCAGGTTAGCGTCGGGTTTCCGCGGGTTCGTTTTGGATTGATTTCAACATTTTTGACCTCTTCAAAGATGTAACATGATCAAAGTGAAACAGTCAGAGATGGACTAGCTTGGTTTTGATTGCCAAAGAACCACAAATTCCCACACACAGTCGATCAATTTTACCCACCTTCACTAGGAAAAATTCAGCCTGAGGACTGAAATGTTGTGAGTGATAGCGGATCGACAGCGTGCAGGATTCCTTTGTTTCTTTCACATCGGGCACATCTGTCGACACCATGAGACTCTGTAGCTAATGCAGTTCGACACACAGGTCTATTCTTTTCCATCTCAAGCAAAGGAAAAAAGGATCAGAGCACAGTGGGTGTGCCAAAAGAGTCTATGTAAGGCCCCCATTGTTTAGCATCTGTAATTGAATCAATATATGCCAATGACACTGTTATGTACACACATGCATACCAGCAGTGTATATGACAGCTGTGTTTTGCATAAAACAGACGACCACATCATGTTATGTTCTCACACAAAGGGAAAGAAGTGGCAGACTTGCGGAATTTAAACATCTGAGCATCATCTTACAGTGAAAGCTTAATTGAATATGTACACAATGGTACTTCAAACTTGCACCATGATCCAACTTGCCATATGGTTTGAATAACCCATTTGTACTTCTTCCTTGGAATATCACACCAGCTTCAGCCTACAAGAGGTTTGTGCCAAGCAGCTGATCTGTTGGTATAAAAAAAGAAGACATGAGGGGAAGTACTGGGCTAACTTCATACTGGGGAATATGTCTCAATTCAGCCAAGTCCAGAATTAGCAACTGAACACGAAGGCCATCCTATTGTACCTAGTGTCTCTCATCCCACCACTATAAGCTCATTGAATGGCTCATTGCAGTTCTGGGATCACCAAGTGCAACAGGCTTATATACAGTTGTTTTTTTGGAAACTGCTCAACTATGCAGCTCTATGGATGGAGGAATAAGCTATATCAGGCCGTGGCTACACAAACCTTGTCAGCAGGATAAAATTAGCTTTTATTTACACATTTATAAAAAGAATAAAACCAGATAACAGATACAAAACAGATGTGACAGAGCCATCCAGAAGCCACACTTAAACAACAACTGCCGTTGGTTTTGGCCTCTTCAGGGAAACTGCCCCCCAAAAAGACAAAGATAAACTGTCCTTCCTGCCAATTCTTCTTGTCAGTTAACAGGCAGTTTAGTGCTTTTGACAGGACTGAACAGCCCCCTCAGACTTGTATCAGCCATACAAATACCTCTGAGAATTCCACATTTGGAAAAATTGACTGTGCTTATGTAATAATACTCAAAGTCTAACCGCACGTTTGTTTATTTGGCAACGCAGAACGAGCATATAAACACAGCAGAGTCAGAACAAACACCCTGCTGGGACTGTGCAGACACACGTGATGATATATGAAGAGTGACACGAGCTCCCATTCCTGTGACTCTTGGACACTTAAACATAAGATATTCACACATATAGATACACTGGGGCGTACCAATACTGGACATTAAGGCTGTGTGTGGTCCACAGACCGAAGGACTGCCACAGCGACAACACGTCAAGATTTACAGCAGCACTCATCAACGCTGAACAGATTCCTCTGTGATGAAGTGAATCTACAATCCACATGTTTCCCTTCGTCAGGCCTTGAGGAGCATTAACTTTGGAAGCGTCTACGTTCCCCCTGCAGCTCATCACTACTGTTTCAAATCATTAAATCATCTGATAATGCAGAGGTCGCTTTAACATGCTTTCCACTGCAGATGCCCCTCTGCTTCAATTTCTTCTACCTGTGTTGTGGTTGAGGGACAGCATTGTCGTCTGCGTGTCACATCCATGTGCAGTTTTTCATAATTAGACAGTAAGGTTCAATGGCAACAGCCAGCTCAGGTGAAAGGTGAAAGGGCATTTAAGTGTTAAGTCTCTTCAACGGCAATGGTTCACAGTCCATCTCTTTATTTAACCATGGCCACAGTCTCTCCCTTAACCGAATGATTTTAGTTGCCTGAACTTCACCACAAGATACTGCAGAAAAATGTTGGTGGTGAGATCTCTGCAGATATGTACGCTAGAAAAAAGTGCCTTTTGTTTTCCCCCCAAAAAATATCAATGGATATAATGACTGTGTGTAATACAACCCCGAATCCAAAAAAGTTTGGACGCTGTGTCAAACTTAAGTAAAAACAGAATGCAATTGTTTGCAAATGAACTGTGTTCATGGTACAAAGTGTTCTGAGCTGTAACCTCCTTTGTCCAGTCATGTGTTCACAAAGTGGTGAACGTCGCTTCATCCTCGCTTGTGAGCGACTGAGCCTTTCCAGGATGCCCCTTTCATACACAATCATGATCCTCTCACCTGTCACCAATCAACCTGTTCACCTGTGGAATGTTCCAAACAGGTGTTTTTGGAGCGTTCCACATCTTTCCCAGTCTGTTGTTGCTCCTGTCCCAACTAGTTTGAAACATGTTGCAGCATCAAATTCAGAATAAGCAGATTTTTACAAAAACCAGTGAAGCTGACGAGGTCAAACATTAGAATATATTGTCTTTGGACTGTTTTCACATTCTGTTTTACTGATCGTTTACACAGTGTCCCAGCTTTTTGGGGATCAGGGTTGACAGATTGATGATGGCTGCATAGATATTTTATCCCTGGGTGTAAATTCGCAGGTCGCAGCAGCAGCAGCAGCACACAAACAACCCACACGGCACAAAGAACAGAGACAGAACAAATGTACTCAAGTGGAGCATTTAGCAGCTGAAGAAGCAGATTTTTCCCTCAGGAGCTGGTAGAGACCAAACACAGAGCTAAAAGAATACTGGACTCACCAGGTGGACTCAGACACCACTTGGAAATAAGGAAGCGCATACAGTAACCTGCACTGTGGGCTAAAATTCAGTCTCATAGTTAAATGTGGTCACCTGGTAGAAACGCTCAGAGTGCGAATGTTTGACGTGGAAAAGCTGCAGCTGAGACAATGTAAAAAGAAGTTTTCATGACAGTTTTGGGGTCACCTGGTCCCCATATGACCCCTCAACAGAAATCTGTTTCAAACTGGCCGAGCGTCGGCTAATTCAACTCTGGTGATCGTCCACTATTTCCAAAATTCTGACTACTTCACGGACATACAATACTCTGTGTGAGTGTGTGTGTGTGTGTGTGTGTGTGTGTGTGTGTGTGTGTGTGTGTGTGTGAGGTGGGGAAGTCCAGCACTCAGTGTGCTGCACTTGTTTCTTTTGATGTCAGAGAATCAACGTTAGAAGACAAAGCTTGATAAAATCCTTTGCAGCTGTGCAAGTTGGAGAATTATTCAGCATTGGCAGCAATAAAATCATAGAACCTCTTTGATTTCTACAACTGGCCATAAAAATTAATCCCTTTGGCACAAGGAACAAAAAAACAAAACAAACCTGGTTTGTCAAATTTGTCAATGACCAAAATTTGAATAAGATGGATTTTCCTCCCATAAAACACAGAAATGTATTACATCATTTGTGCAGAGATAAAGTCCAACTGAAGTGTACAATTATTCATTCCTTTAACCTGTCAAAACCACGTCATAGTGCTTAAGTTTAACATTAATGTGCTTTGTTATTTTTTCAAAGGAATTTTTGTTTAAAACCCTCAACAATAAATCTGAAATTCTTCTTTATCCCATGAGCCCCTGAGGCCCGAGCACATGTTCGATTGACAGCTGAGCGGGGAACAGAGAAACAACATAAACTAACTTGAGTTGATGAAGACTACAACATTTAGGATCTGCCATCTGCAGGTTACAAGTGTTTGACCGAGAGCCGCTTAGCTGTCTGACCAGGTTAACTGGCACCAGTGCAGGCTGCCTGGCAGCTCGTTCAGAAAGCAAATCTGCAGGAAAGGCGAGTTTGTGTTTGGAGATGAGGAGATATTCTCAGGGGAGCTAATGTGGTTACTTAAGGGTCTGAGGCTTTGGGGTGCCCCGGTGGTACAGCGTGTATTTTTGGCAGGAGGCGCCGTCACAAAACAAAACAAAACAGCAGAAACAAAGCTGAGGAAAACCCTCCGCCTGGACCCGAGAACAGCAGACTCAAGAAACTAAAGACTCTCTTATCTGGTTTTTAATCAGGGCTAATTCAATTTTGCTGAATGCCGCAGCAGAAAAATACAAATTTAATTTAATTTCAGTAGGACTTTAACTTTGAAATAACTGCTGGGACAAGACAAAAAAAGAATGTAAGTATATACTTCTTTTAAAACTGAGAAATATCTGTTAATTATCTGCTAACGTTTCCAAACATTTCTGACTTCTGATGGAATAAAAAGGCAAGAAAAACACCATTAGACTCTCAAACCTTCAGGAAATGTGCACTAAAGGTTTTCCTTTCTGCCTGCTGAAGCATCTTTATTTTCTTGCATGGATCAATGTCACGTTTTCAGTCGTGATCTCAGGACACGTGAAACCAAACTGCCTCCAGTTCCTTGCTGGAACTAAACTAGAATTACCACCTCACAGCTGTTTGCCTTTGCCAACCAGTCAAGTTGCAAGTTCCACGTTTATCCAGACTCACAGATGGAGACTTTGAAGGTATTTAATAAAAAGTATTTATTACATTTTTTGGCCAAATGGAAGTTCTAACTATATTGATTGATTCCAGTGATCATCACAAGGTGCAACAACAATCACCTGAGGCTCAATACCAGCACAGCCTGTGGTGGACTACCAGCAGCATGAAGATCTAAACAATCAGCACCGTTTGAAGGTGGACGTCCAAGATTAGAGTCACCGATTCAGCATCTGAACAAATGTGAAACACGGTCACAGTCTGCCTTCTGTTCCTGAGTTATGGTGTTGAATAGCGGCCAGTTTGTGGGATATTTTGTCGTTCTTGAGTTAACGAGAAGAAATTCCCTCAAGGTGTTCCTGAGATATCACGTTCACAAGAATCTCTACATCCATACGGACGGACAACCTGAGCACATGATCCCTCTGGCCGTGGCTGTCGCCGAGCGGAAGCTTAATAATGCTGCGTTTTGCGCCGTGATTTAGTGAACAGATGTTAAATCTGACTGAGTGAGAATAATTTGGTCTCAGCGGGATCTTATTACGCTGTGTAATATTTGTTTGACTTTATATTCCCGTCTGCCAGCATAATCCTCAACATTTGGCCTTAATTCTAACAAGGAACCCCAAATTACTACATCCATTATGGTCTTTGATGTGAACTACAGCGTTAGCCTGTTGTTACTCTGCTCTTATTAAAAATACAAACAAATCAAAGTTAAAGGAGGCAGATGTTAGCTTGGATGCAGTCGGTCATGGCGTGCTTGTTTTTGCACCCTGAGGCGCTCTGAGTGGGTGGAGTTATTTTAGTCATGTGTCAATGGGTGAAAACGGAGCCTCCTCCCACTCAGTGTGTCTCAGGCTGGGAAGATGGCGTGAACTTGTGTGACATTACATCACAGTGACCAGCCAATCACAACACACAGTGGCTGCTTTCCCAGAATGTCTGCCAGCAAAGACATCAAGTTTGAGATTTCTTCTGTCTTCTTGTTTAGTGGAAATTAAACAGAAATGTTGAATTTAAATCCGAATCCACTTTGACCACAGACATTTTGGGAAACACAGAGCGGATCACACGATGCTGGAAGCAGGAAGTCAATCAGCCAATCAGCTTTAGCTTTACCTCCACGGGTCCTCCTTTCTTGCTATTGGTTGGAAGAGCTTTCTACACACCAAACACAGAGGTAGATACATGAACATGACAGGTGAGAAGATATTACAGAATCTCCCGAAGTGACAAACCTGAAATCAGTGCAGAGAAACAGGAACAGGAATCATGTTTACATGCAGACTAGAGACTACAGACTAATACAGACTACAGAGAGAATTTGCTAAAAATGTAAACAAATACAAGCTAAACCTTTTGCTGACAACGACAGTAGACTTCCTGTTTACATCTCCCAAAGCATTATGGGAAAAGTTAATACAGTTAATTCAATGTCAAGAGTAAATGTACCTGTGAGAGGAGATTCACAGTAATTTAAAGGATCATTCAGTTTTATGAACATTTACTTTTAGGTTTATTTTGTTGTTGTTTTTCAAAACAAAATGTCCCGGCCAAAACTAAAAGAAATAAGCAAAACTGAAATTTCAAAATAAATCCAGCGTCAGGTTTTGCTTCAGGACAGTCTGAGTCTGCATGTAAACACGTTTACTCACGTACTCATCAACTTCAGGAATACGTATAATTAAAGCAATAAAGAGAAATGACCCTGAGCTGCAGCAGCTGTGCAGAAATCATCGCACTCATACGCGTCCTCTCTAAATCTAATTCCCTCCCGTGATTCGCCTGCCCGTGTGCGTCTCACCTGTGTTGCTGTGTCGCTTGGTGAACGGGTTGAGCGTCGCTTTAGCTTTGGAGGTCCAGTTGGCGGTGCTGGAGCCGAAGGAGCTGGAGGACAGAGACTTGCCCAGGTTGTCTGAGCTCACCTTCTTCGTGTTGTTGGTGGCCGTCTTACTCCAGTCTGCAACACAAACACAATGATCAGCAGCCCCTCCTGGTCGGAGTGTTGGCCTCCTGTATGTTTACTGTGGAACTTTGTTCCATCTTGGACTCCGTCTTTGTTCCCTTTCACCTCTCTGCTTCCCATCATCCGACCTTCCCTCCACATCTATTCCTCCACCTTCTCTCCATCTTTCACTCACTCCTTCAGTCCCTCTTTCATTCTTTAACCTTTGGTCTTTGTCTCCCTTCCCATCTTCTTCCCCCTCCACCAATATGGAAGGCTGTCATGAACAATCATACAGACATCAGTGATACAGAACAGATGTGCACAATTATATTTAATAGCAGATGGGTTTGAGACGTCAGGGCCCAGTTTCATGTGTCTGCAGTTTCAAAATGTCCTGAATTAACAAACAGTTAATGATGACATTGAGAATCACCAGAAATGCTCTGTGAGGCTTACTGTGGCGCAGTGGTGCTTTGACTTGAATGCTAAATGTTAACAAGGACAATATGCTGATATTAAGCTGATGTAACGTTCACCATCTTAGTTGTCATGTCAGCATGCTAACGCTTCGAGGAAACACGAGGTACAGCTGAGAATGATGGGAGTGTCTTTCGTTTTGCATGTTTTTGGTCATCAACAAAAGTATCTGATGCATTAACATGTTAAATTATGGTGTTAGAGGATCACCAAACTTATCATGATTAATCCTGATGGGAACACAAAAGTCTGAACCACATTTCATAACAATCCATCCAATAGCTGTGACGCAATTTCATTCATAGCCACAGAAGTCAACCTCATGGTGGTGTTACAGGGAAAGTCAAAGGAACCAAAGTAATTGCAATTCATGCTGACGGGAACGCGAATGCCTGAAATCAAGTCAAGTCAAGTCTGTCTTTTTTTTTTTTTGTAAGCTAAGAATCAAAAATAGGTTTCCTCAAGGGGCTTCACAATCTGTGCAGCAGACGACATCGACTGTTCTCAGACCCTCAATTCAGAGGAGGAAAGACTCCTTTAACGGGGAAAAAAAGGAAGACAGCTCGGGCCGAGCAACCAGGACGAATACTGTGTGCAGAAGAGATAAATCCCCCACAATTTATTCAGATTTTGATGCAGAAATACACATATACAGCGTGTAGACGGTAAAACGTCAGTGAAGAGTATGATTCAGGAGGCCGTTAGGCGGCGTTGGGCGTTGTCAGATTTGAATTTATGGCGCCCTGTTGAAGAGCTGCTGAACTATTTCAGTCTGGACCAAAACTGTGGACCAGCTGACAGATGTTACCGCTGTTTGTCTTAACACGCTGTTCACTACATACTTAACTGTTCTATGATGGACAGATTGATAATATACAAACACTGAACAGCGTCAGCTCGAATATTACCTTCAGGCTGAAACACGCTGCTCGCTGTCGAGCAAACTCAGTCACTCTGCTTGTTGGCACATGGGCGGATATTACGTGCTGTTCAGTACAGCACTAATAACAGTCAGTAAACACTGATCCTTTAGCTCGGAGGTGAATGATATCTCTTACTTTACTGCACGGCTGATTTAACAAAAAATCTGCATGCATGATTTTATGAGTAAAGCACAGATGAATATATTAGAAATGCATTTACATGAACTCTGAGCCTTCACTGCGCAGCGCTGCAGTACAGGACAACCACATCTAAAGTGCACCTGGAGGATGATGCCTTTTATCTTCTTTTATTAGCTGCGGAGCCGAGCTGTCTTAGGTTCAGGTTTTAATAAAGTGTCTTCTGTTTTTTTTTTTCTGCTGCTGTGGGAATCTGGCAGGAGTCCCGCAGACAGATTTGACAGGACTCCTGTGGAGAGATGTGAATGAGCTTTATTGTTCTGCTCTGAACCTTCGAGATGAGCCCAGGACAAACAAACACAGAGACAGACAGACAGACAGGTGGACAGACAGATACCTGAGTTGTCTGACAGCCTGAACCGTCCACAGCAGAGGTATCTCCTCCACTGCTTCTGGACGTTTTCTTTCAAGGCACAGTGGAAGATAAATATGAAGAGGCCTGCAGAAAGAAAGAAAGAAAATCAGCTTTACAGCGTTTGTCTGCATCTTTGTCCAATTTTTAAACAGTCTTCATGCGGACTTGTTAGATAATGTACATGCTTACAGCTCATAAACTCCCATTATGATGCAAATGCAAGAAGTACATGAAGGATACAGGAAATGAGCTTTTAGCTACATTTGGTACAATACATACATGGTGCACTGTCCTGACTAAACAAATGAAATGAACAAGTTTTACAACAAACAGGTTGAAGACAAAAACATGAAAGATAACATCAATTCAAATAGAGCACCTACATCCACGCGGCTCTACGTCCATTAAAAGAGATTTAAACTGATTAAAAGAGAACAGCTTGTCTAGTTTGACAAGTTTCTGCAGGTTGTTCCATTTGTGTGGTTTATCGTAATTTACAGCCAGATTCTAAGACTCTGTATAGACACGGTGATCCTCGAGGACCACATAAGTGCAGCGCCAGCTTGATTTATAGTGAAGAAGACGTGAGACACACTCGGGTAGTTTGCTAAGAAGAGCTTCAAACTGTGGATAATCAGAAAGCCGCGCTGTCTCTCCTCACTGCTACCAACCAGTCTTCCTACACAGTGACATCGATGTGCTCTGAAACTCCAGTCCTGAAAGTCCTTCGTTCCCTTTGAAGGACTGAGTTCATTAATCTAGCAGCATTAAACAGCGAGGCATTAAACACTTCAAGGTTCGTAAAATGCTTCAGTGAAAAAGATCTGACTGCCAGGTTTGTTTGCCCAGCAAGGTGCACCATGATGATAGGGCACAGGGAGGAGATCTGGCATTTTCACCTGCATAACGGATCACATATGCTCTTCGCAGCTGAGACGGTGGAACCTTGAACAGTTTCCCGGGGTGAGAATGAACTATGTGATATGATTGACTGATTTACAGAACTGTGCAGAGACATAAATTTGACGATATGGCATTTTGATTAACAGTAAGACATCTGCTACGCTGCTGATGAAAATATGCCAGTCAGCGGGAGATTGACTTTGACGCCTTTGCGCCAGACAGCATCTCTAACACATAACATATCCCCAATTTCCAAACAGAACCAAGGATTTTTTCTGAGTTTCTAAAAAGGGGCATGCTTAAATGTTTTCATAAAAACCAACTCTGGCTCAGAAATCGTCTAATATCACTGTAATAAACAAAAGACAAAAACATTTGTTCAGAAAAGTGTTTGAAATTCCTTCTGACAGCGATCCGTGGTTTGGATCTTTGCACCGTCAACGATGCGTGCTACTGGGCAGCGGAGGCTGAAGTCAGGAGGGAAAAACCCCGCTGGATTTAAAACGCTGTTTCAGATAATATCTAAGAGTGTGGCCTCTCTGTATTTGTTGGATCTGGTCGAGTGGGGGAGGGAGGAAACGAGCTGCGTGAGGTTGGATTCAACTGGTGTTAAGATGGAGGTTGTTGACCAGGACAGAGACCTGCAGAGAGACCTTGAAGGAGCTGTTGATGCTTGACGATTTTCTACTGAACTGTAAAGGTTGTCAAGGCAAAATACTCATTGTGGAGCCTCAAACGAGTGTTTTTGCCCACGTGGAGTGTCTACTCCAAGCGTCTACTGAAAGTCAACGAGTCCAGTTACCTTGCAGCGAGTTGAAGATGGAGAAGAGGTACATGAAGGCCAGGTTGACGGGCCCCCAGGCGAACAGAGCGAAGCCCCACGTCATCCCCAGCAGGAAGGTGAGGCTGACGACGCTCCGCAGGTTTCGTAGAACCTGGATCACAAAAGAAGAGCGTTCACTGTTTTAGTGGGCATCTCTAACTTTCCCTCTTGTCTTTTCTGTCCTCCCAATGGATTTTGCTTCGCTCGGTGGCAACTAACAGTGAATAAGAGGTCCGTGTCTCGCATCGTCAGGCGGGTTGCAGCTAAATCAGAATCAGGTGCTTCTCAGCTTGAGGACGGAAAACTTCCAAGAGAAAATGGGACTGGAGCGCGTTGACAGTGAACATAAAACATTTCCACACTGCTTTGTCTCCATTACAGTCATTTTGACTCTGATGGAGACGCAGCGGGGTGGAACTGTTCGTCTGTGTGCACTATTTAATGCTCCACTGTGCTCTGGTGCCCTTTACTCTCAGACGTGAATACCATCCTCGTTAAACAAAGATGAGATTTCAGACAGAAATTAAATCGCTGTTGAAATCGCCTTTTCTTTGTTAATCTGTTGTGGCTAATGCTGCTCATGCTAACTAAAGATATAGCACACACGAGGACTCTCAACACTGCTGGCCGAAGGCGAGGTGCAGGTCCGAGGAAACTCCTTTCACTGGAACATTTACCTCCTCTCGCAGCGTGCGGTTGCTGCGTTTGCCGTTGCGGCCGCAGATCTGCAGCATCACCACGATGAACATGGCCACGTTCAGCAGAAACACCAGGCAGAAGTAACCGACGCAGGTGGTGTAGAAGACGACCGAATTCTGGATCCAGCAGCTGAGGAGAGGACACGCAAACCACCTGTTAGCTTGATGTAAACACTTCACTGGAGTATCCTTAAACTCTTAAAGGTTAATACCAGAGTGGAAGACAAACTTCCTGATGACACGCACAAATCACACAGGGTGAGACTTTTTTTTTTTCCAGTCGATGAAAAGGCTCTGAAACAACTTTTTTTAGTCACAATGTGCATGAATCAAACTGAACAGAATGCTCATAATCCACTCCCAAACAGATTTGGACATTCTGACCTTAAACTTGTTGAAGATCTGTTTTCAACATCCGTCTTCTTGAGTCTTTCTTGGAATGTTCCAGAGCAACAGATGCTGACTACAGATGGCAATTCTGATTGTTTTCATTTGAACAAAACCTTAACTGACAATAATGAACCAGAACTGAATAAGTTTGTTTAATAATGTGCTTGAATTTATGAGCATATTTAAGGCCAAAAACAGCAGCTTCTTGCATTTGAAATTTCCTCCCTTTTAAATATTGACTGCACACATTGAATAAATCCTGTTTGGTGCTGTGAAGTAAAATCTCTGTTTTATCTTTTGTTTTCTTACATATCTTACATTATTTACTTAGAACTATAATTACTTACAACTCTGAGGATCCCTCTCCAGACTCTCCTTTGCCGTACTCCTGCAGGCCGTACGAGTTTTTATCAACAGCAACAACGATCCCCACCAACACCGCAGGGAGACCTGGAGCACAGCACAGAATCGACAGGTGAACACGTCTCCCTTTCTTCACTGTGTCTGCAGAGCCAGTGTCAGCGTTTCAACTGCTTTTAATGTTTCACCGCCGCAGTCTTCTTCAGAAAAGGTGGCGCAGTTGTTTTGGTAACAGTTTAAGCCCCTCACCCCATCCGACGATGCAGAACTTGAGGATGTATCGCCGTATGTAGGTGTTGAAGACTTTGACCAGAGCGATGTACATGTGGATGGACTCCAACCCCATCCAGGTGAAGGAGGTCAGCAGGAAGTAGTGCAGGAAGATGGCCACGGACAGGCACAGCCAATCAGCTTCCAGACTTGCCAGCCAGCCGTCTAAGAGGAAGACCATGTTGAGGAAGAGCAAAGAGGTGCTGAGGTTCATCAGGATCTTGGAGGGGTAGTCACGCCGGAGTTTTCTGTGGGAAGGGAAGAGGAGCAAGGCTGAAGTTTGATTGTGTTCGCTGCAGTTTGCTGTTCCTCATATTCACAGCCATCCTGACCACTTGATCGATTAGGACCTTTTAAAGGGAAGTAAAATATGTGCATTTATTTATCTGTTCAATGAATTTTCAGCCCATTTAGGAAAGGCCAGACCCACGAAAGGACAGGATGTGGAGAGTAAAGTAAAACGCTTCTTCCTGATCAGGCACCTGCGCTGAATCGCATGAAGGACTTCAAATCTGTCATACAGATGTTGACGTCCATCTTGTACGTTTATGTTGATAAATTTAAATTCTTTCCAATGCTTTCGCTGATGTAGGGGTTCGTTCAGACGTGCGCTGCTACCTTGAAGTTTCCTGGTCATTATCCAAATATCTGATTCGGCTGGCCCGAACTTTAAACATCTGATTGACCCCATGTGTGAACAGCGCAGGTCGTTTTCCAGAGAATTTACAGCGAGTGTCCATGGGGCTGCTTCGTACTCCTGCTTGCCTCCATATTGCTTTCCACTCTTCTTTGATATTGCAGATACATCTCAAATGAATCTGGAGGAGTCTGCCTCCTTCTGCACGCTCTCCCCAGGCGCCACCACTCGCCTCACGTTTGTGTTTCTACTTTTCATCAGTGTATCTGCAAAGTTGTGAAGTGTTCAACGCGACTCACTCGAAGGCGATGTAGGTGAGCAGTGTGGCGGCAGAGAAGATGGCGGAGATACCGCAGCCGATGTAGGTGATGAAGGTCAGAATCTTGTTGTTCTTCAGGTCAATGTGGGGTGAAGCTCCTGAAATGTCCTGGAGACGCAGACAGAGAGATGCCATGTGTGATAAAGCCATGCCAAGCTCACGAAACACTTGAGACAGCTTTAAAAAGAGACCAGAGAAGAAGAACCAGACAAAGAGGCGCCTTGATGATCATTCTATGCTGAACATAACCAATTATGTTGACTTGGTCAATAGTGTGTGCGTCCAGCATCATTTTCCCCTCAGGACATAATGCAGGAAGGTGCTTTAAACTGAAATCGGATCATGTGTTCAACAGGTGGAAGCTGTGCTGGTTAAACTGGGCTTTTGGACGGACATAAGGACACACAGACATGTGAGCCTGGTGAGAGACCACACGACCCCGACAGCACCACTAACACAAACACGCACACTGACGTCTTCCAGAAGGACGTTACTGGAGCACTGCGAGCCGCTCGTTTTAGATGAAACAACATGAATGTGATTGATTAAGGTCGGGTATAAGGACCACGCAGCAGGAAAAAAAACCCTCATAAAAAACGCAATATCGCATAAAAGAGGTAAATATCATGCGTTGATCATGACGTTTCACAGCTGTTTGCACTAAAGACCGTGGCCACACACTGATGAAGGCCGGATGGCCGAAAACATTTTGTGTATTGGCGGACAGATGACTGATGGAACTCATTAAACAATGCATAGCTGAGCGTGACCCTCTCTTCTTGCTCTCTGTGGCACTTTTTACACACTGACCTCCAAACTGAAGTCTGGTTTGAATTTCAACCCTGCTTCTTTGCTCCAAAACCTTTTCTAATTAGAATGGCATCAAACCGATTACACATCTAGAGTTTTTAATAAAGTTATAAATTCCATCCCAACCACTGACATTGGCAAAAGGATTAAAAAACATCAAAAGCTCTGATGGAAAACTTCCTCAAATCACGTCACCAGCCTGGACTGTGGCGTTTTAAATGCAGCATTCACACACACACACACACAGTCTTACCATGAGGATGCCAAAGTGTGTCAGGTGGTCGCAGAGGCAGATGGTTTTGTTGCTGGTAGATTCTTCGGATGCTCTGCAGCCTTTTCCGTTCCAACCTCCAGCACCACCTGGTGGCAGCACAGAGGTATTACTGCTCATTACGATCAGCTGGAACATTTAGAGCTTTTCAGAAGATTCAAATAACTTAGAGTATTAGTATTTCCCAAATTTGGAGGTTTATCCATCTGCCTCCACCTATCAAACGTCAGCTCTACATGTCCTAGACTGCACACTGTTCTACAGATTACAATGGATCTGTGAATTTTGTATGGAACTACGTTATCATACAAACTATCAAAGCATAACGGGTATAATACCCTGATATTTCACGTATTGTCAATATTTTTTGGGATTCTTAAGGATTTGAATCCAATCAAAAGATTCCTGCCCTTTGCACATATATTGCACAACATACTACAGGACACCATACGACATGTTATAAGAAAGACATTAAAGGAAGCTCAGTGCAGCTTATAGAGTTTGGCTGCTATCAAACATGCAGAAAATTACTCTGTCAGAAAAAAATAAGCAAATGGAAATTTTGGGTTCAGTATTTTGCCTAAAGACACTTCAACATGCAGACTGAAGGAGCCGGGGATCATACCGCCGACCTTCTGATTGGTGGACAATGGGCTCTACTCCCTTAGCCACAGCTGCCCCTTCTGGAAACAGTAAGAAAAATATTTAACTGGAACTGTTTTGGTTTTTCTTGGGACCTGATCTCGTGGCCTGAAGTAAAAAGGTAAATCAAGGATGTACTCAAGCACCGAGTTTGCTAAACTACAGCCATCAGAACCTCAGTGGATGAGACAGCGTTGATAAAAGGAGCACTGGAATGAAATGATGTTTAACACTTCAGGTATGCCGTGTCTGGGCTCCCTGTGGATCAGAGATGAACCTGAAACGCTCATAGTGAAGTGATGACAGATGCACACAGACTTACTGTTCATGCTGAAGTCCCAGAACATACAGACGGGATTCAGGGAGGGCTGTCAGGAGAGGAGAAGACATCTTTCAACACGTTTATCTTTCTTCACTTTGAAATCTGTTACCAGACTCGCGTATAGAAGACTCAATGTGAAGTAACAGCACCAACATCACCTGTACCTGTTCAGAGAGGTGAGCGATCTCAATCTCCACTGGATCCATCAGGTCGCTGATGGAGAAGTTCCCCACACTGCTGGCCACCACGTAGCTGTTTAAAGAGCGACCATCCTGCTCTTTCTGAAAACCAGCAGACAAAAATCAGTCAGCAACTTTTCTTATCTGTCCATCGGTGGTGGTTTCTGGATTTATTTATCCAGGTGTGAGTCTCAACTGAGGCAGACCGGACTGGACTGACCTGGAACAGGTTCGTGCTGCTGAAGAACATGAAGTTGATCCTGGACAGAGACAATCTGTCGGCTTCGCTCAGGGAGACGCTGGACAGCAGAGAGGCCGGGAGGGTGACCTGAGCTAAAGGGTTAATCCTCTCTAACTTGAAATCAATCTGAGGGAGGCAACAGGAGGAGAAGGAGGAAGGTGGGAAGGAGAGAGGAAGGAGACCAGAGGGAACAATTGAAACGTCAAACCATGAAGAGGTCAGCGATACCGTACAGATGGAGGAGCTCCTGGTGTTACCTGTGGTTCGGTGCTATTTGGAGCTATGAAGGCGCTGAAGGACGTCCCGTTGAACATGGTGGTGTTGAGGGACGATATCCCCAAAGCCAGGTGTCTGGAGGTGATGGTGATGGATGGACCCTCGAACTCGATCTTCTGAACCAACTCATCTACCGTCTTCAGAGCTCTGAGGAGGGAGAGAGAAAGATGTTACTCAGTAAAATATCGGAAATAGGAAATGCAACATTTCAATGAGTAAAAGATCCTGAGCAATGATAACAATAACAGAAAGACAGACGGGGTAAAAACAGTAAACACATGTTTTTGACTGAGGAGTAGAGTACAGTAGAGTAGAAGAGCAGAGTGGACCGTACTTCTCGGAGGTGGCAGCCAGCGCCGTCTCTGAGCTGGTCATGACGTTGGAGATGATGGTGACGACGGTGGAGGCTAACGTGGTGTTGATCTTGGCAACGTTCACCAGCTGCTTCACCTTCGTCACCACTTTGGACACCTGCAGAGAGACCAAGAGGAGAAGAGGAAGAAGAGCTGATTTATTCTGCTCGCAGGATCTCCATTCAGCCAAAGAGACACGTGTGGACTCCCACCTCCTCATTGGACAGCTCGTTGTTGGTGATGTCAGCGAGTTGAACCGCCACCTCAGCTGCATTTTCTGCACAAAGAACACAGAAAACCCGTCACATTTCTCAGTATCTGATGTCTTATCTTATCATATCAGGACACTCAAGGTCTTGAGATAAGTCCAAATGTAACTGTAAAAAGAGACTCTAATTCTAGATTTATTCGTATTCTTAGAATCATTTACTGTGAAATCCAAATGTTTTTGAGTCATAATTCAGTCTCCTAACATCACTGCTATCGTCCTGCCTGAGCACACCTGCTGACACCTGGATGGTGTCGATGTCCGTGCAGTTACTGAGGTCTGCAGCCGACCAGGAGGATGAGAAGTTCTGCGGGTTGATCAAACTGAGGCAGACAGAGACAGAGGGAGGATGAAGACGTGTTGTTTTATGGTTATTAACCAGCTGGAAACATAGATAAAACAGGATGTGATAACTTTTTTTGACATATACTCAACTGAAAACAGCACAAAGACATTTAATGTTTGAGCTCATCAGCTTCATTGATTTTTGTAAATATCTGCTTATTCTGAATTTGAGAGACAACAGCCTGTCTCTAATGTCACTTTGTGTAATGTTTCATAGAAAGAAGTGTCTGGAAGATGAATTAGTCCAGTTCATCACCAGCAGACTCAGGAACGTCTTTTGTATTCATGCAGTCTTCCACCGTGAACAAAGCAGCCTCCACCAGGACTTCTTTTTTCTGCACACAGTGTTTTCTGTCAGAGGCGAAATTGACCATCTGTTCCAGGAGCTGAGAGCAAACCGAGCTGTTGTTTGACTATCACTGATTAATGCCGAGTCGCCTCTGTGTGTCTCTCTGCTCCTGAACGCTCACCGGGAGAAGAGAGCAAATTGGATTCCAGTGTTGTGGAAATGCCAGCGATCGGGATGATCCTGATTAAAGCTGCTGTTTGCTATAAAGTCTAATGATGAGCAGATAAGAGGTTCTTAAAATTTTATTTTCATGCAGATGTTTTGAGATATTTGTGCTTTAATGCGTGACTTTTCATTAAAACGCAGGAAACCGAAGGGATCTCTTTTGATCCACAAAAGTTTAAACAGAACTATAAAATCCAGGCGTCAAAGAAAAATCTCCATTGTTTCTTAAAGCAACGAGTCAGTCAGCTCAAGACAGCTGAAACCACAGCACGTGGAAAGAAGTGAGGCTTAATGAAGCGCCTGAAGGATTCAAATATCTCATCCCATTGACTAAAAACACGTAGAATTTTTATTATATGACCACGTCGTTAAGTGTCTTTGTTTCATTCTTCCTTCAAAGTTGGAGGTTAAAAGAAAAGTGTTTCGTTCGTGTTTGAGCGACTGTCGATCGACCCCGACAAGCTCACCCTACATCCAGACAAAAGGCCGATGGTCATTCTCAAGTGACAGTAAACATACAAGGGCTGGCTAGTTTCCCACTATGTGTGTGTGTGTGGGTGTTTTACCAGGTCCTGGAGGTGCTCTGGTCCTTGTTGGGGAAGCAGGGCAGGTACTGGGTGACGGTGGGTCGGCTCTCAGGCCAGCGGTAGTGGAGCGGATTCTCCTCCGGGCAGTTTTCTATTAGGAAAAACAGGAGTTATTTAACATTGAAACGATAACGCAATGGACAAGATACATGAAATGCAAGTGGAACAAGAGTGCCAAACAAATCAGGAGGATCTGATAAAAAAGCGCAGGTAAACAGAGAGGGAGAGACAAACAAGATGACAAATAGCAGGAGATTGGACAAAGGGAATTTGCAAACAACAAAACTCCAGATGGACGAGACATGGGACCAAATCAACAAAAGCCATGAATAACAAACAGAGAGAATAAATCAAATAAGAAAGTCCAGGATGAGTCTGTTTGTGTTCAAGCAGAAAAAGGTACATCATGGGAAAACAAAACCTCAACAGACCTTTGAGTAAACTGACACGACAGACGAGGTAAATGCTAATGCTAAGACACTTTTCCCTGGTGCAGCTCCTCACCAATCAATCTGACATCAGTGGAGGCCGGCTGGATCTGCAGGCCGGCACCCATGAGCCCCTGACGGCTGGACAGTCTGGCAGACACTGCGGCTTCACCCAGACTCTGATTGGTGGTGTAATAATAAACCAGCAGGGCCTGGCACGAGTAACTGGAGACAAAATGAACCTGAAATAAGCTGCTGAAGGTGCAGACGACAATCAGGATCATGCTCAAATACACTTTGACTGCACATCTGAGGGGATAAAAACACTTTTTCCAGCTGATACTCACATGACAAATTCAATACAGCAAACTCAGAAAATGACATGACGAGTTAAACAGGAATATTTTACCTTGTCGGGTTTCCGCCACTCTGTAAAGCAGGCTGGACACTGGAGAGAAACAATGTTAAAGAGGTGAGACAACGGCAGGAAGTAAGTAAGACATGCAGCAAAGGGTCCGGGAGGGGCTCAAACCCAGGACGCTGCAGCAAGGACTCAGCCTTGATACATGGTACATGCATCCCCTCTGAGGATTTATTTCAAAGCATTCTTCTACCACAGGGAGCTCGAGGGATGGACTGATGTGCTCAGTATGTGTCCTGGGGGTTAGGTTCAGACATATGCTGCCCCTGAGTACAAATCGACCATGATACAACAAATACAGTGTCTGCTCTCAGACACAGGATCTTATGAAAAACTCTAATCAGGAACGTTTTTTAAAGTTTAATCCGGCCCTGTTAAACGCTGTCAGAGCGTTTTAAAATGATGATCGCCATCAGAAAGAGGTGAAAAAGAGAACATGTGAAGGCTGAAAGGCCAGGTGTGGCATCATTTTATTCTATAAGCACAAACTGTTGCACAAAAGCTGCTCAAGTTTGCTGAATTACCTGATGGAGTCCACGTAGACTGCATGGGTCCAGTTCTGAAAGGTTTGGTTCAGCTGCAAGAAGAAAACAAATCAACTCAACCAATAACAGAAGCTTTTGCTGTTTTTCTTCTGGATTAATACATTTGAAGGTTTTTGCTCTCAGCAGCAAGTTAAATTCTGCTTTATGTAAAGTAGTCCAACAGTCTAAGTAGACTTTGATGATTTCTGTCTCAAATATTATTCAGTTTTATTGGTATTTACATCAATCAAGGTATTTATTAGTATATATGTAATTGTAGTTCGGTGAAATCTTTGTTTTGTATAACTAAATGATTAGTTTAATCTTTATTTTCTAAAAACAGGCAACACTGTGATATTCATGACACACTGTTGATGTTTGGCACAAACCCAAAGTACAAACATAAATAAACAGTGTGCAAATTTATGTGACGGGAGGACGTAAACAAAGTCAAAGATCTTTATGTGCACAGTTACGTTCAGTGAGACTAACCGTCAGTTCTAGAAAGGGGCAGGTGTAATGGTCCTCCTGGCCGCTGTTTGTTATGTGATTTATGTGGGACTGAAGACAAAGTCCATTTTGGTTTATTGCTCCTAATATGATGATTTAAGGGCGCCATATTTTACTAAAACCTGTCTCTTCCTCTTTCATATCAGTCTGTTGGTTTGTGGTATTTGATTAAAGTGCAAATTAGTCAGTGAAGATGCACAAAAACAAAATATTAAATGATTGGATCTCTAATTCATCCAATTCATGTTTCGGAGGCTTTCGGTCCTCCACGCTAAAGGTCAAACTCTGAGGTGACAGACAAAAGCTACCGACAGCTGCACTTATCTTACCCAGAGAGCCACAGCTCGCTCAACATCAGGCCGGACCAGCGCCGCGCCACCGTCGACCACCACAAAGGAAATCCGGTAGAACAACCCCTCTGCAGATAAAGACGACAGGAAAGAGAGAAATGGAAAATAAAACTTCAGTCTCAATTTGGCACAGACTCTTTCACACATATCACGGAGCTCTTCTTTATGTGCCCGAGCCACATAGCAGGAGATGAATCGAGCGGTTGGAGTTAATCAAGTTATTTAAAAATCCAATTTTGCAGTGTAGAATGATGAGGAGGAATGTGCCGCCGGACAGATGAATAGAGCGAGAGGAGAGCAGTCATGAGGACTTCTCCTCTTGGTGAGTGGGAGCATCAGGAATCAGGAAAAGCTGCATGTTTCTGTCAGCTGCAGCAGTTTGGAGATTCAGAATCTGAGAGTCATTCACTGTCCAAATCTTCAACACGTCTGCATGTCTGCAGCCTGAAACCTCACACATTTAAACTTAAAAACATGTATCACACAAGGCAGATGAAAACATGAACTATTTGAAAGTGAACTTTAAATATCAAGTTCTTGATCATATTGAAAATCTTGGTGAAGCTTTATTATATGGGTCTGCAATTCCCTAAATAAGTTTCCTGGAAAGGGAAACAGAGAAACATGTGAGTTTGGTTAGCTTTGGTGCTTTTATGTTGATTTCTTGAAAGACCTGCTTAAATCTTAATGACTGGAAAAACTGAGGGAACCTTTTAAACCTAATTTAATATTAACTTTTTATTGGAAACATTTTTTCTCCTTGCCTGTAGAAAAGCTTTGCACATTTGCATGTTCGGCTGATCTACTGTGCACTGAGCGAGGGGAAAACACTCAAGGGTGTGATAGCAAGTAACTGCATTTAATTCAGTCAGAGTTGTTTATGGTGTAAAGTCCAATACACTAAATCTCACATTTGCCTCGCGGGGCTTTACAAACAGCAGCTCCTTCTGTTCTTACACCGTATGGACCTGTAAAAATAATTTTACCAGAATCTCTTTATATAAGCATTGAATAGTACTCCAGTGTTATTGTAATTATAGATTATTTTGTCCTCCAAGAAGCTGCATTTGTCAATAACCTGCAGTGTGAATTCCCCAACAGCAGACACACAGTGTGCTGAGACACTATTTGTCTTATTTAAATGTCTCATTCAGAAACTTTTGACATTTCCTCTCTGATAAGGCATTTTTATGGCTCTCAGATCTCCTGCTATGTGTCCAACTGGCCACTAGGTGTCGCTCTGGTATCTATAATTGTTAGTAAGAGCTACTGGACGGTCAGAAGACTTCTACTCCATCACTTCTGGAGGGAGACCCTGCAAGCTGCAGACCTACAGTTGCAGGTTTTCAGCATTGCAAACATTTCAGCTGGATTTCACAGCAGTCTGTAAATCTCTGCGGAGATGAGATTTCTATTATTTAACGTCTGAGAGTACAAGCAGCAGAGCAGGACATCTCTACCAAGAAGCTGGATGGACTGAAAAAGTCATGGGTGTAAAAAAATAAGAATGAAAGATGTTTAGATAAACAAGAAATGAGGAGAGAAATGTGAGGTAGAAGTCTTTATAGTGGATTGTGTAATGATGCACCGATAAAAGAGAAAAAGAAGTAAATAGAAGGGTAGAGCAAGAATAAAGCATTACAATAAATTTAAACTACAAGTACCAGGGTAAATACTACAGTCTGATTGGACGAACAGATTCTATCTTAATGTCCTACACACGGCTCAGAATCACAATGAGCCAATCATCAGCCTCCAGCCCCTGAAGGATCCCACCCATCCACCGGATTGACAGCTATTTATACCTACTGCACCACCACTGTAAGGGCAAAAAGGGCAAATTACTGATTTAAAAACAGGTATTCAACACCCAACCACCTTAAGAAGTAATTTAGTCTTGTATTCAGTCTTAAAATCATGTTTTTTAATGGAAAGAAGCGTTTTCTGCCCCTGATATCCAAAGGATCTCAACCAGCTTCAGTGCCTTTTGTTTTGAATCAGAGAATAACAAACTATAGGGCCAAAAGTCTGTGGACACCTCAATACTGTGATAGTTGAACATGTAATTCTAAAACCATTAATCATTTATCAACCACTACAACAGCCTCCACTCTTCTGGTTTCAGGCTTTCCACCAGATGTTGGACCTTGCAGCAGGGCTCTGCAGCCAGGATCTTTTTCACAAGGACTTGCAGCACAGTAGAAAGCTCTCTTTGAGGGAGTCCTTTTGAAACAGGAGTATTCTTTGGACTCAGCGCGTGAACAGAAAATATGTGCATGTGTTTTACACACTGACTGAAGCAATTTGTTCCCATTCAGACACAAAAACATGAGAAAAGTCCAACACTGACGTTGGGCCTGTCTGGCACGCAGCCATCCCAGTTCATCCCAAAGGGGTTGGTGGTCAAACTCCTCCACACCAAACTGGGAAAACCGGAAAGGGACAAACACAAACTGTAGCCACAAATTTGGAAGAACACAATAGTCTAACATGTCTCTGTATGCAGTAGCATTAAGCTTTCCCTTATTTGAGCTAAGGGGTGTCCATATACTTTTGGCCATATAGATTATGTTGCTATCTGCAAACATATGTCACTCGATTAAACACTTTTTTTTTCTGTTATGTCGACACTTAAACGCAGAGCATGTCATTTCTGCTGCTGGGTGTCTCTCAATCAAAACAGTGCAAGCAAAAGACAAATTTTGATGACACCATAAGGTCACGTGGGATCATGGGAGTTGTTGTCTTGATTGTTAAACAACCATCTTCGCGATGAAAACCTATCTGACGTGACTGATGTAGGCATGTTCACAGACGAGGTAATGTCTTAAAGCTTCATTCACGTTACACAGGGTGTTTCTTGTGTCGCCATTGGAGGCAACCAAATGAAATGCACCGCATTCATTTTTTGACATTTTAACGCGGAAATGTTACATATTGTGCGTTTAAGTTAATCTCTCACTTGTTATTTTAAAACGAGAAGACTTTAAGACTTCATACAAGTTGCTATGATGATTTCTTTTTTTCCAGTCATGCTACTGTCATTACAGATTGTTTTATTTCAATCTCTACATCTACAGTTTTTTTGTTACTGAATGACATACTGTTCCCCGATGACAGTCCACACAGACATGTAAAATGAAAGCGTTGTTTACATTGGCAAGGCAATGCAGGCTTGGCTGATAAATCCACAGTTGGGGATCCAGGGGTAGGGTGCACCGTTGCCTTTTTGAGGCTGCTACTGCCACCACTGCTAGCTGACGTAGTGACTGCTTTGAACAAAGCTGTTGGAGAGGAGTTCTTTGTGGTTAGAAAATGGGTGGCATTGATGACCACACGTAATGTGGGGGAAAGGTGGGCCTCCTTCACATCACCATCAGTTTGATCTGGATCCACAGGCCCATTCACAAATACTCCTGAGCTCAGACTCCCACTGTGATTTGACACACTTGGATTCGAGTTCAAACTAGGCTTTGAAACTGTTAAATTCGATGATGTGTCTGCAATCACAACGAGATCTGATGCTGGTTTGCTGCCTGTCATGTTTCCCTGTGATGCATTCACACTTCCATGTTCTATTAAAGCTGAAGCATTTTCAGCTTTTGCAGTGTTTATTTCAGTTGGCACTGACGGAGAGTCTTTGATTGTTATAACAGAGGTTGACACTGTGTCTGCAGTGTGGTTGCCACTCCCAGGAGGTGGGAGCTCATCAAACCCAGAAATGAAGCCTTGACCTGGTGTATCGATAGAGGAGCCAGTGGGGGATCTGAAGACTGGCATGGCAGAGGGAATATTAAGGCCAGAAGTGTGCAGGGGGTTCGGAATAACCGGAGCACCAGTGGGTTGCGCTGATACTGCAGAGTTAGGCAGATGACAGGGTTGAGAAGTGGGGCAGGGGGAGGTAGTTTGCATTTCAATAAGAAATGACTGAGTGTTCAGGGCAGCTTCTGGATTCAGACTTTCATTCGGCTGTTGGCCTGTTGGAGCATTTAATGTTAAATCCAGAGTTACATAGTCTTCAGTGTTTACTGCTGAAGAAGCCAGCTCTGCAGCAGAGGCATGTTCACCTGCACTGTGTATTTTTGGAACAACATCTGCAGGGTCAAATAAGGCAGAGAGATGTGGCAGTTTCCCACTTGTAGTAAGATTATTTGAGACCTCTGGTGACAGTACTGGACCACTGACAAAAATGGAAGCATTCGCTGTTGTTTTGTTTGCAAGCTGTGGCAAAACCTCGTCATCATACTCTTCAGCAGAAACAAGCGGGGTTGAAGCCTGGTCAACAGGAAGTGATTGTCTGACTGTGATGAACTCCTGGATTGACTCTGATGACTGGCTAACAGGGTATGTGGTGGATCTTTGGAAGGACTGTAAATGGTTGTCCAGGGGGGATCGGGTTGTTGTGGGCTGGTGGAATCCAGCAAACGGCCAACTGGGCGACAAAGAGCCAATTTCTGCCTCTTCCATGCTGGCAGACACTGCTGGCAACGGAACCCAACTGGGGAGGTGAGGGGAGAGAGAAGGGGTGATGAAAGATGAGAGGGAAAGGGAGGAGGCAGTTACGTGGGGAGGGATCGCAGCGGAAATTTGAAAGGAGGGAAAAGGAGGTATGAGGGTTGCTGCAAGAGAAAGAGAAGGTAAAATTGAGAGTGACAGGGGTGGCGAAGTAATGGCAAAAGAAATTAAGTGGGACGACTGCTGCTCAAAATGTGCCTCTCCATTTTGTGTGTCCTGCTCTGGCCTATTACTCAACTTTACTTTCTCGCTCGTATCCAAAAATTTGCTCACATGTGCCCGAGGGGCTAAATGTGTGAGTATCTGTGTGTGTGCTGGACTGTGTGTGTGGATCAGACGGTCGGGGTGCTCAGTGTTAGTTTGTGTCATGCCTGACTGGTGCATATAATCAAGCCCTGAAGCGTGCTGGGGGGTTGTAGTGCCAAGCTGCACTCTTGGGCTACTGTGGAGTGCCAGTGTCTGGGTCGTTACAATGGCAGGTGGATTTAACGAAGGGGGAGTGGGGTGATTAAACACGTTGTCAAGGCCAGCGAGTGCCTGTGAGCCTGTGAAGTTTGCGTGGGCATCAGAGGTGGTGTTTGTGTTCTGGTTGCTGCTGTGTAAATGGGAGATTGTTTCCTGCAGCCACCATGGATCTGTGTTAAAGGTTATCCTGGAAGTATGTCCATCTTGTCTCCCAGACAAAGATGTCTGAGCCAAGAGAAGGGAGTTCTCAACTACAGGATTAGGAGAGAATGAGGAAGAAGACACTGCAGGTTCCTCTCCCACCATCTGATCTGACATCCTCGCAACTTGCAACGCTGTGGAAGAAGGAAGCGTCTCTGAAGATACAGCAAGTGACAGGTTGTCAAGGTGATGGGAAAGGGGACTCCAAGTTGAAAGTCCGGGAGTTGAAGATAAAGCAGAAATGGTAGACAAAAAAGCAGAGTGCAAACTTTGAGTTTTATCAATATTTGCCTGGAGCAGCGCCGGGGTGCGTTCAGAGGCCCAAACGTCAACTGCTGCCAGTGATGCAAGGCCAGTGGCAGATTGATGTACCAGATGTGACTCGTCTGGCAGAGTATATATGTCACTCAGATGTCTCTGAGCAGAATGAACCAATAATTGGCTGACTGGTAGACTGGCTGCATGAGAAGAAGGCCACAAAGCCACTGATGAAACCAACACAGGGTCCAGCAGCTCCAATTGCGACAGAGCTGGCTGTGTTTGGAGTAAACCTGATGCCACTCCCTCAGTACTGGATGCCAAATTCTCCACAGATAAGCCTGAGGGAGTGGGCTCAATTTGACTAAAGGAGGACTCTAAAAAAATCCCAACTGAATGGACTAAGTGACCAGATTGGGTACCAAGGAGCTGATTACCTTTAGGGTAGGGTAATTGACTTCTGAAAGGCTCTGATATATTGTTAAATGACTCTTCAGCAGAGAGTAAATGGTATTCAGGGAGCATTGCATCATCAACAACTGGCATCTGAGATTCAGCTGGGGCTTTAGAAAAGAGAGGAAGTGACAATGAGGATGCTGTGTCAACTCCTGTCATCACAAAGTCCCTTTGAAGGTTTGAGGACAGGGACGGAGATGACAACACAGAAGGCTGAAAGTTCCCACTAACTCCACCTGACTCTGGAGCGTGAGCAGATTCGACAACACTGTTTGCTTCTGAAAGCCTTTGTTCGGCCTCCTGCGAAGAGGAGGGTAGGAATAGGGAGGGCCACTGCGGATCAGCAGAGAGTGGAAGAGGAGTGGTGGCAGACCAGAGGGGAGGAGAGGATGAGAGAGGAGTTTGAGTGTTAGAGGAGTAAAGGGGAGGCAAGGTTGGATTTTGCAAAGTAACAGCAACAGGGGAGAGAGATGACGGAGCAGATGGAGTGATAGCATGAGAGGAGCCGGAGGGAGTAGATGCAGACAAAAAGGGAAGAGACGGGGATAAGGGGATACGAGGTAGGTGGGTATATGAAGAGTAGTGATGGATGTCAAGAGGGAATGCAAACATGTTAGAAGAGGAAGTTTTGGGAAAAACAGAAGAAGGAGAAGAAATCTGAGGTGCGTCTGTACTTGTATATAAATTGATTATCTGTTTACTTGCAAGGTCTACATTACTTCCTGTAATGTCGGTTTCATACACACTTTCTAGGAAGTTTAGAGAAAGTGAAGAATAGGATATCTGGGCCATTTCTTCCTTTTGTGGCAGTGAAGAAGAAAAGATCTGCTTGCGGAAAATCTCCGTGAGCAAAGCAGCGGAGTTTAGTTGTACTATTGACAAAGAAGGTGTTGGCTGTGTGAAGAGAGGAGATGAAAGGGGTGAGGTAAGGAGTGATGGTGATGGTTGAAAAGTCGATACTTCCAACTGCTGAGTGACAGCTTGTGTGGACAAAATTTCCTCTTGCTTTTGTCCAGTTGCATTAGTTGGAACCCCGTGGTGGGCTTGAGCTACTGTCAAAGTCTGAGAAACATTCGGAGTAGGAATTTCAGAATCGCTGATGAATGGCATCAATCTACCTTGTGAGTGGGTTAGAGAACGGTCACTGCCTGCTGCTGAGCCACTTGCTGGAGTGTCCGAATCATTGTGGAAATGTGTTTGGATGAGTGCTTCACTTCCTTCCTGAGAAGCAGTAAATGACTGTGTGACAGGAAGAAAAGCACTGTTAGGGTCTGATCTGTTGAATGATTGTTGTTTTTTGGTATCAAGGCCGATCAAAGCTGGATTGATGGTGGCAGGTTCATCCAAGGAGTAGGCAGCATCAAGTTCATACAAGCTATAAGCACTGTCCTCCTCTGTGAGCTCAGTTAAATCATACAAAAATGGCCTGGACCCTGATGAGTAGTCATCACCCAGTGGTTCCAGAGGATTTGTCCAGTTACCTGTGGCAACAGTTCGGTTTTCCCCACCACTCGTGCTCAGCAGCGACCACTGTGGCACTACAGGTTTGTTCTTTCTGTTGCTAAGTGCAGACGGTGATGACAACAATGATGAAGATGGTGATGATACCAGGGGTGCTGCCCCCACCACTGAAGAAGATTCCTTTGCGGCTAATGCCTCGTCTCTATGTTGCCACGGAGATGACCCCTGAGGCGAGAGTGAAACCCCTGACTCAGAGGGGCGTTTTGAGTCTTGAGTGGTTGTTGGGGTCTCCTTGTTGGAGATTGGCTGAACTGATGCATGTAAGCGGGCAGTTGTGTGTGTTACATTTCCCAACATGTGTGTTACGTTTTCCAACCCAGGTACATGTGTGCACCCAGGTGTGGTTTTAAATACACTTTTTTGTGTTATGTATGTAGGCCTGGTTGTGTATTTGAGTTCAGTTGGCTGTGCAGCCGGTTTTGTGATGTGAACCAGTGGCCTGGGTGGTGCTCGGGTGGTAGTTGGATGTCTTCCTCGAGTTGGCCTCTTTCTACCCTGCCAAATCAAAGGAGTGGAGATGAACCCCAGGGAGGTCTTGGAGCTGCGATGGCCTGAGGGCCTGGGGAGGGAGGCTAGAGGTCTAGGACGAGAGGGTTCTGGTGGAGCTGGGGGATGCTGAGCTGGAGCTAAGAATCTGGGTTCAGATGCTGGATCTGGGAGACTTGGAGCTTGGGTTGGAGGGCTTGACTGACTGGATGCAAGGGACCTATGATGAGAAGCTCGTCCAGTGGGGCTGGGAGCAAAAGCAGACCAAGCTTTTCTGAACGTGGTGGCTGAAAGAGCTGGAGATGTGGGTGCGTGAGAAATTCGGGATTCGGCAGCAGTTAATCCAAAAACATGCCGGAGTCTTCTGATGTGAGCAGCTGGACCAGCAGACAGAGGCTTGGACTGGGAAGCCAGGAGTTCTGGCTGCTGAGGAGTAACTACAGCAACAGGAGAGAAGGAGTCCTTTGCTGTCACCAGGGCATGGCACATCGAACCAGACGCCATTATGGTGAAAAAGCAAGTCACAAATAATGAATAAAAATAACTTAAAGTAAAACCTCAAAGCAGTCATACAGACAATGGAGATCTAGAAGCACCTGACACCTTTAAACCAGACAAGCCATCCCAAATAAGAAGTGTGAGTATAAGAAAAACTGCCTTGATTGTGTTACTGGGTTTCTTCGCTCTTCAGAGAAAACAATTATGATCGATCTACAGATAGAAAGGCCCAAATCGAAGGAAGGATTACACTTCAGTCTTCAATTAACTACTACCTTTAATTCTGATGAGCCATCCCAAATTTTCTTTAATCATGACAAATGTTAGTATAAGAAAAGCACTTTCTTAGCTTATCATTATAGTGACAAAAGCCAAACAAAAGCAGCAAGACAGGATCCAAGCCAAAACAATAAAAGATTATGTAAATGTATGTGGCTCTTGTACCTGCCAGCACTTCTGCCACCCACATTAAAACCACATGCACACTGAGGCATTCTGTATGTAAAGCTCGTCAGTCTTAGCCGCGGCGTCACTCCAGCATTGTTGCTCTTACCATGCCTTGTGGGGTTAGTAGCTGGGTGGTTAGTGGTAGCAGATGAAACAGTTGATGTGCTGCTGGTTGTCTGTTGGGCTACAGGGAAAGTAAACAGTCACAGATTACCAGTCAGTTTCAAACACACATGATCTGATCTGTTAGGTTGTCATATTAAACACCTGTACAGACGGAAATGAGAAACTTCTATTTTTTGCATTGGGACTTTTTACACCTGTGAGTGTAATTTTCCAACTTTAGCGACAACATCCTGTTAATTGTGATACTGTGATGACCCCTGCCCTTCCCTGCCCATCTGTCTTTTGTCTTCCTGTTTTCAGATACCTGATGAGTGGGGCAAGGCGCCATCACTGCCAGATCAGCTGCTATTAACAGTCTTTTTTCTCTCCTTCCCTGCAGGTACCTTGTTTGGTTATGCTGCAGCATTAGCTCCTTTTCAGTTCTTCCCTTTACTTCACCTCACAACACTCACAGACTCCCCTCTTCTCATTTCTCAGATTCCTTTGCTCGCCTCCTCTCCTTGCATTTAGTCCCTCCCGTCTGAGATGTGAGCAGAGGAGGCGAGGAAAGGACACAAGGAGAGAGGAGTCGAGACAACAGGCATTTGACGATATTATGAACAAAAAATTAATCCATTGTCTCTCTCTCTCAACACCATAAAAAAGATCGTTATCAATGACAAACCAGGACAAAATCAGGACCTAAGACATTGGCTTGTGGCAATATTGAGAGATGGTTAGCTACCTTACCATGTGCTGTACTGCTGGCTGAAGCAACGTTAGTGGCAGGAGATGCAGGGGTAGCAGTGCTGGTGATGACGGTGATGGTAGTGGCAGGCTTTACTGATTAGCACAATGAGTCGTCATGTCATTAACACAAAACACAACCACACCGTGTTAATGGGAAGAGCTCCAAGCCTGTCTGGTTCTACGACCAATCTCAAAAGTCTTTCTTGATTCAAACAAACAGCAATGTTGATCAAGGTGAGACTTTTTGACATTTGGTACACAAACCAGATTTCCCAAAAGGGGGAAATAATTACTTTTGTTCTAATTTACTTGGAAAGTCTAGAGATCCTCACAACAAACAGCAAACAGCAAACATCAAAGCAGCAAAGCAGATGAAGCCTTACCAGAGGTGGAGGAGGAACTGGTAGTGCTGGTGGTGGTGGTGGTGGGACTGATGGTTGGGGTTAGTGGCATGCTAGTGGTAGGAATGGTGGATGGAGATGTAGTGATGGGAGGGAGAACTGGGGATGACAAATCAAAGGATACAGCAGAGCAAGAGGGGACCACACATGGAGAACAAAATGGTTTTAATGTGGCCAAGTGAAGATCGGGAACAGCCAGCGCTCGTTCTGACTGCAAAGCTCAATGCTTCCAACATGCACAGACTTTGACAACTTTTTGGATGCTCATGGATCCCACATGCTGGTTTTTAAAAAAATTGTACTTTGTGCCAAGTAAATGTCATTTCCTACTTTAGCCGAACTAGATATTTAAAATTTCACTGTGAACTTCACTGTCGTTGGTTAGAAGAAAAAAGAAAAATCCATATTACCCTAATCAAAGAACAACAGCTGATTTTCATAAGTTCCCGGGAACATTCATTCAGCACTACAACTTCTCAGATGGAAGAAGAATGACAGAAAGGTTAATTAACTCGTGAAAAGATTTGACAAACTCATTCTTTACTGCAGTGGTTGATAATATTTATCAAGTCTCTAATCCTCCCCAGGTGAACACGTCCATCCAGAACAATTCATCAGAACAGAATTAGCTGATTCTCCTCCAGGTAGATGATGAATAATAAAGTGAAGAAATGTATAATGGAGGGTTTTACTTTTCAGTGGTGCACAAAAAGTAAAGTAGCTGTGAGTAATTATGGATTCATTAAAGGTCAGTCATGGCACAACTTCAGCAGGCTCTGATTTTTATAAAGGAAGCTTCTTCAAAGACAAAGACAACATTAAGAATAATAATTTTTGGTAATGAACTGACATGAGCTTCAACTTCATATTAAATTTACAGGCAAAAGCAAAGAAGACTCTGGCTTCAAGAGATAAGCTATCAAAGATTATCAGCACAGCAGCTGAACAATAATAAATTAGCATTTTAAAAAAGGGAAGGAAGGAGGTTGGAAAACTAGAGAAGGCAGACAATGCTGGAGTGAAAAGGGAAGGCACAAGTACATGATGGAGGTGAAACTGAGAAGAATGGAGGAGTAAGAATCTAAAGAGGAAAAAGCAGGAGAAAGGAGTCAGAAGGATATTAGGAGGAGGAGGAGGAGGGCAAGGATGAGGGTTGCTTACCGTCGGTGTTGGCATTAGTAGCATGGATGGTGTTAGTGGAGTCAGTGGATGAAGTGGCTGGCGGTAGTGACAAGGGATGAGAGAGGGAGAAAGATGCAGAGGATGATGAATGGTTGTGAAGCTGCATGATCATCTTCAGTGCAGAAACTTTCAAAGTACGAAGCAGGGCTGTACAGCAGGAAAGCATTGCTGCAGGTTGCTCTTGTATTTTCTTGAATTTGTCCGCTTGTTACCCAAATTCATCGTTAAAGACAGATTCAGGGGACAAGGGAGTCCAAACATAATTGCCAACAGTGTTAGCCAAAATGAAGTACCAACATGACTGGATGATGAACAACAAATGGGGAAGTTTAATCATGTATCAGTGATGGCTAGAAATTCTGCAAGTCTGACAATACTGCACAAATATGACTGCTGGACTGACTGCCAATGTACCACCTCTGCAGATGGTGAGGCTGTTATTTCACCGCTCGTCTGTGATTGATCTCAACCATGAAGCCTATTGCATTAAGTCTGAATACATGTTTGGATCGCTTACATTTACACTTGTTAAGTCTGGAGGTAGTGCAGCAAGGTAGTGCTTGGGTGCATTAGAGGTTATGAGGAAAAACAAACAAAAACAACCTGTTTTCTCCCGACTCACATGTGGTACCAATGGTCAAAACTTGTTACAGAGAACATGAATTGTCTAGTTTTGGGGTCAGTTTTGCAGTTAGGCCTGCCAATCTCCACGGCTTCAACGACTTTCTGAGGTGAAGCGTTGACGAAAATCTGAACCGTCCATCAGTTGGATTTCACAACTGCAATCTGGTTATCCAGTATCAAACCTGTAACCTGAGATCTGAATCAGGCTTTTATACTCTGTAATGAAACCACAACCTGTTCCAGCAGAGGCCAAAAGAAGTAGAAAAAATGTCACTTATACTCCCTTTAAATTCCATCAGAATCATCTCTCCGCTGTGTCTGTTTGATTTTATTCACTTACAACTCCCACTCAAAGAGAAATGCATTTTCCTGAATGTTTTGACCTTGAGGAACGCTTCGTTTGCTGAAGTGCACCTGTCTTATTGGCTATTGGCTACTCAATCCAAAGACCAAGACACTGGTTTCCTCTTTTAGAGGCCCCTGCACTCAAGACCAATTTAATTCAAGGGTTAAACATATAACCCAGTGAGTGCTCTCTCATGGCCTGTTGACCTGCCTGGCCTGCCATAGCCATTTATATTCCGGAACACAAGCTGAATCTTAACTGGCTCGACTCCTTTCCTCTCACGAGCACAATCCCACAAAAACTGACCTTTAGAAAAACGTTCCTCTGAGATGTCCATAGAACAGGACAGTGTGAGAAATGACATTTGGGGAGTGAAGTTGGGTCACGTCGTGAGCGGGCCCCAAGCTATTGTTCAAGTTCAAGTTCCAGAGCTTCACATGACCTGGAGCAAAGGTGATTGGCTCGAGTGAGATTTTCTTTAGGCAATGATCTATGCATGGACAGTATTCCAGTTTTAATGGTTTTGGCTGGGCAGTGAGGGGCTCATGGCCGCAGCTGAACAGCACCCTGGGGTGGTTTCCTTTAAAAACATTCTCTGGTTCATTCACGTACTGTGTGTTCCTCTCAGGACACAGAGGGGTCATTTGAGGAAAATGTCATTAACAGAGCATGCTCAAGGAGATTCTTTTCCACGCCGTTAGAGTGAGTGGCAGAAGGTAAATGCATATTAAACTGCAAACTTTCTTCAGCATCTGTTTCTTTGTCATAATTTCCTCATTTCAACCAACTTGACTGGAATTCTTGTCCTTGTTTAACTTCTCTTCTCAAGCCAAGTCAATTTCATTTATACAGCCTAAAACCATAAATCGAAGGGCTGTACAGTCTGTACAACGTAGGACACCCTCAGATCGTTTACTTGGGAAAGGACCCCCCCCCAAAAAAAAGACACCACAAAGAACTCATCTTCTTTTTCATTTAGAAGTGCCTTTCCATCCACGTTTTTTTTTTGAGCATTTTCAATTATGCATAAAAAAGACCTGTGTGGAAACCCCAGAAATGTGAATGAAAGTCAGAATAGCCACAAAAGGTTTTGCACTTGCTTTAAGTGGAAAAGTCGGTGTATTGACAAAAAAAACTGTGAGGAAATGCAATGGAAACGGACATACTTAAAGTATGTGATTTAAACGTCACTGGAAGCTTCTGCTCCACTGAAGATCAGATCTGTGTGGAGCAGTGAGGAGGACCTTCCTCATCTATACATGGACCTAACAGAAACGTGTGATTTGCATCATATTTTCCACGTGGTTTTCCACTGTTAGAGCTTTGACTGGAGCTCTTTGAATGACGTCCTCTCGTTGTCTCCTCTTCTTCTGCACTGGTTTAATGGCACTGACTGGAGAATGAGCTCCACCAGCTGTTTATGTCCATCAACCAATGAACTCATGGTCACACAGCAGGAGTGGATGGAAACAAGTATTCATCTTGTCCTTTGACAATTTTTTGGAAACTGCGTTAAAATTCAGCCTACAGTTGGATTGAAACTTGGCTATTGCTTCATCCATCAGTTATTATTCCAATTACTCAAATCTTTGATTAATAAAACATGTCATCATCAGCTAAGACATGAAAAAATGCCTGTTCTATGATGCCAATCCTCAGAATGCTTCTTTTGTCCAATCAACCAACGATGATCAGTTTGCAATGACATAAAACAGAGAAAAGCAGCAAATAATAAAACTGGAATGGAGCTAGAATGACCCCACATCTGTCTGTTTTACATAATAATCGTATCTTTCTTCCTCCACTTTTCCTCCTTTTAATTCTATCGTCGCCTCTCCTCTGATCTCCTCACCTCTCTTTTTTCAGTTTGCCTCCTTTCTCCTCTCAATCCTGTCTCTCATTTTCTTGGATTTGGCCATTTCCATCCGCCAACACCCCCATCTCCCTTCCTCTTCAAACTAAGCCCTGAAATCTTTTCACTTGTTCAGAGAAGTTTGACAGTATTTGGGAGAGTTCGGAGACAAGAATATGTTCAGTGCTTTCGGAACTATGAAGTTTCTGTGAACCAAACCCAAGACTGGTTGAGGTTACAGAGTTTCTCTTAACAAGATGGCCAGAATCCATTTCGAGGGTTAAGCAGCTTCATCCTGTGAAGATGAATGGGAAGTGTATGGAAATGAGGTTTGATTCCCACTATATTAAATGTAAGTGGTCGGTTATATACATCATTCTTGGCAGCAGGTTAGGGGTTCCATTTTTGATGCAATTCAGTGAACAAGTCAAGGTATGGACACTGCCAGGGACCCATGACAAGAATATAAGCACTCATAGAATCTAAAGGTGGAGGAGATGTATCATAGAAGACTTGCAGTATTTTTGAAATAATCCCTGATGAGCCAGTTATTCCAGCACAATCCCCAAACTGCCAGATACTGCAATGACTGGAAGTTATTCTTGACAGAGAAGAGAGTTTTGGGAAAAAGCATGTTCACGAAACATTTGACACTCTGCCGTTCTGATGGCAGATGGATGAGGTATAAATGTGAGAAGTGAAACTTATCCAACAGCTGTTTGTTTCCAAGAATCTGTAACAACTCTCTCTGTCACTGTTGTTGCAGAAGATTCTGCAAACACTGGAAGTAAACTGAACCCACTATGACCAGCTGTGTTTATCAAGCAAATGTGTTAATTTTTCCTACCTGGGCAGCCCAGTCCAGGGGAGTCACAGCTGGTGGTGAGTGGTGTGTTGCTGGGTGGGGAGACACCTTTGGGGAGGGGAAGATTAAAAACAAAAAGGTTAATCAGTTAATACGATCAGGGAAGGTGGTTTAAATATGGGACAGGTTAGCAAGAAAGTCTTGTATTCCCACTCAGTAATTTTAATGCACTGGTATTAATGTCGATGCATTCAGGCACAGCTTTGGACGGTGGTGCAGCTGTAAACTGATTGATTTTACATTGTATTTATGAATTGCAGGATGCTTTGGACTTCTTGATCATTTCTAGCCTGATAATCAAATCTGTCAACAGTCTGAGGTGTTGGCTATTCAGACGTTTGCAACCAGGTCTGAATATTTTAGCCACTAAAGCAGCATTTCAAGATTCAGCCACATGAAAACCTCTTATTCTGCAGAGAACATGGGGTCAAGATGTTAACATGATTCAGAGTCGACAGCCATGCTGCTGACTTTGTGAGCTAAATGCTAACCCCAGCATGCTAATATGCTTGTCGCCAATGCTAATATGCTGATGCTTCGCAGGTCTGGTATATTCACCATCTTCAGGGCTGCAAACTCTCACCGACTGAGCATGACTCACACAACTCTAATGCCACACATGCCCTTTCTTACACCAACATCTTGTCTTTGCTTCGTCCCATTGAAGGTAGCATTTTCATGGCCTGTGACGCTCACTGTGGGCAGCTCATAGATTTCAGACATGTTAACTTGGCAGGTATGCAGTTGTCAGTCTAATTTTAATGTCATGAATTTGTCAGCTGTAACACAGGATTAATGTTAGTAACCCCCATAACAAATATCACTGTAAACCAAAAGTTTTCAGCCCCAACAATCTTAGCTCAGCGTGTTAGCATGGCAACCTTTGCTAATGCATGTCATTAGTTTGGCAGGTTATAAAACGAAATATCAGACAAATTTAAATTTTGATGATGACGGTGCTAGAGGAAAGGTGCCATCCAGAGAGGCACACCCCGGATAAATCTCCAGTCTACCAATATGACAATCTATTCAGCTAAATGTTTCCCGGGTGAACGTGAATCCCAGATATCTTGCACTTGAGAAACTTTCTCACACTGTTTTTTGATAGCATGCACTTTTCCAATCAACCAGACTTTGCGGTTGTGTTGGGACACAGATTGGCTGCTTGCAGGGATCAAATTCCTGATGTTTTATTTCAGGGACAGTCTGTCTAACCAACTGTGCGCTGACAGCAGCCAAAAATCAAGCGCTCCTCAAGTGCTTTGAAATGAATTGGTGAGCCCGGCTCCGGCCCACACATACTGTATATTGACAGGCCTTCAGAAGGAGTGGGAGAGCAGGCCGGCAGTGAAAGCAGAGACTGTGTTGAATCTCTCTCTCTGTCTGACACACACACACACACACACACACACACACACACACACACAGAGCAACAGAAGCAATGTGTTTGAGAGAATGTCAGCAAATCATCGCAGTGATCAGTCGAGTGAACGAGCAGGAATTCAGTAATCGTGGTTCAGAAGAGGTGAGAGGGCCTGAGGATTGTGCCCTGTCACAGTCTACCTTTCTCCTCTTCCTCCCTCTCCTGCCCTTTGTCCTTCTCCTCTTTCTCCTCTCACTTTTTTCAAATGTATACTTGGTGCTGGAGTAACATCCAAAAGGCTAACCGGCTGGTAGCCTAGCATTCCAGTAGCCAACCACAGCCTGCCAGCTTTTGATTCGCTCAAATATCAGCACAGTTGAGATGTTTCCCAGGTGGTCAAGAGTATAAAGTTGTGCGTCAAAGATAAAACTCAATGCAAAACTTACATTTTATCTATGAAACAGCTCAACTCCAGGAGCAAATCCACTCACTGTGCTAATTCCATTCAAATTAACTGATTTCGCTCTCTGTTATAAATGCTGGTGTGGTCTTCTTCACTCTCTCCTTTCCTCCACTCCTCCTCTTAATCTCCTTCTATCCCTCCTTCTTTGCACTCCTCTTATTTCCCCGACTGTCGCTCGCTCTCCTATCTTTATCTCCCTCCATGTTCTCTTTTCATACCACTTCCTCCTTTCCTTTCTCTCCTTCTCTTTAGTCTACTCTTGTCCTCTGCTATCTTCCTCTGAGCAGCATGTTGTGATTAGGGAAAATGAATGTTGCTTTGTCCTGCTCTGCTGGCCAACTCAGCCCTTCAGAGGAGCAAGTGTTGGCCAGGATGGAGGGAGATAACGACAGCACCGCCAATAATGAGCTATAATTAATCTAGTCATTCTGCACCGGGTAGCAGACTAAAATATACCGTCATCACTGTCAAAATGTGTCAAAAGTTACTGTCAAAATATGTATTATCTGCAAGAGGAGAAGCACGTATTTCCATGTTTTCACTGTCTGTTGAAACTGGCTAATGATCCTCGCACATTAAGCCTACTTGAAGTCTGTTTGGGTGATTAGTAAGAGAAGTGATGTTGTGTCAGAGCTCAAGTGATCTGAATGGAAACAACTGAAACATGAAATAATGGAAAACACATTTCCCTTTCAGAGTAAATAAAAATAACTATTTTCCAACCAGCAAGTTCCCTCTGTACGTCTTTATCAGGGTGGCACTGTGGTGACAGCAGCTGATCAGCTATAATTAATCTAATGACTCAACACCAGGCAGCAGACTATAATTCCTGGCCATTACTGGAGAAACATGTTCATTATTCACGAGGAGAAGCTGTTACAGTTGGCTCATATTCAGGGTTAGTGAATGTGGTTCACATTCAAAGTAATATTCTGCAGCATTTTCTTATAAACCAATGCTTGACACTTGCAATAACACTGCGGCAATTCAACCAATATCCAGTTTATTAAGCTTTTCCATTTACTGTTCCTGACACACGGGGCCTTGTTGGATTTTAGTGGGAAAAATATCACATCCTAAACTGGCAAAGACAGACCAGGATTTAGATTTTCTCTTTGTGGCCTGGCAAGGTCATGGATGAATTGAAGACACCCTGTGGAGCTCTTGACCACGGAGCAATGTTCATAAAGAACCAGTGTGTAAGATTTAGAGGGATCCATTAGCAGAATATGGCAGCAATGGAATACAGCATTCATAAGTAGTGTATGATTTCATCGGTGTATAATCACCTGAAAATAAGAATTGTGTTTTTGTTACCTTGGAATGAGCCTTTGGATACAAGGCTGCTATGAGCTATTTAGCCATGCAGATAAGATAATGTTGGTTTCTGTGCTGAGGTTTCAATGTGTCGCCGTCACTGAACCTTCTGACAGAATGCAAATGTAAAATTAGATTTTAAAAACCTTTTTTTTCCAGGAAAAATCTCCTGCTTACACTGGTTGCTTTTCATTGGAACTACTTCCTACTGAAAGAAAAAGCCACTTGTGGTTTGATAGAACAAACATGCTGAGCAAAGCTAGGCTAAACATTCCCTAAATATCCAAAAGTTTCAGCATGTTGTGTGGAGTTGAAAGCCTGACATGAGCACAAAACACTAAAAAAATGTTGCTTGAGGTTCAGTTTTCACATCCTGGCGTTTTATCCATCCATTAATAACAACAGTATACTCACTACTGTCAGCTGAGATCTGGTAACAAGCTGAAATCACTAAAAATAAGCCTAACAGGTAAAGAATACACTTTATCTGGAGGTCAGACTGACTGTGAGTGCACCTGACATGTTGGTAACATCCTCCATTACATATGAAAACACAGGAGTTGTATGAACACAAGCTCAGTGAGTACAGGAGGTCGAGGTTGAAGCGGGAGCTGTAAACCGTGATGGATGGTAAACCTGACCTGTCTAATTGTCTGACTGCTCGTGTTTCTTGACCTTTCAGATGTCACCGTGATCCCAAATCTCAGCTCTTAGTTTGGTGAGAGCAAGTCTTACAATCGCTGATAGAAATGACGGCCACAACTACCAAAATAAGAGTAAGAGTCGTATAAAAAACTTCATTATCCAGTCAGCAAAGATTAGAGACTGACAGGCACCATCACGGTGTGTGTGTGTGTGTGTGTGTGTGTGTGTGTGTGTGTGTGTGTGTGACCATGATGTTTCCCCTCTGGCATCAATAAGAGATGAAAGACAACCTAACACACACACACACACACACACACACACACACACAGCAAAGGATGCATGCACACAAAGGTAAAACACACATTTTACCTAATGAAGCACGGACACGCACATATACAAACACTGTGTACGCTCACACTGTCTCTCCCCTTAACACACGCACACACAGCTTGGCAGCCGCCTGGCGACGGCTCTTTCACTGCCTCCATCAGCAGCAGCCTCATTACTCAGACCAAAGAGGAACATAAAAATGGCTTCAAATGGTCCGAAGCGCTTTGGTAGCCTCGTAAAAAGGAAATAACATTTTCAAGGTAAACAAAATCAAGCACACCTCTTTGAGTGGAAAGAAAAATACGTGTGAAGCGTAGCTGGAAGCTCTGGTGTCCGGAGCCAGGATGTCCTGCTAAGGACTGAAAGTCCATCAAAGAAAAAATGGGTTTCATTTATGAACTTGAGCTTAAATTCATTCATGAAGACTGATTTAATATATATATGGGAGTGAATATTGGAGCATAACCTTAAATGTTAATTTTGGATGTTTCGTAACCTGCTAAGAAGAAACCACGAGTCCTGTCAATCACTTGTACTCAGTGTATTTAACCATGTTGACCTACCAGAAATCAACAGTTCTCTGTTAACCTCGACTCTCTTTAACTGTAACATACAAATTCCCCAAAACGACATGTTTACATGGAGGTGATGGAGCCCCCTAGTGGCCATTTAATCATGACACTCGTCTGTCACGAACAAAGGAGGAAGGCAGGTGACATTAGAGGCCAAGAAACTCTACAGATGGTGGAGGTCAGGGTGTGTTGGTGAGGTGAGTGCTGAGAGGAGCAAAGACCAGTTGGACCATCATCAGGTAAAATTCAAGGAGTCAAACTGCATCAAATACAAAGTGTCTACCAATGAGAGGACACCGGAAATACCCAAATACAGCATCCCCTCCAGGTAACTGAAGCATGGTTAAGGATTTTATGGTTATAGGTTAAGACGACTCACAGCACTTCAAAGAGAACCAAAGTGTTTCTTAGCCTGAACTTATCAGCAGGAAGCAGGATGTGAAAGCTGGTGTCCAGCGTCAAAGTCCTGAGCTTTGTACCAGAAATGTCAAGAAGAGTTAAGGTGCTATAATGAAATCAGGGAATATATCTTTCATGCAGTGCCTATAAGTGAATTCAGTAGGAAGAATTGTCAAAGGAGTTTCATTTGAAATAAAAACAATGTTAATCCTATGGCTGCAAACCATTCCAGCTATTTTTATTGTCCTATGAGGACACGCTGCATTTGGTCTTTGCAGCTTGTCCTCATTATCTTCCCTGTTCGGCCATTATCGCCCACTGTGTACCGCTGTCCAGGCTTTTTCTTTAATATCTACTTTTCCTTGTTCAGCAAAGACCCAATTTGATCATTAAGACCTTTATAAAAATGTGTCTCCAGAAATTTGGCCAAGCAGCATCTTGGAACACGACTGTATTTTATTAGACACAGTAAAGGACGTAAACCTGAAAGCCATGAAAAAGAGAGAAAAACAATATTTAGTCAGCCAGCAGCAGCTATAAAACTTCCATTACCGAAGAATGGAAAATGTCAAAGTTTGTGGGCTCTGAGGCTGCAAAATTGCTTGTCAAAACACTGCTGGCTTCCAGTGTGATCTTACCTATCTGGTCTAATCCTTCCTGGAACTCCATAAACCTCCATGTAAAGGGGGTCCAAAGTCTAAAACACAACATTTCACTTAGACAATCCCCAAAGTGTTTCTGCTCGCTGCTTTGTGTCGATGCACCTGACATTTATGTGGTCGACTGTGTGCTTTCTGTTTCTATAGTCTGTGACCCTGATTCGAACCTGCTGCACCTCCACTCTTTGCCTGTGAACCGTTGGCGACATCGGATCATTTTTAATCTCCGAGCAGCAGACATCTGTGAACGCAGAGTCAATATATCACCTTTTGTTTTCCAAACTAATCCTCTGTTTCTCTTATCTTATCCAGTTTCCCTTCAGGGATCAATTAAGTTCATCTCACCCTTATTTATTACTAATTCTGTAATCAATGCAGCCATGCAGGCCTGGAGAGCCAAGTTTGTCGCTATATCTGCTGATGATCCGCTGTATTCAGGTCAGAAAATTGTGAAAACAGCTCATAAGTTGATGTCTTTAAATTGCTTGTTTTGTCTGAAAAACAGCCCCAAACACACAGATAGTCAGTTTACAGTGATATCACAAAGGGAAAAGCAGCTGATCCTGACACTGAAGAAGCTGGAATCCACTTTCAGTTCAGCTATAAGAGCAACCTTCGGTTCGGCCATCTGTGAAAAGTCTCCCGATGGTGAGACTGTTTGGCCTCTTATCTCTCGAGAAGGGCTTCAGATCAAAGCCGTCCCAGCATCACAGGTGATGTTAGCGCATCAGATACGACCATTTTACTTCTGCACCCAGTTGAAAAGAGACCAGATCGAGGCGGCAGACGTCCATAAAGCCCTCTGAACTGTCTGGATGGAGCTCGTAACAGACATGTCTGCCCATGTGTGTGTGATACAGAGACTGTGCATGTGTGTGTCTGCATGTATTCAGGCTGTGCTCCTCAGCGAGGCCTCTTTGATGGAGCACTCATGCAGAACTGTGGATCTCTAAACTACAGCCGCGCCATGCTGCTGCTGCCTGACCTTGTTACACCCCTCTGTCATATTTGATTTACTTGTTTACATGTGTCAAAACCTGCTGAAAACACATCAATCTGTCTGAATCACAACAAACTCCTCATATATTTATGGGTGTATGTGGTCAAATGGTAAAAAAGTAAAAGAATTCACACTGAAATCCACAGCTTGTTTTGTCTGCGTCATTTAAGTCACTGAATCATTTCACTGTGGAGATGAAATCCAGCCTCCTCTGAGATTAAATATCCCAAATATATCAAACCTCTGCAGTCTTGTCTCATGTCTGTCTTTAACCCACAGAAGACAAACATATTTTTCATTGGTGTTGTGCAAAATCATACCCACAAATATACAGAGCCATTTGCAAATATGCACAACTGACTCTATAAACATGTTTTATTTCACTAAAAGAAATCAAAAAGGTTTTACAAATGTGCATCTAAAGTGATATACTATATGCATCGGTGCCTGTTTGCAGATCACTTCCTGTCAGGTGATTGTCTTCTGTAGGTTACAAATATTAAAGTCCAATAAAAACGTCCAAAGGTCACGTCATCATGACAGAGGCCACGGCTGCATACAAATAATGTCTATATGTCAAAGTCAGTGCAGAGAAGAAGCCGTAAACAATGTTCTGTTGCAGCTGTTGATCCATTTAGTGATGCTGCTCAACAGCATCTTTCAGTACCTACAGCTCCACACCACTAATCATCACCAGTCAACCCAGTCCCATTTCCACCTGTGATCTGTATCTCGGCACATGATCTGGACAATGTCATCCGATCCACGGGTCTTTGCATCGACACCTGGTGCTAAAATGTGTTTTTGTTATCTTGATTTTCATTGTGATCAGATCTCAGCAAGCACATTAGTCAGACTTGGCTGGCTGGCTTGTTATTGGTGCGTCACAGGTCAAGAGCAGCAATGCTAAAAACCGACGTCATTCACTTTTAAAGCGCTTTTTATGAGAAAGACTTGCCAGCTACTGCTGCTACCGGTAGCTTTTGCTGGGTTTGCTAAAGCGAGCAGGACGAGATCATTGCCAAAGCTCAAAAGACAGCTGACACGCGTATCTCAGAATAATACCGTCCCCAATCACACACAGGCCCTTCACACATGGATCCCTCGAGAGGCTGCACATGTCGAGCACATGTGGACATGTTGAGTAGCTGTAAACACCCACCTGTCAGGGATCAGAACAGCAGATCTTTGATTACTGGTTGCTTGGTTTGTGACATTTGTTTCCATTATGTTGATATGATCTCGCTAACCAGACCCCAGCCTGCAAACAATGACTTTTTACCACGTGGTTGAGTAACAAGTTCGAGGACGGCCTGAAGCACTTTGACAGGAAGAGTTTTCTGACTGACGGTTTCTTGGTGGTGTTGTCAAAACCACTGCACCCATGTCATCCAGAGAGCGTCTGTGCACCGGGGTGACACTGTGATTGACAGTGCACACAATGAGCATCAACGAGTGGAGCCTCCTGCTCGATATGCATCAGACCATCTGAACCATCCGAACCAGCCGCTAGATGTCCACAGTTGACCTCCAATGTGAGCGCCAGAGCACGTTTAAGCCACCTCAAACTGCAGGACTATGTGAATATCAGTGTACAAGGGGTTAAGGACTAAAACAGGTACAAAGCTTAAACATGTCAGTTACACACATATTAACACTTCATAGGAAACGTTTTCTTTATGCACAAATGTACTGAAACATTTTGGCAACATGCATCATATCTCTGTTAGCACAAGCAAATGTATACATACCTCCAGGACGCACACACACATACAGGCATATGCATACATTAGCAGGGTGTTAGCAGCACTCACCACTAGTTGGCGCAGCAGTAGTTAAGTGAATGCAATGAGGGTAGCAGACTGTGAAGAGAAGGACAGATTAGTGGACATCAGTCAAAACGAAGAATCAGTTAATAATAATGTGGGCGGCTGGTAAAAAAAAAAAAACTTTTAATTTATTAAAAGGTCAATTAATGAAGCGATCAGTTAATCACGGCTGCAAAATGGGAGGCTGGTTAATTAGACACAATGAAAAAAAGAACAGCTTCCAACAAACTACAACAAGACGAGGTCAAGCTGTCAGCTGCACCGTTAATTAATAAGAGGAAGAACGTCTGCAGTCAGAGATTGATGTAACATGGGTTCAACACGGAGGGTCGGCAATGATGCTATCAGCCAGACAAGCATTAGATGAAGCTCATTTGAAGGTTCAGGATTTAGACAGAGCCCTGAGAGACACATTAACATACAGAAGGTACAGTATAAATGATGATGACTTTCATACAGGATGTCAGCACATCCAGTAGGAGCCAGGGCTGCAAAGGGTCAATAAATTTCTGAAAAGTTCTAGAAAATTTCAAGGGAAGCTAAGCTTGGGAATTTTGGATTTTTTTAAGCTAAAAAAAGAAATGGCATGTTCTGGTTAAAAGTATGCCCAATTAAATGAATTCTAACTCAGCAGCACGTTCATCCAACACATGTACACAACATTTTCAGCACTGAACAGGAATTCAGTAAAATTACAACCTTCTGCAATGCAAAGTGCATCATCCCTCTGTGTGCAGCCCACATACTGCTGACACGGCAAAGCTTTAACCAAAACTGATTAAACTACTGCAGTGATTTTATGTTTTTATGATATTTCTGTTAACCAGCAGATAGTACTGAGCAAAGTACACAGTTTATAACTTGTTTACATTCATTAGTAAAGACCAAAACTCTAAAACTGAGACCTGGATTGGTAGAAATTCAAATATACTACATAAATAAAGTATATAGTATTATAGTATTTCTATATATCGAACTATAACTATGATCTATTAACTGAACACACAGACATAAACAATAACATGTAAAAATAGATTTACATGTACAATACAGAGTGCACACCATCAGAAAACCAATTTTTTATGTAATGTTGTGCAACTGTGTGTTTGTGTGTGTGTGTGTGTGTGTGTGTGTGTGTGTGTGTGTGTGTGTGTGTGTGTGTTCGCGTGCATGTTTGTATGTCTTGGAGTCCTGCAGTGGTTTTAAAGAAATTCATGATTCCACATGAAGTTCGTCAGTCTCTTGTATGCACACACACACACACACACACACACACACACACACACACAGGTCCATTCTCCAGTGGGTACAGCATTGGCAGGAATTTCACTGAAACCACTGTGGCTAACCTCCTGCGGCTACACACTCATTTACAGCGTTTTAAATATGAGGTACGGTACTACTCTGTCGACACACACACACACACACACACACACACACACACACACACACACACAGAGTACTGTTTCTACTCTTTCATGGTTAATACTGAGGTAAGGTAAGAGAATGGTTGATAATGTCAACTTATTGCAGATTTTTAAGTGTGTCAGAGTCTGTGGCCATTTGTACTAGTGTGTGTGTGTGTGTGTGTGTGTGCGCGTGTGTGTTTAATGAATTTCAGATGCTGATGTTCTCATAAATGTACTAATAAACACTGTGAAAACCCTTCCAATAAATAAGTAATGTAATTGAACATGATTTGATTTGATTTCCTTTTCAAGTCATATAGTAGTACGTATACAAGTGTGTGTGTGCGTGTGTGTGTGTGCATGTGTGTTTGCATGCAGGAATTTGATAACTTGCAGGGTATTTATCAACCAACTGGGTTTTTAGAGCAGGAACCAGAGAGATAGTTGGTCAGCAGCCAAACTGGTTGCTGGAGTCAATTTACTTAGCAGCAACAGTCAAAACGTACCAGAATTTGGCCGAAGTCTGGAAGTAATTTTCCACTCTGATAGCAAACACGCTGAAACGTTTAGTGCCTCAAGTTCCAGCATGCTACAATACAGTGTGTGTAAGGGTGTGTGTGTGTGTGTGTGTGTGTGTGTGTGTGTGTGTGTGTGAGTGTTATTTCACATGATATTTCAGGTGGTGTCTCAGCACCACAGTTTGTTCGTCTAATGCTTTTAGTTATTATTTACTGCCAAATATCGACACAACAGTAAACCACGCTATAAAAATGCTGCTGGTGTTGCACAAAAAATGATTTAAGACACATAATGAAGGATTTCAGGTACTTTCGGGTGTCTCTGAACACTCAAACGTAAGAAATACCAGATAAAAATGATTTGGTGGACCAGAGCTTTGGATGCAAACAGTCAATATGAACATATTATACAACATTAGTTTGTACATTAGATATATTTTGCAGACATTCTGCTGCGTCGTGACATTTAAAGCTCTTTTAAGTTTTGTGTTTCTGCTTTAACTACACTTGATGTATCCCTGTTGGAACGCAGTCTACAGTATGTCTTTCACCCTGCAGTCTCTCAAAATGTGTTGGCATCAGATGCTGAATTCTACCTCCTCATGCGTCCACTGTTCTGGGGTCAGACTGCGATCATTTCCTGTACTCACTGCAGCTGAGCGTGGCGTCCGTCTGGGCCAGCGTGGACGGGATGGTCCAGTGGCTGTTGTCCCAGTCAATGACGTTCCCCACCGTGTCACAGCTTAGCGCGTTGAGCTGCGGCACCGTCATGGCGTAATCCCACAGCCGGAGGTTATAGATGTTCCCGTTGAAGTTCTGCTGCCCTGAGCACAAACACAGACACGCATGCTGTTAGATAATTAATATTTTCCATCATCACGTATTTCTGTAGATATCTGTGTCCACTGCTTTATATCCTTTGCTCTGGACGAGTAACCAGACGTGTGAGAGATCATTAATTGAAGTTAAATTAAATTAAATGGTAAAACTCACCTCCTAACCGGAACAGTCCACCAGCTGGCACAGAGTGCCCACTAGAGGAGGAGCAGGTCTTGGCCCAGTAGTTTCCATTGAAGTAGACCGCCACCCGGCCGTTTGATGACGTCCACAGAAAGCAGAAAGGCTTCATGGTGGACGTGAAGTCGGCGGAGGAGATGATGGAGTCGATGGGGCAGACCACTCCATCAACGATCATCTTCATGCCCGTCTGATCGGAGCCCAAACTCAACGCCACGTCGTTTTTACTGTCGTAGTAGGTGAAGATCCACTCTTTCTGCTCAGGAACAGAAAAACAATCATGAGTTTGAGGCAAAACTCCGAAAGCAGATGTAGTATAGGTAGTGACCACGTGCAGATGCAGCCACAAAAATTTGAGTTGTAAGACCTCTAAAAGTTTCTCATCATCATCATCATCATGTTCTGACACTGACGTGCAACACACACCCTTTGTGTTGTTTACCTGTTTCTGGCTGTTGCGCTCCACCTCGAAGCACAGCGTCAGGTGACTGAGCGTCGGTATGAAAACAGAGTCGGAGACCTCAGTGACGTGGCCGTTGCCGCTGGAGATGCTGACCTTCTGGTTCCTCAGGGCCACGGCAACTAGAAAGAAGAGATGGACGAAGAAGAAGAAAGAAGGAGAGGGTGGGAGGGTGGAAGGAGGAAAAGATAAAGTACATGGAGGCAGGAAGGAGAGGATGACAGTCAAGAAAGAAAAAATGAAAGGAAAAGAGAGGAGACAATTGAGAAAGAATAGAGAAAGAAGTATGGGTTGCACAGAAGGAGAAAGTAATGAAAGTATGAAACAATGAATAAAGAAGAGGAATGGACAATGAAGATGGAGGAAAAACAAATGAAGCAAAGAAGAAAGAAAATCATCATCACGGGAAAGAAAATGGGCTGAAAATCTTTTAATTCGTCTTTATTTCAGCTAATCATCTCAGTCTACATCTGAATTGACACAGGTGAATATTACAGAGAGAAACTTTTCTTCATCCTCTGAACAAATACTTTAACCTCTTTGATGAAAGTTGGACTGTAAATCACTCACTGCAAAATATACGTACAAAAACCACACGCCAAGCATTTCGCATTGTTCTACACCTCTGAACAAACACTTCATCAGAGTATTGATGAATCAGAGGTTTTTCTTTTCCCAGCAGAATGATCCTGGCTTGAGCTGCTGGCTGAGAGCAACAAACCAACAGCCAGTGGAAAAACACAACTCACACATAAAAAAAAATACCCATGCAAACATGCATGAGGGCACATACTGTGTACAGATGCACCGCAACACCACAGCAAACACAACAGCCAAGTCTTCCTTTGGTGGGTCGATACCTCAGACTGTGTGATGTTGATCCGCTCGCGGTCTGTGATGTAGAAACCACCAACAACTCTGCGGTTTCGAAGTGATTCTGTCTGGCAACTTGGCAGCCGAAGCTACACATCAAGCTAAAAACCAGGAAGCTTAGAGCACAAACCTCTGACTGATTCAGAGTCAGTTCTCAGGAGTTCGAACAAAGAGATCTCAACTCTAAAGTCGTTGATCTTGAGATGCAGTCAATGTTCACAATTAAAATAAATCTAATATCTTATCACAATGCCCCTGTTTGTCTTCATTTACATATTTTTATTCATTTTTTACTCACTTGTTGAGGTCTGCTGTTGTACAACTTCAAACTGTCTGATAGAAACATGAAGTGACCTTCAGAGAAACTAACGTAGCTCACAGACCCATTATGAACACAGGTCTTTAAGATGCACTCATTTTTAGATGCAAAAGAAAGATTTCTTGTGGGTATGATGAGTTATCTATTAGTATGGTTTTACAATAAATTCTGTAGGTTAATTGAAGTTAAACTGTAAAACTCAATGACAGCAGTAACTATGCAGGAACACACGGAATGGGATATTTGTCTATGGCTTTCATCTGGTGCATACTGGGAGGCTCCTCCGTCAATCATAGAAGTACTGATCATGGTTTCAACTCCTTACTCGTGTTCCTGTTCAACTTTTAAAGTGAAAGCTAAAAGTAAGAAACCAGGCTTTAGCTGCATGGCAACAGGATCATGTTAGCTTCATGTTAGCCGGGAATAGTTACGCTACATTTGAAGACCAGGACCCTGGTGTCAGCCTGGACCTACCGTGTCGGAAGCTAACACTGAACCCCCTCTTCTGCACGCTGAAGTCGGAGGTAAAGGACAGCTCCATCACGTTCCCTGTTGAGTTCAGCGTCAGCCCGTTGGCCGTCAGACCGCAGAACTTAACGTCTGTGTTTCCCGTGTTCACCACGACCCGGTCGTAGATGCAGCCCGGCGCCTCCTCCAGGTCAAAGTCAAGGAAGGAGAGCTGGATGATGAAGCCGGTGGGGGCCTGCATGGTCCACTTACAGGCCTGCGAATTGGGGTATTTCTGGGGGTAGCAGGGTGACGTGAATTCCCCCTGGGCCTCCATCAGCACCATGTTACAGTTCGTGGAGCTGCAGCCCAGCACTGAAGGTGATGGCAGGATGATAAATTCATGAACTTTCAAAAAGGGACAACCTCACAACTGAAGCTGTTAAAGTAGGGTAATATCACTCAGAAGACCAGGCGCTAGTAGACGAGGACATGAGGAGACAGAACAAAAGAAGACAAGAGGATAGGACCCATAAAAAGGGAAGGAGACAAGACACAAGGTCATAGACAAAGGAGGCAAACACCTAGTACCATTAGAAGTCAGGAGGCAAGTGGGTAGATCTCAAGGACAAACACAGTCGAGCCGGCTGTAAAGAGCGTCCTTGTCCATTACCAAAGAATCAAGGACAAAGAGGACGAAGACAAAAGCTTTCAAAGTTCAAGGTTCAAGGTTACAAAAACCATTAGGATTAAGGAGACAAAACCAACTTCATAAGATGTGAAGACAAAAGAAGAATAGTTTAGAAATAATCCTGAACTCTGAAACGGGACAAGACAAGTCGTGCAGTTAGTGAAAGGTTCAGCAGCCCAGAGAGGAGTGAGTCAATCAATCTATCAATCAGTCAGTCAACCAACTGAGAGCAGATTGATGATTAAGACAGAAGGAGACTGAACATGTTCACTTCTACTGAGTCAGCATTGACCAAAGTCCACAATCATCAGCCAAACACCTACAAGTTTTAGGTTTTACAAAATACCAACTTCAGTACTACAAAGCATGCGCATGCAGAACAATCCTGCCAGTCAGATCAGGAAAAAGTCACCTCTTTAAGGAAAGACTGAGCACCCAGATCTTCATTGGCATGAAATACCAGTGAGAGCCAGTGTGTTTTCAAGAGTTCTGTGAAATATAAGCATGAAATATTTTAGATGTATGTGGACTGTAAACCACAAAATGTGTAGACGAAGTACAGAGTGTGCAGCCAGCGCTCTCTGTAGCTCAGGCAGCGTTCCGGGTCATATTATTCTTACTTGTATTTTCTTTTCTGCTTTACTGATGCTGAGACGCAACGTTGAGCCTGAAAAGCCAAGTTAACGCGATGTTGTGTTTATGGACAGTGTGATTTGTTGGGTAATGTCAGGCCAAATAAAAGAGAGGCGTGCAGGGCCTTGTCAGCGCCACAGTAAATCCGTCTCTACAAACAAACATCAAACATAGCATATGTTGGTTTGTCAGAGAAACTAACCGAGCGCCGCTGAGCGAGTTAGATTTGCTTAGGATTTTTCACTGCAAACATGAAACACGTTAGCCTCCATCCTTTTCAATAACAGCTGGAAAGATGAGCCGTCCCTCACAAAAAATAATAACAGACAAGCGCTGAAATGGAAAGTGGAAAGAATGGTTCGTCTCTCTCACTCGGGGTAACAATGGCCTCCGTTGATCTCAGGCTCGGCCTTCGCCACAGCCAAAACCACAGCCAACGCACTGGAAACGTCAGAAACACCAGTATGTGTGTGAGTGTGTGTGTTTTAACCCTTGTTTATCCATGTAAAGCTGACTGCTGTCACATTTTACTGCAACATCTCCACATTCATCAACATTCAGGCTCGCCGCCTCGCTCGTGGGAAGTTGGAAAACAAGCTGAAACAGGTCAGACTTCCCCTAAAATACTGTGAAAGCATGTTCATTTCCGGACATTTTTACCTCTAAAACATTTTCAGACTTCCATGATTCTGCCTGGAACTCAAAATAACGACAGCATCAAAGAATCAGCTGTCAAAACCAGTCAGACAGACCGAAAAAAATCCTCTAATCCTGCATTCAGTTGGTGCACATGAAAAGGATTTTTAGATGTTTTCTCTTCTTGTTCACATTAAGTATTCTTGGTGACCCATCCTTCACTCCATAATTAAACTTATGCAATCAAACTGATTTTGGGCGACTCCTCAGCTCCTCCTGCCGATCTAACCATGCAGGTTTGGGTGGAGGCCAACACACCACTGTGGTTCTCTTAAGGGTGGAAACACGCAAAGAGGCCGCCAGGAACCGCTGACACACACAACCTGGTCGTGGGAAGGTGTTTTTATTCTGAAAAAGACAATGATTTGAGAAACTTTTTGTGCAGCAGAGACGTTTCCATCTCATGATTGAAATCTCCCAAACGGCTCTGACCACATTGTTGTGTCAAGGCAGAAATCTGCACTTTCTTTTCCTCTTTTCTCATCTCATGGCCACTCAGATTGAGTCGGACGCCACTTCAGCTTGTAGTTCCAAAACTCTTCGTATTTATCAGTTTATTAGTGAAGCAACTGTTTGAACACACTGGGTGCACAGATAAAATCCCAGCTTTGTTAACGAGTTTAAACAAAATTTGCAAACACACAAATAACACACATCTAAAGGGTTGACAGGCTGAGTTTGCTGCAATCAGCAAAAACAAAGTCATCGCTGAGCAACAAGATCGTGACGCTTCCTGTTCTATGAGCTGAACACACGCATGCACAAACTGTGCACACGAATAGAGGAGGTATCCTCCTCTAGATTCAAATCAAGCCCATTTCCACTCCTTCTGAGTGTGTGTGTGACGGGGGGGTGGGGGGGGACAGAGTCAGCTAAAACCTTCTTCTGCCATTAAAGTTGTTCAGCATGAAATTTCAGGAACATTTGAACGCAACATCAAAAAGCACCAAAACTCCTCTTTCCCACTAATGGAAAAACTAGAGGCAGCGGCACGATTCACATACCGAGCTCTCTCTCTCCTGTATGGCTTCCAACCACACACACACACACACACACACACACACACACACACACACACACACTGAGAGAAACAAAGCTACTTACTCTGCTGAATGAAATCAGTGGATCAGGAGAGATGGAGGGGTAGACCAGGAGAAGTCTACACTCCCCAAGAGAGAGGGGGAACACACTGTGTGTGTGTGTGTGTGTGTGTGTGTGTGTGTGCGTGTGTGTGTGTGTGTGTGTGTGTGCGTTTGGAAGCCATACAGTTCACCCCCCAAAAAGCTTAAAAGCTGCCTCTCAAGTTTCTGGCAGCACAACCTCACGTTTCTCTTTATCCTCCCATCTCCACTCTGGCTCTGGATGCCGCGAGGCTTCGACCCGCCGGATCAACGGAACCAAACAGAGCTGACGGTCGGATCGTCAGCACGAAACCTGGAGGAGAATCAGCCTGATGTGTGTCTTCAGCTGCACACTTAAAATAAAGGAGGACTCTGCCAGTTCAGCTTTGCACTTGATGCAGCAGAACCACACACTTTTCATCCTCTTCAAAACCTGACACCTACATTACCCACAATGCAACTCCACCTCTGACAGCTCGTTGGGGGGTGTTATTCTCATGGAGCCTGTAGCCTGCAGCAGAGCAGCTTCAGAGGTCTCAGCTCACTTCTTTCTACCTCCAACAGATTAGTTTCAGTTCTAAGCTTGTCGTCTTCAACTGATGCTGACTCCGGTGACATCACATGAGGACATTTGAGAGACTTCATGCACGACTCACATCATCAATATGCAGCTGCAGTTGAGGCTTTATAAAGTCAAACGTAGCTGTTTGTTGGGGGGCCAAAAAACAAAGCATGCAGTTGTGTAAAAGTGAACTTGATTCAGTCTTGATTCAAGCACATCAGCAAACTAAACATCCTCTTGTATCTTCCTCCTCGCACCCCCTGCTGTAGAGGAAGCACCACAGCCGCTGGCACACCGGTCACCATCCTGAGTCTCTTATTATCCTGCGTCTGCTCTGCATTACTACAGTACACAGTGGCAGCGCTGCCAGAGCTCCTCATGCAATTATCCTTCATCTGTCCTCCATTAGGCACCGAAGATTACTGTTTCTTTAGCATTACACCGTAGCAGCAAATCAATTCTTTGCAATGTAAATCCATCAAAACAATCAGCTAGCTTCCTCTCATGCAAATCTGACGGCTGAAATCTGAAGAATTGCTCTGGAGACTTGAACACAAACTGCAGCTGAGCATCAACAACACGAGTACGACCTTAGAGACGGCGTCACTTCTTCGTGGTTTGATTTGGACGATGTTGCTGCCTCAAACAGACGCTCCATCTGCTGCAGACAACTGACATATTTACCAAGTTTATCCTCTACTGTTGATTCTCAGGCAGAAATATTCGTCCAAAAGACCGAAAGTGTGACTGTGTCTCGAACAACACTTCAACATACACACAACATAAAATTACACTTTCTAACGTCGGGAGTGAGAACATATTTGGAAAGACCTTCTAAGGGCTGTTTGAAGGTAAACACTTGGTTTTAAGTGTTCGGTTAGAATTAGGTTTAGGTTAGGGTTTATACAGTCAGGGTCCCCATAAGGACAAGAGTACAAGAGTGTGTGTGTGTGTGTGTGTGTGTGTGTGGACCAATCAGGGAAAAACAACAGCAGGGAGGAAGTCCACTGATGCAAACAGACTGTACTGATAACCAAATGTGTGAAGGAGACTGTTTTCACAACAATCTGCTCGGATCACAGTTAAAACAACAGGATGATGGACGAACTGAGAGACTGAAGTATTAGAGGTACACCTTTGAAGTACTGCTCTTCCTCTACAGAGAAATACTGTACTTCCTCTTAGACTGAGCATCTTGATCTTCCTGTTTCTTGCCTCTCCTCTCCACCTGTTTACTGCTATAATAAAACAAACATACTTTATGTCTCTCTATTAAAGCAGCTTTCAGCGCAGCCATTTGAAAGGTGTTAATTCAACAGTGGCACCTTAATGGCTCGTCTCTCTCTGCCTCTCTGCGGCTATACATCACCTTCACCACTGCTAATCGGATCCAATATAAACATTTAGAGCTTCTTCGTCGCTGCTGGACCGCCAAGTCATGCAGAGAGACAGGAGAGTGAGACATTAGCACACACAGGGAGAGAGAGAGGATAGAAACTGTGTATTTCCTCCCAAACAGGAGGAATCATTAATAAGACGTAAGTGTGTAATGACTGGAGGATTACCGCTGGCAGCAACGCACACATTTACATTTAGATGGGTGGATGGTTTTGGCAGTGCGAGGGCGGCGGTTTGTCAGTCCATGAAGACATTTCCACCGTTAAGGAATTAATTTGCGATGTTAATATTTTATGGCTCTGACGGTATTGAGTTTCCTCCGCGGACCGCGATACATTTCAGCTCGTGTGTATTAATCGGATTGCAGCAAAAATCAAAGCCAAGTAAAATTGAATGAAATTGAATTTATTTAGAGAACGTGTGATGAAGCCTCAATTTATCAGCTGATTATGCTGATGAAATACAAATGAAGACCAGATCATTTGTTTATTAACTTATATTTATAAACGTGTCATCGCGAGGAAAAGCCAGTGGAAATGAGGTGAAGATATGAGGAGGAAAGGAAAATATTTGGGAACAAGGGAAGGTGACAGGATGGAAAAAGGAAAATATTGGACAGGAAATCAAATTAAACAAAAAGAGATGAAAAGCAAAAACGTGGGGGAAAATCTCAGAGAAGTAAAAGAAAGGAAATCATAAAGAACACACGAGGAAAACTCAAGTCCTCCAGATTAACATTTATTTAGCCGACGCTTTCATCCACTTACAATAAGTGCATTCCACCATGTGGATGAAACCCAAAAACTGCAAGAATCATGCCAATTTACCTGCTTTGGTAAATATTCTGCACTGCTACAATCAAACAACAAAACCTGTCTTTTCCTTCACCTTCTAAGACCGTGTGTGTCTTCTGCTGTGACACTAATGTGACAGGTTTTAATCTGACGCCTCTTTGGCTGAGGTTTGGTACAAAATGACCGACGTTGACTGTCGGTGCCTAAAAATGAGCAGCGGTCTCCTGTTTCTAGGTTTGTTGACACGTCTGTCCACCCGACCGCCACCCTGCTGCATTCTGTGGCTCCATAACAACTTCACACTACTTAAAGCTTCATTCGTGCTTCGGTGTTGAGGGATTAGGTCATACAGCAGCCGTGTCGCTAAACTCCGGCTGAGGTCGGCCTCTGCAGCTACATGTTGGGGCGATGGCAGCGACGGTGATCCCACATGGAGACACGATCATGGAACAGAGATCGAAGGCAACATGGAGGAAGCTGAAGACAGTCACAGTGAATGAGTGACAGCAGAGGACTCTTTCAGCGATGACACGAGGCAGAGAGTTCTAGGAATCAGGAACCAGACCATCTGGGGCCGAGGTCAGGGCGTGTGCAGCCACAGAGCCCACAGCAATTTATCTGGAGGTCGTCCCCGTTGTTCAGCCTCGACCACGACAGCCAATATTTCATCTAATTTTACAGCGTTGTGCAAACATTACACTTAATGTGAAATTACATTTCTAATGATAATTGCTGTGGACAAACCATCATTGTTTAATTGCAGCTCTCTTTTTTTTTCATTTTTATTTGGCTGCTGCAGTGTCTGCCACTTTGTGCTGCACAAACAAAATAAATCAGCAGCCACTGTTTATTTGCAAAACAATTTAGGGAATAGCCGGTGGTTTTGGCCATGTCGCTTTTGTCCAAACCGTTTAACCCATGCCTACATGACAAAAAGTGAGAGAAAAAGTCAGAAGTTGCAAATGTTGAAAATGAATGTATGTTTACTGGCACACAAACATTTCAGCTGTTTTCCACCAAAACAGGGAATCTGCAATACACTGTCCACTCGACAGGCTACAGCCTTATTCAGCTTTTTTAGAGTTATCCACTGAACTCACAGTCTTTCCTGAACCTTAACCAAAGTGGTATGGACAGGAGTCTGGACCCTGGATTCTGGTGTCCCACCACCGTGTCCACCATCCACTCGACCACCTCCCTGCAACTCCAATAAACGTGTTTCATTCAATCAAAGAATGGCTGTGTCTGAACATGATCCAGGACGTTTCACCACAACATAATCATGAGCAGGAGCGGCATTGCAGACTGTGTGGCCAAGCCAAGAGGGGGACATTACCTCACCCCACCCACGCCTTCAGTCTCTCTACGTTCACATACAGGCAGCAGCGGCGGTCGGGGTGGTCAGGAATTCAATCACTTACATTTTTTGATGGCTGCAGATGTTTTCCTCTCAGAAAGATTCAGGGAGCCTGAAGGTGACAACGCTGATGATACAAGGTGAAAGTAACCTGGATGTAACTCCAGCTACGATTGGCTAACCCATTAAACTCCAATGTATTAAACATTTTAGTGCCTCGTAGACAATCAGAACAATGAAGATCTGTTGATTTATTCAGTATACAATGAAAGAAACAAGCTCGTTAGCCTTCAACGACTGAAGAAAACACACTATGAAGTGTTTTTTTTTTGTATAAAAAGATGATGCAAAGCGAAACTAGGCCTGGTTGAAAATTACACGCCTTCATCTGAAAGCTGCACGCAGTTAATCTGCTAAATATTACACACTCACACACATTTGTTCTGCTCTATAGCACCAAAATCAGCCCTTTGACGTAGACGAAAATGAAACATCAAACTTCCACTTTGAAGCCTAAAAATGACATTTTCACAAAGTTTGACACAAGCCAGCATTTAGAAATGCTGCTGCCGCGTTCACGTGTGACATCAACGTACAGAATGAACACTGACATTTTCTTAGGCACCTGAACAAAGCAGAACTTAGAGCACATCTTTTACGTTCGGGGAAGACCAAAATATCAGGATGAAAAGCCTTCAGGTAGCTCATTTATACTGCGAGTGACTCGTGTGTGCAGACGTACGCAGTAACTGTACAAAACAACATCACCAGTGAGTCATTTGTGTGTTTGTGCTTCAGACGACTCAACAAACACTTCACTGAGTCTCAGTGTGTGTGTGTGTGTGTTTTCTTAGCGTGTGTGTGCATGGCTGTTTTGTCCAAAGTGCGAGGTGAGATCAGGTTGGGCTCAGGCTTCTGGGATGGCCTGCTGTTTTACAAGCTTCTGTGTGCGTGTGTGTGTCTGTGTGTGTGCGTGTCACACTTCCATTCGCTCGAGGTGATTCAGCCTCCAACGTTTCCTCACACCTAGAAAGTCCTGTGACACAACAGTTTCATACAAACAACATGTCGCCTTAATGACCGACATTCATTCAACGTGTGAAGCTCGTCAGCGGGCTCAGAGGCTGAAGCTAATGAGACTCTGTGCGTGCGTGTGTGTGTTTGCGTGTGTGTGTGGAGCTGCTAATTACTAGCTTTACTTCAACCTGGTGTGTGTGTTTGTGGATGTGTATTACTCACGTTGTGAGGACATATATCTGTTTACACATAGTGGGGACTCGCCTGCCTTACGGGGACAAAAGGTAAATCTCCTGAATGCAAATCATTAAATTTTAGGGTGAAGACTTAAAGTTAGGCTCAGGTTAAGGTTAGGGTAAGTCTCCAGGAAATGAATGTAAGTCTATGCAATGTCCCCAGAAGTGAGGGAAACCTGGCTGTGTGTTTCTTTCACTCTTATAATTACACAGAATTTTATGGAGGGCAGAAAATATATGTAACCAAATTAATATTTCAGGTATTAATTTTGAGGCACTTCCACAGTCGCAGTGAGTCACTGAGGGTTTGACATGTTAACAAACCAAAGCCAGACCCTTTTCTTAAACGTTTGCTCCTCAAAACGAGGTCGACTGAGCGAAAATGAACGGATGCATTTATTCAAGGCAGGCTGACTGAGCTCTTTTTTAATAACCGCCCTCCTCAACGTTAACCACAAGCTTGTACTGTTTGCCACCGCGCAGCTTGCTCAATGAGAGGGCTGCAACTCATCATCACAGGCCCAGTCATTAGCAATAAGCAATTCTTAACTAGTTAATTGTTTTGTTTAGAAACTGTCAAGTTAAATTGCTTAAAGAGTCAGAAATAAAATTAACTTACAGTGATATATAAGACAGTATTTATCGAAATCAATATCAAAATTCTCAAAGTATAAAATACTCAAAGACGGAAAGACGAACAGTGGAGCTTTGACGGGAGAATGATTCAACTTTATGCAATTACCTTCTAACACTGAAACAGAACCGCTGAGTTGAACCACTGGTCGTACAGCGTTTAAATGGAAGCATCAGAAAACAAACTGAAGCTGATTCAGGCTGAGCAGCAGCAACAGACTTCCTCTCAGTAACGCTCACATCTCATTCACTTCTCTTTGGCCAGATTTACTCAGCAAAGCCGTTGTTTGAACCCACAGTTTCCTCTCAAGTGCCTGCAACCCCGAACATCTTGCAACAGATTAATGTGTTGTTTTTCACTGCCCCAGAAAATATGCAACAGAGAATCGGCATCCCTGAAGAAACTCAGCAGTACTTCCATCCAGTTTTTAATATGCGTACGTGACTGATGAAAGTTTGGGAAGAGCCAGCTGCTGAAATGAAGACGTTTGATTCCCGCACAGAACATTAGAACCAGCACTCACTAGAACCTCGACATGTGGGTACTCGAACAACAACCCAAACTTCTGTTCGTTCGCCCCATCTGACAGACGGGAAACAAAAGGTCTTTGTTTGCCAGCTGACGTGGGAGACGCGAGGTAGGCTACGCCACAGTTCAGCAGCATTGTCGAGTTTTTGAACAAAGCAGCAATCGTTAAAAAATGACTGAAGGATGTATATTTATTCCTTCTAGGCAGACGTACAGGGAGAAAGCTCGGATGGTGCAGTGATAAGAAGTTCTTTAGCATCGGGGAGGATTCGTAGGTGACCTGGCTGATTGGGTTTTCAGCCGATCACCATACACTTATTATCGTATATTTTTCTCTTTTTGAGCGCATGAATACCTTGTTGACAGTCGTCATTACCAAGCTGCTGAGCTGCTAGATTAAATCAATATTGTGTTATCATGATCATCATCAGAGAAACATAAACATAAATACATGTTAATGGCAGCTGTCCATGCCTTTGTTTATGATGTAAAAACCAAAAATCAAGGTAATTAAACCCAAATCTGATCATTATAGTGCTTTGTTATATCAATGCCCAGTATTTTGAACACTAAAATAACAAACTCTGCACTCATGAGCATCTTGATGATGACAACACAAGTCTCTCCAATCTCAACCACCCATCCAAGTCAAGGTGTGCCCACCCCTCACCAAAACCACGGAGGATCACTGCAGCTTGCAGCCATCCTTCACCCCTGAACAGGAGAAGAGGGTCTAGGGAAAAGCTGCTTGGATGCTCTGCTTCACAATCATTCACTGTCCGCTGTGAAGTAAATCACTCTGCTACAAATAGAACTGTTAAACTGAGCACAGAAGCACAGAATGAGCAAAAGACAAGTTCAAAATAATATGAGTACAAAGTATTTGTACAAAGTTTGGATTTGCAGTTAGTCCGGCTTATGTTCTTTTACAGAAAATGACCCATTACACCCTGGAAAGTCCCTAATATCCACGTTATACACGAGCCTTTGAAGGATTTCCAATTCGTCCAAAGCAGGATTATATCAGCAAACATTGTAAGATGTTAACAGTAAGTATGAGCGCAAAGGCCAAAGCAGTCTCTACAGAGGACGGATCAAAGCTTCCTTGTGACCCTGAAATTAGGACGTGTGACAGATAAGTGCCAGGAAACATGAGCTGACTGTGAAAGGTAGGCAGGATTTTTCAAATGCTTCAACTCTGCTCTTTTACATCATATCTGATGGCAGGCGGCGATCAGCGCGGCGCTGGCATTTCAGCGTGGCTCGAGGAGTTTGGTGATACTTCGGCTGATATTCTTCAGCAGCACAGAGACGCTAAGAAAACCCCGTCAGTCCTCTTTTTCAGACACTAATCCTGTAGATTAGTTGGCTTCCATCAACCTGCCCTTCTCTCTTTTCACCTCTGTGTCCTTTCTAGCGTTTCTCTCACATTCTTGTACTTGCATTCCTCTTTCTCCTTCGGCCATTCGTTCTCTCTGCTGCTTTTTGCTTTCCTTCCTACCAACTCAACACAGTCTGATCCACATAAAACTGTGCACACTTGATTCTTCCAAATGAACTACAAACAGCCTCCTGTACTTGATGAAACGTAAGAGTGTCTCTGCGGTCAACGTCCGTCTGCGGGACAAAAGAAAACAGGTTCGTGCTTTGTGAAAAGTAAACCTGAAGGAGCTGGATGAGGTTCTTCAAATTACAAACAAGACAAAACATCAAAGGTTCTTTGAAGATCTTTACAAATTCAAACAACTTGTTTAGGAACTAAAAGTCAGATTTACTCAGATTACATGCTGGTGTCAGACTACATGATATCATCTGATCAAGGCCGAAAACATTAGTGTTTTAAAAAGAGAGTTTGAGACAGAGAAGTGCCGACTTTCACACCTCCACACACCTGGTTGGAAACCATGTGGGCGTCAATGTCAAAGTAAGTTCTAGAAAGTGACAAAAACTGTCGAATGCAGCCTAATTCAGACGCCAAGATGCGGCTGTTCAACGAAAAGGCTTTGTATGAAACATGCTGATCTGGACTAATGTGACGAAATGAGTATTTGGTGCAACAGTTGTTCACTTCATCCCATACAGTGAGTCAAAGTGGAAGACCAGCGGCATTACAATAAAAAATGACAATCATAATTATGCTTAACCTTAACGAGTAAAATTATGGAGAAATTCACCTCGTAACAAAGAAAATTAGTCCCATAATTCCCCCATTGTAAACATGTTTACTTCTGCTGTAAAGTTGGCGGTTTTAATATGGGGGTCTATGGGGACTGACTCTCTTTTGGAACCAGCCTCAAGTGGCCACTTGACGAACTGCAGTTTTGGTGCTTCAGCGTCATTTCTGAGGCCGCATGTATACATCACACATCTGTGTGTCTGTCAGTTTGTTATGGAGTTTTTCTGCCCCCTAGTGGCCATAAATCAATGAACGCAGCTTTAAAGTCGCCTCTCCTTTGATGTCCCAGCCCTGGAGGTTGCAGCTTGAATCAGTGATCGTCTCAAAAACAACTAATACTGTGTAGACTGACCTCAGCACTACAGGGCTTCAGCCGTTGACTCACTCTCACAGGTGTTTATACTCCTCCCTCTCCTCACCCTCTTGTCTTTCACTAGGAGATAATTGAGAGTGGCATCCGAGGGGGGAGGAGGTGAGAGGCAGAGATGACCGAAGAGGGGAGGAGAGGAATGATGAAGGAGAAGAGAAGAAGACTCGGCGGAGAGGACAAAGTCGTGCCTTGTTTGTGTTTAATGCGATGGTGTGTTGTGCGTTAATGTGCGCCTTCACGTTCATGCAACTAGTTTCAGATTGTGCTTTCATTCAGGATTCAGGGGAGAGAAGGTCACGCTTTGCAGCATGTTGATTAAAATGATTACCTGATGGTTTCTGAGGCAGAGGAAAGCACACAAACACAAAGCAGGAGCTGTTTGGAGACCTTGGCTGTGCTTTCTATCAGCCTCTTTTACAAAATGTGTGTGAAAGCAAAGGACAACTGCTTCATCTGCGTTTTAAGAGAGAAAAACAAGCTGTAGATCGGGTCAGAAAAATACTGCTCAGACAAAGGTTGCTGATCGTCGTCATTGGTTATGTTTGATTTTCAAATCAGGAATTAAAACATGAAATGATCTAATTGTTGTGAGCGATGCTGCTGCGCCTCCTTTTTGCACAACCTTGTTTGGATGTGATTTTCTCTCTAAACCAGTTTCTGCTGCCCACGTTCACCTAACGGCCTCCCTGTGGTGACAGCTGGGTTTGACCAATAGGCTCGGGCTTATGCTTATTTGCTCTCCTGCTGAGAGTTAGACGAGAAGATCGATACCACTCTCATGTCTTCTGGCTGAATATGAAGCTATAGAGTGAGCAGTCGCTTAGCTTAGCTTAGCTTAGCACAAACCCTGGACATGGGGGAAACAGCTAGCCTGGCTCTAATCCTAAACCCAGGTGAGGTAACTTTGTGGAATCTCTGCTGTTGCCTGGCACCTTCACAGTGATGACATCACTCTGCTGTGCGCCTTTTTAAGCAGGAAATGATTCGATCGATCAACGCACCAGCTGGACTGGAGGGTTATATTCATGATCAATATGCTTTTTCTGCATGTAAAATAGGAAAAAAAAGAGAAATGAACAGAGAAAATACAACAGACAAGAGAAAAACTTTACGTGGGTTACAAGTTAGAGGATGAGGAGGAGAAAAGAAGAAGAAGAAGAAAGTGAGGGAGGAGAAGAAAAGCTAAGGAGAAAAGAGAAACCAGAGGAGACAAACAAGGAGAAAACTGTCAGAGAAAACCAAGAAATGAGAAGAAGAGGAGAGATGACGGCTGATAAGATCGTCCTCGCCCACGTAATGTTATGAAATATGCATGGACGGGCCCCCCCCCCCCCCCCCTCCCAAGGAGGAATGACTTCGGGGTGAAGAGGACTGATCGAGCGCTGGTGACTGCTATGTGAATTAAATGTCACTTCATCATGGAAATGCGGTGCCGCAGATGTAATTTGAATCATTAACTGTTGACAAGAGTCTCGCACAATATCTCTCTGTGTCCATCCAAATCAGCTGCAGTCTCTCCCAAATTCACTCCGTGTGTCTGCATGAAAACCTGCAAAGTCCACCTCAGTCTCTCTGCGTGTCCCCGCTCAAGCCCCCCTTTCCACCTCTGCTGCCAGACGTCAAGATGAAGAACCAGAAAATGAGCCGTTTTCCTCACTTGTGACAGTGTTGTGTTTGTTTCGCACACTCGAACAGACGCTCGGTGTCTGTAATACTGTGTGTGTGTTCATTCAATCATAATTTCTCATTTATCCATGCAGGACGTGCGAATCTGTGTTTTCTGCGTCGCACTGATGCCTGAAAACCACACGTGGGAAACTGTTCAGCCTCCCAGTGAGATGCTCTGTGATCTGAATGCAATCCACATAATAAAGATTAATTAGTTTTGTTAAAGGCTCAACAACCTATGAAGTATAGCTGCTCAATAGCAGCAAAATAAATTACGACTAATCAGTGAACAACAGCAGCATCCACCTGTAGGGTGCGTGGGACAAATCGCCTCTCAAATCCTTCATATAATCACACCTGGAGAAGAGTTACGTTCAAAACCATGAATAAATCATTGAGTCGACAGGTAAGGCATTAATGAGCTTATTGTTCCACAGTGACATGTAGCAGGAAGGGAAATGTTAAACGTTGAAAAGCTGGAATTGCTCGTTTCTTTAATACAAACAGACGTTCACCATCTGCATCACTTTGCAGGTTAAAGTCAGTGCACATGTGCATATGAATTTTACTTTTCAACTGTTTATGCTAATATACATGATCAAGGGTTCCACTAGAGCCTCTTAGATCTTCATTAAAATCTCAAAAGGTGTGTTTTAATGGATGTTAGACAGCACAGACAGAAGCAGTATGGTCATATTTGTTCCAACAGTGTCAGACCTAACGCTAAAGCTAATGCTAGCACGTGTAAAAATGATTTTTAACCACCTGATAGCTTATTAGAGAGCTGCTAACGGCTGCTAGCGGTAGCTGACTTAGCTTTAGGTGAGCTTTTCTTATGGTTAAACCACGTTCTGACGTCCATTTCACGGCTAAATACGATTGCTAACACTTCAACCAAGCTAGCCACATGCTGTCTGACGTGAAGCATCATACTGCTTTAAGGAAACACGGGGCAGCAGACAGCTCACCTGGTGGAGCGTCACACACAGCTCAACACCGGATCACCAGCAGAGGGCGCACTGACGCCAGGTCATCAGTCCTCAAACAATAAAAACATGATATTCACTAATGCTGCAAGACTGTTGAACACTAAAGAAACACTCGGATTAAAGAAGCGTTTATCCAACAACGCCGACAACGACAACGAGAACGCACACACATAATCAGAAGACACACACGTCTGCAGGAATATTAATATGAAGAGACCAAATTCCTTCAGATGTCTGAGTGGAAAATACTCAAGTTACTAAGTTTCTGCAGTCAAACCTTATGTCTCTCTCTCTCTCTCTCTCTCTCTCTCACACTCACACTCACACACTCACACACACACAAACATTGACAGTTTCCTGATCTTGTGTTGTTCAAACCTGCAGGTTATCTATGGATCAACAACGCACACACACATACACACACGTTGTGTTCTTGTCACCAGAAACAGAGTGTACACCTCTAACCTCTGTGTGTGTGTGTGTGTGTGTGTGTGTGTGTGTGTGTGCTGTGGTTTCGTACTGCTGGGAACTTTACGAGTGTGTGTGAACCACTCGGTTTGGCCTGAGGCTGCTGGTCGGGTATGGAAAATACATTATCTCCCTCTCTCTCTGTCTCCCCCCCTCCCTCCCTCTCCTTCTCTCTCTGCCTTAATTCACATTAATGAGTGTTATTGGCTTGAAAGTGAAACCTTCAACAGCCAAAAATCGCTCCTCCGTCTGTCTCTTTTCTCGCTCCCTCGCTCCTTTCTCCACCCTCCATCTCTTATCACAGCACTCACTTTGATACACTATATGGCCAAAAGTATGCGGACACCAGTTAATGAACATGTTGCACAATCACATGTGGAGGGAACATGCAGGTGTCCACATACTTTTGACAGAGATGGAGTCAACCAGGTGATGATGAAGGTCCTCCAAGGATCATATATGAGGTTTGGGAGTCACAGTCATCCTATTCAGTCGTTGAACGAGCGACTGATCTGACGATCAACAGGTCGATTGAACAAACGAACGATCGAACAAATGAGCAAACTAAGGAATAAAGGATTAATCAAAGGAGCAGCTGATCAATGGAACAAACATAAGAACGATCAAAGAAACAAGTGAACGAAGAAAGAGGTGATTAAACAACAGTTTGAGCAACAAACTGTCAAAGAAATGACTGAATGAGCGTTTTATTGATCAATTGATGGAATGAAATGTCGTCGTGAGGCGAAATAAAGCCGGAGAGACTTTTAGTGGATTGATGAAAAGCTGCCAGAGGATTGAACTGGTGGGACGCTGTCGTCTTTCTGTCCCTGTGAGGACAGAGGGAGTCGCATGCTGCAGACTGTAAAGACCGACGTGACTTTATATTTGACCCGTCATTCACAAGTACAATACAACACACAACCGAGAAACGTTCTCCACGTCGCCCACAGCCGCTCGCAGGATTTCTGCATGTTTATATTTACAACGGCGTGACGACGGAAGTGAAGAAGCTTCAGCGTGACTTCAAAATAAAAGCACTTCACAACGATGAAAGAACAAACCAGATGGAAATAATGTCTGACTGCAGATTTCATGAAAGAGCCGTGACTTTTTCTGCAACATGACAAGCGGTTTTGCTAATGGAAGCACATGACATGAAGAAAACGAGGCGTGCTCGGGCACAGAGATGGAAAGTATGAGCAAAAAAAAAAAGAAAGAAAAAAAAGGACAGAAGTGGGATGAAGCGAAGAGGAAACAAGTGTATGGAAACATGGGAAGAAGAAAAGACACACATGAAAGATGGAAATCATATAAATCACTGCTGTCAGATGAAAACGCTGCATCTCTGCTGCTTTTCCAACGTATTCTGAAAAATACACAAAGAGCTTTTTAATACGTTTTAGGGATCTTTGCCAATGAATTTTTTATGAGGAAACTTCAATACGAAACTCCCTTAACTTTCTCTTAAGCTAAGAAATGCAACATTTTTTCCCAACAGCAGGAAAACACAAAACGGAAAACATGAATGACATGAAAAACAGAACATGAGCGAAGGCAAACACGGCGGGAAAATAAGACACTTCAGAACAGCAACAGCATTCAACATCAGAAACATCCCATAATGTGAAATCTGATTAAAGAGAGCACTTTTCTTTAAGGCCAATTAAACGTGACATTTTGTCATTAAGAGCAAAGCTGCCCTGTAAAATATTCAACTTTCTGCATTTCACAGTCGCAATGAAATCATTAAAATAATGATTACGGGCTCATAATGTGCCTTTAATGCCTCGCGGCCGCCGAATAGCGAAGAATACTCTCATTCAGTTTGAACTCAGTGTCTTCACATAATGAAACAGACTAAAACTATTATATCTAATTATCGGTAATGCGTCCACAGCTCTACTCCTCGTCCAGCTGAGGCCTGCAGAGGAGTTTATTATTTCATTAAGTCAGAAGATGATTTCAGATTTGTTGATTTGCTCTCACAGCTGTTGATTTAATAACATGAAGCTGTGATTGATTTCTGTGGTTTGTAGTTTGGTCTGACAGTGTGATGGTGATTAATGCTAGCTGGGTGTGTGCGTTGCATATTGTTTCCCGCCTTGTGCAACACCACAAACCGCCCGCTTCCACACACACACACACACACACACACACACACACACACACACACACACACACACACACACACACACACACACACACACACACACACACACCCCATCACAGCTACATGTTTAACCCTAAGCCAAACCACCATTAACTTAATACATCCACACTTTCTGTAAGTCGCACTCTGGCCTGTGCAGGAGGTGCTATTGCTCTCCAACACTGTAGGTGGCGCTGTGGATGAATCCACACATGCAGAACACGAGAGGCCACGTGTGACTTCTTTGTTGTAAAAGCAGAGATCAACAAGTCAACTCTTCCATCGTGCCTCCTTCAAGCGCAGTGTTCATCTGTATGCTCGCGGCGTCACTGTGCCTCTAAGTAAATTAGCTCGATTTAGCATTAAAATGCTAACGTAGCCTTAAAGTCTGCAGCATTCAAGCTTCTCAGCGAGAGTTTCTGGCCTGAGTGCAGTCGTGTGTGCATGAAGCAGGTGGCCGTGCCACATGGATTTTCAGTCCCTCTTGATTAAATCTCAGGTGATGTGAATCAAAAGTCTCTGCCTGAACATATCGACTCTTCTTTGTGGGTTTCACAGCTGTGAGAGCAACTTGTTTTTCTTCTCCTCTCCTGTCAGATTAGACGGTCAGTTAAACACATTAAATCCTTCTGACGCTTCCTGTTCGGATCTAAAGGGGAGAGACCACACGGTGGCCGAGCCGGGTTCCTACCGTGCCTGTGCAGAGACATCCACAGCAGGACGACTGGGACGACGTGATGGAGCCTCCACCTTCCTGCTCCTCCGCCGCCCGTGCAGGACTCCCTGCAGGAGCAGAGGGGGGAGGAAATCAGTCAGTGCAACACAGAACAACATGATCTTGTTGTGGTTTTCACACCAGCTATCAAGATGTTTGTCATATTCAGACAAGTGTGTGATTTAGCTTGTTTATGCTGCCTGCTGACACTGAAGTGCAGGACACACACTGATTTCTCAGCATGCAAACCGACAAGCAAGTCACCACCATGAACCTTCAGCTGTTTAATGTCTGCAAGGTTCCTGAATCGATCACCGCACAAAAAGTTAGAAAAATCATTTTCAGATAAATAAAAAACACATTGAAACAGCAGCAAGAGTCTCCAGCTGCTAGCAGCTGTGTGCGTGTGTGTGTGTGTGTGCGTGTGTGTGTGTGTGTTAACTCCCACTCGCCACAGTATAAACGAGTGACCAGGGATCACACCTTCAGGATGAAGCCCCCAGAGAGCCAATCAAATGGCTCCATCAGGAGATGATCATGTTGTTTTCATGGTTCAACCAAATAAACGTACCTTTAAAACAGATTCAAATCATGTCTCACCAAAGACGTCCTCACCAAAACAACCTGCTGCCTGACGAGAACACTGATGTTGGACGATTTGAGAGAGACCGTATCAATAAAGAGACAACGTTTTATTGCAGGTGTGTGACAAGACACGACTCCTCCACCAGCGTGACCTCCACCAGCGTGACCTCCACCAGCCTGACCTCCACCAGCCTGACCTCCACCAGCCTGACCTCCACCAGCGTGACCTCCACCAGCCTGACCTCCACCAGCCTGACCTCCACCAGCCCTGCTACATAAAGGACACGTCATGTGTGGGAGGACATAACTCACAGAATTGTCTGCAGACTTTTTCTCAGTGCATCCGTGTAGAAAATCCTGACAGTGACGACCATAAGAACACTTCAGCTTCTCTTGATATTTTTGGGTTTCGGTCAAACAAAAGTAAAGTGAGGACATCGCCTAATGACAACTTGTGAACTTCTCGAGGTTTCCAGGCATTTTAGAAACTAAACAATTTCTCAGTTAATCATAAAAAAATGATGCAGCACATGAATCAATAGCGACAGGAACTGTTTGCCACAGCCCTCAATCACACACGATGAACACTTCAGTTCAGCTGTAAATCCTTCCATGTTTCAGGGCAGGTCAGGCGAGGTCAGAGCAGCGTCACACTGTTCCTCATCTCCATATTTTAATTACACACACACACACACACACACACACACACACACACACACACCCTGAGCCCATACCATCACAGCTACATGTAAGCGTCCAGACTTCCTCAAGTCGCACTCTGGCCTGTGCAGGAGGTGTTATTGCTCTCCGACACTGTAGGCGGCGCTGTGGATGAATCCACACACGCAGAACATGAGAGGCCACAAGCAGCTGCAGGTCTCTGTTGCACAGCAGCAAACATGGCGGCTAATCTTCTCACTTTCCAGAACTTTTCTGTTGTGCCTCCTTCAAGCACAGCTCTGTTTGCTCATGACATCACTGTGTTTCCGTCCCCTCAGAGGACATCACACTGACTTTAACCCAAGTCTCCACCCTAAAATTTCATGATTTACGTTATGGAGAATTGTGTTTTGTCCCCACAACAGGTTTATATCCCCACAAGTAATACATATCTACACACAGATGGCATGAAAAGACTGACACCTGAACGCGACACTGGCTGACACCTGAGTTTCTCATCTGCTCGTCAGAGATGAAACCAAAAGCTGGAGGAAGTCCGTCATCTATAGATGGTGACGCTTCGGCCAAAAGCATCAAAAGTCGAACGCAAGAAGCTCATCTCAGACAGAAGAGGAAGCTGTGTGTCGGTGTGTTTGGTTTGTTTCTGCTCTTCTGTTTCTGTACACTCACACTGATTTACACATTAGCTTTTGAATGGAGAAGAATTAACAATGGAAAAATGTGGAATCTTTGACCTGAAAGTGGCACAATTTAAAGCTAATTGATATTAGTTTGAAATATCAGCTTCCCAGAAATACAAATATCTGCATGAGCCTTTGAAAACCAGAGTTGGTCCGACTTCTCCAGTGCCAGCAGGGACAAGCCCTGTATGTGTTTATTGTGCTTGGCTGATAAACTCGCTCGTATGGCAAAGAATAAAACAAATCTTGATTTATCTCAACACGTTGCTGCTTTTTCAGTGTGCTGTTACTCAGCACAGCTGTTGTCGTTTGTGTCCCGGGACTGAAAAGACCCGAAACCACCTCATTTTCACAGAAGACCCAGAAGGGGCTTTTCAAGGCTGACGCCCAGAAAACATGCAGCGTTTGGCAGCTCGGGGAGCTTAAAAGAGGAGTGTGTTGATGTGACAGTGCAGCTTATCGCACAACTCGTCTGATCTGGCAAGAAAAAGCTGGAGAGAGACGAGGGACAGCGTGTCCATCCTCAGAACTGGAGGCCTCGGCAGTCTACATGTCGAAGTATCCTCAGGCAACATCCTGAACCCCAAATTGAAGAGAAATACAGTCATTTACCATTAATGTGTTCATCACTTTCATGCTGAAGCTGGTAAAAATGGAGCTGAAGATCAATAAAGTTTAACATTAATGTATATTAAGAATAAAAATAGAAATGATTGTATTCAGCAGGACGACATCACGTCAAAATGTTCCAGAAAACAAAACTCGTCTTCCGATCTGATGCCACGATGCTTAAAGTTTGGTTTGGTTTAAGCGTGAAAACGACTTGATTACGGTTAGCGAGGCAGCCGTAGGTTCATCTAACGTCTCCTTTCTCTTTCTCTTTGCTCACTGTGGAGCCTCACAGGTCAAAGTTGAACAGCAGCAAAAATACCGCAGCTCACACAGATGCAGCGAACGCAGCCTTGAATTTGACCCGGGTTGATGAAAGCTGAATGAAAGCTGGAGGAAATGTTCAGCGTGTCAGGTGGGAGTCGGCTCACCTTCAGGCAAAACAACTGGAAGCACATTTGTTTGTCGGAGCTGCGGTTCTTTCTCTCCCTCTGACGCATTATTGACTGACGAAGGTCAGCTGTGTCTCCAAAGAGGAGCCTGGCAGACTGAGGGGTGATTGGCTCTTTGGCAGGAAGTGTGCAGGTGATTGGCTCTCCACGCTTGACATCAGCCGACATACGGAGCTGAGCTCACCTGCTGCTGACCCTGAAGGCCACACCGTTGATTCCTCACTGATTCACTTTCTAGTTCCCAGTGAAGAAGAAGCAGGTGCGTCTGGAGTTATTCAGTCACTGTATGATTCTGTTCTTGTGTTTTCACCTGTTGGATTTACACTTCAGCCAGTTTTTACATTTTATTTTCAATTAAGAAATAAACTTTCAGCTCAGTCAGAGGCAACATTATGCTTCAGAAACTGTTTCACAGATTTCTGCTGAACAGAAGATATCTGAGATGTGACAGGCAGAGCTTTTTTTTTTTGCACATTTCTTGCTGCCGCAGCATCCTGCTGTTTATTTATTTAATCTCGACTGTATGAAAGCAATCAAACAGTGATTAAGAGCAGACCAACAACAATGAGCCACTTCTGATCACATTTTCTCCGCTGTGTTTACTCTTCACACAAATGCAGTCAATGTCAAGGCGTCCTGCTGGAAATGACCCGAGATGACATCCAGACAAACTGTTTAACAAGCTACCGAACAAGTTCCATCAACTTCAACACTTGATTATTATAATGCAAGAAAAATAAACACAAGAACAAGTCAGAAATCACAAAGTGTGATGACGTTATTGTTTTCCTGTTAAGGCCAGTCAAGTCCAGGCCAAACCAGACTGTTGGTAAGTGCTGGCCTTATGTAGCACTATAATGGAAACCAGGTTAAAGGGAAGCCCTGAATCTGTGGAAATTCAAACCAACACGAACTCCCCCCTCCTCCCTTAACCGAGCACCGGTCATCACCCTCCATCATCCTGTAAATGTTAAGGTGTCTGTATGCAGGGCAGGAAAGGCTGGGAGGTCGTCAGATTATTCATCCTCTGAGGACTGTCTGTTGTTTTTGAGATAATTTTGTTAGAGCAGTTAGAGCACTTTACTTTTAATGCTAATTAGCAAATGTTAGCATGCTAATATGCGAAACTAAGATTCTGAAGCATTCCATCTAAACATCAGTTTGTCAACATTATCACTGTGAGCATGTTAGCATGCTAACATTAGCATTTGGCTCCAGCATGGCTGTAAACTCTTATGCTGATGACACTCAACTCTACGTAGAGCAGCCTCATCACTAACGACCTGCCTCGATGAGATCAAGTCCATCAATGTCCTGCAGCTAAACAGCCACAAATCAAATCACACCGGCTGATCTTCATGCTCAGGTCAAGAAGGCTGTCAAGTGCAATATCATAAAGCTCAAAGTCCATCCATCAAACAGTTGTTCCTGCATTTTTAAACATGGTAGTGTGGGGAAAAAAGTACACATGCACAGCTTTAAACCCAGAAGAGGCTCCATATTTTAGCATTGTGTGCAACAGCAGAAGTGGCTTCAGCTCTATGATTTAGCCACATAACAAAGCATGAGCAGCTAGATGGCCAAGGGTCAGAGGTCAAACAACATGAAAATAAGGGTGTTTCTAAGCAGGCAAATGACATCATTACTGTACAATCTCCTCTGCTTCAACACTGACTTCCACCCAAACCACCAACTTTCCGACCCACAGTGAACCAAATCTAAACGATGTATCTGGTGTTGTCGTTGGCCCGTTGCGACTTTGGATGTGTCGACTTGAACATATCTGACTGTCACAGCTGTCAGCAGCAAGTAAAAGACAGAGAACTGACAGCTGCGTGATGCCAGAGCCATAAAAACAGCGATCAGAGTCAGCACAGCGTGAACATAAACTCAGCTCCTCCTTCAGTCACAGAGTTACAGCCTCGAGCAGCAAAACACTGTGAATGACTCAGAAACAGCTTTAAAAAGCTGAAAATGAAAGTATTCATTAAATCATGTCTCTCATTTCAGTTGCTGGATGTTCACATTGCGGTGATTACTGAATATTTATCAACCACTGCAGTGCTGAAATGATCAGTCTAATATTATATCATTGAATTGTTTGACAAAAAGGTTTTAAAAATCAGTAGTTTAAATCAATATTTGCTGTTTACAGCTTTGTAAACAAAAAATTGGAAACATTTTGAACCGACAGGACTGGGGTTTCTTCAAATTAGCATTTTTTAGCCATGCTAGCAGTGTGGTTCTTGGGTTGGTCGGTTCTGCACTTTGGTCCAGACTGAAATTTGCCCCACACTGTGATGGCTCCATCCAAAGTTCACAAAACACCTTTTTAACATCAACAAAACGTCGTATCTTGTTTGATTAATCCATTCACAAACCAACAGACAATGACTTGCTGGAGTCGTGTTGGATCCAGCTGAGACTGCAGGAAGTCACCGTACGCAGCTGCCGGCAGGTGTTTCCCACTGATTCCAGCCTTTATGCTAAGCTAAGCTAAGCTAACCACACCCTGACTCCAGCTCCATGCATAACACACAGACATAAGATCAATACTGAACATCTCGCTCAAACAAAATAAGTGTATCTCCCAAAATGTCGACCTCCTCAAAACAAAAGGATGCACAGATGAATCAGCTGAGAGCGGCACGTGTTGATTCCATGATGGGAGTAAAACAGCCTGACTTACATGCACAGGTCAAAGTTTTCTCAGTGCTTGTCTGGTTGATGTCTGTCGGTCTCCGGAGCAGCAGGGATCTCGGTGTGTCTGAATAACTTGAAGTGGCAGCTGTGCATTTACTGATCCAACTGATGAATTATTGAAAACATGCTACAGAAACAGTCCAAGGTGAAAAAAGAGACGAAGACTGAGAAGAGAAGTTTGAGACTTACTGAACTTTTAATTAAATTCTTTTACTCTCTTCATCTGAAGTGAACACCATCGTTGTGATGCTTAGACACAGTGTGAGCATCATAAATATTAAAGCAGCCAGAACAGAACTCGATTTAATATCATCGTCCAGCTTTGTCGTGTCCAGCGCTGCAAATTCATGCAGCTCCTGACATTAAAGAAAACTCGCCTCTTTGTCAAGTCATGCGTCTTGTTTCCTTGTTTCCCCTCCTCCCGCCTCCATCTCCAGCATGGAAATGGGAGTGAATGACAAGCGGAGCGAGGTCAGCGAACAAGGCTGCGGACACGACCGCATAAAGAGAGCGATTCATGTGTCTGCAGGGCTGGACGGCAGCCGGCGAGCCCTCGAGCCTCCAGTCAGACATTTTGTAGCCCAGAAGTCCTGGATCACACCATCACACCGAGGGTTTCACACCAAAAAACACCTTGAAACCAGACAGAGGAACTTGGACACAGTGGTTCACAGCAGCATGGGGCTGCAACTCATAATCATTTTCACACTTTCTCATACAGGAGATGTTTTGTTTTACATGTCTCAGCAGAATGGATGAGTTTTGGGTCCTAAACGAATTACTTAATTTAGATTATGATCTGAGCCTCATGATTTAAAGTTTTCATCCATATTCATTAAGATGTGTTGGTATGGTGGTGAAATCTCCACATCTGGTATGTGTAATAAGTCCTCGCTGTTTTCTATTCTAATCAAATCTGGGGGTGGAGGGCGAAATAATGGGGCTCTTAAATTCCTAGCAGAGCCCCTGTCCCTGAAGTGCCGCAATTTTAAGAATCTTTCAGCGTTGGTGGAGGTCTGAGCTCCACACAGAGCCCTCTGGTTTCAAAACTGCAGCCAAGCTCCCATCATACATGTGGTCGTAAATCTTTGCTCTCTGGTGAATTACATTGTGAGTGTATTTACATAAAACTGCTCCCCTCCACCCCCTCAGCACGTAAGTACAGAATAACAAACGTCGGGTACTGTCTGTACTCTCCCCTCTTATTCTATGCAGCTACAGTCTGCAGGAGAGATGACTTTAAAGCTGCGTTCAGTGATTTATGGCCACTGGGGGGCTGAAACACTCCACAACAAACTGACAGAGGCACAAATGCATGATATATACATTAAACATCAACAATGAAACCAGCGCTGAAGTGCCACAACCTGCACTTCCCCAAAGGGCCACTTGAGTTTGGCTCCAAAACCAAGTCAGTCCCCACAGACCCCTGTCACAATAGCTGGCCAGTTAACGAGCTAAACGGCTCCGTCACAAACCACACAGCACATTAAGACACGTATCTGTACCATCAACACTTCTGTTTCATAACTGAGTGCAAACCATTTCTGCTTTGTGGAGGACACTTGGAGACATCACTTTGGACGTCCTCCCACATCTAAAGAGAGCTAAATCTGACCCAGACTGTGGTTTGACTTCACTCTAAAATCTGCTTCTTACACCACTCATCCAACTCCGTCTCCTACGAAATACATTTCTATACAACACAGGTGCTTATACAAATAAATATCTACGGCATATTTTCCTCAGGACCACTTCGTTCCTCTTTCTGGAGCACTGGACTGTGTCTCACTGTCATTATCAGAGCTTTATTTGAACTTTTAGCCAAAAATGAGGCTGGATTTTTAAAATCTGACCTCATGCAGCGTTAAGTCAGCGGCGATGCCCCGGCCTGCCTGTTCCACTGATGACAGGGAAATAAGGGGAATGCCTCGGTCTTAACCTCAGAATAATGTCATCAGGATCAAACTCAAGCTGCAGGTGGAGAGATCAGATCTTCCCCTTCGGGCTAATTAAACCACATTCCTCCCGGCACCACCTGACCTTCATCTCCAGGTTTAGCTCTCGTCTTGATTTCATTCACTCTCCTCTCAAAAAGCTTCCACGGATTTCATCAGTTAAACATTCACTGTAAACCTGCATCAGGCATCAGGGATGTCAGCAGTGTCAGCCCATGCACCTGGGGGACAGGTGACCCCCCCCCCCCACACACACACACTTCCAGTCAACAGGATGTTATTTACGTCCGCTCACGTCTCCTTTTAAAGACAGCTTGTTCAAACCTTCAACCTTCTGGGACCAAAACATGTTTTGTGGGCGTATCGCCTTCACAGGTTGTGTAACAGCTGGCAGCAGCGATGCCACCTTAAACAACACTTTCTTTGATAAAGTCAGACCTCGATAGAGTGGAATCACATCACTGCTGCGTGACTGTGGAGGCTTTCAGCTCTAACGCCGTCATTTTAACATCACGGCACGGTAGCATTAGCACAGGTGCTTCCTCCTCTCTGAAGTGTTCCTCTAATGATCACATACTTATTTTTTATCATCAATCTCGTATCGTATCACAAACCTTTTGGCCCAAATTTGACCTATTTTGACATTTGACAACATTAAAAGTGGAAACGTTTTTCAAATTTTGGACTTTTCTACGCAGGACCTGGTCCTCACATTTCACCTATATCACTTATATTACTCACATCATGGAAAAAGGAGGTTTTGGGAAATGGTGAAACAGCTTGACCACCAGATTTGCATCAGTCAGAAACACGCTTCAGTTCAACAGCAGCACAAACGAAAGCTTCCAGAATGATCCAACAGGTGAATCAACATGAAACAGATCCAACACAAACTGAACGCCGAAGCCTGGTGAAGGAGGATTCCTCTGACCGACGCTTCAGCTCACAAACTGGACTAACAGGAGCAGGAAGGCAACAAAAAGGAGCAAAGAATCAAAGCTTTTCTCTGACACCTGCTGCAAAGGTTTGAACTCTGTGCGAGTTTGGACGGTTTCACATACGTGTACTCACACACTCTGTATGATACCAAAGCACACACACCTGCAGATACACGTGCACAGCGTGATCGATCGGTTCTGTTCTTTGAATGAATACAGTTCAAATTAACTTCAGCTGCACGGCCTTCATGTACAGAAACACAAGTTACAAACTGGCTAAAGAAATTTGAAAAATCCAGACTTTACTTTGGCTGTTTTTGGTGGAGATTTGAGATCTCAGTGTTTGAGAAGTTCGGCTCCGGCCCTGTTTACAGCAGCTTTTTAACACTGATCCTACAAACCAGTGAACTAAAGCATCACCATCATGTTCCTGCAGGTTTCTGATCTAATACGATTGTGCTACCTGTGCGATCTTCCTACATTATACAGACTTTTATGACCAATATTCCAACCAAAACTCCTTTTCCAAAGAGAATAAGGTCTCTGACTCTGCTCAGTGTGCTGCAGACAGATTGTACACATATGCAGCTATAGGCAGCCAATAACATCATGGAAAACAGCTTTTTTTCCTTTTTTCCAGCAGAGAGTTCAGCTCTCAGGTTAGAAAACAGACAAAAAAGACTTATTCTGCGTGTCTTTCCTCTGATTTTCCTCATTGAAGACAAATCAATTAAACTTCAGCCTCATCTCAGTCATAAAGTTACAACTTTTACTGCTGGATGAAAGAATGTTGAGGGAGAAAAGCTGCAGCCGCTCTGCACTGATGAAGATGAGTTCAAAGTAAAACCAAGACTTTCTCATATAAGTGCCACAGAGGAGAGTCCAGCTCAGGCTGAAATGAATTAAATTCGTGGGATAAATGGCTGAAAGCAGATCGACGGGCTGCGGCGCGTCACTTTGGATCAGCTTGGAGGACAAACAATGAGCTCAACATGAAGATGTTTCAGCAGCAGACAGCAGATTTCAAGGAAGACAAAAACTTCAGACACTGAATGTTTACATCACAGTGTTGCTTTTGGACACTAAATTCATTTTTCAAGAAAAATAAAAAATGCACGAAACCTGCATCTTGAAGCCAAAACGCACAAAAGCTTCTACATGAAGCTGTGGGTTTGGATCCAGTAGAGATGCCCCCATCAACACCATCCAAAGTATGAATATTTGAGGACTCACATGTTTTCACTGGAGCGGCAGCTGGTCCCCCTGCAGGGTCATTCTCCCTCTCCACAGTCTGAGGAAGTTTCTCTCTGCTTTCAAGTTTTTCTTGCGCCGAAAGTTTTGAGACTCCAAATCAACAAAATCCAAAATGCGCCTCGCTGACGCGCAAAAGTCTCCAAAGTTTGGAGAGAGAGAGAGAGAGAGAGAGAGAGAGAGAGAGAGAGAGAGAGAGAGAGAGAGGCGCTCCCGCTCGGGTGGGTTCGTTTTACTCCTCCAGACTCCCCGGTGGCGGCGTTGAGATGCTTCCCCTGACAGAAAACCAGCGCTGAGTCCGAACGTTTGGATGCGAAGCGCAGTCAAGTCCCAACAGATGAAACAATACACTTCCGGTCACGTTGTCAAAATAAATGTACCCGCACGGATCTGGGGCCAAAATTTTCAAAGTAAAATAAGTCGGACCGGTAGGCTGGACATTTAATTTAAGGCCAGAAGTCTATTTCTTTAAATTAAGTAAGACACAGACAGAAAAGGTTCATCAACGTCAGTGACCCGCAACGTGTGAGCCTGTGACCTGAAGGGCTCCAGATGCTGGAGCGGGTCCATGGCTGATGTAATTAAGACCACTGGGCACTTTGGAGTCTTTAAGAGATGTTAAGATACACACTGATGACAGCAAGTTAACAACATTTCACTGAAATTAAAGCTAAAGAGAACAGGGAGAGACTGAGGGTCGTAGCTGGTCCTGATGGTGCAACCACGCTGTCTGTATTTAAGCACCTGAACGCAACCTCGGACAATCACGGAAGGGGCTTTAAAAACGGAATTAAATAAAAAATAAATAAATATGGAATTAATAAATAAAATTAAGCATCTAACATCTAAAACACCATCAAAGTTTAATTGAAAACATTTGATAATGAAGTGTGGATTATTGAAGGCTTGAAATGAGTAATAAAGTTACTAACATTGAAAACTGGGATGTTCAGTCACAGAATGAATGTCTGGGTGAAACGAGGAGGAGATGCTGATGTTTGTGTATGATCAGGTTGTGGCTGCGTGAAATCATGCGTTCATCATTAGGGAAACAACAGTGATATTAAACTCCGGATGTCTCCCGGAGCCTCATTTGATCGTCATGATAAACACGCCGTGATAAAGCAGGAGGACAATGGAGAGACTGAAGTGAGCGGGAACAAAGAGCTGCGTCTCATTTGCCTTTGACGTTTTTATCAGGCAGGACAATCGGCCTAAATGACGTTTAGAGTGGAGGACGGAGGCAGCGGAGATTTGGATCACATGCAGAAAACCTCTGCATCATCACCTCAATCACTGCGGGAGAGGAGGGCAACTCTTCCACTCTGTGTGTCACTGAACAGGCCAGAAAAATGGATGTCAGACTCAAACCAACGGCAACAAGTACTGAGCGCATCACAGCCGGACGGATCTTCGTCCTCTGAGCCATCGAGCTCCACTGATGTCCAAAAACTGTTGAAAACACATCAGTGAGCCTCAGTGCTGCACTGACAAACACACCCTCCTACTACAGCACCAAATGTGGATTAATCCGCTGACAATAGTCCTCAACTAACGCACCGTTTCCTCCTGACTGATTAAAACTACACCTGGCCCACCCACCCACACACACACCCACCCACACACCCACACACACACACACACACCCACAGAGAGAGGTGTCATGGTGGAGGTTACATCCAAAGTTTCACTGGTTACAGTTCAGCCTCATTTTTGACATTTTTCACTGGATTTTTTTAAACGAATCACATCACTTTAAACCAATTTTCACCCAGTTTTGTGTCCCCATGCGCTGTCTGTAGGAACCAATGGGCTTCGAGCTGAGAGCTGGGCTGCATTCCAAACTGCATACTTTCTCCTCTTCACTGTTAGTACACAGTGTTGCATGCAGTACGCATACAGCTGGGACGTACTACTTCATCATAACGTTGTGCACTGAAGTTTGACCCTACTGCTGAAGTAACAATATGGAACAGGTGCCAATACTTCATACAAATACCACTCTCTGCAGCTCAGGTGATGCGACAGATTGTGGGTCAGAAAAGCTGGTTGACTTACATACGGAAAGATATGAGCTAAGGCAGGAGGACATCCTGGTATTTCTGGCATACTGCATTTGACATCCTGTGTCCTGGGACATGAGTGTCAGCTTAAGTCTTTACATGGAGACAGGAAGTAGTGTTCTTTATGCAGACAGGCGGGTGTGGAGGTGATGGATCTGTGTGAAGAAATGTCTCTCGACTTTATGATTTATTGTAGAACTTCAGTCTTTGAACGCAACTTGACTCTGTAAAGTAATGCATGGAATGTAAACAGTCAATATTTAACATGTAATCTTTAAAAATGGAACGACAGTAGACAACAGGCTGCGACGTGACCACGAGGATGATGAAACTTCGTGCGGTCTCAGCGGACGTCACGCCGTCCTGTGAAATCTGAAAACGCTCTCGGTCTCTGAACTGGACCGTGTGCGGCGTCAGTTTCCTTCAATCTGCTGCAGCTTTTATGAGAGAGTCGAACAGAAGGTGTCATTTTGTGTCCAGAGCTGCAGACCTGACCCGGCTCTAAAAACCACAACATGATGAGAGAGAAGAGACGGACGGAGAGATAAATTCTGGAAAGAAAAGGATTGCATAATATCAATAAAAAGAAAACTTTTTGTTCCTGGCAGATATACAGTCAATAAAACGGCTTTTATGACAGAAGACTGAACGAGGAGTACAGGGACTGGACGAGGAGCACAAAAGGTAAAAACCTGGCTGGTATATTGACCTGATTTATTTATTTCTTCTAAAAATAGAGCCAAACAGGAACAAATTAGACCAGGAGAGACACCAAATATACCCAGAGAGACAGAAAAAGACTTCATTTAGAAAGCAGATAATGGAAAATACAGACAGAGCAGCATCCTTCATGAGTTAAACCATAAAGACACCTTCAACTGAGCATCACAAGTAAATAAAATAATTCTTTTCAGAAGTCGATGGATGAGTTTTCTTTCAAAGGAACAAACTGAGGATCTGAAAAACGGATCCAGTTCACATTTCTGTGATTTTTAACTGGACACAAACAGCTGTTTTCATCATCTGCTGGGGCACAAAATACACTTTGTTTCACATTTCGACCAAAACGATTCAGAAATGTTTCTTTAAGATTACAGGATCATTGAATCTGAATATTTATTCCTAAACTTTCCATCTTTGCTTGTATTTTAAAACACTGGTTATCAGACGGGACGGTGAAAGAGGCTTCTCTCTTCTGGCTTCTCTTTTGAGCAACAGAAACGCGTAAAAAACCCTGAAAAACCAAACAAAAATGATTTGAAATAATCTTCATCATGAGAGCCATCAAACACTTTGCCCATCAAATTACTCAGCGAGCGTCTCCGGAGAGTCTTTAGATCAAAGTTCTATACAAGTTAGCTAGCAGGCTAACTGGCTAGCACTGAGCTAGCACTGAGCTAGCTTGTTATTGTCGGCTATTTGGTTGAATCCATGAGGGAAGTTCTAGAAAACAAAGAATTTTTCTGAGTTTGGAGCGATGCGTTTAAAGACGACGTGTTTATTTTAACTCCACAGATCATCCAGAGTCATCTCCAGAGACAGTTTTTGACAGTGCAGCGACACAGAGTTGAAGGACGTACAGCAGAGACACACATAGCCAAACAGCGAACAGAAGTCCATAAACCGTCATTTCAAATATTTTATTCAAAGTTTTGAATCACTCAGATTTCAACATCTGGCTGCAACTTTGTGAAAACCTTGAAAGTCAAACTGAAGGAAATTCTGAGAAACTTAAATGTTAAATAGAAACCAGAAAAAAAACCTCCCACTCAGAAATACTCTTTCCTCCGTATACAGAAACGTGATAATGTCAATAAAAAGTAAAACAATTCAGCGCCAAACCTTCCACAGACTATCTGAGCATTAGCGCCCCCTGGTGACCCCCCAGCACCCGACAGCAGTTTCATTCACTCGCAGATTGTAAACTTTCTTTCCTCCACGTCAGTGTCTTCACTGTGTGAGCTCTGGAACAGAGCCTGAGTGGATGAGACGACGTTTTATCTTAGAAAACAGCAAACATGTACTGACATTAATCATGATGAGCGATGACAGAAGGGTGGAACATAGACGTCAAATACATTCTGCGTTTTTACAGATGAGGAAAGACCGTGAGAAGTGTTCTGGCATCAGTTTTTCCTTCGAGATTATTCTGAAGATGAATTCGTTGGTCGACAGTCACATTTCCACTGCCCGGAAACGATCTCGTGACTCCACGTCAATGATTTAAACCTTCAGCGTCCAATTGTGCAAAACAGCCCATCAGTAGTCCTTTAATGTGGTGGTTAGCCTAGCTTAGCATAAAGACGGGACGCAGGGGGGAAAGCTAGCCTGGCTCCGTCAAAATTCCAAAAATTTGAGTGAAGTAAAACTGAATTCTGGGTCCGTTTTAACATTTCACACAGATTTAGCCCAGACTCTGGCAGCATGATGATTTAATGGATTTAAACAAGTGATTGTGGCACAAAGTCTGCACCGAGGTATCGATCCCCTTCATGTGTGAGGTTACGTTTGGCCGCTGTGATCAGTGTTTAAAGTCAGTGAGAGGGAGGACTGTGATGTGTCAGATAGAAGATTTGATCCTAATATGCTTCTTTACTGATCTGCACCACCTTCGCCAAAGGTCAAACTTTGTATTGATGACACTTTTTCTGTTGACCTCAACTTAATTTTCTGCATTAAATTTTTTATCTCACGTTGGACGACAAACGCAACGCACTGCATGTAATAAAGAGACAGGCACTAAAACTGAGTGCTTCAGACAGAGGGTGAATAGAGGTGCTGCATTATGGGAAAAATAATGTGTTTTCTTTGAACATCAGAGCATGTAAAGATTTTCGAGCGGACACCAAAATAAAAGCATGAACCCGAGCGTAATGTGGAACCTTGAAGTAAAGCTCCACTTGTGAGCTTCATCAGAGCTTTGATCATTTCTTATTCATGGATTTATTTCAATGTTTTTTGATCCTGTCTTATCATAAACTGCACTGAACTGTCACTGCAGTGCTGTACAGTAACGGACCGCAGTCACTCCATGAAAAGCCTGTAAGTGGACCTTGAGTTGAGATTATTTTGCCAAACTTGTACTTGAGCTGCAGCTCAGAGGCAGAACAATGATTGTATTTTCTATGATCTGTACGTGACGATACTGATGAATATGTAATAAGCCAATTAGGGCCGGTCTAAAAATTAGAAATAAAGAGCCAACGTGTTCTGCAGTCCGTCAGTCCGTCAGTCAGTGCGACACAGTGCCAGACACAGGCGGCCATTGTTGCAGACTGATTTCCATCATGTTCTCTCACAGCGAGCTGAACGTCTCTCTTCAGAGGACGGCCTCAGTGTGTGTGTGTGTGTGTGTGTGTGTGTGTGTGTCCTGCGTCCTCAGCTCACTGCGGGCCAGATCAGTGACAGATAGAGCGGCGCTGCTGGGGAGAAAATAGGGGGATGGAAGGAAGGAGGGATGGAGGGATCAGATTGGTGGAGGACAAAGGCTTCATTCTTTGCCTGTAGTGAGCAGCTTCAGGGCTTTCTGGAGGTTCTGGATGGCCGTGCCGACGTCCTCGTACTGCAGGGCGCTGCCGGCGTACTTGCAGTACTTCTGGGCCTTGGTGTAGTCCTCCGGGGAGAGATGAACACCGCCTGGAGGGAGGGAGGGAGGGAAGGAGGGAGGGAAGGAGGGAGGGCGGGGGGGCCGGGAGGGGAGACGAGAGGAGGGAAGAAAAAGAGTCAGATTTGAAGATGACAAGAGGAGACGGAGAAGCTGAGGAAGACGGAGTGAAAAGAGGAGGAAAAAGACGAGATCAGCCTGATATCAGCTACGAGCCAATCAGAGGAAGGTGGAGGAGAAGTCGCTCATGGAGGCTGTGAACAGCAGCACGAAGGAGTGGACAGAAATACATCATGAAACTGATCAAACAGCAGAGGAATAATCAGTGAATCTCTGAGCAAGTTTCTTCATCCAGGATTACAACTAATAATTACTTTCATTCCAGACAAATCTGCTAATTATTTGTTCCATTGAGCAAATGTTTGGTCTATAAAGTGTCAGAAAATAGTGAAAAACCTTAATTTAAAGTCTTGTTTTGTCCAAAACCCAAAAAACATTCAGATTACAGTGACACGAAACAGAGGAAAAGCAGCAAATCCTCACTTTTCAGGAGCCGTTAACCATGAATTGACATACTTCTGATTGGAAAATGACTTAAACAAGTAACTGATTATCAAAATGTTCTATCAAATGACACTTTCAGAAGTTGCCCTTTCCAGGAAAAACAAAACTAAAAACCACAAGTAAAAAAGTGGACGAAGAAAAGATGAAAAGACAAAAGAAAATCGACTGAACATAAACCTTAATATCACAAAAATACGTCAATAAAATACAAAATCTATTCAGACGCGAGTAAATTAAATAAGACAATAAACTCCAGAGAGCCTATTCAGTATTGATGAGATCTCATATAACTGTCTGTGCGACCAGCGAATGAGAAATGAGACTTTATGGAAACCTCCTCCGTCTCTTTGTGTTGAATTCAACTCGGTTAAGACGATTTATCGACCTGCTCCGAACGTTTAGAACCGCCTGGATTCAAGAGGACTCCGCTTCTGTCCCCGTCTGCAGGAAACACTTAAGGTCCAGTCTGACCTGCGTCATGGAAAGTCATCAGCACCGGCCCATAATCAGCTGTCAGGACGCCGGGGAACGTGGGTAATTTATGGTGGAGGAGTACCTGCTGCAGGGCTCAGAGGTCTCCGTCGTCTGAGGCGTTTAGAAGAAAGACTGCTCTGTAATCTGCAGGATGACGGGCGCTGCCACACATGACGAACGTGTGTGTGTGTTTAATAAAGAGTGAGCAGTGCTGTCCTCTAACCTCTGAGACGAACCGCTCCCTGTGAGCTCATCAGGTCGACCACATGTCTCTCCACCCTCTCCCTGCAAAGCTCCACATCTCAAGCATGAAACAAGCGTGTTCGTCTCCATCAACTGTATTTCGACGCAGGTACAATTTCATTTTTCAGGACTCTCGAAAGGCAGTTTAAACCGACACGCCGACGTTTTCGACCGCAGAGACGAAGGAGAGGCGAGGAGGCCTCACAGGTGATTCGGAGAGTCTGTGCAGGACACAGCTGGACTGAGTCTCACTCTGTGTGTGTGTGTGTGTGTGTGTGTGTGTGTGTGGTGCAACACAATCTCACAATCTGGCTTCACTTATTACAAGTCTCCCTGGTAAGTGCGTCAAAACACTTCTTTTCTTTTACATGCAGAATCAGAGGAAAGCTGCCAAAGAACATACAACCATAACGTTACAATTAAAACAAGACATCGAAGCTAATTCGACGCGTTCGGTGCTTCTCACAACCGAACGCTCTTACGTCGCTTTGATTGGCGGTTAATTACTGATTCGCTCAGTGTGAGTCAAGTTTTCTTCCTCTGCAACAAGGATTTCTGCAAACATGAAACTTAAACATAAAGCAGAATTTTGTTTTTACTCTGCGTGTTTCTGCAGCTTGTTACACTTACAGCCGTCCGCCTATCAGCGTCCCAGGAGGACGACACTGGAGCCTGGAGGAAGCACAACATCTTATAGTGGGTGTAACACTATAGACTACACACACCCTCCTCCACATACAGGACTCCAGTGTATGTTATAGCTTGCACGAGTCTCGGTAAAGCCCAGAAAGCCCCTTGTAAAGATCCATCCGGTCTATTTTGACCTGCTATTGGTCCGTTATCCCTCTCCTCTCTGGCGTCCTCTCGAAGAACGTTGACTGTATATTAGATAACATCAACATCGTCTCTCTTTCAACTTTCCTGTTCTAAGAGACTCCAAAACATCTGTTTACATTCAAGTAACAAATCCCTTTTCTCTTCTTCGTCCCTTCATTGCTTTCCTCCACATTTCTCCTCTCTCTTTCTCCTCTTCGTCACGTCTCCTCTTTTTTTACCTCGTCCTCTCGCTCACGTTGAATTCTGTCTGTTCGGTGGCTGCTTTACCTGCATGTCTGTCGATGTGCGTTTGTCCCACTGATGGGACGATTAAAAGTGAAAAGCAAAACTTCCGAAAGAGGAGAAACGTACTTGGTGGATATTGTGTATTTTGTGTGTTTTTGTATATATTTTGCAGTTAGTATGTGAAGTCTTCACGTATCGTCTCTCCTGCCTTTCTGAACATAATTTCTTTCTCTCTTTGATTTCTCCTCTGTCCTTTATTCCTTTTCTCCCCTCTCTAAATCCATGTCTTTACTCCTCTTTCGACCCCCCTCTCCTTTACTTCTCCTCCCTCAATCGGTCCCCCCCTCCCCAGAGGACCCTCTTTAACTGGAACCATACCTCCGCTGCCCCCAGCCCACCTCACTGTGCTCTGCAAACAGTACATGAGGCACAGTGGGGACACGCTCTCCATATCAAACACATTCATTCATACAGCTGCAGATCTCTGCTGCGCCGTCAGCCGTGAAATGACTGACGGCGCAAAATCAAACATATTACTGAGAAGAATATTCAACAGCTCGGCTTCACGGCGGACCGAACCAGATCAGCTCTACGGCGGATCCTTTATGTTTATGATTGAGTGGCTCTGAGTCTGAGGATTGCACGTACAGCTACTGCATGCAGCTCGCATCTCTGAACAGCTACTAACAGAAATACATTTCAAAAGGCGTCTCCGCAAACGGCGAATCCCCAGCTTTCACTGGAACGAGCTTCTATCGAAGAAATCGCCCCAATTAAAACTGTTTGGCATCTGCACGGCTCCATTAAACCAGATGGATGGTTTAGGCCCAAAAACCAAAAGGGTTAAAGGAGAATGTGAGTTAAAGAATAGATGGGTCAAATCCAGCCTGTCCACACTAAGAAAACAACCGTTTAGATCACCTGAACAAGCAGCCTATCATGACCCATATGTTTAATGTTAGGTGGTGACCTCTCCTGACTGTCTGGGAGCAAAGGAGCAAGTCAGGTGACGTAGTATAAAGAGCGAGAAAGTCCGCATGTGGAGGAGGTGGAGTGGATGGATGGATGGGTCGAACAAACTATGTTAGCATACACTGTCCTCTCTAATGGTGTCACCAAGTGGCAGCGTGTATATGGAGAACAGTAATAAGTAATCCCAAACACAATCCCAAAACAGATGTCATGACCACATGATCTCCAGGACTGACGTCAAGCTTTCCGCCTTCGCTGTTAAAAACAAGTTTAAAACAAGTTTAACGCAGTCGGAAAGACCAACCAAGTGTTCAAAACACCTGATTAAGAGATCATGGTCAATCATGTCAAATGCTACACTTATGTCTAACAGGACAAGAACTGAGACCTTATGTTCATCAGGTTTTAGTCTGAGGTCTCTGCTGTGGTTTGTTCTAAAACCCGACTGAAAATCCCCCAGGACGCTATTTTCTTTAAGTGCACTGAAACTATCTTCTCCAGTATCTAACTGGTGAACAGAAGGTTGGATATCGGCGTACAGTTGGTGAGTGTATTACTATCTAGGTTGGGTTTCATCAGTAACCCATGTTCTTAACTCGACCCGTGATCTTTTCCTAAACCTAACCCAGTAGTTTTGGTGCCTCAGTCTCAACCATTGACCAATAAATGGCCAGCACGATGAAGGTCCAGTGCAACGATGGTGCAGTTTGACTGTCTCATATTAACCATGTGATGACAAAAGTCTGCTACGCCCGTCACTGGTACTCCAACAGTCATTTTTGGGGTCATTGGCAATTGAGCTATTCAGTCGTTCAGGTACGAGGACGTGTCGGTCAAATCACATCTGAGCTGAATGATGTGTGCATAATCTCAGAATGCACCAATAACTGGATGTTCAAAGGGCCAACAGATCGGCGTGTTAAGAGGCTAGCATGTTAGGACCCCGTAAAGGACCTCTGGAGGTCCCTGGATGCCAGTTTGAGAAGCAGTGCAGACTGAAGGAACAGAGGAACAGACAGTGTCTCTCTTGGCTCAGTAACGCTCATAAAACATGGTCCTCTACTCTTAAAAATGTCCTGGAGAAGAAAAGGAAAAAAATGATTGAATAATGTTGCACCATAAGCCCCTAATCCCCTGGCTGAATTCTCTTCTCCTCCAAAAAGCTGGGAAAAGACTCGCAAATATGCTGACTGCATACTCCCAAGGATGAGAGGAGGCTGAGAGGAGGAGGAGGAGGAGGAGGAGGAGGAGGAGGAGGAGGAGGGAAACTAGTGGAAAAATTAAGAGAGAAAGTCAGCAAAGAGATGGGAGACAGCCAGAAACCACAGCGCTCCACAAGGAGGGAGACTTGGCGAGGGGCGGCTTTAAAAAGGTGCTAATGATAAAAAATGACCCGAACATATAATAATCATCTTCCATAAAGAGAAACCAATCAGCTCTCAGTAGAATGCACGTAATGTGTTACAATAACTACGGCTGCAATTAGCCATTATTTTCATTACTGATTAATGCTGCACTTATTTCTATGAAGTGTTCAGTGGATAAAAAGTTTGAAGATACTTGAAATGCTGCTTACAGTTTCCCAGTCATGAAACTGCTGATTATGCATTTTTTTTGTTAGCTTTTTAAAAAATTTTTACATTTATTTTATCTTCCATTCTTGCATCTCAAGTTCCTTATCGGACTGTAAACAATGACTCGAAAGAGGAAGTCTTGGCCTGTCCATTACTCCCTGCAGAGCAGTGCGTCTTCATGTGCAGAGAAAAGAACAATAATCCAGGTACAATAGATGACACATACAAGTGAAACCGATGAAATACAGTATCTCCACATCTTCAAAGCACTCTGGTAATCCAACAGTGTAATAATGCTTAAAAACATTATACCCAAAATCACCTGAAGGGTCTACTGATCTGTAAAAGTTGTAATTTCGGCGACCACCCCCCTTTGATAAAGGGCCTAAGATGAACGGTACGTTGAGGCATCTTCTGTTGCTGAGCATTACAACACATGTGGACGACAAAAGAAATCGAGACCAGCTGAAAGAGGACTGCTGACTGAACGAATGAAAGGGTTTCAAACCCCTGCTCATGAATAGAAAACGCAGAACAGATACCCAGAGCTGCCGAGCAGAAAACACATGCTTACGAGGTAATTTTCCACCTCTTTTCAGGCTGTTTCAATGTTTTAATGGAGTGCTGTAAGCAATATTTTCCTTCATTTATCTGCATGACCTAAGGCTTAATCTATTTGTCAAACAGCCTTTTTTCGTTTTAATTGCAATGGCGATTGAACAAAGAGTGGCACGCTTTATCTGGCACGCCTGAATTCACCCCGTGAAGAGGAAAGGTGCAGAGCTGAAAAGAGAAAACTTCTTTTCCTCTTTCAGTGACTTGGCGGTTAAGTCTGAACCAAATCAGAACGACAGCTTGAATTATTCATTTCGCCTCTTTATCCAGCGAACCGTTCTGCTGATCATGCATACTAACCTTTAGAGAAAAATAAAGCCCAACAAAAAGCTGTTTCCACACACACCTCAAATCCCACTGAGACGAGGATCAGCCTTAATGGACGACCTGGACGACCAGCTGAGCCACCGCTGAGCCCAGTCATGGCTTTCAAGAGTTAAGAGCGTTCAGATGCAGTTCAATAACATGGCGTTTGTCAGCTTTTCTTAAATATCCTTTAAATAAGACCCTGCTCTCTTTGCTTTGTTTAATCGGGCTGTTGGTCGTGTAGACTTTCATGCAGGAGACAAATTTCGTCCTGGGGACAATTCGATAGCATGCATCCCTGAAGACTATGACACCTGTCCTGTGTCCCAGCATTGACACGCGTCGACTCTTCGTGTGCGCCGTGAATCGACAAACGTGTCTCGGCTGCTTCTGTCTGTCTGATGACTTGTGACGTGCAGGTAATGATGGAGTGGTTAGTGCTCGTCTGTCTGCTGATCGAGGGGTCGAACCTGCGACTTTCCAGTCACCATCGGTAACTTGCTTTCTCCCATTAACCTGGCAGTTGTTGAAGGGAACGACTGAATGTGAAAAAAGGACGGAGCTTCATGATCAGGCTATAAGCTCTCCACCACTCCCTCTCATTCTCACTCTCCCCGCGGCTAACCACCGGCAGCTAATGATAGTCTAGACAGCGGCGAAGCGGCGGTGGTGTGGTTGAAATGATAGGTTCGATGGCAGACGGATGACTGGTGTACGGGCCAATCAACGGGCGACCATCACCATCACCGCCATCTCCTGCAGTGTCACCTTTTTCAGCGGTTACTCACAGGCTATTTTACATCTTCTGGAGTTCAGGAGAGAGGAGCGCTGTTTTCATGAGGACTCCTGCTGTGCTGAGCAGCTTGGTAATGGCAGCCATGTTATTATCCTTCCATCTTTTCCAACCTTTTTTTTTTTTCAGGCTCACTTTGGAAGACCATCTGCCTTCATCTATTCTATGGTGAATATAAAAGAGACTTGTCAGACCACACTGTCACACTTCTGATAGCTGGTTCTGAATCAGATTGGGAAAACATGTTGCTTCGCTAAGCCCTCACATCTATTATCGCTCTTTTTTTTAATCAGCAATGTGCAAAACATTCAGGTAAACATGCTTCGAAATTCAGTTTCTTTCACATTTAAACTGCACTGATGGTGTGACATCATTCTGTACAACACATTTACTGTTTACGCTGGCTTTTTATTTTAAGTACCTTGTGATTTCTTATGTTTTAAGTGTTAAAAAAATGTTTTTTTGTTCCATTTTATCTTATTTATACAGTCGTACATGAGTGACAAACACTGCCAGTGGCAGATTCAACTGAGTGTAACTAACCAAAGATTGTTTGTGAGAGAAAAGAAGCATCACTCCGTCACATCTCTTGGTGTAATTTTGTGGTTCAGAAAGACAAAATAGTCCTGAAAAAGACAGGTGGCCCTTACCCTCCTTCATCTGCCCTCTCTCATCTTCGTCTAACTCCTCCTCTGTCCTCTTTACACACTTTATCCTCCTCCTGTCTTTGAAAACATCAGACTTGAGCTACCAGGTGACCTGAAAACACTATCATAACTTCAAAGTGGGCTTCAAAGACCACTGCGGGACGTGCCTTCTCTACCAACCACTCTAAATACTGGAGGAATGCAGAATACAGAAACCGAACGTGAAAACTGATGAGGAGAAGTTTGCTCCACAGAAACAGGCCGACCTGTGACAGTCAGAGAGCTCAGTGGAGACTCAAACCCGTGTTGGGACGAACAAGACGGACGCGCGTGTCGAGTTTGTGCCGCCGTCTCATAATCCTGTTAGTGATGAAGAAACGTTCAAATGCAGGTTTTTCATTTCAGATTTCACGCTTAAACACATTCAGGAGGCAGTTTAAAAGCCTACAGGTAAACCTGCCACTTTCAGTGTTTCAGCCCAAAAACCCAAATCCTACATTCTCCCAGGAGACTTAATGTCTCACTTTGACTCTTCACCCTCGTCAAGTACCAAATATAGACTTCCTACATTCCTCCAAAGCAGTAAATGTGTCATTAGGAATGGGCCTGATGTCTCCAAGCTTCCATTAAGAGTAACTTTATCTCTGGTCTACAGTGATGAAGAACACCAGGCTCCGCACAGAGTTTCAGTTAGAGGACAGGAAATGGGGAAGACGAGTGTCTTCATCTCTTAATGTTTTCTGCCTCTTCTCCTCATGAGCTCATCTGTCATTTCCCTCCTCTCATTACAACTCAAACCATCCTCTCAGAAAACTGAATCTCAAGCTTTTCTTATTCACACGTGAAAGGATTTTTTGCAGAGAGGCTGCAGAGGTTGTTTCTGATGGAGACGACATCGATTTATTGTTGCCAGCAGTGACCGTCTGAAACAAACGGAGCCACCGCTGGACCTCTCAGCGCCTTAAAATGAGCGTTCAAATAATCTCTCTCTCCTGCAGCTGTTATGTTAATCTGACGGCATTCACTTCAGACGTGTGTTGAAAGTGATGCAGAAAGAGTTTTTTGGATTATTATGTTCATCCTGCAGTTATCAGCATCACCTACTGTTGCACAAATAAACAAAAATACATCCTTGCATTCATTCATTCATTCATTCACACATACAGATGTTCAGACAGACAGACAGACAGAGATACTGTGCAGAAAGTGTGTTTCATCTGTAAACCAACACATACGTCTGATGGTGTTACATGTAAACAGGGTGATAAAACAAAAGTAGGCTAAAATGAAAATAAGGGCTTAAAGGAAGGAGGTAAAGGTTTAATGAAGGGAAAATAAAGACATTAAAGCTGGAATGAGAAGCAGCTACGGTTTCAAATCAGTCTCAGGAGTTCAGTCCAACTATGCACAGCTCCACATTTTTCTGTTTTTACTATAGTAACAGACTGATCCCATATGGACCACAGAATTGTGTGAAATGTACTTTGGCCCTAAACTACGACATTTTTCGCCAAGCAGCAGTATTTTAAAGTCTAATCTAGGCCAGGCTGGAAACACAGCAGTGTTCAGAGGACTGAGTATATTAACCTTCTGATGGTTTCTGCTAAAACTCCGGCAGCTGACTGAGCTGAAGCTGTCAGAATGGGAGAATTAAAGAGAAAGTGTGTGAGGTGTGTGTGGAGCCAGTGTGATTACAGATGTTATATTTAGTGTGTGTATGTGTTCTTACCCTGCTGCTGGACGTTGAGCAGTGTGGGGTCAACAGTGGGCACTGATCGGGGAAGAGGCACTGGTTTAACTGCTTCTGCCGGTCAACAAAAACACTTCAAATTATGACGAACACTAAAAGAAATACTAGATAATTAACTCTAAAAACTGCATAGAGAGGCTTCATCATTTCATTGGTAAGAGTATCAGAACAGCAGAGTTGAAGTGCGGCCAAAGTAAATATTTTGTGATCAAGGTATCTCCCTTTCTTTTCTAAGCAAACTCGAACACCAAGGAGTAAATGTAGTCCGTTGTCTTTTAATCTGGAGGACGCGCTTCGTGCCAGATGTATCTTCTAAAACCTTCTTAAACAGAAAACACACTTGTAAGTGTTGAGAAAACGACCGCTAAATTCCCTGACGTCCAAGCAGGTGAGAATTAACGAGTGTAAATTGAAATCCGCCACACGTGTGGACACCAATCCCGTCTCTTTCCCACACACCCAGGCCAACACACATCACTGTGATCAACAGCAGTCCTTCACTATCAGCGACGCTCACAGGAGGCCAACACACCGCTTCTGTCAGCATGCTCTCTGCAGACTGGACGGACACCAAGGTCAACTTCTGCCTTTTAATTTAATCACTTCTTCCTCACAGCAGCAACAGGTGATTAAATGCCAGCCAACGCGCACCAACAGTACTTCATATGTGTGTGTGAGTGTGTGTGTGCGCATACACACTCTGGCGCTTGGTCCCCCGACATGGGAAACAAAGACTGAACATCCTCTCACTCATGGACACACAACTGCGAGGAGCCTTTGTGTTTGGACTCACACACACACTCAGTATCTTCACATCAACCCCTCAATAATTACACTTCACGCTGAACTTTACACAAACTCCACCGATGAAGTAGAAGATGCTCATTTTGGAGCGCTTCTCTCATCTTTGTACCCTCATGAGGACGTCTGCCAACATTTGCACAAGTTGTAACAGCACAAACACATACGTACGTACACACACACACACACACACACACACACACACACACACACACACACACACACAGTGAGAGCGCCTCTCAGGGAGGTGTGTTATTGAATGCAATACCAGAATACTGCAAGGCTGTCACGTACTCAGTGTTATCAGGGGAAATTAGCGAGGAGAGGTTCCAAGACAGATGATAAAAAGGGCTGCTAAGTAAAAAATGAAAGATCATGTACCACAGCTTAGACAGTTAATAAAAAGAGAATAAGGGGACACTATAAACACCAAAACATTATTATCAGTATATTGTATCTGTAGGTGTGATACAAATATTGTGTTTATTTGTTAACTCCCCATTTCCAGGGAATTCCAGACAAAGTCCAGTAAACAGCTGGGCTTGGCCCTGCTTGGCTCCCTTTCCTGCAGCATTGCTGAAGTCCATCCAGTTAGGTCATGAACTACAGCAGGTTCGTTTCATATGATTAAGAGGAGCTCCTGCTGTCAACCGATCGGCCTCATTGACAGTGATAACTTAGTTTTCCTGATTTCATATCTGGCGAGTTTCTCGGCTTCCATCATTAAGTCCAGTCCTCTCTGTCTTACTGTTATTATATTCACGTCTCAGCTAACTGAGACCCTCACATGGACACGCATTTTTTTGTCGAGTTGTAACGTTTAACCTTAAACTAACCTTCCTTTGCTAAATATATAGCGTGAGCTACATGACATACTGTTGGCTGGAGTTGTGTGATTACCAAAGTCAGTGACATTTTCAATGAGTTTCACTTCGGCTCTCTATTCAGACTGCAGTGAAAGGCAGAATAAAATTATTTTAAATTAACTATATCTGGAAACAACAAGGAGAACTTCTGATAATTAGATCTAAAAATAATTTCATCACTGACTCACTTCAAGCTTTACTTTTAGAAAGTGTTCAAATACATTTTGGCATTACAGTGATACTGGTGAAGTGACTTTAATCCAACTTGATTTCAGGATGCAACAGCAAACAAGACTGAGAGTCAACAGCCATGCTAGCAGCTAATGTCAGCATGCTAACGTGTAGCAGGTATAACGACCACCATGGTCACCAGCTTAGTATTTGCATACATGATAACATGAAAAGTCTGAGGATCACCAAAACTATTACAAGCCATCCTCTGGGGAACATAAATGTCTGAATCGAATCTCATTGTAATCCATTCAATAGTACTTTACTTTGTGTCCAAACCAGTGGACCAACACTGATTTCCATCCTTTAAGTCCTGCAGCTAGCGTGGCTAAAAGCATCCCGTGTACAGGTGGAATCACTCAGCATCATACCTGTGGGTGGAGGCAGCTCGGCTGGAGTGTTGGCCGGTGCGTGGGCCCCTGGTGGGATGTGGATGTTGTTAAAGGTGGTGGTGGGGGGACCCGTTGGCCCCGATCCTGGACTGGGAGTAAAGCCGATCCCTGGGGCGGGACCTGGATCCAAACTCCGGTCCTGGTCCTTGTAGGACTGAGAAGGCTGCTCACCTCTGAAGGAACCCCCGTGGGACAAACCGAAGCCTGAGGACCCTTCAGCTCCAAACTCATCTACCAGAGACGCAGAAGGACAGAAAAAAAAGATGCTGTTGAGATTTTTGTACATTTTCGGTTCTTTTCTGTGACAGAAAGTTTGACTTTGCAAGTAAAAACTGTGACTAAATGCCGTCTCCAGAGAGGCCTTTTCGAAAGATGATTTACACCGTTAGACTCGAACATGACAAGACAAGAAAATGTTGGATGAAAATGGGAAATGGAAATGCTTTTGCAATTTGCAATTTAACAGTGAAACGGTACCTCTAGTCTACTGGTAGGAGACCTTGGTAAAAGTTATCTGGGAGCTCAAATCTCTTGGGGTGCCCAAACTTCATATTAACCAGGTTATTCACGTCAAGCTTACATTGAGCTAGAAGACATTACAGTCTATACAACTCACATCTCTCAGATAAATCACACAATTATGATGTTTTCCCTCAAGCATTCATTGCCGATTCGTTGCAGATGGTTTCACCTAATTGCTTACCCTTCGATTACGCAGAGGTGTCGGTGCTTAAAAAGAAATCGGGCGCTAAACTGTCGAAATTAAATTCAGATGCTACAGAAGCGTTCAACAAATTGGTGGCGAATGGAGGAGCTCAACTCTTTGGCCTCACTTGGTTTCAATCACGCACATCATCATCAAAAGCAGAGACGACGCAGCATTCAGCAAAAATGGATTTAGTTGAAATGATTAGAATTCATGAGAATGAGATTAAGCTGCTTTCGGAAAGTGTGTGAATCACTTTCACAGATATTCCAGCAGAAACTGGTTTTCGATGAACAATAAGGCATGAAGCATTTCCACCGTGCAGAGGTGGACTGCTGATGACCGGATCAGCCATGCATGACTTTGAATGCTTTTATTATCATGCTACTCCATGCTACTCCGTTAGCATCATTCCTGAATTTTGAACATTAGAACCAGTTTGTTACTTGTTCAACACATTGACATCATTTACCACCATTCAATGGTTTGCAGCATGTTTCCTTCTGCTACGTTTGCATTGCAAAACTGGTGAATGAGCATCGAAGTAGGCTGAGATCTATGAAAGGACCAACAGCGACATCTCTGCTCATCTATACACCTTTGTTAGACTTCAGTTTTAGCTGAGAACCACTGTTATGTTTAAGTTAAGAGTTAGCTTAGGTAACGAATGGAAGATGTCAAAGTTAGACCTGCACCAACAGAGAGAAAGAAAGACAAAATAATCCTCCATAATGCAGCAGTGGATTGAAGGATTCCTATGAGAAGACTTAAAAAAGAGAGAAAAGAAAAGGCAGAAACGGCCTGCGGTGTTTTCATCTCCAACATGAGCCTCACGCTGAAAACTCTGCCTCTGTCAGCAAACCACACCTAACACAAAGAAAACACTCCTCGACAGCCAAAGATATTTTGACAGATTAAAAACGTTTGGCTGGATTTGCAGACACTGGCTGTATCTGACACCATGTTAATCTCCAACCTCTGTCATTACCGCATTACAGGCAGGAAGGCAGGCGGGCATTAGGAGGAGATCTGACACTTAACAACCGCGGCTGGAATATTTCGTCTTTCATTAAATTATTTAACTTTGTTTATCCAGAGAAAGTGACGTGAGTGTTCACGGTCCTTTTCAGCCTCACACTCACTTCTCTGCAGTCACATCTGGGCACACACACCATGACTACATGCTTTCACTGCTGAAACGTTGAAAGAAAGATAATTTGAGTACATTAGCAAACTAGACACTGGAGCTGTGCTGAATCAAAGAGAGTTTATGTTACATTAGAATTAACGTAACCAGTTTACAGTGTCCTCGTGAATCAGTTTGGGTGAGACAGACAATAAAGCCTACAACTGTAATCTCTGTCTTCACTTATTAAAGAAAATACTAATTACAGTGAGCAGCACATATCTTGTAATTAATTAATTTTAAGTGGAAACAACTTTAGATTTCCTTCGCCAATAAAATTCTCATTTTCAGCCTGAACAGCAGCACAAGTGTGATAAGCAAAAGAAATCAGGATGTATTTTTAGGATATTTTCACAGTTTTACACAGAAAATACAAAGTGTTTTTCTCAGTCCTGGTTTTGGAAAGTCTCACCAGTTCATATTAGTTAAAAAAAAGACTTTTTCTTTCATTTTTTAAGATGTAATTAGTGGTAATAACCATGTTTTGTGAATGGCAATGGACCCTGACAAGCAAATTTTCCCAAACTACTATTAAGTTCCAGCAAGAAGAGTGTGCCATGAGAGAAACGCAGCCTGAAAGTTTAGCTAATCTCTACCAGCTCTCCGCCAACACAAGCTGGGACCAATAACAGACGAGCCAATGGTTGGCCAACGTCACACTCTGGACAGCGACGAGGGTACACGCACATACTTCCACACATGCAAAAACAAACGTATAGCAAACAAGAATAAACACATTAACAATGCAGACATGTGCTGGCATGCACATTAAGAGATAATTAACAGCAGATGTACAGACGAGTGGCTAACAGATGATTTTCATCTGGTGTGGACGTGAATCTGTCCGTCTATCAGTGCATGTGCCATCATTTAGATTGTGGAACAACGAGTCCTAAAATGTTGCACAAGTCGTCTCTTGTCCTTTATTGCCTTCTGTCACACACACACACACACACACACACACACACACACACACATGCATGCACACACACAGTAATGACTACCTGCCATCTGAGACTCACTGCTGCCTCATCTGCAGTGGATTATAAATAGATTTGTACCTGGGCGTCTCTCTGGGTCACATTATTCTAAGCTCCTGTTTGGACGGACCAGTCCATTCAGATCAGCACCAGCAGCACACTTATCAGTGCTGGTTGTGGATTCTGGTTGGCTGTTATGTTGTTGTACCAACCACTCTGCCAGTAAAATCCATCATCTGGATGTTTTTATTCCTTTCTAAAAATCTCATTTGATTTGTGTGACACCCAAAGTGGCTGGTGAATTTTTAAAAAAAAAGCAGACTGTGGCCAGTTTGGACTAAAAAAAGTCCGCTTCCTGCCGTCCTGAAGAAGACACCCTTGTTTACAGCGGCCGGGAGGATGATTCACAGTACAACTGTTCTGCTGCTGCACAGTGACCCGCTCCACTGCGACAATTAGTGGCTGAGTGACTTGCCAAAGGGCACTTTTGACAATAGTATCTGAGCTCTGCATAGTTCTGCTCTTTCAGTCAGTCAGACAATTTCCCCCAGTCAGGAGCTATCCAGCTGCTCTTTAAGAGCCCTTTGCTCTTAACGTTATGCTAACTGGCTAACGTCGACAGTGTCCTGAGGACCTCTTGGTCATTTCTCCGTGGGTCTGGTTTAGCTTGTATTAACTGTGCCATGCTAAGCGCTGAACGTGGGGACAGCAGATCAGTGTTTAATATTGTGTTTTACATTCAATAGTGTTATATTATCTAATTATGGGATGGATAATGCTTTACATTCATGCTCTTCGTCTTGTGGAAGCTGCGCACTTTGTTGCAGAAGACATGTCCGTCAGACACTTTATCATCTAATCATGATTTATGAGCCAGCCAATCAGATTTTATCAACAGGCTTTACAGCCTGCGTCTCACTGGATCTGACTGTGATGCTGAACAACGCTTTCAGAGCGCTTTCAATACGTTTTCCTCTGACAACTGGGTCACAGCACACATCCTTTATATTTTTACAACTCAGCATTGGAAGTTGTTTTCTCTCTCTGGCCCCCAAACCTCCCCCCTCCACCCCTTCCCTGCCTCCATCCATTCCTTTCCTCTTGCTAAACACGTCCCCCTCCCAGCCAATGGAAAGTCAGACTACAGCTGCTGTGAAACAATGGTCTTTCTGTAAGTACCACTGGTATATTTCTGTGTTGGTGAGTGTCTGTGGGTGTGTGAGACACTGTGTGTGTGTGTGTGTGTGTGTGTGTGTGTGTGTGCGTGTGTGTCGTCCACAGTCACACTTCTCTCCAGAGGTTAATTAACCTAGTTTAACTGGTTCATATCACTGCTGTGTCCAGTGCCTGCTGTTCCACAGCAGAAAACCAGCTGGCAGAGGTCTGTCCAACAGAACAGTGTGGTGCCGACTAAATAAAACATAAAGGTGGACTTTTGACCTGCGGACAGCCAGAAGATCACCAGAGTCCTTCTGTGTGGAAGCAGAGAGTGGCAGGGTGGCCCAATAATTATACAAGAGTCTATTTTTACACCTGACAGCACGGGTGTCCAGTTTAGTGGTTCACTGGAACACCAGGGGGTCTCTTCATGTTGTCTCCTTGTCCATGTGTGTTGGCAATAACAGCTGATACAAGCATCAAAAATAAAGACGGGGAATCTTGGGGTCCAGAACAACATACAGATAGATAATCCAAAATAGATGAAGTCAAGAAATCTCTACGGATATTGGACATCTCCATCAACAGGAGGTGAATACAAGCAGTCTGACAGAACGTATGGAGGGACATTGAGAAAGCTAAGTTGGGATGTCCCTGTGGTTACCATGTAATCACAATGTCTCTGCTCTGATTGCAACTGTGGCATGTCACACCTCTTCCTCTCTTCTCATGTTTCTTGTCCATCGTGTCCCAAAGCCATGATACTTTAAACGGCTGCCAGTTGAGAGCTTGGCCACACTGAACCTCTGGAGCCCACAGTGGCCTCGAAAACCCAGTGTTTGACCACAAATATGACCTCCGCCTACCACAATCATGTTGTGTCTACGGGATTAACACCAACAACTATCAATCTAAATGATCGTATCAGAGAGGAATGCTTTCTGACAGAGGGGCAGATGTGCTCTCTGTACACACACCAAAAAACAAACATCTGGCCTGTTCAAGTGTCTGTAAGACAAACACACACAGACACTCTTCAACACATAAGCTGATAAAACTGTAATGCAGACAACGAAAAAAGAAAAAGAGAGAAACACCAGGGAGCGCAACACACACACACGCAAACTTGCGCACAAACACACACACACACACACACACACACACACACACGTGGTGGGTGGATGATATCAGCTGGCGGCTCTGTCCATCAGTGGGAATAAGCTATTATGATGTCATCATCAGTGACACAGCGAGCCGGTGCTCACGGGGAGAGAAGGAGCGAGCGCGGTATGAAAGCAAGCAGCGGGAGTGAAAGTGTGTGAGAGACATTAGAGGACAGCAATGAAAGAACGACGACGGGAAGAGACTGCACACACACACACACACACACACACACACACACACACACACACACACACACACGTGCAGCTCCAGCGTGTTTAATGTACATGCATGTGCAGCTGAGGTGATGTCATGGGTGAGCAGGCCATGTTTGGCTCGAACACACCCACATGTATGTGGAGTGGGTGGGCGTGGGCGAGCAGATGGACTTTATTTTAGCGAGGAATTCATCAACATCAGTTCACTGACATGGAAAATACGTTCAGAGTTTCCCGACGGGGAAGAGGAACGTGCGTGAGCCCATAGGTGTTCATGCCTTGTGTCTTCCCGAAGGGACACTTGACGCAATTTCTAGCCTTCAAAGTGCAATCTTAAAATGAATCCAGATGCTGTGGAGTCCCATGCCGCCCAGTTTAAATTCTACTCGTAGCTGAAGCCACTCGAGTCCTGGAATAATCGCAATAATCGCACAATTCACCGAACGCAGCGCTGCAGTCGAGGGGGTTCGCCGTCTTTCAAAGTCACAATACTGAGCTGCAGTTTACGTTTCACTTGTTTTGGGGGTTAACACTCATCAGATTGTGTTTATCTCCATCTCCTCCTCAGGGACTGGAACTCATGGAATGAGGGAAATCAATATGGGATAACATCTTCTCCATCCATCATGACTGTAACCAAAGGAGCATTCCTCATATTACACGCAGAATATTTTCAAAACGTGTGTCATTTAACACTCAAACTGAAACGGTGAGGAGACACGTCTTTCTCCAGCATGCAAACTAAAGTCTTGCTTTTCCTTCTTCAGGAAGCTTTACCTTTATATGAGATCTGCATATTGTTTGAAATGTTTTGATGCCAACGTTTGATACTTGACAGCTTTTGGTTCTCAATGCCACAAATTCCACTGTGCATACAAAAGTATGTGTTTGATACCCAGCTCTAACCTGTAAAAGAAGATATACTGTAGCTTGTAAACGCTACCATGGAATTGTATTAAAAAGCTGTAATGCATAGAAAATAAAGTGCTCCCTCCATCCACGATGAGCAGGAATATGAGAAAAACAAAGTGTAGAATTTATATAAATCATGTAAATAACTTTGAGGTGGGTTCTTTAATATTGCATTTACTTGTTTTTTTAGGAATGATAACAGAATAAAAGCAAAACGATGGAAAGGTCAGAAAAAGAAATGAAAACACGTCTCAGACCATTTCGGTGTGGTTTAACCCGAGGAAGACGTCAAACTCACTTCCCACCTGCCAAACAAAAGCTGCGGTAAGCGTTGAGGATGGCCTGTAAATCGAAGCATTCAAACCCATCAATTGGAGGTCCTAATCTATTGCAAATCTCTTGGCTGCCAAAATGGTGAATTATAGGAAGAAACGTCCCCTGTGGCTAGCGAAAAGGTTAGCTTCCTGCCCTGTTTTTTCCCACCACATGCTTCTCAGAACGCAATGAACTTTAAAGGCTGCAACGGCCATTTTGTTGTCTAATTCATTCAGTCAATCTCCTCATGATCTAGTGGTGCTTTCCCACGCTTTCTTTCTCCTGAAGGTTATGTTTTATGGTATAAGGCTTGCATGAGAGGCCAGAGCTTTTCAATGTGATAAAGGTCAGAGACTCAGAGTTGATCCGCGGCGGATATGAGGGGAACAGAAAATAATGAAGTAAATACCAGGTCAATCTCACACACATCAACACACATGGAGGCCAAGCACCGACTTGATATACTCAAACGTACGTGCAAAGACCAACGTCTTTTTCATAATTTCATTCTATCTCATAAACAAACCCAAACTTACTTCAGATGTGAGAGTACATTACATGACTAATCTACTCTTTGCACACTTCTAATCTCCCAAAGTTTCTGGTTTCTACTGCAGGGCTTTCCTGCAACAGTCCCAGACCTGATAAGACACAATAAGGAGCCGAGCGTCAAACATATACACACTCTTACACACACACGAAGAAGTAGACAAAACCATGTCAACAAAGGAAGTTGGCCTCACTGTTCTTTAAAGAGCAACTCGGGAAAATAGTTTCGTAATATGGAGCGCGGTGGTGTGTGTGTGTTCCACTGCCATATCAGTGTATCCCACCTGCTTCCCTGTCCTCGTCCATACCGATGGGCCCGGCCTGAGGCGTCTCTCCGTTCTTCAGACAGTTGTGAATGTAGGTGGCCTTCCAGCGGGCGTACTTCCTGTGCTGGATGTTCTGGCAGAGGTCGAGTAAGGGTACAGAAACATAAAAGGGGTTGTTAGTCAAGTTGTAAGGTAGTTTGCAGGGCGCGGGGGTAATAAAATGTGGGTAATACTTGGTGAGTGGCGAGGGATGGGGTAACATGAAGGGTTGGAGGTTGTAAAAGGTAGGAATTTGCTAATTGGTAGTGATTGGGGAGCGGGTATGTATGGACAGGAAGCAGAAGTTAAGGTGGGTATGGTTGAGGGTGAGTGTGAGGGGTATGTTCAGAGGGTAGGGGGCAGCTGGTGGTGTACTGTGATTTTGGGGTTTCAATGATTAGAGTTAGATATTAATCAGAAGCAAGTAAGAGATACGAATAAGCAAAAGGGCATCAGTTGATGGGAGTGGAGTCGAGACAATAAGAGTGGGGCCATCTGAAGGAGCTAGGTTAGCTTGTAGGTGACAGGGTTATTAGAAATGGGACAACTGTTTCAGTTAAAAAGAAGTTATTACCAGTAGGAGAATATGACATTAGGACACATGGGGCAAATGGTGGAGACATGATTTGAGAAACTGAGAACAAAATATTTTTAATTTAGTTCTTAAAAGAAGAATTTTGCAAAAAGTCTGAACTTGTTGAGCACAACATAGGTAGAGAAATCATTGGAGGCAGGGTTTAAACAAGAGAATACATTTTACGCACAACGACGAGGAGGAATAATGGTCTAGTTTAGTGAAGAAAGTCGGCTGTGAACTGGTCAAGGCTACATGTGAATGGGTTGAAGATGTTTGAAAGGTGAAAAATGCTGAAGAGGCGGAGGCGAGGCGGCAGATTTACACTGACATGAAAGCTGATAAGACTGAATGGAGAAATTCCTGTTTCGGCCAGATAAGTGCCGTGTTTTCAGTGGTAGCTCAGAAACAATGGCATACTGGAGAGCTGAGGTCTTTTCGGAGGTAGGGTTGTGTTTGTTTAGCCTCAGCCTTACGGTTAAAAAAGAATGGCTAAAGGTGGTCATCTCTAATCACTGAAACAACACCGCTGTCATCACACCACGCCATGGGAGGCCAACCATTGTATTGTCAAAAATGTGAGTCAGAGTGAAGCTATTTTATGACTCAACAAAATAAAACACGAGTTCTCCGTGGAAAGGGAGGTGTCGGTTTCCCCAACTGTGCACAGAAGATGATAGATTCTTAAAGTCCAGAATTCACACTGCTTTACAATTCAAAATTGGGGGAAAAATTAAAAAAAGGGGAAAGAATAGAACAGAATACAACTTTATTTGTGGGAAGTGCAGCCAAAGTCCATTTAAACCTCAAAATGTACAAACATTACATAAAAACAACACGAACAGTATTAATACTCCAAGCATTAAAATATAATTGAGTCAGAATCTTTAAAGACATTTTGGATAAGGCTCCCTGGTATAATCTGTTTTTATGAAATACTATAAAGTGCTGAGTGGGACATTTTACAGTGTGAAATTAAACTTGACAGTCCTCTGATGGACAAAGACGTTTTTTCAACGACTTCAAACACATTTTACCGTGTTCAGCTGGCATAAATACCGATCTGCAGTGAGCATATTTATCGATCTACATCTAGTTTATACCATGAAAAATGTGCTCTTTTTTCTATTTAACCCATGAACTGAAAAATAACTGGATTGGACTGTTTTGGACTGGAGTGGAAAGACTTCAGCGTGGCAAAAGCTGGTATTTCCCATTAAACGTAATGTGTAATGCTCCCAGCTAGAGGCATCTTTCCAGTCTGTGCAGTTTTAAAATTTCATTCGACTGTCTGACCCACAATCTTTTGAATATGTTCGTAGGAATCTAGACGGTCTGACTTCAAGCTTTAAATGTCCAGATGATGGTCAGCTCGTCGCCAAAGTGGCTGCCAGAGTGTGTTTTCAGCCACATGCAGGTTGCTCTTCAGGTTGTCTACAACCTCATGTAAAGAGCCATGAGTCAAGCTGAGCATAAATACCTATTCTCTGTCACTTCTGAATGTGGAACGTACAGCCCGACACCGTCCCTGTCAGGGCTCACTGACTCATGGTGGGGAGCGATAATCACAGTTGTAGGCAGTAAGACAGATGGTCAACGCTGCCTTTGTCTGCGGTGATTCAGCGCTGTGACGGCCTGGGTGATAGAGCGGTGCAGATATGGCTTTCTGCTGAAACACACTGTCGATAACATGCTCCTGTGAACCTCTGCAACACTTTTTCAGAGGCAGGATTAAGAGTTTCTTTTAGCCTCCATAGAGGAATTTGAATTGCCAAAGGAAACTGGCGTATTTATACCAGGTAGAATTCAAAATGCTGCAGCAAGGCTTCTAACTCAAACTTAGAGCAGAGGACGCGTTTAAAGTGTTTGTCATCACGGCGCCTTTCTGACCTTCCAGCTGCCCACATCTGTCTTCTTTGAAATTCATGCTCAAAACTCTCCAAACTGCTTACTTTAATATTTTTTTGATTATTGTGTATTATTGTGTTTTTGATTGATTATTATTGCACAGCAGTTCAGGCTATGACTGGAAACTTTCACATTCACGATAATTACATCTAATGAATAGGATATTAACTCCTGAAAGGAAATCCCTGTTTTACTTCCCCCTCTCCACAGGAAGGTCAAAGGCAGCTACACAGGATATTCAGTTCCTTGCTAAAAGACACTTCAGCTGGGTGAATTCTGCCCAGTATGAGGGGCTTGACCTGGTTTCTACTCCCCTCTACTCACTGCGGTCCAGAGGGAGGGCCGTCACTGGGACTAAGGCTTCCTGATGTGCGACAGTGTTACTCAACACTCTGCTAACTCACCTGACTCCTGTCAGCTCGGCCGGGAAGCTGCTGAAAACCTCTTTTTACTGCCTGAAACTCAATCATTCCTGACTGTCTGTCTGCAGAGCACTCACCACTCTGAGGACTCATTGTCCGGTGGTGGACTCGGTGTGCCTGTGTGTGTCCATCAGGCCTCACTCAGTGCGCCAGCTAACTGTATGGATGCAAGTGTCCTGTTGATGTTTTAATGGCTCCTGGGTGACTGGGACACAGTGTGGAGCGAGTCCTGCTGCGTGTGACACGCTCATGTGGAGATGAACACGCCTGTGTGTGCGTTTGTGTGTACGGACGTGTGTGTGTCACAACCTCCGAAAAGACACGCTGCAGCTGACCACTCGTTTAAGGAAAGTTCATATGATGAGACATAATGACATAAATCACACAAATGATTGCTTTTTAACACAGATTTTACACATTGGAGTGTGTTTCCAGGTGTTGGAGAAAACTAAGGAATACGTGAGAAACGTTAGCTCCAAAACACGATGTGCTCCTGACTAACACTGCAGCAGGTAAACTCCTTAAAATCCAGCTTCCTTGTTTTATTTCCTCATAAGTAACTTTAAGTTGAGTCCACACTGACAGTATGATATATATAAAATCCTGTATCAGCTTCTTCTACAGTAACTCTTCAGTGAAGCTCTGTGATGTTTCCATCGACTGAAATATTGTTTGTGCATCATTTTCAGGCACATTTCTAAAAAAATCCAGCACGACATATTTGGGATCTTTGGAAACTTTTGGATCTCCACTGGAATTTAAAATAAAGTTTTGTGGGTTTGAACGCAGTTTGACTGATGTTTGTCATGACTGACTGACCACAGGAGAGTTTTGAGGATAATTGCACATTTATTTATATAAAGTAAATTTTTCTGTAACACCCTGTGATTAAAAACTTGTCCAGGCTGCTAACAACAAACACTGATTTTTATGTTGGTGTACTTTTTAGACACTTTTCAGTCGCCTTTTTTTCCTCATCAGCCTAGTTTAAATAGATGATTGTGTTCACCGATTATCACCTGAGCACTAAACTTGATCAATGTAATGAGCTCACGAGAGAAGTTGATGAGAAGAGCCTGAATGCTCCATGACATCGTTTACAGCAGTGCAGTGAGCAGCTCCATCCTCGAACAAATAATCAGACTTCCTGCCTTATCCAGATACCAACATGAATCTGGTTTTTCTCTGCTTTTTCATTGATTATGATCATTTCAGAGAGTTTGCAGAGATGATACTTGTGATTACAGACAGGGTCTTTATCTTACCTCCTCTGACAACTCCCCGAACACAGACAAGACATCCAGCAGCAAACTGGCTGAGTAGAAAGACTTGATCATGTTCCTGGAGGAAGAGAGGAAGCAGAGAAAGAGAAAAGATAGCAAGAAAGATGGGAGATGAGAAGGAGGAGAAAGGAGGATGGAAGGTGGAGGGAGGAGAAAGAAGAAAAAAACAAAACTGTTAGCTCAGTGTTTTTCATTGATGTGTTAAACATGCAGGGGAAAGTGAGAGTTCCCAATAAAAATCCAGTTTGCTTGTGAAATACTGAACTGGCAAAATGCATCAGAGACTATTGCAGTGTGGAGCTACTGCACAAAGAAGTGCTGCCCTGATGGGATTTCACAGCTTTATATTCACACTTCAGAGCCCCACAGTTTCAAGAACAAATACTTTTGTCATGAGGAACAACTCAAAGTCCGCTGACTAACTTTTTCCAAACTGCATCCCATGCTCTTCCTCAGGGGAAGGGTCTCAGTTGTCTTGGAGGTGTTTCAGTTGACCTGAAGACAAAAAGCTCCACATATAGATGACTATGTGACAACTGAGCAAACTCCATCTGATGATGAAGGCCATGATGTTCATCATCTTTGCACAGCCTTGGAGTCGGGCGAAGGAGGTCACAAGAACGTTAAAATTACAAAATGATTTTTTAAATAAGTAAATTTCATTTCTTTTGCTTGCACGAAGGAAAGAGGCAACACTTCCTGTCATGCATGGTGAGCTAGCAAGTTAGCAAACAGCGATGGTCAAGTTTCACCTCCACAGCTGACCTTCCTGGATCTGTCATCACATTCAAACAGCTAATTACACTACAAGAAATTTGCGTTTGGTACTCTGCAAGCAACTGGACTCATTTGCATGACATCAGGGTAGCGGTCCGCAGCAGATGTGAGAGATAAGGTGAAAACGGCTGACTTCACCCCGTCACTTCAGGCCGTAGCATAAGAAAGACCATCTCATTAGACATGGTGAGTTCAAATGAACTTTACTGCCAAAATATTCTACTGTGTAACTGTGATTAGATACTAAAATCCTCTGCATAGCTAAAAATTAGTCAACATTAAAAGCTTGGTAACCTCTGCATCAGGTGATGTTGACAAACTGAAACATCTCACTCCAATTAATGACCAAACAATAATAAATTGCTGTTAATTTTATTGATCTATAACACTAAAAAACATCATTTAGCTGTGACAAAACATTAACTGTAAGTCACTGCAAATACAGTGATTTACTTCAGAAGATATCAGACATAAGGCTTAAATACAGCTTCTTTGTTCTGGTCAATATTCAGTTACACTGGGCCTCTGATTCAGTTTATAGTGCTGCAGCACATTAAGACCTGATACTATAATACTGTGGTATATAGATTTGATACCACAGCGTATCTGAGGTATTGGTATCAGAAGAGAAAAACTGGATATTAACACAGTAAATGAAAGCTTATTATTAAATCAAAAACCATTATTAAAATGATTCATTTCCCTGCCCTATCCTGTAACAGCCCATAATAACAACAGCTGCATGCATACATGTTAAGAAAGCGATACGTCTGTTTAAATATTGGAGTTACGGTGTCTCAGATTTCCTTGGTTTAAAGTAAACAAACTGAAGCAGCCACAGCCCAGATTTACCGACACTCAGTTAGAGGCCATTTCCCATCATGTCACACACAGAAGCGCACACACACACACACAGACACACACGCAGCTAAGGTGAGGAACATGAATGGGTTCCTTGTAGCGCAGCGTGAGAGCTACTGAACAGTGGCCTCAGCATGTTGGAGGAAGTTTCTGATTCCACTAAAGTTTCCCATAAACATTCAGCTCAACACGTGTGTGTGACATGAAAGTGGACGTGTGTACTAATACACGTTTAGGTGTATGTATAAGCACACGCCTGCGTATGTGTGCCTACATGTATATTTGTGTGTGTACCTGTTTCTATCTGTGTGTTTACTGTATTTGTACCTGTGCTTTAGTTTATGTGTGTGTCCAGAGGTGACATAACACACCGCCGTGTCCTGTTAGCTCAGACCGCTGCTTCTCATAAAACCGCAGGCTGTTTGTGTTCCCCTTCAGTGGAACAGAAATACTGCCCACTCCTGCTTAATATACCTGCTGGAAACAGAAAGCCTCTGAGCGGTTATTTACACGGCAAACAAGTCCAGAGAACCTGTTGGCTGCATCCATTCATCGTCCACAACCTGCCACACGCTTGTCACACTTACTGACAGGGAGGGAAACGCACTTTCCTGTTGTGGTTCCCTGTTTATCTCCAAAGAGGGTTTAATGTGTCATTTGTAGAGCTTGTGAAAGGGAAAGTATCAGAATCTTAAAACAGGACTACAGTTGTTTTGATCTTAAATCCTCGATTTCCCTTTAAAAAGGACAGAAATGTTTTTCAGAAGCTGCAACTTTCACGCTCTCGCTGTGCCGATCGAAGTGAATGAAAGCACAGAAAGTCTGGTTGGTTTGTGCAGACGATTCCAATAAAGCTTATTCAAACAAAACAACCAAATCCTAAAGCATGTTGACTGTCTGGTCTGCAGCCAAGTTCAGTTTTATTTCACTGCAGGTTTCAGTCACAACAATAAAATACTACTCCTGTAAAACAACCTTGGTGCAGTTTGTATCAAATCTTTGGACATGCAGGACATCAGAATATGGAGCTGCTCAGCTCAGATTCTAAAATTAGTTGGCAACAATAAGGCTTAATCCACACGCAGCTGCCCGGCTTTGAACTGGTCAGTGTTTTTGTCTTTCTCATTCCTCTACTTTTCTAGAGCTCGTTTTAACAATTTTGAAAATGTGAAACAAGTTGTAAAATTCATTCATACATTTCCTGTATTCAAAGGCCAAAAATGTTTTTAAAAATGTGGCCAAACGCCCTGTGACACCCTGCATCCCTCCCCCTCAACTTAAGTAAGGAACTCCTCCTGCTAAAGAAAAAGAAAAGCAGAAACATCAGGAAGAGCAACACGGTGGGGAGGGATCCCTTCCTCTGAGAGGATGCAGTGTTACCATATAAAAGACATAAAATACTCTCTCCTATGAGGACTTATTCAAGGAAAAGCACTTATTCAGACTCTGCATGTCATATTCCAGATGATAAGTGGAAAGAACAGGATGAACTGGGAAGGAAAATTTAGAAATCATAATCATGAATCATCCGGTGAAACAATCCTTTCATTCACCTCAGCTGAATGAAGTTACTCAAACCTGGTTTTTATGGGTCTGGGGCTTTAAATATAATGATTGAGACAATCTGTCAGAGAGCTCTGAGGGATTTATTAATGATTACAAACACTCCAATCATCACACTAAAAGGCTGAATCAACTCAGTGTTCTAGTGTGAGTCATATCTCACATACAGAAAGCAGTGAAACGCTTCACACACATCTTCAACCAGCAGCACAGACGATCTAAACAATCAGAACAGATTCAAGGTGGACGCTGAAGATTAGAGTCACCAACTCAAGATATGACCAAATGTGAAATATGGTCATAATCTGCCCTCTGTTCCTGAGTGATGGTGTTGAATAAATTCCTAGAAAGTGTTCTAAAAGAACATTAAGACGCCACAGCAAGAGGACGTCTCTCCGCCAAAACCCTGCAGCTGCCCCTGCTGAGGTGCTGACTCCCAGAAACCTCAGGCTCGTTCTTTGATGGCCCTCTGTCGGCTTGCCCTGATCGAATCAGCTGCATAGAGAAGCTGGACTGCCCCTGTATCCAACGTCCACCGGCTGGATGGTCGTGGTCCAGCCCGGCTCGTTGCACACTGCTGTCAGCTTTGAGTATTTGAGTCGCTTGAACTCATGTGCTTCTGGTATCCCTTCCTCCCAGGGGATGCTAAGTTCTATGATGAGGACCTTCTTGGCAGCTGTGGACCACAACACAACATCTGGTCTGATGACTGTTATGTGACCTAGGGCGGGGAAACACGATGCTTTCTGTGTAGTCTTGCACAGCCGGACCTAAAGCTATGTCCACACTTCATACTGCAACGCAAGCTCAGCTGGCTTTGCTGTTAGAGGAAGGTCGCCTCGGCCGTGTGCCGTGTCTGTGTGTGTGTCTGCTGCTGCCATATGTAAATGTACTTGCCAGTCGTGCCCCATGGTACACCAACCATTGTACTCCCATGATGCACTTTGGGTTTTCTGCCAAATACCTGCTGCTGACATGCCCAGTCCTACTCCTTGTCAAACTCTGAGAGCGAATCACATGACATTTACTAATTATTTTACATTATGGGGCAGGCTACTCCTTCCATGTTTATTATTGGGAGCCAATAAACACATCTGTTTTTTCATTCATTTTTCTTTCTTCACATATGTTCCCTTGTTTTGAGTGGAGTATTCCTTTTACGTTTCACGTACGTACAAAAACTGACATAGAGTTTACGTTACATCACCTACCCCTCCTACACACCAAAAACCACATCTGGCTAATAGTTCAATTTTCAAAGAGCAGAAAGTGGGACTGCTTGGCCACTTGTATCTCTTTTTTTTTTACCTTTCCCAATCCGCCTTGTTTCTCCTCGCCCTTCTTTATAAAGCCATTTAGAATAGCGTCATTTCTGCTGAAGTGGAACTGCTGATAATGGAGAAAATTATTAGCACTTTAAAGCTTAAAGTTCTCTTTTTGGTCTTTCCAAAGTGTAGAGTTAAGATTTCAACCACACCCAATCCATAGGAGAACAATCCTATCACACACATTTAGTAATCAAATACTAACACAAAAGCACACACACACACAGACAGTAGGTCAACAGGCTGGCTGAGGTGCTTTCCTGACCTACTTAAGCACCATCTTTGAGCATGAAGCCTGATGTTCGACTTCCATGGAAGGAGAAGTGACCTGCTGCCCTGGATATGTCTGGGACGGGCTGTACAGACCATAAAACCCTCTGAGACGAATATGCGATTCTGGGTTATCTAAACACAAAAATTTACTGGACTCAAGAGATTAGAGAAGCACGTTTCAATTCCCTCCACCGTCTGGGAAAATGTGGGAGAAGAAACTGGTACCGAGCAGTCCGTTAAGAGTAAAGGTGCTCTGTGGAGTCTCGTTGTACATTAGTACAAGTGAGTTCTATTTTGTGATCTGCTGCCATTGTTCTTATGAGGACAGTCTTATATAAACATGAACACATTAGGGCATCAAGGAATATTCTGAATTTGAATTGTTAAAAAAAAAACACACACAAAATAGTAGTGCTACCGCGACAGTCTTTGCCTGAGCTGCTGCGTTTAATGCACTGCATGACGGACAGGAGTCACACAACTAGCGTTCCCGTTATCCGGTTATTAACATGTTTTTTCGGGGAAAATCTGTTGAAGTACGACATACTTAAATCTCTCCAGTCATAATGTGCTGTTTTCCCTGCTGCTTCTCGCAATGCTGTCGTAATTCGGGGTATTAGGTGTGTATTTCAACCAAACTAGAGTTGGTGGTGATTGTTGGAGCAGTGTGAGACGAACCGAGAAGGTTTTGGTGCATTGCATGATGGTAAAATTACTGTTTCTGTAAATGGAGTCTGGTTGGTTAAGGTTAGGGAAAGGTCACCTTAATGGTTATTTTAAACAAAATAAACTGAAATACTGCTGAAATGAAGCCTCTATAGACTTACAGAGACTAAGGACGAGGCAGGATGTCTGCTCTCTGCACACACACACACACATGCAAACTACACACAAGATGTGATAAACATGTGGAAATACTGGCAAACGTGTGCTCACAAACAGACACAGTGACTATCACACACACAAAAACACACGTGGTCACCTTCACACGAAGTCAGAGGCTTCACATGCCTGTTGCTAACAGGTTGAAAGGACTTGAAAGAGAAAGTCTTGTAGTGACAAACTGTGACTGTGTGCATACATTCATAAGTCTGGCTCTCATAATAAAATACTAACGGGTGTAACAGTACATGCACTCGTCCCGAACCGTCGAGTACACGACGTTCAGAATGCAAATTCCTCCATTCGGTACACCCCGTGACGCAAACCAGTACTGTCAGAATACTCTATGTACGTCCACGTAATCGCGCTTGTGGAACAAAAGTTTTAGAGCGCGAGTTCTACCTGGAGCGTTTTAGCAGCGCACCAGTTGTTGTGTACCAGCTGCAGAATGCCAGTCGGCTTACTGCAGTCAGTCAAGCTCATACTACGGCTGCTCCGGTGTATAGAAGCATTACGGTTTCCCGGTAAGAAGCAAAAATGGACGATTAGTGTTACACTGTGTGCCGACATTGTTCAACTGAAGTCAGGATTGTCTGTGGAAACACTTCAAACGAGGAATTTACGAGAGAATAACCCAAATGTGTCGATTTGCGGAACAAGGCGAAAACAGATTGGAAGGCGAGTCCCTCTGCCCGCAGCATTCAGGCAGCCTCTCACTGCAGATTCACACCAAAGCCATGATTCATGCTATGGGAGCGTTTCTCTCTGTGGATATGTGACCACACACAGTCTAAAGAATACAGGCTTTAAGAGTGTGGTCGCAGTGCATGAGCTCTGCTTCACCGTGCCTTCACACGCACGAGAACATGTTCAGTTATTATCAACAGGTCAGAGTCTCACATTACATTACTCACATTGGTGTTCTTAATCCTTGGTCTTTATTTTTTCTTATTGACAGTATGTGTGCCTCAACTATGAGAATTAGGGATAATGAGCCACTGCTGAATGTCGCATTTTGATGACAAAAATGTGATTTTCTACATTTTTGTCTTTTCCTTGCTGCGCTAAAAATGTACAGAACTCTGACCCTAAAACAGAGCTACATACCAACATATACATACAGCACAGAATACAGAAAGGTTAGATGGTAGGGAGGAGAAATGCCAAATTAACAAATGAAAGGAGAGGAGACAAGGAGAGGAGAGGAGCAAGGATGATGAGAGGAAGAAATGAAAGGAGAGAGGTTAGGAGATAGAGGAAGGAGGAAAGATGAGAGGACAGGGGAGGAGAGGAAACGAGGGGAAAAGGACAAGAGATGAGAAGAAATGAGAGGAGACAGGACGAAGTAAGAAAAGAAGCGGCAAGGAAAGGAGACGAGAAAAGATCCGGAGAGGAAACAAGGAGGAAAGAGGAAGTGTTTTTCATGTTTTAATTTGAAAGCTGCATTGATGCTGAAAAGCGCTCGACGGCGTTCAGAGGAAGAAAACACTGAGCAGCTGGTCTGGAGGTGGACACTGAGATGAAGCTTCTGCTTCACAAGCACAAACCAACCATATGTTCCTGTACGACACCACACACAGAGCTGATTACATCAAACCGCAGATGTGTTCCTTACTTGTGGAATCGTCCTGCTCGATCCTCGTTGTCAGCGTAGAGGAACATCTTTAAGGCGTAGTTTTCGATGTGGGCGTTACCGACTACCTCCTGAGTGATGGAGTCGTTGTCAGCCAGCTCCTTCTTCATCTGGAAAAGACAGGCACACAATCAATTAGGCTTTAATTCACTGGAAAAGACGACTACAAGGCAAAACATTATGGGGTCTCCTACAGAGGCTGTAATTGGCTCAGACTTTTATTGTGAAAGGTCAAATACGCAGAAAACTGCACTGAGGGGAAAACTATAAGAACTGAAATGAATCAAATGGTTAGACATCAGCAGGATTAGAGAGTGAACACAAAGGAACATCTGTGTCACAATCTGTCACACACATTCACACACATTTCACACACATTTCTCACACACACAGCAGGAATACAGCTCTCTCCCACAGCTTCATTCACATCGCTGCCGTCGCTTCAACAATAAACAGCAGAGAGACTAAGCAGTTGGAATCAGGGCTTGACACACGACAGTCAAGCAGACATCCTCTGCAAATACCATCTTTAAAAGTTGCTCTCTGTCTAGTGGAAGATCTTCTGTGAAAGATGCCAAAGGAGTAAATGAATGTGAGATTGAACATTTAGCTTCTCATGTTTAGCTGTTGCTGTCCATCACTTTCATCAGTTAAAAGGGCGATCAAAGGTGGCGGCAGGTATCATCAGCTGTCACTTACAGTAACTTGGCCAACATTAAACTTGGCTGTTTGTGTGTCTGCACTCAGCCAAAGATCACATGTGGAGGAAGACCCTCCACTCTCTAACACCACTGTACAATCGTGAAGGGACTGAGTGTCTTTGAAGTTCCAACAACATCAGAGTGAGACGTCTTCTCTCGTCTCCTCAGGACATTTATCAGTCATATCCAAACATTTTATCTCAGGCGAACACGCCCACGCCTCTGTGGGCACCATCGAGTGTGCCTCCAACTCACTCCATCTGTCTTCTCTTTGCATGCATTTTCTCCACCTGTAATGAATCTTCTCCATAAAGCACCACAATCTCTCCCTTTCTGTTTCTCTCTCTCTCTCCATTACAGCACACAGCCGAGCTTCAGGTTTCTTATAAAACCACTAAAGCAAACACGCTGGAGCCCTCCAGCAGGTGGACCTGACCGGCCTGAATAGATACACTGTTCAGAGGCTTAATCAATCTGTGTGTGTGTGTGAGTGTGTGTGTGTGTGTGTGAGTGTGTGTGTGTGAGTGTGTGTGTGTGTGTGTGAATGTAAAACCACTGGGCTGAGTGCAGAATGAAGGCAGGACAACCGGTCAGGGAATATAAAGAATGTGGGATCAAAGGAAACTCACTCCACTGAACACTGTCTCTGAGGCTCGTTCTCACTCTCAGGTTTCCATTCAACTGTTCACAACTTTCAGTGAATTCTAAGGATTTTAGCACCTTCTTTAAAATGTAGAACCTGCAAAAAATGTCACGTGAATCAGTGTGTTTCCATCAGAATCGTACCATTTCACGTGATTTGTGCCTTGCTTACCGTTGCAAAAAGGTGATGTCTGTGTAACATTTGTCAATACTTCTATCACAATGTGATAAGCAACGATAAACGCACCCAAAACATTCCCGATCAAGCTGAATCCGCCGAGGTTTGACTGTTATCTAAACTACATAACATCACCAAACTGTAACTGTGATTGTTTCTTATGTAGTTAGGACTTTGTGGGGAAACAGTGCTTGTTATTGCAAATGCATATCTCACACTGTAATTCTCCCACATATTCTATGAAGACATTGAATTTCCATCAAATATCTCAATCACAATGTCACAAATTCATTAAGAAGCCATTAACAGATTAAGCTTTGTAACTGCTGCAGCAGGCAAACCTCTAAATTTAGCAGTGTCTGACTGGTAGCTGCTGGTGACTTCCCACCATCCACCGTGTTTAAACGGATTTTTAAACAAGTGATTTTCCACCGTCCCAGTGAGAGTAAAGCCTCGGAGAGCTGAGCTGGTGATGACGGTGGAAAATAGAATTAATGAGTCCAGCATGTATTGTATGTACGATCCAGGTCATAGGGGAAAGAGGGAGAGAGGGGGAGAAGAAAAGCTGCTGTGGTTTGTGTCTTGACTCGCTCAGTCTGTAGAAATGAGTCACAACTACCAGCAACAGTTCATAAAGAAGTGAAGCATACAAAAAAACCTCAGGGTATCCCCATGATTCAGAGAGCTGCACTAAAAAAACCTGTCAGAGGACAAAATGTTTTACAGCAAAATGTGTTCCCGCTGAAAAAACGTCCTAAATAAATAATCATGTTTCTCCACGTGTAGCGGACTGCTGCTGGATCTGTGCTGTCAACAGCAACCTGAGAAGCTTTTACTGTGCGTGGACAGCTGGATACTGAACTGTAACCACAAAGAAAACTGGATTCCAAGTACAGAACCTTTTTTAAACTAATCCATTTTGTGTCTGATTGAGAGGGAAAAAGTTCTGATGATGGACGACAGCAAAGACAAAATAAAAAAGCACAAGCCTGGCCACCCGAAAACTCGTCTCCAAGTTCCTTATTCAGGCGTCAGCCAGGGGCACTGGTATCCATAACCTGGGTGAAGCAGCTAGTTTGCTGTTCTAGATTCACCCCCTTTTTCTTGGACCAATTTTCCACCAGAAACTTTTGACAACACAGCATCCAGGGTCATGGTGGTATGGAAACAAGTCCACCACGCTTCAGTAGCAACTGGTGCAGGTGAAACTCTCAGTTTACTGGTCAATGCAAGCATCCAGCATCCAAAATAGCCATTAAATTGTTTCAACACCTCCAAAAGCCTTCATGAAGGAAGGACTCACTGCAGGGCTGATGTAGTAGACTGCATAGGTGTACCTATTAAACTGGAAACTGAGTATAAGAAAGATTTAGCAAAACTGCTAAAACTATCCCAAACCTTTTAAGGCCTGCAGAAATGCTCTAGTATGAGCAGACTACATTAATAAATAACAACAGTAACCTGTAAGCTGCAAGTTAACATTGATTGTGATGAAAAATATCTATTTGTGGGCTTAAGAGTGCACCAACAGAACGACACTTAAACCACCTCCTGCACGAGTAACAGCTAACAAACCACACACATCAAAGCAGCAGATGTGAGTCCTGCTGCGAGAGACATCCTGAGTGTGTGACAGTAATGAAGATCCCTGGAGCCTCTGTAAAACCTGCTCAAGGGTGCAGCTCGGTGTGTGTGTGTGTGTGTGTGTGTGTGTGTGTGTGTTTGCATATTTTCATCCTCGTCTCCTGCTTACTTTAATTGGCGCTGAGCGATCAATAAAGTCAGCCCAGCATCGCTGCAGGACTTCCCATCTGCACAACTTTTCTCCTCCCCCTCATGTGTCCTCCCCTCCATAAAAACCCCCACCTGCTCCCATTCACCTCCTCGTTTCACTCCACTTAACTGCTCTCTGACCACTGTGTGACTGACTAACGTTGGGTCTGATCACATGGAGGTGCAGCACTGTCTGACACGTTTCCTCTCTACTTCGAGATGTTCTTTGCAGCTCCATCACGGCTCAACTCTCGGTAAAAGGCTCATTTGCTTGACCGCCCACTGGGACAACGAGCCTCCTCACCTCCTCTCATCTCATCTCACCTCCTCCCTCCTCATCATAACAACTCCATAAAATCTAATTAGTTTGGCCCCTGTTGACAAGCAGCCTTCTTCACATAAATGTGTGTCAAACGAAGGCTCAGGCTTCGTGACGACAGCCATCCAGCAGCGTTTTCCATTTTAAAAAGCCTTACCTCTGCTCAGCCACTGTCCTGATAACAGTAATAAGGCTGTTAGCTGATGCATGTAGCTCTACTGTAGGCCATCATTCTTCATGAAGCATTTAAAGTATTACTTCTTGAAGATATAGACGATGTGGAATGAATTTGAACATCTGCAATTCAATGAGAACTGAACAAAAAGATGTGATCCGAACACCCACAAAATGGACCTGACAAAAGTTTCTTCATTACTTTGACATGAAAATGACCACTGTTATAAAAATGACAAGCACAGTGATGGAGGACCTTCTCCTTATCACCCCCCTACCAGGCACCATGGGACCCCACGCAGGCAGAAACAGCAGTGAAGTGGGTCTAACTTACTGACTCCAGCTGGTCCATGAGTTTGACCAGGAACTTTCGGCACTCTGGTGATTTACTGTCCAGCTTCATGCCTGTCTGCATAGCATACAGCCGACCTGCAGGACAGGAGAGAGGAGAGAGGAGAGATGAAAGGTGGACAGAATTAAACATCTTTTTACTGCTCAGTAAAGTCCATTCCTCTGCAGCCCTGTTCAAAGGTCTGGCCGAGTCATATGGAAGACTCATTACACAAAGTCCTGATGAATTTTTCACAGCAGAGCAGCAAAGCAGCCAAGCCGAGGATGTTTCTCTCTCCTCTGCAACGGATCAAATACAAACCCACACCGGACCAGAAGGAAAAAGGCCAGAAAGATTTCCACCTGAGCCACCGCAGGCATGATCGCACAGAGAAGACTCTCCGTCAGAACTCCAACTCCCACAATCCCTCATCTGTCAATTAGTTCTGCAGTCAGATTCTTCTCTTCATGTCTCTTCAAACCTTGCAGAGAGACGACCTGAGCAGCAGCAGGAGATATCTGACTGTCTGCTAGTCTTACTGACTGACTAACTGACTGACTCGTTTGAATAGATGGACTGCAGTTTGGCAGATAAACAAACAAATTACACGACTGACTTACTGCAGATTAAACCCAATGAAAGCAGACATACACACACGTTATACGTATTTTAACAAGCAGGGCATGAAGTAAGTGAAAGGAAACTCCACCTTTACCAGCTGCAACATCACAGCATTAATTCATAAATAACTATAATCCAAGAATATATATTATTCTGAAATGGGAAATTCTATAAGTATTAGCATCAAAATACACTTCTTGTAACTTTTTGTAACAGAGTATTTTCACACTGTGGTATTGCTACTTTTCCTTAAGTCAAAGCTCTGAGTACTTAAGCATGTGTTTATTTAAATGCTGAAAAGGAGAACTTTTACATTTTATCTTTAAAACAAGTGCCAACAAATAAACAATACATCTCCCCAAAGCTTTATAAATTAAACCTAGTTAAACTTGAATTTGTATTGAAATGTGAGTTACTGTCCTCAGTTCGTGGTCTCAGTCCACTGATACCTGCAGAGGCATCACTGAAGACGCGCTCACTTGAAACAGATGGAGGTCATTATAGTTAACCGTACATCACTGCAACAAAGTGCATTATTCAAGGACTCTGGCGGAAGAGTGATTGATTTAAAAGCTGTCACTTTCACCTCTTTTGAGTGAAATCCTGCAGGCTACGACCGGGCAAGCCTGTCATCACAGAAATGGATCATAAGGTTGTGATCTTCATTGCGACTTTGCCAATATTTGCCATCTTCCCTCTGACACACAGCTCTGCTCGTTCACCGGAGCGGCTCCAGGGTCATTGCCCAACACAGAAGCCTTCAGTGCTGATAGGCTATTACTTGTGACATATGGCCAATCAGAAAGTGCTGTGGGCTGAGCATTGAGCCTATATGAGATTACAGAGAAGAGACTACAGACAGAGAGAGGCAGCAGCATCAGAGCCAAATCGGTGCATTTTCACATGAATTTGTCTTATTTTCAATCGAATTAAAGAAAGTAACTCATCATAATTAACAAATTCCCCGTGAAGTTTACTGTTTCAGTGCACTGATGCCATTTTGGACAATAAAGCTTTTTGTTGCCTCTGTGAGGAATCATGTATCCCTAACATTTGTGCCAGCATCAGACCCAAAAATGAATGACTCTTGCTTACACATTTTCTCTTCCTAATGAAATGCAAAATGGCAGAAATAAAACTGAGAATGTTGCTTTCTGTTGACTCTTCAGAGGTTGAAGGTGTAACTGAAACTGCTGAACTGATGCAGTAAGCTTCAACCATCTGGTGCAGCAAGAAAAGAAAAAACAAAGCACTAAAACTTATTTCCAGCCACTTTTACACGTTTGTCACGTGACAGTGTGTTACCAGACGAGAATCCACATGTTGCTGTCCTCCACACTGTGTGCGGCAAACCCTCGGTTTCCACCTCATGTTCAGTGTTTGAGTCATAGTGCAGTCTGACTGTCCTGCACAGCATCAACAGAACAATGTCGCACTTCTCGGGGCAGAATGATGGGATGTCACCGCCAAGCCGCCAAGCCCCGTGCCAGTCAGTATTTCCAAAAAACACCAGCGTGACACACATGTATGCATGTACTCGTGTGGAAGCCACAGAGGCAGTCAACCAGTCTGAACAGAGACAAAACAGCCAGCAAGTCCTGAACCACTGAAGCAAACGGTCAGCAAGTCGGGCGGTTAGCAAGCCGTCAAGCGACAAAGAAATCCTTTGTGCTTTACAGCCATACAGCGCAACATTCACTTTGACTGTTCACAGACAATGAACTGTAACACAGAAGGCTTTGACAGCAGAGAGGATGTAAGGCCACAGAAACTGAACAACGTCAGCCAAGCCAAGACTGGCCTGCTCCTTCTCAACCACGTGTTCCCCCAATGCAAGAGCCCCCTGCTGCTCATGGAAGGCACTGAGTGTTCGTCTTCACTGTGAACATGCAGCTTTATCACGTTCAGGTCTTCATCAACCATAAGCCTATGGTTGATTAAGGTGGAGCTGGACATCCTGGCCTCCAGCTTGTTCAAGAGGATGTAAGAAGTGATGAAGAACAGTCTCACAACTGTCGCTCCTCATAGGACGCTGATTGGTCTGCACCACAATGGTTTTAGCCACAAGCACCTAACTTTGAGTCTGGCAAGATGGATTCTCGGTTCATGTGATCTCGTGTGATCTTGTGAATCCAGCCAGGTAGTGAAAACTAGCCAGACAAGGACCAGGCGAATGTGAAGGGATACATGGTATGAGCCATGGTAACTTAGACCAACCTTATTGAAACCATACAGAATTCCTTAAAATAAGCCTGGTTTATTTTGGTAAGCTGGTTTAAAAGGTACTTTTCCCACCGACCCTTATGAAACAGGTCATTTTACTTGCAAAATGTGATGGGATTGTTTTTTAGGCATAACTCTTGTGGTAAGCAGGCAATGCTTCTATTGGTCCACTGTTTCAGTCCAAGAGGAAAACAGGACTCAAGTAATTGTAAGTGGTCGAAATGCCCATAATAACCTCTGATTGTTATTTGCTGAGATTATAGGGTCTTTGATGGTGCTTTCCACTCTGCTTCACCTCATTTCTGCCCGGTATGCACATAATTAGAGTGTCAGTGGTTTGGCTACTTCCTATTCCATTGTATACCATTCACGTCTCTAAAACAGTAAGTTTCAGATGGACAGCTGCTGTTGCTGCCAAAGCATTCAGACAGTGACAGACAGTGAGGTGTGCACTGATGTCGGTAAGGAAGGAGCTAACAACTACACTGACGGTGTTACGTGAAGCACTTTGTAGAGGGTTTTGCCTCAATATTTCAGTCCATGGCACACCGGTCGAACATTCTCCAACAACAGGGGACATTTTAATGGTAAATAATAAAAATAACTGACTATGACACAGTGATCCAACAAATCCAAACAGTTGCACAAACTTAACAGGTCAAACAGTTGACTTCACAAATGACCTCATAACTAACATTAAGCTAGTCTATTCACCATTAGTCGAGAGTTTTTCTTCTCATAATCTCCTTTGATTGCTTTCATCCGGCTTCTTCAGTTGGAAAATCGCTGAGATGTCACATCATACAGCTCTTTTTTTTTTTATTCCCACAGCTCTACCAAGCAGTTCCTCTGTTTCCAAGGCCCAAAATGAAGCCGTTTCAGCTAAAAATCGCCTTACTCAACACAGTAACGACAACAAATACACAGCTGGTCCAGTGACGGCATCGCTAATACTGGGCGTGCACAAGCATGAATACGTATCCTATATGCTGTTGGGGTAATGATCCGTTTGAAAGCATGGCAAACTGACCAAACTTCATCAAACACGGGCAAACACTAATTGAACATATCGAATCTGATGAAACATCTCCAAACAATGGCAACAGACAGCCACGGCACACCAAACAAACATCTGTGTTTGTCTGTTTGCTGGAGAATGTTAAGATTTCACTAATGGCTATTTTCAACATTGTTCTGGGGGATTTCAATCTCTTTTTGCACACATGCATCTATCCAACATCCATTCTCAAGAAAAACATGTCTCAATGCATACCTTTGATTTCTCCGTTATCAGTCTCATCTGTGTGGTTCTAGAGATGGAAACACAAACAGAAACATGCTCAAGGGGCTTTTAGCTCTCTAATTCTTGGGACTACTTGGTCCCAGAGAGGTTTTTGGGATGGGGCTGAGAGCTGCCAAACCTCAGCATTTACTGGCAGCCTCTTACAGTTCATTTGTTACGACAGTGTTTTCATTGGGTTGCACAATACACACATGAGCATGTCAAGCCCAATCAATACCAATTACTGCACAAATGCAGCAGGAAAACCTGGGATGTACATGGTCTCCACAGAGACTTCAACAACCATCAGTATTAGTGCAGAGATCAGAAGCTGTCAATCTTTTCACCAATCATCATCTACAGTAATTATATTCATTTCTCAAAATGAAGGCAGTAATGATTCATTAGTGTTGCTGTGCTTCATGTAGTCATTTAAACCGTTTTAAAAAGGTTTTCATGCATCCAGGTCAGACTCACACTCAGTGTTACTGCTCAGGAAAGATTCAACACTTCTGTAAGGAGGAGTTTTAGCGACGGTGAAAATCAATCTCAAAGTGACAGCTGTCATCCAGTGTGACGCTATAAAAAAAAAAAATCTGTTTTACAGGGAAGAACTAGCACTAATATAAAGTGTGCTGGCAGAGCGCCACAGCCTCGACGCAATTTTGACGTTGGTTGTGAGGAATTTGTACCGATCTGAAACTGGGCCAAAGCAGTCTGTCACATAAATGACAAGGACGTTATTATGGAGAATAGCTGTGTGCGCCTCTATGAGAGGAGAATATGCTCCGTGTGAAACGAAGAGGGGGGGCTACAGAGTTAAGGCACTGTCAGAGACCCTGCGTACAAGCTGTAACAGAATGCCACTGTTAGTGTCTTCAGAAACCATGTCGAGACGAAATACCACATCAGTAAAACACTGCAGAAATACTGACAACCTTCCATGTGACAACAAGTGGCTGCTCAAAAACTGGTTCTGGTGACTACAGACAACAAAAACATCCAACTCACAGCTGGTTTACCAAGAGCACAGTAAAACCTGAGCAACACCACTACCACTGCCTCTCTTCTACAACAGGGCTCGACTTAATCAAATATTGATTTTATGAAGAAAAAATAATTTCCCCGTCCTTGCTTCATGGGAAAAGGAAAGAAAGCTGAGTGGGTTTTCCTGGTTTCCATCAGATTTACTTTCAGAAGGGAAGAAACACTTGAATATCTTTCAAAATGCCCCCTTATGATTTTTTAATATTGGGCTCTTCAAGTAACTGCTGATGATCAGAATACTTGGTTCTCATTTCCAGTGACTATAAATTACTTTAAGAGGACAACTATTCGCAGCCAGCTCAGTGCAGGTAAACGGTGCCATCTGAGCTCAAAAGGCATTGAACGAATTAAGTGAAACCACTTCAACTTTAAATAAATTGCCATTGTGCACACTTGTACACACATATATGTAAAATGAAAGTAAGCAGAACTCTGTCTGTCCCCCAGAGACAGGGATAAGGTACCTCCAGCTCATTTATCATGTCAATGATCCAATCTGCGTGAAGCAGCGTTTGAAACTCAGCCAAACACAGTAAGCCAGGGAGCCGCTGGTGAATTACGACGCTTCATTACAGCTAAACAAATCAAGGCTTTGACTCAACCCGTTATTGATCGGCCTGTTCTGGGGTGCAGGTGATGTAAAATATTGGCGTGCATTAGCAGGCTAATTTAGATAGACCTGCTGATGAAGGGCTGAGGCTGAATGATGGATAAAATACATCAAACGTCCAAAAAGGACAGAGGCACTTAAGCTCAATCTGATTCAGCCTTGAAGACTGAATGGACTGTGCCTAACGCTTGGCAGAGATTAGTAATAAATTAAAAGTTTGCTCACTTAATGACAAATGAAGAAGCACATCATTCAGCTTAACTCTCTTTGGGAAAAGTCTATCACCTAAAGTCTACATAACAAACAATAATAAACTAGAAACTAGACTATTTTGGGGGACTATTTTCAGAGGCGGATTAATCCACATATGGTGCTATAGTGAGTATTTGGGGCAGCGGGACGGTGTATGCGGGTTTGAATCGAAATAAACTACACTGTGCGTGTTCATTGTAATTAAGGAACGCTTCACCCAGTGCAACAGTGGGGCTCATTCATGTGTTCTTAGCAGTTTTTGGACAACAATGGAGTTCTACGGCTCAGAGGAAGAAGATACATCAGGCTTTGATATAATACAGCACTTCGTAGTGGATACATTGAGTACTGGTTTGGGTGTGTACGTGGGATTTGTTGTCAAGAAGAAAAATATATCTGGAGCGCTCACTGCGTCATCTCTACTGTCTGTAATAAAGGCTTAGAATTCCACAGAAATACTTACAAAAAATACAGAATATTGCCAGACTTTTACTTTAATACATCACACAACACTCACAGACACAATCTGACTCAGTTGGGCAAGTTAAGCTTCATGCCCTCATGGTAATGTATGGCCTCTCACATACACACACACACACACACACACACACACACACACACACACACACACACACTATACACACAGAGTTACAGCTAGACTCAGAGGCCCAGACACATGGTGCTGCTGACCTCCAGTGGTCTGGCTGGATCACTGGTCCACTTCAGCACACAGCAACCACTGTGGCTGCATGCCAAACAGGAGACACCCACCCTGCACCCTGCAGAGCTTCCCACCGCTCTAAAATAAGTCTTCACGGGACAAAAACACCATGTCATTACGCTTTTTGTGGGTAAAAAGACTTGGAAATAATCCAAATCAATTCCCATACAACCTTCTCCACCTTCCTAGAAGCCCTGTCAATCACTTCTGTCACAGGACATCAAACAAACTTTCCCATTAAAACAGCCCAACTCCCTGATCCCTGACTCTTACTTAATCCACTAAGTACCCTATCTGAGGAAAAAGACATTACAGCAGCAGCCATGCTGTTTGACTGACAGGTGATCTCTGGGGATTCAGTGCAAAACATGACAGCATCTGACATTTCGGCCTCAAATGCTCACTTTCTATTTTCAGCTATACCTTCATGACAAGAAGCAAACATTTGAACAGATCGGCCAAAATGTAACTGACCTAATGCTGCACTATCGGCTGATACCACAAACTGAGCACCTCGCAGCCGCTTTCACTTTGCTCTACAATTTCACAGTCTGTTATGTGCAGGATTAATAAATCTTATTGATTAAATTCACATCACTTAGAAAATCTGTTTATTTACACGTATTATTAAATATCTGTGGCCATCACACAGCAGCAGGAACCATATGAGCATCTCTAAATTAAGAATGGCCATTTTTCCACATGTGGCACAGCAGTAGCAACTTCATTAATTATTAACGGGGAACAGTATGAAATTGCAGGGGCTGAATATTAGATTTCATTGCAAAACAAGTAAGACCCTCCCAAGCCTTATGACCTAACAGTACTTGTTAAAACACACACAAACAAAACTTAAAATACAGGGTTTGGCGATACCCTGTTCACTTTACACAGAGTTGACTGCGTCTTGGGCAGAAATGACCCCCAACCTGTTAAAACTTTATCTGAGGCTGGAAATATAATCGGAAATTGGAGAGTGTCCAACTATCAATTTGAAGGTCATTTCCTCTCCTCAAACATTACGGCTGAAGGGTTAAAGAGCTGCCAAGAATTCGTCCTTATTTACAGCAACCACTCCAGAAGCAACCAAAAACCTCGAAGCCGGTAAACCATCTCTCACTCTTGCTTTTAACCTTGAGGAAATGATTTGAGGACGCCTGCTTGCTGTCATGCCATTTTAAACACAGCTTAATAAATAAATTCGGAAATTTCCATTGTGTCTGTTCATTTCACGCGTAAATAAAAACGGGAAAACAAGACGATCTTTTGGAGAATACAGTTAACGCACACAAACAGTCAGCTTGGCTTGATTCAACACAGAAAGTGATGTTTCCATGCATGTCCCCAACACACACATTCATCATCACCGCTCTCATCTCAGGCTAAATCCACTTCCCAGCTGGCCCTCTGCCTCTCCTTCACCCTCATCCTCCACTCTCAGTCATCTGCAGCCAACCAGGGATCAGTAATGAGCCATGCTGAGTCTCTGATTGGTTGTGTTTCCACAGCAAGGCTGAAGGAAACTTTCCAGGGACATCAAAGACTCAGAAAATGACCACAAATACATGACAGTAATACTGAGCCTTCTGGAAATTACAGCCCTCGAACTAAATGTTTTTAATTAACGCTGTAAAGTCAAGATGAACAAACTTAGAGTGAAAAGTGACAGAAATGGCGTGACAGAGTGGGCTGGATAAGAGAACAAAGAAGATTCAACCACAAACTGACCAGAGCGATAACAACAACCTAAAGCCTCATCATCTGACTACAAGACTGTTCAGATCGGATTCTGTTTGCCCGGTCACGTGTCGTGTAACACGCCATCAAAAACATCCTGTCTTTTAATGGACAGAAACTGACCATACAGTTATAATTTGGGATATCGCAATCAGGTTTTTCTGGCCCTGGTCCCAATCAAAGTCATTTGATATTATTGATAAATGCAAGCTGTTGTTCTTTTACGCTGCTCACAAAACCAAAATGGTATAAATGAATGAATAAATAATAAGCCATAAAAATAAACTGTTACTTATGTTGGAGTGGGGAAGATGAATTGTGGAGTCTCACAGCCAGAGGAAAGAAGGCGCTCTGTGGTCTGAAGGTACGGCAGCTGTATCGATAATAAAAGAGGAGCACGGAGAGCAGGCTGCAGCAGGGTATTGTTTTTAGTATCCTTTGGGCTCTCTGCAAGTGCCTCACTTCATCAATATCACTGATGCTCAGTGGGTACAATAGGTAGGCAATATGGCCAAACTATGTTTAATATCACGACTAAATGTTGTGCAAATTCAATTTAAAAGTGGCTTAAAAAAAAAACATATGGTACCATGCTGCATCGCATTGGATTATTTTCTTTTTAATTTGGAAATTTCATACAAACAAAAGACTCAACCCGTAAAACTCACATTATTTCAAAGTGGAAGCTTTAAGGTTCAACAGAACAAGAGAGATGCAGCAGAGGTTCATTATCACAAACAACTGTCGCTCTCAGGTGAGATCGTGGAAGCAGTCCTGAGGCCTGAATCACGTGACCGTTGCGGGGTTGGATCACGCTGCCCGCCCCAAATACAAAGCAGAGACAGTAAAGCTGTTTCCTCATATCAACTCGGGACTAAGTTAGCAGAATCAGGACATCTTAAAGCACAAGTGGCACAAACTGGAAACTCTGCGCACATCAAACACGACTTTCATTGATTTCTCTTGATGTCTCTCGACGTATTGGTTTGCACAATTATGGACGTAATGTGCAAAACTAGATATTCAAATGGTTCGAACCTATGTGCGATTTTTTTTTAACAGCACTAATCGAACATCATTTTTGGCCAATTTTGACAGTCCTAGAGTGGAGGAGGCGTGACTATCCATCTGCAGAGTGTGGTTCTGAGGCCCAGAGTGTTGAGTTTGCCAGTCACTTTAATGGGGGAGATGGTGTTGAATGCTGAGCTGAAATCACCAAACAGTGTTCTGATGTAGGTACTATTTTCGAGGTGTGTGAAGACTAATTATCTGAATCTGCTGGTAACCGGTGAGGCTCCAGCCTGGCTAGGATGTTGTCTCTGATGTGCTGGAGAACCAGTTTGTCAAAGCCTTTCATCAGAATGGGAGTGAGTTCAGGGGTGATAGTAGTTTAGAGGAGACCCTGCAGGAGAAACTGTATAAGAGAGCAGCTCTGCAGCAGCTGTTGTTGCTGTTAGCAACATTGCTACTACCGAAAAGCACTGGCAATGTCCATAAAAGCACGGAACATCACACATAATGTGCTACTCTGTGGTGTCAGTTCACTTTAAAGTAAAATGAAGTCGCAGCATAGTGGTGTGACGAGAAAAGAGGCACTATGAGTGACGTGTCCCTGCTCAAGGCAGGAAGTAGTAATCCTGCTGAAGCATTAAGCTGTCAGTGTCATTCTTATTTATACATTTCTCATGAAAAGATAGTAGTAGTAGCAGTATTTGCTGGGAGTAAGAGTGTATATCTGTAACGCAGACTGTTGAGAGCTTGCCCTTTTTTGTCGGTTTAAAGCCAAGTGCTCCAAGATGACAGTTGATTTTAAGAAAATAAAAGTTTGGTTAAGAGAGAAGAAAAAAAGGGTCATTTCTAATGTTAATCTAATCAATTCTTTTACACCTTTCTTGTCACTAGATTTTAAATATCTCTCTCTTTATCTGTCTTTCGCGGTTTCGCTTTAGTCACATGGAGCATCGTAGGAATTTGTGGGTGATTAGTCAGCCGTGCCTGGTACAGGCTGGTATACATGGACGAGCCACACTTACTGAATTAGCATGCAGCTTGATAAACTACGATGATCCTGTCTAACAAATGCTGACTTTATGGTAAGATGTAAGAAGTTTACACCAGCTGTTTTCTGGTCTTGCCCAACAACACCAAAAGCCACCTGGTAAAATGGCACAACGGACTCATTGTAACTGGAAATTAAAATGCCACGCACTTATCAAGTAAAGAATTCTCTTTTCCAGTTGGATAAGCTTTCCTTCAGCTGTCAGAAGAAACGCGCACATATCTTTGTCAGCATGTTGGACACATGGTTTTGATCTGACAGGTTTTTGTTTTTTTATGCTTTTCCATACCTCTTCATGTGCATCTTGCCTCAAGCAGCTCCCCCCTGTCACAGCTCAACTAGGTCAGACGCAGACCCCTGCTGCATTAAAGCCTGTGCGCTCTATATTATCAATCAAAAGTCATCTCAGATAGCTTACCCTGCTTCAAGATTTGGGCTACTTGATACATGAGAAAACGTTATCTTATGCTTACCTAAAAATATCGTTTTAATAAAAAATCTAAACCTGTACATGTTCCACTTGAGCATTATGATCAAACGTTAAAATTTTATTTAAAAGAAATAACTAGTGCCAGGTAATATAGCTGTAAGTGATAAATGCTATTTCTGTTCAGCACACAGGGGCTCCAGCGACATATCAAGTGCCAATATTGAGACCAGGCTTCAGCAATGAGAATTCTAATATTTGGCACCTATGATCAATCTCTCACAGATGTTATACTTCCTTAAAGTGTATTATATTTTTATGATGTTTTGAACAAACATTAATCCATTTTCAGCAGCAGATTGCTCTTGATTTCTCCAGAAAAACCTGTTTTTTCCTTCAAGTGAGGAATGTTTTGGTATCAGTGCTGAATCTCATACATGCAAGGGATCGTAACAGCACTTAAAAACAATACTAAGCAAAAGACAATAGAAATTCACATCTAGCAGCAATAGAATAGCAGATTTACAAGTTGCAATTACAAGAAGACACAGTGTGCCAGACAAACTCATCAGTCAGTGACTCGTCATTTAACAGCGTTAAATGATCTTGCGGGGCAGTGGGGTGGAGCCCATTCTTTCGAGCTGAGCCAGCCATGCCTGACGGTGGAGACTCATGACTGTCTGTCACTGAAACGAACACACAGTGCCAACATGAAACAAGCTGGACGAGGTGTTTACCTCAGCAACAAGTCGGGACTGTCCGCTAACTCTGCGGCAGGTAGCAAGTGCGATTAACTTGAGGACTTCCACACATTTGGCTGACAAGGTGCTGAAACTACCAACTGACTTCTCCTCCATTCAGCTGGATAAAAAAGGGCAAGTGAAGCCCTACAAAACCACGATGTAGAGTCTCAGATGTCTGCCTCGGTAATGAAACAGTTTCGGAAATTCTGATAAACGTATAACGTTACAGTTGCCATGACTCAAGGCAAACGTTAGCCGGCTAATGAAGTTTGGTCTATCGAAGCTAACGCCGCCAAACTTATGATTAGCTAACGTTAGAGTGCACTTTGATTCAAACCTGCAGCTCAGCGGCTTGTTAATGATTTGAAACGCTCATTGTCTGTCACCAGTTCATGAATAAACTCCCGGTTTAGACAGAAGTTAGAGGCTAAGCTAACCCACTCTCAGCTGTCGGTTCAGGTAAACAAAGCTTGGATGCTAACAGTAGATACGGCTAACATTAGCAGGCACACAAACTTACAGTAGTAAGACACGACCGGGTCCCGTTTTTCGTGTTCCTGTGCGGTCCGCAGGTGGTGCTGGATGGGTTTGAGCTGGGGTGGTAAAGCCATGTCTGCTTAAAAAGCCTCCAGGAGGCAAAAACACAACAATGAGACTGAGAGCAGGTTCCCTGTTGTTGTTAGCAAGTGCTCCCCTCACTTCCGCGTGTATATCCAATAGGAGCGGCCGCCCACGCGGGACAGATGACGTCATCCGCTGTTCAGGTGCCCCTCCTGGATCGTGACAGTGAAGTTTTCTTTATCCAAAAAACATGTTTGGGGAGATTTAGACTGGATATTAAATATTCTTGTGACTTCTGTGATTAAAAAAAGTTTTTTTTTTCCATTCGGTCTTTCTTTCATGGTATTTACACAAAAATATGAATGATATTGAGCATTTAATCGGGAGAAAGATTCTCAAATAATCCATCTAACATAGAAGATAATGAGTTAATAGTGAATTTTGAAGGCAACAAGATGGATAAAGATGACATTTTCTAAGCACATCATATATATATATAGCTGTCTGAATACGAAACCAAAATCAGAGATGTTAAATGCAGTATATACACATAGTAGGTTTTATTTGTTTATTTTCCTATAACTATGTGCAACACCAGCATATTGCTCTGTTTATGAAGAATAAACAGATTTATGACAGTTATAAAAGTAAGAACCAGAAGAACCCTACTGTTGATTCACTGATTTTGTTTTGTGAATTTCTTTAATTTAGAAATTACACTTCACTTCACTTAAGCTTCACAAAAAAACTTGATAAGCCAATCTTGACAAAAAAAAAAAAAAAAAAGTAACCTAACAACCCATCTTCACCTGAAGATGGTAATTGCATTTTGATCCGGTAAAGAACACTTGGAGGCCAACAGAAGTCGGCTGTGGAAGATCAGACTCATATAAAGGTTCCACTCAGGATATTCAGGTTTGAGACCAGGTTAAAACCTTGAGTCTGCAGACAGGCATACATGCCAAAATATGTTCAAAAATAAACAAAACTAAGACAAACTGAACAAGGCAAATCACAAAAAGCACTACAAATGAACAAAACTGCATCATTTCCCAGAAAGCGGGTGGGCCTGGAGCATACAGGTCTGTTACAGTTAAGAGAATCTATTGGTAAAACTGAGCTTGCGGTTGAGTGAACCTGTGACCTGAGAGGCACAACAAAGGACAGACTATAACAGTTTCAAGTTCTCTGGGCTTTTCATAAAGCCTCACATGTGATGAGTGTGGTCAGGCCTGTCTGCTGCTGTTTTCCTTGGTCCAAACCATAGTGGAAATCTTCGTTGGATGTGGTTCGTGTAGGTTCACACTGCCCTGTTCCAAGTGAACCGTGGCTTGGAAGCAAAAGTTCCATGAAGTTTAGACACCAGTTGTGGTTAAGGGTTTGGGTCCGGAGTCTGGGAGAATCCATGGGCTAATGGATAGATGACAACTCTGATCCAAGCCCACCCACTTCCTTGGTGATTCGTTTTTGCACTTTTCGGTTCGGATTGCACCGAACTTTATATCTTTATCCCTTCATTTGTTGACTGGATTAAAGGAGCTGCACTGATGCTGGTTAAGATGAGTCATAATCTTTCACAAGTTGTGGGGGGAAACACTTAAGTCAGGAGTCAGTAAACCATAATAAGAAACTGAATTGCATTTGATTGATGTTGCATTCCAGCAATTTTAAGAGAATATTAGCAGGGTTTTTTTTTTTCAGGAGACTGTTTTTTTCACACACACACACACACACACACACACACACACACACACAAGGAAAATGAGGAGGTGCAAGTACTTTTTTTTCCAGCTGTGGATATTGTCTGCCGCTCCTCCTCTCAGACTGAATACGTCATCATCGGTATGTATGCAGTCTGACTGGAAAAACCAGGACAAAAAAAGTCCTTACAGCACTTGCTGCTGCTCATACAGAGTACTGCTGCGGGGGCACAGTAATAATTGAAGGCAACCTTCAATTATCAACATTTTTATGCACTCAGAGAGGCTCACAAGGACTATGACAGCTGGACAGTCGAAGGACATTTATCTTATTCTATTTCAAAAAGGCCAGCTCTCCGTGTATTCAGACTTCCTCGCACTTGAGGACTTTCATACAGGTTCCAGTGAAGCCCTTGAGTGACGAGGGCTGTCCAAATCCACAGTTCATCAAGTCCATAAGAGGTCTGAAGCAGACTGTCTGAGGACTTCTTTAGAATCTGATCTCAGGGTAGACTTACAATATGGATGTGACTAAGTGCAACAAAGGAATAATGGTAATATAATGGGTAATAACCCATTTATGTTATACACAATATATAGTCCAAATGTACCATACTGACTGTTAAAGACGTCTGTTCTTTTTTTTATTGCACACATGCAGAGTACACATAGACCTTGTGAGTTGGTTTTACAAGGGTTTACTGTGTGTATCAACCATCTATCTCCGCTGAATAAAGTGTAGACCCTGAACACATCTTGCATAAACTGCCAGTGTTGAGAACCATTCAGGAACATACATTGAGCTGAGTCACGGGGGCAAGAACTTGCATTTATATCCACGGAAATGAATGACACTTAAAGTCCTGTCTCATAGCTCATTTTTTCCCCATCCAGCAGCCTTGCAGATTTCACATCATGATGACAGTCAGCATCATATGTGTGACCAAAGTTTGTGAGCGCTCCGTCCACAAGTCCAGAGGGTGGACCTTTGGGTTGGTGCAGAGACAGAGAGGCATCGTGTTGCAAATGTCTGGAAGTGTGCCTCCTTCTTTTCACCTACACTAACTTTTTGTCCTTTCTTTGACTTCTATCACACTTGTTTTGGATAAAGCACCATATAAATTAATGTAATTGGATTTATGAGACCTGTCAGTTAAAATGGGGATGGGCTTTATTTACCGCTGAGCAGCAGCAGACATGGAGTACATAGTCAATGAATTTCTCCTGCAAGGAATCAATGTGTGTCTCTGTCCATTTATCTAATCCTCTCCTGTATGATGGGAGACCATTTCTAGTGCTTAGTAATTATTAGCTTATTAAGTCAAAAATCAGGAATGGCTCCACTTACTCTTACTGCTAATTGTCTGAGAATTTTTTGGAACATTCATTGTCAATAAAATACCACAAAATGGTAAAAATGACCTTCAGTTTGACAGAAGTGAATGTGACATCTTGAGACTGAACAACTGGAAACTATTGGTGCTGCCACAAAAAAAGTCAGGGAATCATCATTGTCACTAGGAATCATCCTCAAGGGATCAATCATTTTTGTATCAATGTCAATTTATCCAGGAGATATTACTAAATTTCACCTAGAACCACAGTGCTTATTGGCTCGACACAGAGCAATTGCTATTATAGCTAAAAATAGATAACGCATCATCAAAGTGATTTTATGTCATGTTATAACAAGGCAATAAATGATTCTTGATCAAAAACGAAACAAAGACAATTGTCGGACATTTTTAATCAATCATCTCAAGACAAAACAAACAGGAGAACAACTGGTCATCTGAACAGAAGCAAACAGAAAGACAGTTTTGTTTCAATATTGGTCATAAAGTGTGCCTCTTTTTCTTTGACATAGCTGCGAGGTGATGGACAAAGTGAGTTCAATACAGAGACAGACGAGTCTTAGCTCCATTTTAACCTGTAACAACATTAGTAAAAATCAAAGATAGAAAAATTAAAGCTGAATTTTAAATGTAGTGTGCTGTGTGTTGTGTCATAGTTGATGAATTTTCACAAATTACCCTGATATTGGTGGTGAGAAGAAGCATCAAGACATTAACGATACAGTCCCTGATTTCGTAAATAATTTTCAATAGTACCAAAAACCCAATATACAGTACCTCCCAGCGCGATGTTGATATTTTACAACACAGTTGAGTTCATCGAAAGAACAGTTTGGGATTTGGTGGCGTTATTTAAAAAAATCAGGGAGTGTATCTGTAAGTTCTTCATCAGACTAATAATAATATATTCCAATCTCTACAGTTATTCACCAGAATCTTATCAATGACTCAAACTTGTCAAAATACACCTGCTTTTCAAGAACTAACTAAAATCAATCATTCTAAGACAGTTAACCACAGCTTCATGTACAAATCTGAACAAGTTCTTTACCAAGACGAGCCTGTAGGTTTAAGCCTGTGGAATAACTTTTAGTATGTTAAATGGTTAGCTTTTGCAAGATTAGAGATATTAATAGTGCTAGCTTTCACATGGCATACCTTGTCCATGCGTCCCCATGGAATAGGTGGTGCCGGACGCTTGGTGGCGTATTGGCTACTCACAGGGCTAGTAGGCAAACTACTGTCGCTGGCAAGCTAGCCGCTAACCTGCTAGCCAGCTGGAAACAGGCTAACACTAGTCAGTCACAACAGCGCTCCATGCTAGTTGGGTTGCTAAAAGAACATGTTGGCGTTGACTTTTGTTTCATTATTATCTGCAAACTATGCCTCTTTTATAAAACAGTTCATAGTCCAGCAGAGCAGGGTTATATAAAAGAGGACGGTGCAACACAGCTAATAAGCTGTTAGCTTCCTCTGTTGTGGACTCTCTGGACTGATCAGTGGAATGAAGATCTTGGATAAGAGATATACTTCCACCAAATGGCCCCAGATTTTATCAAACCGATTTACGTCACATTCTCCTACATGAGCTGAATGCTGCAGATGTGAGTTCTACATTTTTATTCAATGTAAACAAGGCCTAAGTCTTGGTGACAGAACATTTAGAGGCAAAATTTAAAACCATCCTCTACAAATACCAGAACGCAGACGAACCCAAATCACAGGAATCACATACCTGTTTCAAATCCTCTTAAAGCCTTAAAGCCCGATTAGTTACCAGGCCTTTGGTACTGTAGGTTGGGATCAATTGGAGTGGTCCCTTCGTGCTGGAAAAGCTTATCTACAGGTTTAAAAGGACTTGAAATGAGGGTTTGATCCACTTTTGTCTGGTAATGCAACTTTGTACCTGAGATGATAAACAGATTGCTGAAAACTTCATAACAAAAGTTGGATGGATGTCTGATTAAAAAAAAACATTACAAAACATGAGAGGTAATCATTTTCAAAATACACTGACAGCAACACCGAAAGCGAAATTACATAGAGTATTATGTTTAGTACTACAAGCTTGGAAAAGGTGATATAGAGAGTGGGGGTAGAGAGATGGTTGAGAATCAGACATGGACAAAAGCTCAACCACTGTGTCATGTATATCTGGAGTGAATGATTTGCTTTTCATCCATAAAAATAATAATTATCACATTATATATGAGACCAATAGGGCCTGAAACTATAAACTTCAAAATTTCTATGCTGATGTTGTCCATGTGAGTTAAGAATTACACTAAACAGTGATATTTTTAGCATTAGCTGAGACCTCACCAGTCTCACTTTAGATGTTGAGACATCCAATTTGTTTGGACGACTGTATTAAAAATCCTAGCACCTACTGGCTTATTTCGCCTTACTGGCAGTTGCTGATTTTTTTTCATATACTTAAAGGACATTGCAACTTGTAGTACTGTAAAAAACATTTTCATTGCGACACATTTGTATACCCAAATTTAAATAATCCTCAGTAATCCTTCAGTCTACAAATTTAGATTGTTAAATGAACCCCTTTTGTATTAATTTTGTAACTTTACCTTCAAAGAATACAACCTTTCTTAGTGGCATCCTTGTCAGAATGCATTGCCTTTGAGGTTGGCGGCCTGTTTGAGGCATCCTTTCTCCATTCTACAAGTCAAGTAGCTCAAGACCCACCAAGCTGAAACGGATACGATCAAAAAACCACAACAAAGTCGTGGTGCTCATGTTGATGGAAGTAAAGGTCAGAACGAGCTGGAAGCAATAGCAGACATATATTGGAAGCGATAACTGTCACACATGGAAGTGTCAGGAGCAATGGCACCTGAGATTCACTTGCCCATGGGTAAAGTTACTCTATCACAGTTTCTCAAGATATGACATAAGTGATAACCCATTGCCAGCTCTATAGTCTACCTGTCATATTTGATCAGCACCTGGAGGACAAGCTAAACTATAGTGTTCCTCTGCACTTTTATACACAATAATGTGACTAGCTAAATTATTTGCATTGTTTGCTGTTATTACATGACATGAAGACTTAATGCCTTTCAATCAAAACTGAAACTTTAGAAATCTCCTGAAATAGAGCTGTTTAGGTCCATTGTTGGAACTCTACGAGTGAAGTCCAGAGAAGATGCATCAAGGTGGTTTGATGAATCCTGATGCATTTAGCGCACACCAGGCCCTTAAGCAAAAATGTGTGCAGCTAATGCTTCCAAGGTGTTTTTTCCGTAAGAGTATCAGATCTGAGGTATAACTCCAAGAACAGCATTTTAGGGACCCTCAGACTGTTATGGGCTTCCAAGTTTGTGACAAACTAGGCTTACTTTGTGCTCTAATTTGACCATGGCCACAGGTTTTAGGAGCACCCTGAAGTTGATACCTGTCTTTCAGCCATCTTGTGGAAAATAAGAAAACCAGAAATCTTTCTATCCCATCCCCCAACAGTTCAGAGTCAGAGGTACATATTCTCCGGCCAACACGTCCATACCACTCCATTGGACACAGCCAGTACAGACCCACTGATATCTGAAATACAACTAGGGATGATCACTCTATAGCTAAGGGCAAAAAACACCTAGAGAATATTTCAGACTTGCCAGCTATGACACTGTCGCACATTTTCAAATTTCCTTGGTGCAACTGACTCACGATGGACCACAGGTGAGGTTTTGCTCTTACGTTAGCTTCCTGTTTGATGAAAGTCCAGCAGTAGCTAACCAAGAGCCTGATAAAAACTGGCAGAAATAGTGTCATATATTTTCATCCTTAGTCATTTTATGTGTGCTTGTGTGTGTATGTGTCATTGGTTGCTGAGATAACCAAGCCGTCGGCAGAGTATCTCAAATATCTCAGCAATACAGAGAAGTATGGTGATCACAGTGAAGGTGTACATGGCACTGAGGAAGATGGTTTTTTCAAAGTGTTCGGGCACCATGCACTTAGTCACATTAAAGGCCTTTTCCAAAGCACTGGCATCACACATGTACAGCGGGTGGACCTGGGGGAAAAGGAGAAACACGAGGTGATAATACTTTCATAACTGTCTGAACTTCCACATCCTGAAAATACATTCCTTAAATGTCTCTCAATTTATACTGATGGCCCTCAGCAATTCTGGTGAGTAATATTCTCAGCCTTATTATTAGTTTGATTGATACTCTAGTTGGTTCTTACTGAGTTCTTGCTAACAGTACCTAGCATGTACTGGGCAAGGCCACCAATTCAAGAAGAGCCAAGGTGGAATCTTGATGAACTTTTCCTGATGCTTCATGCACAAAGGCAATCTTTTGTTTTGTAATAAAGTTTTGTGCAGGGGATTTGAGGACAATAACGTCACCGTCATGTTCTTTTGTCATCTCGGACACCATCTTCAGTTCTGTCTGATGTTCTGATGTCTCTTTACACATAGGATTTGTGCACAACTTTGCGGGAAGACTGGCCATAGGGCAAGGAAGAGCTTCCTAACTTTTGGTGCGGAACCAGGCTATCTTTAGAACTGCAAGGATTTTTCTTCAAAAGTTCAAAAGCTCTTCAAAGTTGTGATTCAGGGACAGTAAGGATGTCCTCTAGTATTTTTTCTTTACAGGTGTTCCAGGTATGAAGAATTGGGAAAGGGACACTTTGCAACCTGGGATATGCTGGAGAACTGCAGCTGGTTGACCAGGAAGAGCTTTGGAAAAGGTTGTACAGTGAGGGGTACTCTTTTGCCCTGTTGTCACCATGACCATTACCCTGAGGGGCAACTTGAAAACAGCTGGATGTATAACTGTGACATGGACGTGCACTCTATTGAGTTTGTCAAATTTGAAATCATTAGAAATCTACAGACCTGGAATCCAAAGAGGTGGCTTTGTAGCCAGAAGGCGATAACTTCAAGAATGATGCGTAGAAGAACAGAAATTATGTAGAAGACGGTGTAGATGGGTCGTTCAAGGATCTCTTCCTGGTCAATGTTCTTACAGGCTGCGTAGAGGTGGAACACCGCCCCAGGAACTAGAACCGTTACCAGCTGTAATGCCCAAAACACCTGGAGAGAGCAGAAAGAAGGAAAGGGATGAGTGACAAAAGTCAAGGGAAGTAGACAATAGGATATAGAAAGGAGGAGTCCTGAAATATATAATAGAAGAAAGAAGAAAATCTTCAGTGGAGTGGATGAGTGAAGGAAGAAAGTTATGGGGTTGGAGGGATAAAAGGAAAGAAAAGAGGATGAGCAGGGAGACACGGAACAAGAATAAGAAAGAGAAAAGAATATTTGTACATTCATTTTTCATCACTTGACACATTGGTTTTAAACTGGTCATCCAGATAATGCAGGTATGAGGTATTTGTGTCTTTGGTAACTGAGGCTGGCAGGAACCCAGTCGAGTTCAATGATGGCTGCAATCTTTCACCTCTCCTAAATTGCATTTTCTACCAATATAGAAAAACCATCATGCTGAACACAACCTGGGACTGCAAATATTTTTGTGTGACTGGACACATTGCGGTTTGTCCTTAAAGTTTGTCCTTCACTCCTGTGTTTTTCTGGTGGACAAACTTTGTAATTGCATCATTGCGTCGAAATTACCTCAAACATATTTTTGGCAGTTCTGTATCACGATGTATTTCGTCATGTATTCACCAGCAACTCAGGCATATCATGTGATCATACCTTTTGTTTAGGTTAGTCCTACCTGAGGGGTTATCGGTCTGAACTGGTTGTAACAGTACAGGTTGAGTTCTCGGCGATCAGGGTCGCAGCTGAAGTGTAGCGCCTCATTTCCGTAAACGGCGAAGCCAAGAACGCCCAGGAAGAACATCCGCACCGAGCCGAAGAACAAGGTGTGGAACTGGCCTATCACCGTAGGAGGCCTGAGCTGGAACACACACACACACACACGCACGCACACACACACACACAGACACACACACACAGACAAAGAGAAAATAGCTTTTGTCAGCCAGATAAATGCAGCTGCAACAGAGGCTCACTGAGGCCCTGAGCTCCGAGGGCTAAAACAAAACCCATTCAGAGGAAACATTTCCCATCTCTTCTCTTTACCTGCTCTGTTCTGACACTAACACTGAGTCAGAAAAAAGGCCCAAATGACACTCCAACAAAGAAAAGAGCCCTTTGACTTACAAATATGTCACTCAGCTACATGGAGACGGAGGTAAAAGGGAGATGGATTAAAAAGCTGAGAATGAAAACAGATCAGTGTCTTTTCATTTAAAGCCTCGAGAGGGATAATAATTCAGCGTCGCTCCTCTGTCACTGTCAACTCCTGAAAGGTAAAAAGTGTCAGCGAGGTGGGCCTGGTTGAAAGTAACAATAAAAGCCCCACAATCGGCCTTTGTGATCTACTTACGCATCCTTCATAGAAGTTTTTGATGTAGTTTAAAGACATGGTTTGCCTGTCGGTGTCCCCTCTTTAATTCCAGGGCTGCTCTGGGCCCTCATGGCCGGTTTGCTGCTGGCACCAGTTAAAGGCCACCAACAGTAGGGCTACAAAATCTCCAACTGACCCCTCTCCCTCTCTCTCTCTCGCTGCCCCGAAAGCCCATGTCAATGCATATTTTTTTTTTGGCCTTTTATCCCTCCATCAATTGACTCACTCAGTAGAAACGGGACAACAGAGACAAGAGGGGCCAACAATGGCCTGGGGGGGCATGTGGTCCCTGCATTATAATCCCTATAGAACTATGTCAGCAAAAAAACAACCTCCAGTCACACACAATGCAGAGAGAGAGATGGCAAACAAAAATACAATGTACCCGAATGAGTAAAGGAGCTCAGCTGAACTTAATGGCTTTTTTTATGTTATTATTTTGTTGTTGTTGTTGCTGTTGCTGTTGTTGTTATTTTGAAGATTTGGAGCTTTATTTTGAAAAACACCAGTTAAAATTAGCCAATTCTAATAAACTGTCTACTTATAGAAATACATTTCTGGTCATATATTTCTGGTCATTGAGTTAGTTTTGATACAAAGCTTACTTTTTGGTTTTGTGGAGTTTGTTTACGTCAACACATGACTAAACTACGATCAGGAAAATAAAAAGTCAAAAACAAGAGTGATGACAACACACCCTGCACTGCAAATACTTCTGGAAGAGCATTGACGGAGCTGCTGTTGTCCCAAATACAGTCCCTTGGCGAGCTACGAGCGACCAGCCACCAACACAGAAAGAACCCCCGATCAAAATTCAAATTCCAAAAGCCAAAACTGGACAAAGTGAAATAAAATGGAAGTCCACACACCAACCGTAATCCTGGCGGCGTGTTGTTCATTCCCCCCTCTTTTTCCACTCAGGGATCCTAAACTCATGCCAGTTGCGGGACCTTGCGGGACAGGGAGCAGAGTCAAGCCAGACGGAATCAACGCAGGGCGCTTCCGGTCACGTCTTTCAAAATAAAGAAGCGCATGAAGGGGAAAGCTTAAAAATAGAATCACTGAGAGATGAGGACAATGACTGAGACGCACAAACTGAAAGTAAGATAAGAGGGAAAGACATGATCCCTGTGGGAGTTAGGTTGATCCAGCTGCTGAATATTAATACAGGAAAAAACAAATAGAATTCATAGACTGTCATCACAGCCAGATTAAGTTTTTGGTGCACACATCTGTCAAGCCCTGTGTCAAACTGAAACTGGTGAGCGTTCAAGTCATATTCACACTGTAAAAATGTCTGCGAGCCGAACACTCGGTATGGCAGCACGAGAAAGGCGCATCCAAGTCGCATTATGATCTTGATGGAGCTTTTTCCACTTTTATTTTGAAAGTACGATCCTAAAGCTTCCGGCATACGCCGTACGAATTATGCCTTACTTGATACAACTTTGGCAGCCAACTTGTTGTGGCTCGTGCCGCCTGTGCGCCCGGAACAGGAGGACCGCGTGCGTAAAAGCGCCTTGGCTCAGACTCCGGCTGTCAGAGGGAGGTGATGGCGTCATAGACACGACATGACTGACGGGCGTGATATGAGGTCATAGCTGTGGGAACATGTTGGGGATGGCGCAGTGGGTGTGAGTTAGCGGAGGGGTGGTGGGTTTTTTTTGGGGGGGGGGGCTGCAGGGATTTGCACCCATTCAGACAGCAGAGCGTCAGCGACGTCCAGCCCTGATGTGGGTCATGATTCGTTCTCTTAAAAAGTAGCCATAATGTGAGTACTTTGCTGAACACACATTTGTCACTGAAATTATTAATAATTATACAACACAAACATATCACAGGCTCCGCAGAGGTTGGCTCAGAGGAAAGCCAGATTTATACAAACAGTTATAAAATAAGTTGTGGCGGAATGTTCTTTACTTTGGCCCCTATCAGTTAATGAGAGCCTCTGATGTGCATTTAGGGCTGTAGCCCAGCGACAGGGCAGGAAAAAGTGGTGAAACTTTTCATCATGTCTCCTCCAGATGTTCAGCGACGCCTCCGTGCGCACGCGTGAGTGGTTGTAAGACTGATATGAGCGCGCACATGCTGATGTTTGCTGGCTTGCTCCTCCATGAAGAGGGTTGAGGACGAGGTGAGGAGCAGTCTCCCTTCAGACCTCTCGTTTTCAGTCTGCCTGTAGGTCAAACTCCATGGAGACATGGAGGCTGCGCGTCCACTTTTCGTTCACCGCGTTGCGGACAGTCTTCCCCCTGAATGCCGCTGGTGTCATTCCATCCTGGTCGATGTTAGTTCTGTTATTTTTACTTTATTACTTTACTTCTGCGGATAGTTTCTTAATGTTTTCAAGAAGTCATCTGCAAATGCGAAAATCTCTCTAAATTCTCATCTCATAATAACCCTCAGCAAACATCAAATAATCTGAGCCCACTGATGTGAAACATTATGCAGATCAGTAGATGCCATGAGCCATAAACTCTAAAAAGGCAGATTTCTAGTTTCTCCCAAATTATGTATCTGAACTTACACCAAATTTCTGTGTTCAAAAATTACAGATTGGGTTTTTTAAAGTTAAGAACTTCATTATCAAATATTCAGGAGGAGCCATCACTCGATATCAAGAAACCCTGCCATCTGTGACTGTGAACAACACAGGCAGAGACGCACTCGGCGTGGAAAAGTGAACTTTGAAGTCTGCTTGTGCCTCTCGAAGCGCCAGAATCACGCGCTCCAGATGGCAACCTTGATCTTAAAACCTTCTGGTACGGAGACAAAAGTTTGAAAAATGTAAGCAAGGAAGAAGTGGAGCTAAAAACCTCACGAATCATGAGATGAGTCATAATTCATGATGATTATACTGTGAGCCTGCTCTGTCTCTGGCTCTTCAGAGGAGGTTAGTCACCAAAAAGCACTTTGGGAGAAATGAACTGACGCCAGAGCTGTTTCTGTGGGCCTTCGTCCCTGAACCTGACACTGTTCCCCCTGTTGCTTTTCATCAAGCGCATTCATCTCATATTGGACCGAAACAACTGAATCTGACGATGAAGGCCAGCGCTGACTGGCTGAATAGAGTTTTCAGAAAACGCAGCACCAAACCAAAAGAAGTTACGTGGTTAAAAACGGGAGAGGATTAGAGAACACGACACATCTCTCAACACGAAACTGAAATTTGTTTGTATTTGTGGTTTTCTCCCCTGTTTTGTTTCCCTCTACGTCCCTGATGGAGATGGAAACATAGAGGATTAGAGGATGTACTCCTGTAGTGTTGGAGATGTGTAGGAAACCTGGACATTTAATGATATGGTGAAATAATCCACACAAACTAAACCGCTGGTTTAAAAAAAAAAAAACATGCAGGTGTTAGCAGAAGATAAGGCCATCAGTGTGTTTTATCCCACTCCTCATGCTTGTTGTGGACTCCCGGATGTTTGTTAACTCTCATTCGTCGCCTACCTGCAGCTTCTTAAGCCCAATCACTGACAGGGTTTTGTGGGAGAATCTTAAAAATGCATCTCAGCCTTTTTGCAGGATCTGTCGGGAAGGTGTACCTGAAGAGAGGAAATCACGTCATAAAGACCGTGTGAGATCAGCGCTCCCTCTGATCGTTCGCTGACCTGTGAGAAGGAGTTTATCGCAGTGATGGCGTCTCTGTCACTTATCACTTGCTGAGGTTCAGGAACCTCAATGAAATAATGTCCCTGTGAGACCATCAACAGATCACTGCAACATTAGTTTTTATGCTGTTGAACAAAACAAGATCACACTGAGAAGGTGCTGCATTACAGCGCAAAGCAGGCAGGAGGCGCTGTTCTGTGAGAGGAGGTTTGGACCTCCTGTCTCCACTTCCAGCTGAGATCCAGGCGGAAATTTCAAGCAAGTCATGAGCACAGTTTTGGTGATTCGCTGCTTCCAGGTGCAAACAACGTCACAGCTTGTTAAACTTCGATGAGCTAACAGCATTTTAATAAATACGTTTCCACATCTGTCAGGTCCCGTATTCAACCTGCTGCAGGCTGGCTTACAGTCCCTGAAAACAGCAATAACAACAGGATAAAATATGATAAAAGTCTATATAAATGCATCCCAATCTTGATATTTCTTACATGCAAATCACCAAACGTGTCCTTAGTGGAATGATAAAACACTGAACAGTTAAATCGACCAGTGACTGAGAAGAATATCGATGTTCACTTTTGTCTCTGAGTGTGTCTGTCAGCTGTTTTCTGCTGTGCAGGTTTGCTTTATTAGAGCTGCTGTTGGAAACTGAATCGGACAGGAAGTGTGCTCCAAACTTAGAAGAGCTAAAAGATGCTGAAAGTTTGGCCCAAATCAGAGCTGAAACTTTAGTTTCTGACAGGCAGGAAGGAGCATGAACCTGATGAATGAGTAAATACTCCAGAGAGCACACTGAACCACTGGAGTCAGCGGTGGACGCCAGTTTCAGCGCGTTCATGTTCCGACCAAAGCAAACATGGATGGCAACCAGCAGCTCGCACTATGGGCAGTGATGAGGCCAGAAAAGGAGGAGAAAAAGCTCAGAGTTTGGTGAGATCCTGGAATTAGGTTTATATATGATGAATTAGCAACAGCAGGTACGTTTTGGAGGAAATGTTGATTAACGGACCACATAGGAAGCTGAGTCCAGGTGAGGCTGAGGTGAAACGTTACAAAAACAAAAGAGTACACTTTATGATTTCATCAGTTTTTTGTCTAAAAGAACAAAGGAGAGATGCAATTAGAAGGAAACTATTGAGGTTCATGGATAAAATAGAACCAACCCTGAGTATCTCTCTCTCTCTCTCACTCACACACATGCCATTAATTTACTGGGGGAATTTGGACAGCGCTCATTTATTCTCCACCAGCCTTCAGCCCTCTCTCTCTCCATCATTCCCACTATCTCTCTTTCAGTCTCCCAGTTTCTCTCTCCCTCTCTCTTATCATCCTTACGCCCGTCCATCTCCCCCCTCTCCCCGAGCCTCATAAGTGGCCACAAGGACGTGGACACCTGGACACTGCGGCCACATGTGCATCACGCTCATGAATGTGCAGCTCTAACAGGCTGCATTGCTCTGGTTCCTGTCTGCCATCCACGTGTTGAACCCGCTGCAGGGACGTTCATACACCGTCAGTGATCAGGTCTGGCTCACAGTCGGTGATCCACTTCAACCTAGAGGTGTCGGATGAGTATCAGGTCAGGGCTCTCCGTGAAGACCAAGATTTCATTTCGTTGCAGTAAGGAGTATCGAGCAAACTGTCCACATACTTTTGACCACATAGTGTATCCTCCACCTCTTCCTCTTTATCTCTCCACCTCCTGTCTGATTTTTTTTGTCTTTGTCATCCTTGCCTCCTTTTCCCGCCCTGTGGCACTCATCTTTTTCTGATATCTATCTATCTATCTATCTATCTATCTATCTATCTATCTATCTGTCGAAATTCATCCTATATGCTTTCTCCTTCCTCCCCCTCCTCTGCTCTCCTGCTCTCTCGCTCTCTCTCTCTCTCTCACTCTCCATCTCACACACACACACACACACACACACACACACACACACACACACACAAAAGCTGAGAGAGAGAGAGAGAGAGAGAGAGAGAGAGAGAGGGAGGGAGGGAGAGAGAGAGAGAGTGAGTGTTCCCGGTGTCAAAGTAAAGCCTCGTTGTCTGTGCGAGCGTCAGTCGCCTCTCACTCCTCAGTGTGGCACACAGTCAGATAAACAGTTCTCAGTCAGTCACAGCTGGTAGAAAGTTTTTTCTGTCTCTCGGCAGCTTGTGCCGGAGCAAAAACCCACAGCTGCAGTTGCGTTTTTACGCGCGGCGCACCCCGTTGCGCGCCCGGCAGCGCGGACCGTCTGACCCGTTCTTTCTCCGCCGGAGCGCTCCTCTGTGGATATTCTCGCTCCGCGCACCAAGAGCGCACCGCGGCCATGGACGACGAGTTCCTCTCCAACTTAACCCCGGGTCTGCCCGAAGACTCCGAGGTTCTGAGCCCCAACTCCACCGAGGAACCCGGCTGGTGGGAGTCCTCGGACAGCGGGGAGACGGTCCACTTCGTCGTGTGTTGCGTCATGACTTCGGTTTACATCCTGATCATCACCGTGGGTCTGCTGGGCAACATCACCCTGGTGAAGATCTTCATCACCAACAGCGCCATGCGGAGCGTGCCCAACATCTTCATCTCCAGCCTGGCGGCGGGGGACCTGCTGCTGCTGGTCACCTGCGTGCCGGTGGACGCTTTCCGCTACTTCTCCAAGGAGTGGGTGTTCGGCGAGGCGGCGTGCAAACTCATCCCCGTCATCCAGCTCACCTCGGTCGGCGTGTCCGTGTTCACGCTGACGGCGCTCAGCGCGGACAGGTAGGACTAACGGATCAGCGTGTCCTCATTGTGTTATCTTACACTTCATGCATGTTGTTCTCAAATGACTTGTAAGGCGATTGTGATCATTTTCCTACAGGTTAAAGTGAAAACACAAGACATGCTTGTATTACATGAACCGGGATATCTCTGTTAATTTTCAGATTTCTTGTCCATCTTATCTTTTACTTGGTCTCTCAGTGAACATTCTTTGATTACTAACTCTTAAAATGCTCGTAGAATATTCTCATAGCGACACAAAGTATCTGTAGTTCTCAAAAAGTGACCTTAAGTGACAAAATCTGTAGTTTTATTTCATATGATTCTAAAATATTGGGATCGTAAATGTCTGTGTGGTATAATGACATACAATACATCATTTTTTTGTCTGGCAGTGATGGAATATAAAATACATTTACTAAATAACTGTACTGCACAAATATGAGGGATTCGAGTGTTTCCACTTCACAGTCGTACTGCACTGCACTTCCAAGGGAAATATCGGTACCTTCGACTTTACATCATCATCATATGAAGTATGTTGCATTGTTGTAGATTAAACCACCTCAAAGTGTATGAAATAAATAAAATCAGCTCCATTTTGACAACAGTGAAATGCTGCTTACGCGATATAATACATGACAGTGTAACAGTCAAAGGGGAGGATTGTACATGAAGTACTTTTACTTTTTTGCTTTAAGTACTTCTGTTCAAAGATTTTCACTGCAGGTCTGCACAGATCTGGAAACTTCCGCCACCGCTGATCTCAGATTATTGTTTGTTAAACGTGCTGCAACCTGGATTGCCACTCATCATCAGTGTCCTCTCTCCTCTGTTTGGTGCAAAGTAACTATTACTAAGTACTTAAATACAGTTTGAAGGTGCTTCCCTATTGCTCTCTTTACTCCACTGCAGTTACTCCATTAATGAGCTGCCCAGCGCCATCAGACAGGCCGTATTAGATTTAGAGATGCAACTTGTGGTTCATTAATGTTTGTAAAATTATCATCATTAATGAGAGTTTCTGAGGTGCCAAGCTGTGAAGAAAAGCTATTGGTGTGCTACGAAAGGAGTATCCTGCAAGAAGAAGCCATTCCACATGATAAATACTTCTACTTCTGATACTAAGTACATTTTGCTGATATTACTGTGGTACTTGTACTTTGGTATGAGAGGTTTTTTTTTTTAAATCATATAATATTCTTGGATTTCATTGCCACTGTGTAGAGATCTTATCCAGCTTTGAGGTATTTTTAATCTCCTAATAATATCTGGGAGATTTGCGTCCTTCGTCCTCTCATCTCATCTCAGGCTCTGGCTGCGATCATCAAGATAAACTGGACTGCAGCTGTTCTTACTCGCTGTACCTCCGTCACCGAGCAGCGGCTGAATGGCTCCACACTAAAATCTAATGCACATTTTCTCACTGTGAGGAAGTACTGGAGGGATGACATATTCATTCCCGGCAGGTGTAGCACGCTGGGCAGCCTGTGTAGCTGTAGATTAGTTCAGGCTGCAGGTGAAGAAGACACTTTCTACACTCAACTTGGAGCTGGATGTCAGCTTTAAAATGAGGAGCAGCAGCTGCAGACAAAGAGCCTCTGGAAACCTGTATGTACCTACTGTGCAGCATAATTATAGCTGCTTAAGCTAGTTTGTGGTAGGCATTGATTAGTATTAGATAATGTCCATTCCAGTCTGAATGAAGAGGAGGAGGGTACAGAGATGATGAGGGAGTAAAGGAGCAGGAACAGAAAGGAAGACAGCAGTGATGCAAGAGGAGGCCTTTCAGGATTACTGCAAAAATAAAATAGAGTAGAAAGAGATTATTGGAGGACATGCGTTCAAATTTTCATCCGGTTACACTTTGAAAGATGAAAGAAGTCTGTTTGTGTGCGCGCTTCTCAATTTATGAAGAGCAGTATGAGTTTTAGATCTTGGGAATAAACATTTTTTTAACACGAGAGAGTAAGTTCACGGACATTTTTGGGAAGTAGAAACATTTTAGGAACTAAGGACAGTTTTGTAAAATCAGTCATTTGAAATCATAAAACTGAGGACATTTTGTTTTGGACAGCGAGTTTTGCAAAAGTTGTGACAATTTGCAAAGTCTCCACTTCCTCACAGGGATTTTAAGGGTTCATCCATGTTTTTATGGCTGAAATTCTAATGAGGTTCAGGTCGAGGCTCGAGACTGAGCGACGTCAATCACGGTCCTCACATGTTCAGAAATACAGCTCCCTCATATCGCTGAGCATGAAATATTTATAATCTCTGTCATGTTTAAAGATGTCTGTCCAACTCTGAGTCCAGCAGTCAATCACTCAGAGTTTTAACCCCTGTGTGTGTGTTTATGCACACAGCGAGTGTGTCCTCTCATAGAGACAGAGACAGAGAGAGCAGACAGGGCGAGAGAGAGGTGAAGTGATTATGGCGAGGAAAAATAGATGATGACAGCATGATGAAACTGAAAATCCAACATGAGGAATTGAGTCTGATAGAAAGGAGGAAAGAGTGCGGGCGGTTTTTAAATTAGATTCAGGAGGATCAGGGTTACCTTGATGCAGGTGGCTGCAGTGAAGCAGGTGGTCACATGTTAAACATCAGCGTCAGGAGCTCCGGGTGCAGCCAACCGGCTTCGCTGAGCGGTGGCAGCTTTAGGCTCTCTTGGCTGGGTGGAGAGAAGGGGGGCGGCCTTTTAAGTTTGAACAGATGGATGAGGATAATAGAGGGAAGAAAGTAAATATATGGATGATCAGAGGGCAAGAGGCAGGCCCAGAGGACGAGCGCATGAGTGTTTACGAGAGGGGGAAAATAAGAACACAGCAATACTCCAGCAAGTGGAACAGTGGAGATGATAGCGTCGTTAGCAGTCGTCCAAATGAAGGATCAGTGGAATCATGATGTTCTGCCAACCACCAAATCAAGTGTTGTAGTTTTCTAAACTTAGTCAGAGCAGACTTCGCTCGCCGTCAGGAGAATCTTTCCCTCAGCCTGCTCAGACACTGCAGACAGCATGAATTTTACAGCATCAGTGCTGGACACGAATAAGTGTCGTCACTGGATGTTTGCAGAATCGTTTGCATTCTTGTCGAGAGTCGTTGGAAGATATTCAACATATTTTCCAAAAACAGCAGAAGTTTTACCACATTGACTCCCGACACGTCCCACTACTGAACCCGGACTTCTTCTGTCTGTGCAGAACACCTGTTATGTTCTATGTCCCTCAACTGATTCACCGCTGTGAGTGTTTACACACATCAAACAATTCTTTACTAGCCAAATTTTAGGGAGGGCTGCACCAAACATGGCAAAACTGTTTATATAAATGAAAGCTAGCAGCTGTTATATCTTTATGGGATCTTTGTATTGTTTTGAATATCCAGTCCCAGCCGAGCTCTCGTGTTGGGATTTATTGGACAAATGCAAACACTGTGAGTAAACGCAGATCCCGGCTGAGGTGTTATAAACTTTCCACAGATACTTCATGTTGAAGAGGAAGTTCAATTCATCAATAACTAATGAAAACTACACGATCAGATTTACTGCGGTCGCACTGCAGAGGCGTCACCTGGCTGTAAATCCTCTGATGTCCGTCCTCCGTCAGGTGAAGCCGCCGCTGTCCCAGATGGCAACAACTCACTGACACTCGACAAACACTCGAGATGGACGGAGGTTAATAATTTGCATCCTGGCTGGCTGAATGTGTGCCTTCCCTCTCGGGTCTTTGTGTGTGATATCTGCTACCGTTGGCACCGTGAAGGATGCTGTTTCCTGTCTGCTCGTCATGCCATTACTCCTGACCAGTGATCAGCCATTGTCTGTACGGTGGAGGGACCCAATCCTTCCTAACCAATGAAACACTCTGATGACGCATGAAACGCTCCCTTAATTAGCAATTAGCAGCCTAATTCTCGATGATATATTTAGCCCTCTGTGTCATTTCAGCACGCCTTCTTAAAATAAAGCAGGGAGCGGTGGTCCAGACTTGCTCTCTGCTTTAAATTCAAGGTCAGCTCTGTGGAGACACTATACAAAAGCAGCGGCTCACAAGCAGAGGGGAGAAAACGAGAAAATGCCAGAATCTGGTGGTGTTTTGGGACGTAAAGCCGAGCTGACAGCCAGATCTCCCTCAGGGCGATGCATGGACTAATGGGCTTCTGAGGTGAAATTCAATTTGCCCGCGCCGTTTGCGAACCAGACAGAGCACCATAACATCAATAAAACATACATGCAACTCCGCCGGTGTGCATGAGAGAAATTTGGATTTTCAAATAACCGAAAATCAGGTTAAAAAGTTAAATTAGCTTAATACAAGAAGAAAGAGCTTTCCCTTATTTTTCCAGAGAAGAAAAGTTTAAGAAGCACACGACAAAGAAATCTGTGCTTCAAATCAAAATCAAATCATTTGATATTGATTAATCTGCTGAATACTACATCAACTGATCAATCATTTATAAAATGCCCGAAAATACTTAAAATTGCCTGTGACAGGTTTCCAGAGTCTGATAGGACGTCTTCAAATGACCTCTGTTGGAAGAGCAGTTTAAAAAGCAAAAATCTTTTACCAGCAATTATTTTGGCATCTTTGCTTGAAGCAGTGAGTTATCAAAATCGTAGCAGATTAATTTTCTATGATCAACACATTTAATTGACTAATTGTTTCAGCTTAAGGAAGTGATGTCCACTGCATGTCCAGAAGTATGCGGACAGGTGAACGACACATCCACATGTGACAGCTGAACGTGTGAACAGCCTCCTCTCTTCTGGTCTCAGTCTTTCTACCAGATGTTGAACCAAACAAGAGCCTCAGTGAGGGAACACTGGTCAGATCTGGCTCACGGTTGGTGTTCATCCAAACGGTGTTGGATGGAGTTGAGGTCAAGCTCCATCGCACAAAACTGGGAAAACTATTTCCTTATGGAGCTGAGAGGAGACTGTCCTCTGGAGAAAAATGACAACATCACTTATAGTACCTCAAATCAAAGGTGAAACATCTGATGTTTATGAATCTGGTGACGATGTCGTAGAGTTGGATTGTCCACAGAGGGAGGTCAAAGGTCGGGGAGTGTGTCAGACTGCTGCTCAATTCCACTTCTACCAGACAAATAAACAGTCATCTTAACCATGACAGTGATTTGTAAACAGTCATTCTTGAGGATGATTAGAAAAACAGGTTGTATTTTGTCATCCATGTGGAGGTTTTGTTGGCTTCATGCAGGGGGAATTATGCTGAAACAGGAACTGGACAAATGCAATGTGTTCCCTGAAAGTTGGACGAACACTGTTGCCTAAAATATGATTGTGTGCTGCAGCATCACGATTTCCCTCCATGGGGACAGATCTGGACCGCTAAAGCAAGCAGGCAGATACTTTTACATGTGCTTCCCTCAAAATGAAACTGTCCATACAGGTTGTGAATGAAGTTGGATAACAGTGAGGACTTGAGTCATGCTGAGTGACCGTCTGACTCACCCATTAGTCCTAATTGATGTGTCACGCCTTCTGGAAAAATGAGTACAGACTGAACCCATCTTGTTTGGTTCTGCAACATGTTCAGCAGAGGTCCATCATGTAGATTTGGTGGTTTGCATGTGGGTTAGAAGTTAATAGAAAATTGTAGAAATCTATTTAAAAATTCAACCTGTGTCCCACCTTTGCTGGATGTAAAGATTCATTCTGAAACAAGCTCAGGAGAGCAGTGTGCAAAGAGTCCGCGGGGGTCACCCAGACGTGGCGAGCAGCGCTGTGACTGTTAATGTCTGAATAGGAAGTCATCTGACACGCCGACGCTGAACAAATGCGAGGATGACGTAGCCTATGTATGTTTGTGAAGACTATGAGAAATCCAACAGAATCTCCTTTTTAAGCACAGCTGACTCCAGAGAAAAGGTGAAGTGACTGCTGTGGAGCTTGGGGGTGAGAGACTATTGAAACTGGGGTGAGACAGAGAGAGAGAGAGAGAGAGAGAGAGAGAGAGAGGCTGAAAACAGGAGTAAGAAGCCAAGACTCTGGAATGGGAAGCAATGCAAAACAATACTTGCATTATTAGTAGCTGTCAGCCAACAGGTGGACGGAGACAGAGGGACAGAGTCTGAGGGACAGACGTGTCACAGGAACAGATTTTTAAGCTGCAGGCGACATTGTTAATTCCAATATTAATCATAGAATACCATCATTTATCAAGATGACTTGTTGTTGAGGATGAACCTGTGCAAACAAACGCACCAGACAACAGCAGGAAATCCTGGTTTTGATACTGAAGTCAAGATGTTTGCATGGTGAGAAACCTGCTTATTCATGATCCTGTTTAGAGCGCAGTGAGCAAATGAACTGCAGGGTCACAACATGCAGCAGCCAGCAGTTTTGATTAATGATATGACAACAAGTGCGTCCCTGCAGACTCTCAGCCTCAGGTGTTTAATGCCTCCTAGATCACCTGTATGTAATGGGTGGGGGATTAGTGACTGACTCCTGAGGGCTGAGTGCTCATGTGATGACATACAGTATGTATCTGAAAGGCTCTGATAATCACAGACATGTTGAATTTTGAAAATCCGACAAAAGAGAAGCTCGGAAGTCGAAGCAAGGCCTTTATTTATCACCGCTAACTGGAAGAGTGACTGCAAACAAAATGAATGCCTGCTTTGATTCTATTGTTTGCACTTCTTATAAATGTAAAAACAACAGAAAAAGAGGTGCAACATCGTTTTAAATGTTCACATAATAGCCTACTGTTCGACTGCCCTGTTCTGAATTATACATGCTGCTTCATTAACATATTACTCATTATGACCATTAATGTTTCGTGCACCTCTGCCTCCGTGCTGCAGTCATCTATAATCTGCTCGTGTGTGTGTATTATGCTGTGGGGACATAGGTCTGCTGACACAGTCACATTGTGTGGACTGGGAAATGATTAAGTCTGTGTAATGTAAAACCTAACGTGTGTGTGTGTATGTGTGTATGCACGTGTATTACTTCCATAATGGGGACATATATCTGCCTATTTGTCAATAAGCTGATGAATTTGACAGTCAAAATTAGCTGGCTAATGTGCTATATGCACATAAAAAGAGCGTAGAAACAAAAGATGTGGTAAGAGATTCATCAAACTTGGTGATCCAAGTATTTAATCTGATGCACTAGAAACCAAAATGAACCCAGCTGTCAGAGCCCAAACCTACCAACCACGTTTAGCACCTTCGGCGGTTTAACGTTGTGCTTCAAAGGTCCAATGTGTAGTCCTCATCCTGGTGAAGCTTGGGGAAAGGAGACTCGAAGGAAACTCTGAATGTCAGTGGGAAACAGGGAGCTAGCTGTGGTCTCTCATGTCGAAGTGTGACGTTTTGTCCATCCATCCTGACCGTCTCCCTCTGTGGACTCTGTGGCTCTTTAACAGAATCATAATATTTCTTCCTTTGTCACTTTAACAAAAACTAATGTCGTTGCTGGGCCAAGAGCCACAGCAGCATCAGTTATTTCAGCCAGTCTCCTCGATTCAGACGGCTAAATGAATTGACTTGTTTTTAGTGTCCTAGTGCGACACGAGTGGAAGCTGCAGAACCCAGAAGCACCGCTCGGCCTCCTCTTCCCGCTTTGTGCGCCAGTTTGTTTACCAACAGACAACGTCATTGTCTGCCGAAAATGCTTTAATATCAGCTTGTTAATGGGAAACTCATTTCCTCATCACACAGCTGTGGACAACGATCTGGCTCTGTATCTGACCCTGATGGCCTCTAATGAGCCCCTAACGAGACTAGAGGCCACTAACAGGCCCATAACGACTCCTAACTTGCCTGAAGGTCCTTGACAAGCATAACAAGCTTAATGGATGATTAGCATAATGATTGGAGTGGCTACTGGCGCCCCAATCAGCTCCTATCAAGATGATGCACACAAACACCCTTTTCAGCTGAATATGTCCACAGTTGACTGCTGCTGGTACTTTCTGTAATGAGGTGGTACGCCAGAAAACTCAATACAGACATGAGAAAACATGGAAAAGAAAGATCTGACACTGAAATGGAGGATTTTTGGCATCACCATCTCTGTCTGTCAATACCAAACTGTAAATTGACTTGTCTTCTTCCAGTAACCTCTTGCAATCTCAGGGTCTGTTACAACCACTAGATACAATTACAATACAATCACGTTATGTTTTGAAATTCCCTTGATGATCACTTGATGATCACTGCACTAGACGCTACTTTTTATTGCGTCACTTCAACACCTGCTGAGCCGTCATCATCTCTTACACTCAGTGTTACACTAAGATGACGCTCGAGCTCTCATTAGACGTCTCTCTCATGGGTCCAGCTGTGTTAATGACAAATGACAACATCAACAAGTAATCCTGTAACCTCAGTGCTCCATACTTCCCCTGTGATGGAAGCTGGTTTCAATTTCAGTTGACTTCAAGACCAACATTGACCTGTTTTGACACTTTATGTTCTGTCATCTATAAGCCACCCACTGGACTGCAAAGATCCGCCAAAATGCAGCTTTCATACCAGTTTGGGAACACCACCAACATCAATCAGAAGGCAGAGCTGTCCTTCTGTCTGTCAAAACCATTTTAGTTTTTGTGATGTCTTGATGAGAGACTGACTGTCAGATCACCAACATTATCGAGCAACCAGCACAGACATCAAGGATCTGAGATCCTGCTGACAAGAGAGCAAAATATTCCTGCAGGCCTGTGGGACTTGTTTGTGTGATGAAGAACTGGGAGGAAAAGGAATCAAACCTGAAGTGGAAAGGAAGAAAGGATTTCTTACCTGCTTTGTTTGTAGAATCGATTTTTCTTTCAGCTTTCTGCCGCTAAACATTGACAGCAGGAGTTCTGAGGAGGAAGAAAATATACCGTTCTGCTTTATGGAGTGATGGTGAAGTCTATAAAAACTCCGACAAAGGGTTTTAATGGCAGAAGATGGCTTGTTCTCGAAGGTAAAGGGTGGTCAGAGGATGTCAAAGATCATATGAGAGAGACAGAAACTGAGGAAAAAACAAGGATGGAGAGGAAAGTGGAGAAGTGGAATGAGGAGGAGAGGTCATTAAACTATAAAAGGGGACAGAAGGAGAGTTGTAGAGAGCGGAAAAGTGATCGAACAGGACAAGACTGGAGCTAAAGAGCGATCAATGCAAAGGCCAAAGCAGAGAGACAGCGAAAGGCAAGGAAATTAGGTTTTGCCTATCACAGTCTGAGCTCTGACTGGAGCAACTCCTGCGAGCCAAAAACAAAAAAACATGGTCGTCAATCATAATTGTTTTCATGTGTGGCGTCACACAGTTCACCCTGTTGATGAACTTAATCTTGACGTTTTTCTTCTTTTGTCCCAGTTTCAGTTGAGATATTCCTCCTGTTCCTTTATTTCTATTATGTCAATACAAAAACCAGGGAACGCCTAAACTGAACCCAGAGAAGCTTGAACATTCCTGGGAAAGCAGCTACACTGGGACACGGCGCCGTCTCTGCCTCTGTGTCCACAGGTTGATGCATGACTCAGCCTCAGGGTTACATCAAAGGGGCTGCTGAGTCAAGACAATTACATTCTCCACATCGTCAAAGTGTTGCCGGCAGTCTGAGCTGCAGGGTGACAAAGCCTTTCTTTATCCAAAGAAAACTTTTCAGGTTTGCACCATATTGGTAGCTGTGGTGGCAGATGTTGGTGTGATGCTGGTGGATGGGTTAATGTGAGCAACATGTGCAGCTCTGCAAATCAAGCCAACGCAGCCTCAGAAAGCTCAACAGGACATGCACTGGCTTCCCCGAACAAACCTGTCTCCTACTCTGTATCTGCTGTGATTCATGATCAAACCTTAACTCACGTACACACCAAATCATTTCAAAGCTCAGCAGCCATTTCAGCCTCAGCAGACGAAACTGAGCTTGGCTCAAACTGTCTCTTCAGCACTTCTGAGACTGATTTATCTCAACAGTAACATCTGGCATGAGAGGAGAACCCATATTTTTCAAATGGCAGTTCAGCTACGCAGAACAATTTTGAGTTGTGTTTTGAAGTTCCTTCTGGGCATTTTGACCAAAGGTTTCCCCTGAAGAAAGTTGACTAAAGCGCATCAAATGTATTTTAGCCACAGAGGGATGATAGCTGTAAGCTTGTTGCAGTGCGAGTAGAACAGCCTGACAGTGATTATTTGAGCCAGTTCGTCAATTCAACTTTTTGTACCCACGAAACCCTGCCTTTCAGAGCCCAACCCATGTAGGAGGCTGTGGCCTGTCTCCTCCACTCCCTCCTCCTAACATAAGGAATCTCCCAGCAACTTCTCCACAGTCGCTTTTGGTTAACTCAGCTCTGTCCTCAACACAGTTCAAGACCCCAGGTGAAGAAACTTCATCACCTCAGCATCCCTCCACTCCTCTTCCACTGGATTCACAACTTTCTCAGCACCAGACCACAGGCTGTTACAGGGGGCACAATACCATCATCAGCTGTCATCACCAACCCTCGACCCCTGAGGGCTGTGACCTTCGTCCCTTCCTTTACTCCCTCTACACAAATGACTGTGCCAGCCCTCACCCATCTCCACATACTTCAAATACTCTGTCGACGTTGCCATTTTTGGGCTCCTCAATGAAAGTAAATCTGCAACAGCCGATGAAAACTCCATGTCTCACTTCACACAATGGTGGACTGATGACTACCTGCAGGACAAACAAAAGAACTGCTCATTAGCACATCAAACACATCTCACACTGGACTGAACCCCACCATCAGCATGGCCAGATGTCTTGGACTCACTATAGATAATAGACTCAGTTTTCCCAGCAAAGACTCCATGTCCTCTGTAAACTCAAAGCACTGTCTGTCGCCTCCTGTAGTTGCTTTACAAAAGCACCGAAGCAAATAATTTCAAACCTCAGCACCAATTTCAGCCTCAACAGATTAAACTGAGCTTGGCTCAAACTGTCTCTTCAGCACTTCTGAGACCGATTTATCTCGACAGTAATGGCTGCATAAGAGGAGAACCCATATTTTTGAAATGGCAGTTCAGCTACGCAGAACAATTTTGAGTTGTGTTTTGGTATTGCTGCTGGGCATTTTCACGAAAGGTTTCCCCTGAAGAAAGATGACTTAAGTGCATCAAATGTATTTTAGCTGCAGAGGGGTGATGGTTGTAACGTTCTTGCTCTGCTTGCAGAACAGCCTGACATTACGTGATTATTTTGGTCACTTTGTCAATTTGGCTTTTTTTCTGCCTTTCAGAACCCAACTCCATAATTAAACCCATCCTGCTCTGCTGTTTTCCCTGCTTCTCCACCATGTTGACCATCCCAAACAAAAACAGACTTACTACTATCAGCGGCCTTCCCACTCCCAGACTCCCAGCCATCACACACCCAGCACTCACTACAGCAAATGACACTGTTCATCCCCTCAATCATCAGGCCACATTACTGGGACGGAGATACAGGACCATGAAATGGAGGAGAGATCACTTCAGCCAACGCATTCTCACTGCCAGCTTGTTACATACAGACGCTTGGTCAGGACCACTTGGCATCAGGTTGTAGTGCAAATTTTCAAAGTACCGCCCCAACCTCCTCGATAGGTGGACTTTTCTAGCTTTTTGCACTGCATCAGTTGATGCATTGGGAGTGAGAACAGGCTGTCTGTAGGAGTCCATTGGACTACTATGCATCCTTGAAAAACGACACTAAAGGGGTACCTAGTGCCTTAAAAAGTGACACCAAGGGGTCCGAAGCAAGCATCTATTTGTGATTAGTAGGTCAGTTAAAATGTGTTGCTTCAGCAGGAATTTTGCACCATTGCAGCGTTGAACAAACTGCCTCCCTGACAATGTTGTGCTCCGATATATGAATTCACAAGTGTTTGTGGAGACTCTGCTGTGTCTGTATCTGTGCGTTCCTGCGTTGAATTAGCCGTGAAAGCAAATCTTTCTGATGTCTGTAATGAACCCAGAGACTCAGCGGGACTCAACCTAACCATTGTGTGTGTTTGAATGTGGAGACCAGTGCTGATCCACCAAGCTTTGTCCCCAATCCTGCTGCTCTGCAGGTGAAAGCAGAATGCTATAAAGCTGTGCATGCGCTCAGCAACTCTGTGCTGTGAGTCTGAATGTATGAATGATTGTGAAGCGGCAGGTTTGACCTTTACTTGAATAAATGAAGGTGTAGAAAACATTCAAGTAGATATGAATCCACCAGGTATGATAAGTAGAAGGCGTTCAGAGCAGAAGGTGACGCTTTCATTCTCTTTTTTTTTTTGTCTTTTGATAAATCTTGCCGATAAATGCTCAAGGTCTGACTTGGTGTTTCTGTGCTGTATTCATCGCCCTCTGAATCACTCTGTATAATCACACAGTGAAGGTTGATATATGACTATATGAGTATGTATACACACTCTCACACAGGCACTCACACAGTCCCCAGCCATTCCACCTGCACATACTTTATTTACTACTTTCCTCCAGTTTTTCCTGTGTAGGATCGCTGTATATCTGATGAGAACGTAGGTGAGCTTCTCACTCTAGACTTTCAACAGAAGCAAATGGGATAAAAACAACAAAAACAAAACAACCAATAACCGATCAACAGCAACAATGAAAACACTGCAGAACTTTGATTGCAAAGATCTGTATACCTCATTGATGAAGGCGCATCTCAACCAGTGCAACACTGACGCTCAATGATGTGTTTTTTACATCAATGAGGTGTGTTGGAGGGAAGGACAACTTTAATGAGTGCCATGCAGATCAAAACCACATTTTTATGCAAATATACCTGCAGTCAGTGAGACAGGAGGGTTTTTTCTTTCTTTTCAGGGGTTCAGGGTCATTAAATGTGCTACTATAGAGTAGAAGCTGCTCTCATTATAAATCAATCAACAGGTCTTTCAACACAAAATCTAACAGCAACCGAAACAAAGTTAGTTGTAATTTGTAATAGGGCCTGATCCAACAAGCATGATCACTCAGTTACTTTGCTGAGAAGAACCTGCTTTTTTACACTTAGTCTGCTCGAGCGTTGGGAGGGTTACGAACAACAGAACTGAGACAGTGATTTACTTTATTTGAAGGGGATGCACCATCATCCCGAACGTTCGGACAGATGCAGACAGACGATACCGACCCTGGAACTGAGGTAGACAATGCAGCTTTTCATTGAAAAATACCTCCTGAGGGACGGTTCCAGAAGGTCATCCTGTCCATCACTGCCCGCTCTGAACTGATGTTGTGATGAGTTTTGTTGTTTCGGGCGCATTTAGTTATTTTGAAGGTCTGTTTTTCCTGATTTGGTCTTTTGGTTCCAATGAAGGAGAATCTTGATATTTAAGATAACATTATCCTCCCAAGAAGTTGACCGGTACACACAGATCCCTGATCTCAACGCCACGCAGCCCTGACTGTGAACTTGCTCATACATGCTGTCAGTCGATGTTGTCAGTTGACTTCAGACTTTGTCCATATTGACAGTCTTATCGCCTGAGAAACACATGCGTACACATGCATCACTGACTCCGCCTGGACTTCATGCGCCAGCCTTTACTGCCTGGGGACAAAACAAAAACTCATAGCTCCTACATGACATAAATAATCCACGAATCATTACATCAATAAAACATGAAGCGGGTCCAGCGCGGTGATGTTGGATTTATGGGCGAGGGGTGTATGACAGAGAGTGAGATGCAGGCAAATGAGACTGAATGAAACAGTGGGTTGAGCTGACCTCGCCGTGATCCTGTATGTAACTCCCTGAATAAGATACAGCAGCTATCTGACAGAACACAAGTGCATGATGTCCTGATGGAAATAACAAGGTCCAGTCATGAAAGCAGCTCTGGAAACAGTCAGAGTTACTTAAACACAGTTTAACATCCTGACAGTCTAATACAAGCATCACCAGGATGAAAGAGGGCTCGATGTCACATCTATACACAGATGATGCTGCAGTATCAAATAACTTCTTCTTGGCCACAGACTGTATAATTTTATTTAACCAGGTCTCATTTATCTGTCTTTTCTCCTGGAGAAGACACCATTTCAAGGAATGCAGAATCAAATATAGATTAGAATAGAAAACGAAAATGCAGAAGATAAAAATAAAGTCATAAAACAAATGATCAAGCGTCACATCTTCCTGGCAGTTAGTGCAGGAAGCTAAAAATGCCAAAAACTGCAGTTCCTCAAATGGCCACTTGAGGCTGACTCCTCAGCTTCTCATTAACGAACAACGAGCCCGGAGCCGCTAATGCTGTCAGAAGAAATCTAATAAGATTACTGGATGACTTATGTTTGAAGAGGGGTGATGGGCTCGTTTCATAATGGTTTTGACTATTTTCTTAGCGCGGATATTCGCAGTGGCATCCCTTTGAAGTCTAATTCAGTCTGTTTACTCATAGATCCATGTTGAAATCTGGCCAAAATATCTGTGTGTGTGTGTGCTGCAGAATAAGAAAGTGTGCGGTTGTTGTGACAGGAAGCTTGTTGAAGCTGCAGTCCCACAGCATCACATGAAGAAGAAGTTGAAGTACAACACAGAGGAAGCTAGCGTTCCTTATTAGCTGTGTTGCACTGCTCTCTTTTCTGTAATCCTGCCCTGATGGAGTGGAAGCTTCTCCATTAAAGAGGTTTTTCATGCAGTTAAGAGACAGAACTCGATGGTACAAATACGTCTCTTGAATAAACTGTGTGAGCTTGATGTCCTGTCAGTGACAGAGCTGTTCTGACTGGTGTCACCTGATCGGCTAGCATGTTAGCAGTTAGCTCACCTGGAATCAAAGTTTTGCCTCTTTCCACTCCTCTGGTCTGTTTTTGTATTTGACATTGGGACTGAGTTCAGTGCTCTGTTTTGTTATTTGATGCTAAATTGGTGTTTTTCTGTCTGTCTCCATCAGGTATAAGGCGATAGTGAACCCGATGGACATCCAGACGTCCAGCGCCGTCTTCTGGACCTGTCTGAAAGCTGTGTCTATCTGGCTGCTGTCTGTCCTGCTGGCTGTCCCCGAGGCCATTTTCTCTCAAGTTGTCTCCATGCAGGTAAAATAAAGACACTGACAATACAACAAATACACTACTACGACCAACACCACCTGAACTGATGCAGCAAAGCTCTCTTGAAGACTTGACCCCTGGCCCTTAACTGTGAATAACTTTGGGTTATCTGATGTTTTTGATGCTATCATTATATCGTCCTTCTTCAGATTTTAGTGGAATCATGTATGTAGTGGACAACAGCCATTGAGAGGCCATGTTTAAAGGAAGGGCCTCGCTCTCTTCTTTTGTGTAAAGGTTGAGCCAGTTGGAACCATTTGTGGCTTTTTTTTACAGCCATTGAAATTCAGCAGACAAGGATGCTTCATTGGATAATTTACAGCCAAAGCAAGGAATTCAGTGCCAACAGGGACATTACACAGGGTTTGAAATGAGGAATACAGCAAATGGCTTCAGTATAACAACGTATAGCCTAAATATAAGTACAGATACCCCAAATATAAATATACATGGCATAAATATGTTTCGTCTAAATAAAGGTATTTAACTAGACACGGCGTTAGAAGAAGATATGTAAATGTAATGTACTGAACGTGGACCTGGATGAGGCTTCATGCCGGGGTCCCAGTGCGTTGGTGCAGATATAGTCGTCTGCAGGCATCTGTTTGCAAAGAAATAGTCAGGCAGAAATGGAAACTTGAGTGTGTTCCTCTGTTACTCAATGCCAGCAGTACTTACAGTGAGTCTGACTGCTGGGGATAAAACTGCTTCCTTTCAAAAGAGACCATGTACTGCAAATGGTTCCAGGACAGCTTGCAGTTTACTTTGGCTGTGCCTTAAATAGGCGTCTCAGGGTAATTTTATCGGAAGGGGAAGGTCCAGACGGGACCTGGATTTTGGCCTTGCTTTTCAAAAAAGGAGGTCGCCCATTACAGATGTGGTCACAGCATGAAAAATGCTGCAGTCTGTGAATACTCTGTATGTTTTGCTCCTGAAACCTGCGAATGCTGATCAGAGTGACACAACAATCAATCAAAGCAGCAGCGGCTTCATTTAACCGTGAGCACACGATCTGACCGTGACAGCTCTCGTCGGCGGACGGTTTGTGACCTTCTGCTCGTTCAGACTAAACGAGCGCTGTTCATCACTTCCTGTTGAAGGCTCATCATTGTGCAGCGTCGGGTTTCCCACCAGACAAACAGCAATAAACTGTTTTAGAGTCAGATTTATGAACGTCAAGTGCATCCATTTAACTCTGCAATCTGTTTTATGATCGTTACTCATGTGCTGTTATCTCTGTTCTCTCCTCCTCTCTGTCCTTCACTCCTTTTCCTCTTCTTTTTCTCCTCCTCGTTGGCTTTTCTCTCCATTTCTTCATTCTGTCCATTTTTCCTCATCTTTTCTCCTCTTGTCGTCCACTCATCTTCTCCTCTTTCCTTGCTTCACCCTTTCTTTTTCTCCTTGTATCGCGTTCTCACTCTTTTCTTCTTTTTCTCCCCTTAAATTTACTCCTCTCCCTTACCCTTAACTCCTCCTTTTCTCTTGTCTTTACTCCCTCCTCACCTGTTCTCATCTTCTCCTGCTTTTCTTCATTCATTCATTTTCTCATTTTTTCCTCTTTTCATTGCTCCTGTCATCCAATTTCTTCTACTTCCCTTTCCTTTTCCTCTCCTCTATTCTTGTTTCCCTTTTTTCCTGTCATCCTTTCGTCTCCTTGTCTCCTTAACTCCTCTTCTTTTTCCTGTCCTGTACTGGTTTCATGTCCTCTCCTCATTTCCTCTCCTCTCCTTGTTTCTTTGCCCTTGTCTCCTTTCCTTGTTTCCTCTCTCTTCCTCTCCTCCACTTTTCTCCTGTTCTCCTCTCTGCATTTCCCTTCCTTGTCTCCTTTCCCATTTTGTCTCCACATCTCTATTCCCTCTCCTCCTCTCTCCTCCTCTCGTCTCCCCCTCTCTCTCATCCTCTCCTTGTCTCCCCTCTCTTCTCCCCTCTCCTCCTCTCCTCTCTTCTCCTCTCAGGGTCACAGAGATGACACTAACGTCACCTTTGTGAACTGCGTGCCCTACCCGCTGTCCAATCAGATGCATCCAAAGATCCACTCAGTGATGATCTTCCTGGTTTACTTCCTGGTCCCTCTGGCCATCATCTCGGTGTATTACTACCACATCGCCCGCACGCTGATTAAGAGCGCCCACGACATGCCGGGGGAAGTCAGCGAACACACCAAGAGACAGGTGACTGATGATGAATGAATGAATCAGCTGATGAATGAATGAATCAGCTGTTCAGTCTTTGTCACATGAGGTTCTGCAGGTTTTCATGTCAAACAGACAGAACAACAATTCATTTCATTCGACTCTGGGTTGAGCACGCGTTGGACATAAGGCTCAACAATAAGATAAGATAAGATAAGATAAGATAAGATAAGAAACAGAACAAATAGAACAAAATAGGCAATAAAAAGAGACACAAAGAAATGAAACAGAAGAAAAGTCAGTCAAGATGTTCTCATACAGGCCAATAACACAAACGATTTTACAAACTTCATTTAACACCTTCCACCCATAGACGCTCCGTTCAGACAAGGAAAAACAAAAAGAAAACCAAGAAGAAGAAGCTCAGGAAGAACAACAGAAGAGGGATCAGATGTGCCTCTGAGCTCACATCTGAGCAGCCAAACAAGCCACAGGAAGAAACGATTGATTGCTTATATGAACGTATTGATCTTTACATTTTACAGCTGCTGTAAATGTCAAAGTCAGACACACCAGTACGTCCATGATCGAGTGCATGCACCAGCGTCACTGTGCAGGATTTACATGCTTTGTTTCTTGCCAGCTGAATCTGGGAAAGGTGAGAAGAATGAGCATCGAATGACTGAAAAAAAAGAAAATGCAATATTGTCAGTAACGATCTGATCAAACTCTATAATTAGCAGGCTGTAAATGCACCGAGCTGCTTGAGTTTGTCTGCTGCTCCAGCAGGGAGTCACCCCGACCTGTTGCTCTGTGAGAAAGCTGCTGTTTGTTTCTCTGGTGGCGTTAAACTGAGAAAATTAGCAAGACATGCCACACAGAGAGGCTGTCTGAGCTGAGCTTTGTCAGCTAAATCAGACAACGGGTTGCATCCAGTCAGTTTGAAGGAATTACACGCTAGTTTCCGGTTTTTAAAACTTAATTTTTATTTTAAAGAACATTCGCCCTAATAAGTAAATAAAGTCAAACAACAAAATAAGCGAAGTGCAGATTTCTTGCTCTTGCAGAAGTTCAGCAGTGTGGAAGTTTAGTTTAACGGGATCGACTGGGACGCGATGCTTTTTGCACCCACACCTCCCACTCAGGGAGGTTTAGTGGAGGACTGTGACAGTCGGAGTGAGTAATCACTTTACACCAGCTTGATCCTCACAGATGGAGGAGAGGTCAGAGGGAGGGGGGTGCTGAATTATTAAAGAGCCGACAGCAGCAGGTCAGATCAGGTGTACGTGATCAATGATGGAGCGGCACAGCGTGGAGTTACTGCTGCACCTCTGGGGATTACCATGATAGTAACCACTGCCGGTGATACCTTCAGTGAATACAGTTAATTCTATCAGTCGGGTCAAACTCACCAAACTGCTGCTCTGAGTCTCTCCTTTCAACAGAAACAAGGTTTTTATTGAGTTAAAAGACGCATTAGTATCAACAATGGAAGCATCAGTGGGAGTATTACTGACTTGACTGGATCGACCCTAAACGCCGTCAGACGTTGACTTAATTCGAGTGACTCGACTTTGATTCAAATGACTTGAGACTCTGCAGAGTCAAACGTGTTTCTGGAGCATTCAGTCTTTTGTTGCTGCTGTCCCAACTTGTTTGAAACGTGTTGCTGCATCAAAAAACAGATGTTTACAAAAGTCAATGAAGCCGATGAGGAAAAACATTAAATATATTCTTTGAACTGGATTAGCAAATTCACATTCTGTTCATGTTTTACGCGGCATCCCAGTGATTTCTGTATTCAGCGTTGTAGCACAATAACTGCTGGTTGTAATTATTATTTCATTTGCTTCTCTTTCATGCTCTGTGTTGAGCTCATTATCTGTTGGTTTCATCCTAAAAACACATAAATACTAGAGAGGGAAGTCATTTCCGTGCCGCAGCCTGTGAGCCCCTGCAGGTCTGAACGGGGCTCTTTGCCGTGAAGCTGACCCTGAGACACTCAGGGTTAATGGAGAGCCGCTGACTAACAAACAGTGAATCAACTCCTGACACTGAGAGCTGAGAGAGGACGAGGATGATCGGAGATGATCAGTGAAACATGAAAAATACCGTCTGATGGTCGGTGAAGCACTGCCATTAGTACCTCTGAATTAGTTCCAAATTACAAAGTAATTTTCACGAAACGTAAACTGATTATTAGCAAATGTTCGGAGGTGACAGACCCGTGAAGTAAAGAGTTATCATGAGCTCGACTGGTCTGTGCCGAGCCGTGACCTCGACCCCATCCAACACCTTTGACTATGGGAGCGAATCAGGCTCAACATCTGGAGGAAAGGCTGACACCGACGCCGCGGAGGCCGACACCGCAGCACATTAACGATCAGGGTTTTAGAAGCCGTTAATTAAAACAGCTGATACGACACGTGATAACAAATTGATTCTGTACTCTGCCCATCAAATACATTAAGATCTTTCTCCTCTTTTCACGTCCCTCCATGTCTTCCTCCCTCTGTGTCTCGGCCTGTCACATCTTGTGTTGTTTAATTCATCTCATTACAGCTAAATCCATCTTTGCCCTCTCGTGGGGGAGCGATGCTATCGGCCCTTTCTTAAATGAAAAAAAGCCTCTTCACACGCCGCCCGTATCTCCACATCTATTGAGGTTGGAAACCAATTGCTACATTACCTGCAGACGCCCACATCAATACCAAACACGCCCACTATCTTATCTGAGAGCAGAGCTGATTCATTATGTTCCCAGAGATAAGAAATACATTAGAGGGCACACACACACACACACACACACACACACACACACACACACACACACACACGCACACACACACACACACACACACACTCACACACACTCTCACACACACACCAGAGCCAAGCCACATTTCAGACCCCGTCATCTGAAAACACTCATTTAGGTGTTTTTTTGAAGTTCTTGAGGCCAAAAAATACAGTTTTTGTCAAAGATATATCCTCTCAACGACATTCACACATGTATAAATACTCATGTTCATAAGATAAGATAAACTTTAATGATCCCATGCCAGGGAAATTTAGTTGTTACACACAGCACGAATAAAAAGAAGAGGATTCAATGGAATAAAAATTACTTGATGGAGGATTTTGCAGGGTAATACAAATAAGAAGTATGCATTTTTATGCATTTTGTAAGCTGTCATATCAATAATGGAAACCTGCGTGACGCCGTGAGTCTTCTCTTATTTTAAGTGACAGCTCCAGAACAACGAAATAATTGCGCGCTCATGTGTTTGACAGAAAAATACCTAAAAACTATTATCATTATCTGTGAGCTTTGGCTGCAGAATCAATCAGACCGGGGGCTCCACAGCCATCGACTCGGCAGGCGGCGCTGACTGAACTTAAATACTGGCGAGTAACGTCTAAAACAAACAGAAAACAACTTTGCCTCACCCCACAGGAGGGCTAATAATGGCAAAAAAACAGCTGATAATGACTGATGATCTGAGGCAGAGGGTGGGGGGTGCAATTGATTTTAGATGTGAGTCAGCGTTTTGGTATGCAGAGCTTCCCACCACTTCACATCATTCACATAATTGCTACTGATGAATCCATTTAGCGCCACCTCCAGCAGCCAGGGTTCAACCCCGACACTGTGAGGCTGTTTATTTTTGTTACTGAAGTCATTGAACTGAAGAGCTTTTAGTTTAGCCTTTTCTTCTAAAGCTAAAGTCTGGGATTCACACAGTACAGCATCACAAAACCCCAAAATGTGTTTGCGAGTTGAAGGATTTTGTTTTTGGTGGTTTGGGGTCAGAAGAACCTACAACAAAGAGGTCTGATGTATCAAGCATGGCCGCTTTTAGTGACACCCAGGCGCCAGGTTTCAGCAACCAGGGTTCATTCGGCTCCGTGCCTCTTTTCGGATGAGCGTTTCTGTCATGTTTTTGGCCTGTTCCACTTCCCGTCGAGGTTTTGTTAGCTGGTGCTTACTGAGCGGCCGGTGCAGCAGCAGTATGGCCGCAGTCATTTCAAGTGACAGCTGATTGACAGATGCAGGGTTTGACAAAATGATTACACAAGCGGGCGGGTGACAGAACCTGCCTAAAACCTATTGTCCCTGTCAGTGTGGCATGGCTGCTGGTGATGAGAGTGCAGGACACTCAGGCACTGAGCTGACAGGCAGCCATGACTCAGGCTGCAACCAGCAAGCTGACTCACAGCATTAGAAGAAACAACAACAAAGCAGCACCTTCCAGCACTCATCCAACCAGAGCGAAGGAAAGGAAAGTCATGAGGTGCAGACGTGTTGGTCTCCAAAAGGTCTGGTTTATCTGATCACACCTGTCCGTTTGATTTGCATGCATTTACACCTGCATTAACACCTGTTTTTCCTCATCCAGATAACCTTTAAGCAGCGACAACTGAGGGTTGTTTATGAGCGATTCTGTCAATTCGAGCGATTCGAACAATGACCTCCAGCACCGTCATGAACGCACCAACGGCAACCATTATGTGTTGTGCTGCCAGATGAGATTTCTTCTGTGGAACCTGAATTCGTGAGATCACACTGAATCCATCTTGACAGGCTTATGTGCATGTGGCTGCACGACAGCCATTTGGACCAATCAGCATCCGATGAGGAGTGACTGTTTGCGACAGGCAGGCGTGCTTTAGATGTGAGATACGATTGTAGGGCTGAAGGTAGAGTAGGTCTTTCTGCAGAGACACAGCAGCTGCCTACCACATGGTAACACCCACGCTGAGGTTCAGCCACCTGGTTATCAGCTGTTTCATACATATTTCAAGTTTAGCACTTTTTCCTGTAAAGTTGAGATTATTTTTCCTTTGAGCAAATCTCCAAACTCTGTTTCCTCTGGATAATCAAGCTCTGCAGTGTCAGCAGTTTGTGGAGGTGGCTGGGGTTTTTTTCTCATAGTGTTTACAGGAGTGCTATTGTTGTGCACATTTATACACTGATGTGACTAAAGCAACCTTTTTGATTAAGGGATTCAAGCATTATTACCTTTTTCTAAAAAAAAAAAAAACCCCAACATAATACGCCCTTAAAGCATGTTTGTACTTTGAGATCTCACCTCCGGCATCAGGCTGGAGCGACTCTGTGCACAGTAATGTGATAATGTGATAATGTTTATCTTACAAACAAACAGAAACAGACACAAACAGAGAAGTATAATCTTCCAAATACAAATCTGAAAACACACAACGCCATAAATAACAGCTGCAGGAGTTTAAAAACTCCAAGAATTTCCAGGATTTGCTTTTTCATTCCACATTTTCTTGAGAAACAATAAAGTTCCGAGTCAGTGAAAGTCACGACCCGCGGCTGAAACTGAAAACACCAACTCTGAACCTCATTTTTCAAATTAAAGTGAAAAATCGGCCGAGCTGGACTCGTTGGTCCTCTGAGAGCCTCTGATATTACATCTTTGTCCCCTTTCATCCTCTGCTGTCCTTCAGGATACAAACATCAACCCGGTGATAGTTTACTGTTTGCTTATGTAGTTTTACTTATTATTATTATTATTCACCGCTTTGCTGCAGGTGCATCACCACACGCTGAGTAATTCACTGCGTCTTCTTCTTCTCTGCAGATATGTCATCATTTCAGCAGCTGCTTCCAGGTCTTGACAGTAACAAGTTGTAATATAAACAACAGACACTGTAAAAGACTCGCCGTTCCCTTAAAGCTGCTCGGGGGGGAATTTCCATGTGCTGAATGTAATGGTTCAGCTTCCAGTGAAGTCATTTGAACAGGATGCGCTGACTCTGAGAGCTGAGGTGAAGCTTCCCAAAGGCAGAACTGCAGGCGTCGCCGCTCGGTGCTCCTGCTTTATTGTTTTGTTTGTAGCAGTCAAACTTCCAGTTACAGTTACAGATGTTTGGCTCGTTGGAAACATGTTAACAGCCCATTTGTGATCAATGTGTTAACAAATAATGAGTCTCACCCTCGTGTCGGCGTCCATGACCTCAGGGTCAGCTGCTGAACAGCTGCTGGTTTGATGTCAGAAACCAAAACAAAAATGTGTTGTTTGTTTCATGTTCATCTCTCAGCTCCTGATTTCTGCACCTTTCAGCAGCTGTTTCATGCATGCTCAGAGGGATATGACACATCTGACACGTGATGAATTAATTCATTGTTAATGCAGAGAAACATGTCTCACATCAGCCTCTCAGTGTACATTTATGCAGTAGAATATTATTCTGCGTTTGTATTGTACTGTCTCACGTGTGCAGTCGTTACCGGGCACCGACCGACAAAGCAGCAACAGCAGCAGAAATAAGAGCACCTACAACAACATTCAGAAACATGAAAGCTGGTTGCAGCAGTTTAACCCAGACTTTCTGTTTTCTGCCTCTGATACAAAAACAATGACAAGAGTTCATGTTTATTCATGAAGCCTCGACAAAGGAAAAGCCAGAAAAACCCTCGAGCAGCACAGTTTACAGAAAGAAGTGTGTGTGTGTGTGTGTGTGTGTGTGTGTGTGTGTGTGTGTGTGTGTGTGTGTCTGCACAATGACACAATGGGGTATAGTGACGTCTTTCAGTTTCACATCTGTGATTGAAATCAAGCAATGTTTCATTTCCTCTTGAGTTTATTACTCATTCAAACGTGCAAAGTGTGTTTTAATCATCTTTTTGCTCATCAAAATATACGGATGACAACTTGCTCTGCAGTGCAAAAATAATGTTCAGGAGCTGCTATGACGTGCGAGACAAGCGTCACATGACTGACTGACTCCTGCTGGCTCTCATTACCTCTTTAAAGTATTAGTACTATTAGCATCGTTAGCCTGTGTCTCTTTCGTGACCCTCACCTTGCAGCATGTTTTAACAGTCTTACAGAAAGAAGACTGACGGAGTTCAGACTCTTCAGCTTTCTGCAGCAGGGATCTATCGGTGTTCGTGCACGGAGCGATGGCTGAAGTCAAATGAACGAAGGAAAGGATCTACATAACTCATTCTGCTGCTGCAAATGACAAAAAGGCAGAGGACAAACAGATTGATTTTCCTTTTGAGCTCTGGCGTCGATGTGATTGGTTTGCTGTAAAATCTCAGCTCAGATGCGTCACCTCAAACTTGATTTGTGTGTTTGGTGAGAGGAAAGCTGCTCAGGAGATTAGATAATAGGTATGTTTGGATGTTGCCGTGAATGACGAAGATTTGTGGAGAAAACTGATTCAAGAGCTGCTTTGAACCATCGAGAATGGATATTACCATGTCACATGAATGCAGCATAAAAAACATAATGATAGGGAGTCATTACAAAAACAGCATAGTGGACATTGTCTCATTTGGCTGATTGAACGTGAGCAGTCGCGTCTCGACAGAAGCTTTAAAGTCAGTGAATGTGACGGAGCTGCAGCTCTTCAGTAACAAGTGAAGCCCTTTGATCTCGTGAATAAATGCTCCAATCAACATTTCAAAGCAGCAACTTAAACTCTTCACCAAGGAGAAGCAGGTGCGAGGTGACAAAAGCAGCTTCTTCTGAGCTTTTTTATTGAAAAAGATCTGTGAAGAGAAGAAGATTAAAGGGACAAACAAGCCCACATTTCTGTGAGACCTATTCAGTGATTTGGAAATCTAAAACAATTATCCAAAATAACAGTTTTCTCCTGAAAGAAACAAGCTGCTACCAACTGCTCTTGGTAGAAAAACAAAACTCAGCCGCTCAAATGCCTAAAATCTCCATTTACGTCTACAATAACTTCTAACGTCCGTGTGAATGACTGCGTGCTGGAGACAAAGGAGAGAGCAGCGTGGCGTCGTTGTCGTGTGAAGTGGTGAATATGATGAACATCATAGCTGCTGAACGTTCATTTGTGAGCATTTTATCGTGGTGATATTAGAATTTAGCTCAAAGCATTGTTGTGGCTAAGTGCAGCCTCACAGAGCTGCTAGCATGGAGGACGACTGGCTCCACGTGTCAATCATTAACCTGTCGTCTAGGCAACCACACAGATCTCAAAACACAAAGCTTTGAGTTCATCGTATCTGTCGCTTCATTTCACGTCTGTAAGCAGAATAAATAACATCCTCTTAGACTTAATCAGTCATTCAAATGGTAAATGCATAGAAAGACAAATGAGATTTTGTATCTGAGCGTTGAATGGACATTGAAGTAGATGCTAATTTTCGTCTGTTTGTTAAGAAGAGAGACAACATGACCAACTCACCCACCTCCATGACTGTGGAGCTACCATGAAAACACACCTCAACCTCCCATTCACTTCAACTACTGAATGCATGAGAGATACTTTCATCCCTGTTGTTTTTGTGTTTTTCCTCCCTGGGCTGTCATCTGTGTGAGTAGGTTATCAAAACCTATGTTTAAGTTTATTGTCAGGCGGCAACCTTTAGTTAGCCACATGATGACGAAGGTCCTGTACACCTAAACTCATGCAAACTTACTTCTGAATATGATTTTCCATTTCTGCCAATAGATCCGTCTAAATCTCACACACTGGACGTTTAATGTATTTTTACTTTACTGCCAAGAATCGGATAAAGGTGCTTTTGTTGCCATTAGAGTTGTTTAGTTGACTGCATGATGGATGTAGAATAGTTTTGGGATGCATGACGGGAGACTGTTTTTCATCTGCAAACCTGACAGCATAACAAGCGTACAAATGAAGAAACGCTGGCTCCGGGCTTCGGCATTCAGTATTTGGAGCGTAATAGATATATGAGAACTTGCCGCCTCGCTGCACCTCAGTCACCTCAGGTGTCGATCTGTCTCAAACGTGCCTCTAATGGGACCTGGCAGCCTGTAACTCCCAGGTGGCTTTCCAGGCTTCCTCCTCCATGACAAAGGCAGCGGTTAGCGGCTCTGCTGGAGATGATTTATCACCACTGAGCTCAGGAGAAACTCCACTGCAAACATCTGAATACGCTCCATCCTGTGGAAGCTGCTGCAGGTGTGCTGTGCACTAACACACACATACAGAAAGTATATTCATACCTTCAGAAATGCGTGTACACACACATTTACACATACAAACTCACATAATCCGCCCTTCCAGATGGGTTGTGGCCTAGAGCCACAGGTGCCTAAGAGGATCTTGGGAAAAACGCCAAACTCTGCCCGACTGCTGGCAGACAATCAGAGCAAACACAAATCAGCGGCAGCCAGCCTGGAGAGCAGAGATGATCCGGCCCTGTAATCAGCAGACTTTGCTGCTGGTTAACTTCTTTTTTTTAAATTTACTCTTCGGCGTCTTTAACAGGTGACTCAGTCAAGGCGAACTGCCGTCGGGCTCTCTGAAGTCATAAGCTGGAACCTGCACCCGCAGAATCTAATCAGCTAAAGAAGCGCTCATTGTGAAAATTAACTAAAATGTTTCTCCAAACTCACATAATCTTCTTATTGTGTGCAAATTACTTTTGACGTCGCTGCATCAGGTGAGCGTTCCAGAGGTGTCAGAGGTCAAACTCCAAACAGTAAACAATAGATTGGCCGCGTTTCTAATCACCAACATACAGTCTGATGGCGTGTGAACGTAGACTCTGTGGATGCTGCACAACACTTATTAAACACTTATTAACTCATTTGTCTGATGACGGATCTGCTTTTAATAAACCTTTTCTCCTTCCTCTGCCTGAAGCATGCCTCTGTTTGGGTGTGATGGCTACTGCACGTATCCTGTGTTCTTTTGGACTGTTGGTTTTATGTTTCATCTGAAATGAACTCGACTAATTGGAAAAATACAGTTAAAGAACATTTTGGGAAAATGTGCTTATTTTCTTTCTTGCCAAACGATAAATGAGACGATCAGTCTTCTATCAATCAGATGAATACATAACTGCAGCAGTTTTAACAGGGTTTGTGTGCCCAGCCAAGAAATAATCTGGCACATAACCCCACCATAAAATCCAAACTTGCTCCCCTCTAATCCATTTTCTGCCACGTTGAACAAATGAGATATACTGTAAGTAAGCTAATTAGTGAGCTTTAAAGGAGCTGTTAGGTGGATTTTGTGACCTTTGGACAGAGCCAGGCTAGCTGTTTCCCTTTGTTTCATTTATGCTAAGCTAAGCTAAGCTAAGCTAACTGCCTGCAGACTTCATGTTTATTGCACAGACATGATATTGGTATCTATCTTCTCTTGTAACTCCTCTCTATGGAACATCAGCAGGTCTGTGATGGGAGGTGAATTCCTGCATGAACCTTTATTTTACACCTGGTACTGACTACTTCCTGTATTGGCACTGAACATTGGTATTGGATGCAAATTATGAGGTGTAGAAGAATCCAGTGAAATGCATGATTCCTTTCTCTGCAGTGATCTCAGTTAATATCGGAGTGCCTAAAAGTTCCTACAAAAAGTGAACTTTCATCACGAATTCTTCATTTATCTTTCGGCACTGAAATAGCTGCTACATCCTACTAGAGGCAAGAGGCACCATTTGACCTCACGTTTTGGACTTAATCGCATCAAGCCTGTGTTTTTGATGTGCCTTTAAATATGCCTCATGATAGAAGATTAGTTTTATTTCAAAGTGAAACAAAGTGAAGTCCAACACGTGCAAAAAACGTGTTAACGTGACTCTGAAGAAAGGCAAAAAGACCTCACAGAGCGCAGTGAACTCCTCGTGCATCGTGCATTGACCTTGTCTGAACAAGCCGGCGGTGTAACTGGTGCAGTGCGCTCCAGTTGATTGTCCTTTTTTCCAGTTCACTGCAGTGACGTCAAGTTCAGCGATTTACTGAAATACCAAACGGATGCTGAGAGAAGAAAAAAAAAAAAAACCCTGCCTGCACCTGATGGAGATAAATATCCTCCACCAAACCCTCCATGTGGCCTTATGTGTTGATATACATTACGTGGATGAGCGGCTCCAATGTGCTCCTTAGGGATTCATTTGTGCACATAATGGATTTAGAAGCATGTAAAAAGAAAACGGCAACAACATGCGGCTCTTAAATCTCCCCATCAGTTTAGCATCAGCAGCGAGTACATGGGAAGGTCAGAGGGTCTGATGCGTTTGACGTCTGCAATACACAGACCAGCACTCTGGAAAACACTGTTGACATTTGTGTGTGTTGCGTTGAATCCCTGTATGCAGAGATGGCAGACCTGTGCAAAGTGCATGAGTGGCACAACTGACCTTTTTCATACGTCTCTGGCAATCTCCGAGCATCCGCCTGACAAGGTCAAACTCCTTGTAAGTCGCCGTACATGTAATGCATTTGGTGCTTAAACACGACTCCTGGTCCATTCTGTACCTTCGTCCATCTCTTTCTCGATTTCCATCCATTTCATCATCAGTTGAAGGAAGCTTTTAGCATGCGGATCCGGTGGGAGTCAAACCTTTTACCTTGTCAAACATGATTACATTTTCCCGCCCAAATATGTGATTGTTGCTATGAAATAACTGCTTTTAACTGCGCATATTTATTACTTGTATCAGTTATTTTTGCTTTTAAGCGTTCCTGCAGGAAGCATGACGGACTTTGAAGCTGAAGTCATCTGTAGCTCGGTATTTTAGCAGTTAATGGCTTCCTACTTGCAATATTTTGAGCACTGGACTCAAACCGAACTGAAGACACTATTACAAGCACTTTAGTGTCTGACAGGTTCAGTCTGGATCTTCAAAAAGCAACCGTGTCCCCTGAAATCTACATTCATACACTGTTAATTTACAACAACAAATATGGTTTGAAAGAAATGTAATGTCACCCAGGTTGCATTTTATTTATTCACATAATGATGAAACATAATGATAGTTTTCATGAGTATATCACAAAACGTTCATACGAATCTGTCACATTTTGACTTATAATATGTTTATTCTGTTTTTCTGCAACATCCACTCTTGGTCTTGATGCCTCCTGACTTCCATGGAGTCGGGAAAAACCATGAACTTTACCCAATAATTACAGTCCCTCCAAATCTTATCCTCTAACATTAATTAGTTGTACAAACGTATTAAGAGGAAAAATCACATTTTAGTTAAATATGTAATTAGTCTGTAGTACAACCAAAGAAACATCATGTCCTTGGTCTTGCAGAAATATTAATTAATGCTTTAAAATGAATCAAATCAATCATCATTCTACATGTTGTGTCTGTGTTAACTTTGAGGTAATTACTCTGGACCCAGAAGTAGAGCTCAGTCTCGGAGACCACGTAAAATTTAATTAGTTAACGGTGGAAATCTGGGCCAAACGTAGTACAACTACAACACACGGATCCGACAGAGAGCAGTGAGGTACTGAGGTTTATATACTGCAGGCTACAGGTGGAGGTGATGAGTGGATTGGCGGCAGGTGTGCAGGTGAGGTGATCGAAAGAGACACAACCACACACAAACAGATCCTGACATACCCCGACAACCTGCAGTATGTCAGCAGTACCACATTGAAAACACAAAGTTCCCATGTGTGACACCTACAGTTAAAGCAGCTCCCGGTATGTCATCCTGAATATGAGCTCCAGTTAGTATCGTGCTGAAGTAAATGAGCTTTCTTTATCTCTCATACATGATTATTCCTCTTTGTGTCTTTTTATCTCTGCTCCTCCAGATGGAAACGAGGAAGCGTCTGGCCAAGATCGTGCTGGTGTTCGTGGGTCTGTTCGCCCTGTGCTGGTTCCCCAACCACGTGCTGTACATGTACCGCTCCTTCCACTACCACCAGATGGACCTGTCGCTGGCTCACCTCGTCATCACCCTGCTTGCCAGAGTCCTCAGCTTCTCCTCATCCTGCGTCAACCCCTTCGCCCTCTACCTGCTCAGCGAGAGCTTCCGCAGGCACTTCAACAGGTCGGATCCCTCTTCTCAAATAAGAGTTTCTGGTTCCTGTCAGACATCAGTCTCGCCTTTAACTATGTCCCATTAGGAGACTGAAACCAACAACATGGTAGTCCATCTCTCCATGCTTTGTCTTCCCAACCCTGTCTGTGGCTCTCAGCCCATTGGCTCCTTCTGAAGACACAAATCTTAAAGAAACTTCTCCCAAATATACAGTTTCATTTTTTAAAAGAGTCCCAGTAGATTTGTTGGGGACTATTAACCAGCTTTATTGGCCAGGTACGTGTACACAAACAAGGAATTTGATACCAGTTTTAGGTTGTTCTCAGTGGTTTGCATCCAAATGTATCGCAAATTTTAGCCGAATTTAAAGAAAACACGATGAGATGATGACATTTGTGTTTGATGTACTAATGTGAGGAAGGTCACATGAGAACAATCTGTGGAAACAGCGTCTTCTTCTCCTTGGGGTGAAAACAATGATGGAAACACATCTGATGTTAATTTAGATTAACTTCAAGTTCATTTGTCATATTAGATTTAGATTTGAAGTTAAAAAAATGCGACAAACAAAGAGGTCGGGGAGGTGGAGGGAGCTGCAGCAACAAATGGCGTTTTGAATATGACTGGACACCACTTGTCAACTGGGAGCCAAACAGCTGATGAATGAGCCGGCGACTGTGATGCGTGAATGACTCAGCGAATGCAAGCTCAACTCCAGCGATCTGACTGATCTAACACTAAGCTCATCGTCACATTCACAAGTCAATACAGTATTTGTACTTCACCCATTTTAAGAAGAGCTGGATTCAAAGCTCCTTCTCATTTCCACCACGGAGACAGAAACATCGAGATCTGGATATAATCCCAAATTCTCCAAATCATTAAGTAGCTTCAGTTGTTAAATAGATTTTGTTTGCCGCTGAGCAGCAAAATGTTGTGTTTCCACGTGTCAGCAGGCAGTTTCACAGAACGGTCTGCTCCCACCCAGAGAGAAAAGAGAACATTTCACAGTATTACTCCAATGAATTTCCCATAAAGAGATTGCAAACACGCAGAGAGTGAATGCTGGAACAGTACTTTTTTTCCTCCATTGATAATAATAAGATATGTTGCTGCTATTAGGATTGCAAACAGCTGAGACTCGCTTCTTCTCTGACAGGCTGCTGCTCAGTATTGGCAGGGTGTTGCTGATTTTTCGCATTCTGTGTACAGACCATGGTAAACTGCAATTGAAGACTAATCAAAACTTTCCAGCAGGCTGAACATTTGTAGAACTCTGAGCACTCACAAACAGATTCAGGAAGAAACCAGATGGCGAGCACTTCATTTCCCACTGTAAATGGAGTGAAAATGAAGTAATCATGGCTTCGTCATTTTCTAAATCTCCTTTTCCCACTTCCACTAAACATCCTGCAACTTGTCATTATTCTACCTCGGCAGGATGGAAACTCTCCTCATAAATCTTTATGCCAACTTCGGCACAATCCTTCCAAAAAGTGCGACTGTCACAGCGAGCCACAGTAACCCGGAGACAGGCTTTGTGCTTTCATTTAGGTCAGATTTGCAGGCAAATCCTCAGACCTCAGAAGCAGCAGAGAATAGGCAGGAAAACTAAAATGTGCCTTTGGGAAGCAATTATACTGGAGCTGTGGCATGAAGCTAGTGCCATAATTCACCTGACTTTGGATTTATTTCTTATTACTATTCAGTTTTGTCCAATTGTGAGGATTTCCATGAAGTACAGAAACCTTAAACCTTCGCCTTTTGTACCCAGGGAGCTAGATAATGATCTTTATTTCCCTGTTTTTTAGGATCTACTTACATTCAACTAAGTGTGTACATCCAACAAGTTTCATCTTTATTTTCCGTACACCTGTGCTGTTTTGTGGAGGCATATGTACAACATGAACAGTAAAAGGTCTTGTTTGTCCGTGCTACATTAAGAACACGTCAGGCCTTTGTTGCACTCAGTTCACTCTTCTTCTTCCTCTTCAGTCAGCTGCGATGTGGCCGAGGTCCCCGTCCCGAGCGCCAAGCCAGCTACATGCATAGTACCTCCCACATCCGCCTAACCTCCATCAAGAAGACCACACCCACCGCTGCCATCATCGCTCCAGCAGCCAACGGCAACTCCAACAGACAAGAAGTGGCTCTGTGAAGTGGGAGGCGGTGATTTCCAACTTAACCTCATCGAGGACTCCTGCAGCCACCAGACCGGGAGAAGTATTTAGAGTTTAGACGGGCAGAGGAAACCCTACAGGCTTGTAGCGGTTGAATGATTGTTCCAGTCACTCCTGTCAAATCGGATTTCATCATCTACATCCTCAACTTGGCAAGTGCCTCTTGGAAATACAAGGTCCGACATCGAAGGGAAGAGCAAAACCCAAAACTTCACTTTTCTACAGCCACAACTCTCCAGTTTTATTGAAATATGTTTGCTAAAAGTAGAACCTGTATCTTACTGTTGGAAGACGTTAAACTTTCAAAGAAGGATTTAACAAACCAAGTCCAAGGCTGTGAGGACGGACAGTCCTGTCGACAGCATGGTTACCACGCTAGCATGTCTGCTGTGAAAGCTTGTTTCTGTGTGCTACGTTGCCGTGATGCTCATCATCGATTGATCTTAAAAGCCATTTTCATCTATTTGGTGACACTGTATTGATCCACAGAGGAGGGGAGTTCTGCCTCTTTCTGTCAGCTGCCTCTTGATAAGGAGGGTGAGATAGAGAGCATTATCCCCAAAGACATGAGAAAGTTGACCTCTTATCCAAGGACACCTCAGTGAATGCTTGGACCCGTTGGAGGATTGAACTCTCCAGTTATGGGATGGTCTCTCTCTGAACTCCAGCTGCAACCATTTCAAAGATTAATGGAACAAATCTGTAGCAGTTAAAAACTACCCGAAGCCTTGTAAACCAAAATATCTCCCCATGTGGAGGAAAAGCTCTTTGGTAAATGTTTGGTCTGTGCTCTCTGTTACTCTCTGTGTCCACCAGGTGCAACCTTTTTGACAGCTAATGGCACTAAATGGATTCTTGTGGAAGGTGCTACTGTAGCTTCGCTTTCTGTTGGTCATGATGTCACATCAGTGGGTGCGCTCGTCTGCTAAACAGTCCGCATGTGGTTTGTGGACTTGCAGGGTGCCGAGGCTACTGCGACCAGCCTTCTGGTCCATGATGGAAATTGTCCAGTGTGGTGGCCTCAGGATTGTATCTCTGCTTTTTGCAGAAAATGTACTTCTGATGGCTTCATTGACCTGTGACACTCCAGCACACACTGGAATGGGTGCAACAAGTGTGAATCAGAGAGGATGAGAGTCATCACCTCTAAGTCTAAGCCATGGTACCCTGCCGGAAAAATGGGGTTTGCTCCCTCTAAACAGGAAGTAAGACGCTACCCCAGGTGATGAAGTTAAAGGATCTCGGGGTCTTGTTCACATGAGTGGGTAATCAGAGGAATCTGCAGGTTGCTGTGTAAGAGACTGGTACCTCTTCAACATGTACATTTGTACAGATGTCCCATCTGTGCAGCAGAACCATGTCACGCTCACCGCTCTGCTTTATTATTCTTCCTGTCAGATTCATTAGTTGTGACGGGGGATGCCCCCTGGAGAGGATACAGCAGTTTCTAGTAAATTATTGAGAAATTACAGAGCTTTTAAGTTAAGTGTTACCTAGTTGAACATAAATCAGGGAAGCATTTTACTAAAAGGTAACTCCATTCGTTTTCAAACAAAGCCAAATCACTTGTGTCATGTAAACCTTTAAAGATAAGTCACTAAAGGGTCTGACGGCATAAAGCGAGGTTCCCGGTGGACGCACAGACTAACAGACGTGTAGTGTCAGTGCTTTGTGTTGCTGCTTTGGCGTGAACTGACAGGTGCTGCAGTATGTGTACACAGATCGACGTGCCGTATATTGAAAACAGCCACGTACAGAAAAAGCTTTTGATCACATTTTGATGTTATTTTTTCCGTCTTTGAAATGTTTGATGTGTTTTTCAGTGGAAGGCATGCTTCATGAAAATAATGCTCGAATCTCATGAACACACATAATAAATGTACCTGTGTGAGCGCACAAACACACATCAAGTCCCAGACTCGGTTATTAAGCAGCACTAAAGGTCGAGACAGTACACGTTTGAAGGCAGCCTGATTACTGGTTGTCACTTTGGGCTCTTAGCTCATCAAACACACAAGCAGGTGTCAGTGAAGCTGAAATTAGAGCAGGTAGGCGGGTGTCAAAGCATGTGAATGCACCTGTTGGTGGCTGTCAATACACATGGGAAAGAACAGTGTAGCTGCGTGCAGCTTGACAGCTGATAGGACATCAGCTGGAGGGGAGTTGAATATCGAAGGAAGTCCCTTTTTGCAAACATTATTAAAAGTGAGGACAGGTTCAGTGATTCATTCAGACACTTTGCTGTGATTTACTGCAGGGATTTAACCCTTCAGCGACCTCCTGATCACTCTGATGGTTTCAGCGCTGCCCTGCTTCTCATGCTGAGTACAACAGGTCTTCTTTAAATCCACCAGGAGCTGCACAGTGTTACAGGTATTAAGGAAGGCGCCTTGTCTTTACAAAACGCGCCAGAGGCCTCAGAAAGAACAGCTTAAACTCTCATGAGCGTGCATGGCTGTTTTCAAGCCCTCCCGAATTGATGGTGGTTGAACCTTTGTCCATTTGCCAACGTGGCTCACCATGTAACCGTAGGACCCAGAGAGGGAAACAATACAACTGCCATATGTCCGTGAAGACTGTCATTCATCCAGGTCAAGGCACTTCTAGGTGTTATATTGGATGAAGGTGTGAAGCCCTCAAATAGTGATGATGGAACAGGAACAGTTCGTGTGTTGGTCCGGTCAAGTTATAACAGCCTGACAGTTTAGGAAATGACTGCAGACGCAACAGAGAGGAGAGATGATGTGACACTTTCAATGATGTTTGCTCGGTCCTCCGCTCACAAGGCCGAGCTCCGACAGCAGCCACTGCCTGTGAGCACAGCTGCAGCTGCTCCGCCTGCCTCTGCTCGGTCAGTCTGTGGCTCTGGACACGGTTATTACTCCTTTTTATTGCCCTTATATTTACATGAGCCAAGAAAGCCTTGTCGAGCCACACAGGATTTAAACCCGCAGTGCTTCAATGCTCAACGCTCAGCCACCACCACAACCACCTCACTGCACACACACACAACACCTGCATTCAGAACAACCAAAGCACATGGCTACAGCTACAATCACAGCGACAGTCTGCATCAGTCAGCCTCAGCTGCTCCACCAGTCATCTACCCAGCCGCGATGATACCGACGTGCCGCTGAGCAGCCTCAGCAGAGGGTATGCCGACTCGCGCTGTGGCCACAACCAGCTGCAGTCTGCTACATAATACAGAATGTTTATAATACAGATCAGCCTTCCTCTGTGGATCAGAGGGAATGCGAAATGTATTACGAGGGGACCACCATGACCTTTCAGGGGACTCGGTAAGCCAGTCGCAGCAGCTGCCGACCAGTCAAATCACTCGACACCCATGAAACCGTCAGCAGCGACGGCTCGCTGTTTATGTTTGATATTAAAAATGTAGATTTTATTACATCTCCCAAGAAGGTTGGATAATCTGTTGGCGACAGAAAAACGAGTAACATTTCACTTTTTTGCTGCATCTCTAATAATAATAGTGCCAAGACGTTGAATGAAGCTTACGATGCTTGAGCTTAGGTGTAGAAAAGTGCAGACGGAGGGGAAACGGTTTTTCAAGAAGTCACCCCACCAGGGTTTTCCTCATGTCAGGAAACATTTAATCTGCACGTCACGCGCCAGCTCGTACATGTGTTACAGTGTAAGAGCAGCAGTTACAGTCTGTCCTGAGCCTCCTGAAACTGTGCAGACTACTATGCATGCATGTTATTAAAGGGGGACAGACGATAACCACCATCTAATTGGATCATCTGAGCATAACATTAACTCAGTATTTATTATGCTACAAATGATAATTCACTCTCTGATAATGGCTGCCTTCTGCGCATCCAATCACACCAATCTGTCTAAGACAGTGCTGAAATCTGAATTTCTCTCTGCTGTTTGTCTCTCTTCACTCTGCCGCATGCAACCTCGCTTCACTCCGATAACGATATCTGTCTGTTCAACACGATCCGCTTCCTCACCTCACGAAATGCTGCACACACGGTCACTGGCCTCAGATGAACGATTTGACGATTTCACCGTACTAATGTTAGAACGGTTCAGTGTGAATGCATGTTAATATGCGACACATTAGCACATGACTTATGACAATATGCTAATGATAAACATCTGCAAAGGTTCATTGTGTACGAGCGCTTTCCCCCACAATAGTCTGAACTGAGTCAAATCCTCAACAGAAACCAACCAGAACATTAGCAAAGGTCATGTTATCTGCAGACTTGAGCTGATAAGAAACTAAACTCTGGGTTGCAGAAAATAACAAAGATATGCCTGAAATCATTTCAAGTTTCTCCGATACAGAGAGCACTGACAGCTGGTTTTTTTTAATGTGGATATAACGCTGTTAGGTTGTTTTATGTATGAGCAGGAACCATGAACGGCTGCAGTCTTACACTCTGTTTCTGTTTCACACTTTTACCTTTTCTCTTGCTGTTTTTGTCTCATTTGTTTCTCTCGTTGTTTTTCTCTCCTCACGGCTCCTCTCACGTCTTTTCCCTCTCCTCTCCTTTTCTGTTGCGTCTGTCACTCCTCCATGTCCTCTTTATCTATTCCCACAGCCTCTCCGTCTGCCTCCCCCCCGCGCGCCCCCCCTTGCTCTCCCATCCACTCTCTAATAATGTGTTTTAATGCATACAGCTGTTCCTGCTGACAGTTACACCTCTTCTGTGTTCAGACGAAGCATTTCAGGTCAGCGCTGGCAGGAACAGACAGACCGGAACACAAATTTTTATATTAGTTTTATATCATGTTCTTGCTACAATTCGGTGATGTTTTGCAAATATATGTATATTTAACGGAGAAATGAGGCCAGGCTCCAACTGCAGAATGGAGAAATGACATCAGCGAGGGAAAAAATAAAGATCAACAAGAAAACAGAGAGAAATTCAACTTCATTCAGCATCCTTTAATCCATACCATAATGTGCATGTTCTCTGGTGAGATGCATTCTGGGAAGTGCACGACATAAGTGGGCTTGCTAAACTACAATACTATATTATAGCTTGCAGCTCAAATTGAACATCGTGTCGGAGAGAGTTTTCACCTTTTGAAATGAGAGAGGATGAATCAGAGTATATTGTGTTATTTGGGATTTTAAATGGTCTCATTACTGATTGGTTTAATTAGGCCCATCACAGCTCCAGGGGCTGAGCAGCCTAATAAATGAGGAGCCCTTTGTGGCGTGAAACAGGAGCCAATATTCCCTGGAAACAAAAGATTAAGAAAATGACTGTTAACTACTCATCCAATCAGAGCCAAACATGGAGACAGAGGCGCGTTAGTCATCAGTGGACAGTGGTAAACTGTTCATGGTCTGTTGGTCCAGGGGAGGACCAGGACACAGTTCTGGGCCCGCGGCCAAGGAGACCAACATTCAATTAAAACATTAAAAGACTTTAATTAGCAGAGATCAAAGCATCTTCTCTCCCCGAAGAAAAAAGTGTGACCTGAGAGAACGTTGAATTTTTAGACGGAGTTACCGGACATGTTGGGGGGGAATTCTCCGAGGAAACTCGAATGAGGAAAAAACTGCTCGGAAAACTTTGCGATGCTGCTTGAGTGAAGTTTATTTTCACAGTTTGAATGTTGAAAAATGACAAAGATAAATGAATCTGAACAGGAAAAGTACAACGACACAACAAGAGTAGATGTTAAAGAACAGAAACTTTTGGCTCGTGATGAAGTGAATGAAACCACATTGTGTTGAATTATGTCTCGTGTGTAAAAGTGTTTTAAAATGTGGGTTTTGGTCTCATAATGCTGCTCGACTCACCTTTTCTCTTGTTTATGCTTTCACTGAACTGTATTATTTTGTGTATTTATGATGCTTTGACATGCAAACAAATGTCATTTTTCTGAACTTGTTGCCAGCGTATTGATGCATATTGTCATGTGCTCTTAATAAAATACAATCACAGGTTTCCAGCGTCGTTCGTGTGCACGGGAGGGATGTAAGTAAGGATGCACGGCCATGAGAAAATGAAGGCAGGTGGCATTCGCTCATCACGCAGATAAGACAAATAGTGGAAGATAATGAAACAGTAATAATTCAGATCTGTAAGCAGCACTGACAGCTGACATGTGATTCTGACACAACAAAGTTCATCTGCACCTCCTCATGAAAAAGGTGGTGCACGTAGAGTTAGACGATGAAGTGACTGATCATGGCTAGCTGGCAAACTGCTATAGCCGTCGAGCTAACTGTTAAAATGCAGATGAGAACACGTTAGCACCACTCAGTCACACCTCTCCAAGCTAGCTGAACCGCTAACAGTACCATATGCTAATTGATGTGATTCCTCTCGTCACTGCAAACCATTCCTCTTTCACCGAGCAGTATTTCTATGTAGCCTCCATAGTGTAATTAGCACATTAGCATGGTCATCTGCATGGGTTTGAAATCAAGTAAACCTACTATGGTTTTGCAATAATCTTCTCGACTGTCATGTGAAACAAACACAGCAACATTTTAACTGTGCTCAGACATAATCAAGAACAAGTAAAAGGTCCAATACATCAGCATATACGTGCATTTTAAGAAACTACACGGAGCAAACATACAGGATGTAATGTGCTCCTAAATCACCTCCGCTAATTGCTTACTGCACTCATCCACCAATGGAAAAAAAACAAGTTGCAGCATTAGATTAACACAGCACTAATCAGCATTATTGATCGGCTGAGTAATCGAGGAAGGACCGCGCAGAGAGTGAGTGGAGACCTGGCACACTTTGATAATGGGAGCCCAGTTTGAAGCCTTTACGGTCTGTTTCTGATCAATACGGCGCCTATTTAAACTGTCTACGACGTATTCATCATGGAGGTAAAGCGAACATCAGAAATAAAGCGTTTGTCAGCAGCAAGTCTGTGATTTGTGTGTTGTGGTTTTTCGTTGAGACGAGCTGAGGTCAGCTAACAGCGAGGGGTGAGAAGCAAATACATCTTCATCGATTAGCATTAACGTACTGGAGAAAAAAAAGTCTTATTCACTTCTTATATTATCTGCCTCATCTGGTTTTACTTCTTTAAAGCAAGACAAAGATTATTATTATTATAAATGTCTAAGAACAGCACGTCAGCAAACAGTTGCTTGTCCATCCCACTGGGGTCGAGTTTGTGTCCGTCTGATGAATCTAAGTCCAGCTTTCGCTGTCGTTTTGGCTCTGATTTGGTTTCCACCATCTCCTGAGAGAAATATCCATCTGCTGAATGCTCTGCTCTCTGCACCAGCTCGTCTCTGACGGTGTGTCTGGAGTTTAGTGCTGAGCAGACAGTGTGCATCAAGGGTGTGTTTATCAGAGGTTGTTTGATGGAAGCAGCTGCTGGAAACAGAGAAAAGAAACGTTACTCATAAAAGCTTGAGATAAAAGAAGATAAAGAGCTCAGTACGACTGCTGATAATTCTCTGTGGGCAACAACCTTCACATCAGCCATCTGACTCAGTGTTAATATTGAACATAATGCCCCGGTGGAGCTTTAAGTAACAGCCCATTTCAACACTGGAGACACATTTACACTGGGGTTTGTCCAGCACAGCCATCATCTTAAACAATTACTTTGACATTGTGGGAAATTACCTCATTCATTTTCTTTCCAGGGTTTCATTGTCACTTTCATCTCTGCACTGTATATTTGAGGCTACAGCCAGCAGTTGGTTAGCTTAACATAAACACCGAGAAAGGGGTGAAACAGCAAGGGTGGCTCTCTTCAAAAGCTAACAAAATCCACCCAGCAGCAGCTCTGAAGCTCACTAATTAACACACGATATCTTGTTTGTTTAATGCTTATGGGAGGAAAGAGTAAAATGACATGCTGTGCTTTCAAAACAGAGTTTTTTAGCTGATTGTACCTTCATGATGACACCGTGTGTCCATTTTAAGTAAATATCTTAACTTTATGTTGTAAGTAACTTCTAAGATTAGAGTGAGGAAACTAGAACAACGGCTTATGGTTAAAAATCGTCCATACAGTTAATAAAAAAAGCTAATGTTTGCAGGTTTGTCACAAGGATACAAGGACACCAGGCTGCCTTCAGGGTTTTTCCTCTCAAAGTTGGAAGAGCATGTCCATCCTTAGTCAGATCTGCTCGCACAGACCGAGACGGAGACTGATCTCACACAGGTTGACAGATGGATAGAAGAGGCCGACCAGCTGGAACAGCTACTCTCACCATGTGCCTTGTGGGAGGACACATTGCATGACTCCATTCCTTTATCTGCAGGTGAGAAAACCACCGTCCCCTTTCAGATAAAAATTAGAGGAAACGCAGCACGTCTTGATTGGCTTCACGCAGCGTGTATTTTAATAAGGCGTCTCTTTATGGGGGTGCAGGGAAACGAGGGATTGGACCCAAATGCAGGACTCAAAGAAGGCAGGTTGAAAAAACAAAAGCGACCTTTGGTAACGTAAAGCTGATACCAATGCACAAAAACAGGCGGGCAGCAAAAAGCAGACTAAAACGAGGAAGTCATGACAAACGCAAACCTGACGAGTCAAAGAGGGAAAACACATGGACTGAATACACAAGAAGCTGATTAACTAATGGAAGACAGGTGATGCAGAAAACAGGTGGGAAAACACACAAAGACAGGAAGTGAAACAAAACATGACACATGAGGAGAGAAACCTTCAAAATAAAACAGGAAACAGACGGGAAGCAAATCCACAAAAGTCCCTTTTATTTTAGATAAAACTGAACTTTGATTGAATATCTGCAGTTCACACACACACACACACACACACACACACACACACACACACACAGCTCAGGTCAGAAACTCTGAGAACGTTAAGAGGAGGAAGCTGTCAGTCACAGGAAGGTAAAGTGACTTTTATACTCTTTTAAAAATGTCCTGATGTCCTGAGTCCCGTCCACCTGGGCCTCTAAACAAACATTACAACGTCTGGCCTGCTGTCAATAGTCCGGTCTGAATGACGGTGAGTCCGACCTCTAGTCATCACATAAACCTTCAGTGACAGAGAAGCATTCAGAGAGGGCAGACGCTGTCTGGCCACGTCCACCTCTGTTCATGATCGTAGCGGCTGGTCGGACTAGATGAGCCAGATATGCAAAAGAAGACTGAAAATGAATAGTAATGGGTCAAAGGATGATTAATTCAGCTGAAGATAAATAGATGAGAGAGGACGGGGGAAGAGTGTGGTGAAGTTTTCTATCAGTGTCACAGAGAGATGTGAGAGCTGCTGGTGTCTTTCTGTGTTTCTAATGTCTGAAAGCGTCTCCTCTGTCAGAGAACAAACCAAGAACCAATGAGACAAGACAACAGAGACTCTGCTCCACACGAGGACAGCCTGACAAACCGGGTCTCTACGACTACATATACTGAAGAACTGATTGGATGATTGGATACAGGTGGAGTGAGAAACTGACAAAGACAGGAAGTAAAACATACATGAATGCACAAGGAAAGCTTTTACAAAATAAAACAGGAAATGTATTTAACCTGAGTCCATGCACGACATCACAACGTCATAGTTCCAAGTTGAAATCACCTCTTCTAGTTGGAGGCAGTGCAGATTTAATTCAATGGATAAAAGGGAGGACAGAAAAGTCTCCACATTGTGACTCAATCCAAGATAACAAGTCCAGATGTTCACCCTTTCTGAATCGTCAGAACCGACGTTACCCACTCTCTAATCTCGTCCTCCACGCGCCCTAACTATTAAACTGAATCATCAATCATAACACGGTTGAGTATGATTAGAAACCTCTTCAAACAGCAGTGGCGAGCGTCACAACATCTATCAAACACATTGTGATCAAATACCATTCAAGAAGAGATGCCATGATCACGTGTAAGATTTTCATTAAAGCCGAGCACTTCACCAGCTGATCCCGCTGATTAAACCTACGCGTGGCTGCTTCTCCATGGCTCATGGTTGGACGGGCAGATATGAGAGGCAGACAGAGACATAAGTGAAATAAGTTAATGGAAAAATGTGGGGAAAAAAAAGGGGCCGACGTACGAAGCAATCTGTAATGTGACTGCTCTGGCTTTCATTGAACCAAAGTGATATCTGCGGGCGGCAAACCCATTTCCTGCTTCAGATTTAGAGGGATAAGACCTTCCTGTGAGTCAGCCACGCGTCAGTGTTGCTCAGATGAGGCATTTAAGAATCACTGGGTCGAAGATGATGTTCATTATGTACCGGGGTGGGGGGACCTTATTGATCCGTGCTCAGCCTTTATGAAGCAGAATGGGACTTAAATCACCTGTCCAGCTACACTGTGCTCAGCCTGAAGCCGGGTGATTACTCCGTTTCTGCCCGTCCATCGACTGTTCGTCCATTCCTCACAGCTTAGAGCCCACATTCGTCTGCGTCTTCTTTGGTTTTGTGCCTCCCTGTGTAATTGTTTTCTCTTGGTTACATTTAGTTTGTCGATCATTCGGTTTGATTCAAAGCTTTTTGGTTTCCCGTGCCTTCTTAAAGCAGCACCAAACAACATTACGCCAACGCGAAGGTGAAAGTCAAGGTTTGCAGTCTCTTTATTTACAGGCACGCCATGTTTTAGCTGAGGATGCTCTAAGGATACTTTCAAATCTTCACACTGAGATAAGCGAATTTCCAAGTGAGTGGTATGATACATGTCTTCATTTTCTATTGTTTATACGCAGCACCCCACCACCCGATAGTTTGTCTATCGTGAGATTCTACCAACGAATGCTGCTTGTTTTGGTTCCGTCCTCCATGTGGCTGCAAACCTCAGCGGGCACCTTTCAAAAGCAGATCGTTTTGCCCGCCTTATTTTGCTAACTCGCTCAAATTATGTTGATTTGGTCATTTTTCCTTGATATTTGTGCTTCAATATGGAGCTAAACGGTTTCCTTTTTTGTCTGCTTTAAATGTGTTTATTGTTGATGTACCATTGGGAGTCTGCACACATGTGCAGATTGGCACATTGTCCGTCAGAATGGCGGCCATCAGCTCCGTCGTACGCGTTGCAGACGGAACACGGATGCTACACGCCCGATGTAAATTAGGTGTGAGATGCTGTTTACTGAGTTTGGTGTACAACAGTTTTGAATGACCGACCCCAGACTTTATTAAGGGAGAATAACAGTTCAGAATTTACATATGATTCATTTCTTTATTAAACGGTTTAATTGCTAATTAAGCAAAACATAAGAACCAATGACTTCTGATTGTGCACCTTTTGGATTTATCCTACTTTAAAACACTTTGTCCTGATAACTGACACAAGGCAGCACTCGGTGAGATTTCTCTGTCTGCACCTGTCAAGAAGTGACAACAGGAGAATTTAAATAGAATAGACTGGTTCACTGAACACCATTGTCATGCTTTATCAGGCACTCACAAAAGCATTCAATTGTATATCCACCGCGGGACACTTAGCAGCGCTTCAGCTCAGGCAGCCAAAAGCAAACATCAGAGAGTGAGAGTGGTTATCTTCGCTCTACACCTGAGGAGTTGGGAATTAAATGGAGGACAGCGCTAAAAGGTGGGACTTTTTAAGCTTGGTGAAAAGGGAATTTCCGTGGTTCCTGGGTCATTTCAACGACTTAATATTTGTGCATGCAAGCAACAATATCCACACAGCAGCACGTCACAGTGCTGGATGAGCCGTGAATTAGGAATACAGCCACACCGCCTGCCTGAGCACATTCAATTTTTGCACATTTTCCATTTAAAAATGTGTGACCTGATGTGTAGAGCTGCAATGATTAATTGATTAATCAGCTCGTTCACCTGCGGAAAATAATCAATTCATCGTTTCAGCCATTATTCAAGCAAAAATGTATATTCTCTGATTTCACATGCTCAAATGGGGAGATTTTGCTGGTTTTCTTTGTCATTTAACATCTTTATATTTGGGTTTTGGTCGAATAGAAAAAAGGAATTTAAAGACATTAACTTCACATCCTGGAAAATTACAATATTTGCACGATTTGATTTGCAGATCAGTCAAGAAAGTGAAACAATCATCAGTTTCAGTGTGGAAACTGCTGTATTTTGAGGTGAGGATGTTCTGTGTGACCTGCCTGTGTTTAATCATCTCTCTGTCCTCCTTTGTCTGTATGATTACCAGCATGACTTTCTGCATCTTCCTCCTCCTCCAGCTGACTGCTATCAGAGCAGAACAGGGCGTCCGTAGGCTGGCAGGAGATCCAGGAACTCCATCATTTGCTGTTACTTCCACAGCTTGTTCTGACCCTCCTGCTGCACCACTTTGCACTGAATTCATGAACTGTGCAAAATGTCACTTGTATTATATTTAAATCACTGAGAATCTTTTTAATATTAGAGCTGGATGTCTGCTGCTGATTTATCCCAGTGGCCAACCACGGTACTGCAACAAAACACCTGAAGCAACACATTTTTCCCTCAGCAGACGTCTGTAAAAGTGTTACACAGGACACCTTTAATTGCAAATGCGTAATTACTCTTCAGTTCTCTTCCATTCGAACATCCACAGGAGCCTTGAAGGTGCAGACAGTTACACACACGAAGCTTCTTCAGCAGATCAGGTCAGCTTTTTATCAGTAAAACCAAGCACGGGCAGCTGCAATGAAAGCTTTCTCTTCTTTCAGGTTTAATCAGGTCTGGTCAGGTAACACTACATGACCGAGTGCATTTCTGCTTCTCGCTCACACCTGTTGAGCTTGTGAAATTTTTTTTTTATGAAGATGCAGTGAGAGACCCAGAAGCAGACGATCCAGGAAAATAAATCTTATATTCAATCATCTTCACCGATGTGGGCTTCTCTCTCTCTCACACACGCACACACACACACACACACACGCACAGTTCATCGTCAGCTCCCATTTCACAGGATTCCCATTAGAGGCCTCCAACTGTAATGAGACAGTCATGAATAAATTAGCATGTCATTGGTGAGAGAAATCACACAGATTGTATTGGGCATGGATTTAAGAAATTATGCGAAAGTGTGTCGATTATCGATTCTAGCTAACACGACAGCGAGCCGAACCTCACACCAGGCTGAGAGCGACGATGAAGCAGCACGCAGGTTAAAGGAGCAGTCCACCAAAAGTCGGACTTTTGTGGACTTTCCTGTGTGTAAAAGCAGGTGATCATCCATGAGACACAGAAATGAAGAGCACCGTTGTTGTTGTCTTACATGCCACACGTGACTGCAGCTTATTATGAAGTGAAACAAAAAACATCTGTGTATATATACAGCAGTTTATTACCTCTTGGAAATATGGAAACAGTAAATGGGTGCAAAGTTCTGCGCATGTAAACATATCTGTGTATATGGAAAACTCCACATGGAGCCTTTAATAAATCAGAAATAACGAGTCTGCAGAAGGAAAACAAGCAAGAAACAACAGTGTCTTCAGACTCTTGAGGTTCTGCATCTTCTCTCCTCATTATGTGTGACTTCGGGACTGACTGCAGAGATTTAACAGTAATCGTTATTCCTGCAGGTTTAAGGACTAAATCTATCGTTGTTGGGTTTAATGAGCGAACAAAGGCCGGCCTTCCCTGCTCGTTTATCTGACCGGTAAACCACACACTGGCCTTTTCAGCTGCCTAATTAAACTGATTACAAGTCAAGGAGTCTTAATCACACTGACAGGATCTCACCAGTGTGTGTGTGTGTGTGTGTGTGTGTGAGAGAGACACTGACAGTCTGACCGGCCTGCTTTCATAAGGCGTTACAGGTTAATGCAACACCAGCACCAGCTCTTCCTTCACAGCTTCCATCTCACCTCCGGGTCAGTCCTCTGTGCGTGTGTGTGTGTGTGTGTGTGTGTGTGTGTGTGTGTGTGTGAGTGAGTGGCACAGAGGCAGTTGTTATTTCCAAACCGCGGGTCTGAACCTGAGGGTCGGCGTTGATATCCGACAGCTCGTGTTACCCGCCTAATGACAGATTTGATGCAGCTTGTTCGTTTCTAGCGTGCGTAATCGTCATCGACCTGGAATTCAATGAACGCCTGTGGCTCACGATATCAATGCAGTTTTCACATACATACGCAGCGTGACAGGAATCCAAATCGTAATGAAGCGCAGACTGTGTGTCATTAAGGAGCTTTATTTGTCTTAAAGATGGCCACATGTGCAGAATGGTCGGGCCTCTTTCTGCGTTCTTAATGCTGCAGTGTCTTTGGATGAATACCCCTCCGAAACAAACCTGAGGACAGTTCGTGTGGTGCATTTCTGCAGGTGATGCTTTAGTTTTCAGGGTCATCCCTCTCAGAGCGCCAGGCTGTGTCGGAGTCATCCTCCCTCCTTCCTCCCTCTGCCTTGTTGGGGTGTAATTATTCGGCAATGAGGCAGAAAGACCATTAAAATCCACTTAAGGGAAAAAGTAGTGTTTTGGGGCCGTCAGAGGTCATTGGTCAGCTCCTCTATAAAGCATGGAGAGAAGAAGTCACACAGAAACACGCATGCTTAAAAACACACGCCAACACTCACAGAGGCAGAACAGGTGCGTACAAACATGAACACAGAACCAAAAGCATCCACACAAGGGTTCAATCCAGATCATTTTTTACGACTGGAAGTAGACGCGTTTTTTTATTTAACCCGTCATTATGAATTAAATGTTGATTGCACGATGTAACAGCTATAGAATAATGATGCCATTAGTGTTTAGATTGGACCCCTATAAGCTTTGCTTTCACTGTGTAATTCTGTCTGCAGCGGGTATGATCTCCTGGGGAAGTGAAGGCTAAATAAATACATTCATATACCCTTAGAGTGCAAATGCTCTACATGGCCGTTCCAATAGTTACATTTAGTAATGAACGACACCTCGTGGCTCCTTTAATGGCTTCCTATATAAAGGGTTCTTATATGTGTTTTTGGGGGTAACAGCTCCTGAAAGTCTCTCCAAGCAAATTGTTCCTGATGAAGGGTCAGAGAGATGAAGAAGCCTTGTGGAGAACAAAGCAGCCTTGTCCAAATTAGGGATGCTGAGGTCCCCCTCATGGAGGGGGGGCTCATTAGCCCTAATCTGGGAGGGGAGTTTACTCTGGTGAGTGACCAGAAATAACACGGAGCCACTGTCTTATGGATCCACCACCTACAAGGTTAGCGGTCATGCAGAATGGCAGGTGACGGGTAAAGGTGGAGGTTTCAGCGTGCTCACCCCAGGCCAGAAAACCTGGTTTGATGGATGTGCAATATCATCCTTCTGGTGCTGCAAATTTTTTCCTGGCTGTGACCGTTGGGAGTCTTTACATCGCTGTGAGCTTGTCTGGAAACCAGCAGAGGCTTCACAAGTCATTGCGGTCAGCTACAGATTTCGAGGTGTTGGTAGGTGTAGTTTTGATCTTTGGAGGGAGCAAGGCTAGCTGTTTCCCCCTGCTCCCAGTCTTTATGCTAAGCTAGGCTAACCACATCTGGACCCCAGCTCTGTACTTATTACACAAATTACAATTAAATGCTGATTTACTGTTTCAGAATGAAGTCCTTTAAATCATGAATGCACTGATGCAGAACCTGCACTGTTTGTATCACGTCAGGAAGTCAAGTGACATCTTCTGCAATTCAGACACAAAGTCTTTTATTCTTTTGTGCTCATTCCCTGTGAGTAAACTCTGCACCTCCTCAGCTGCACTACAAGCTGCTCAGGAACGAATCATGACATTATGACATGGCATAAAAAAAAAAAAAAACAGCGCTGAGGCGACAAACAATGAAAGCAGAAACAGGGAGTTAAAACATTAGGAGGGATGTCTCATCTGTCCAAAGTGCCAGATGTGATTCCAGGAAACGCAGCGCTGAGGGGACAGACGGACAGAAAGAGACAGTGAGTCAGAGACATACACAGAGCACCACAATTAGTTCCCAGCAACACAATAACCTCTGAATCAAGCAGAAACCCAGAGAAAATCACACTGCACACAGCAGTGATCGGGATGGGAAGCCAAGTGTTGATTGGATGGAAGATGTGTAAAAGAGGAGGAAACAGTCATGATGGTTTTTCTAAGCATCTTGCCACCAATGTTCTCATTCTGCGATTTCTCATTTCAAAGGCACAACAGGAGCCTTTCCTGGTCTTTTTGTTAGCTGCTCACCCCGGAGGCCATTGTACAAGAGGCAGTCAAATAAGAAGAGAAACTCCTCATCATCATTTTAAGGGTCAATTAGAAAACAGCAACTTCCAAGCTTGGATAATATCTTACCTCCGCCATGTCCTTCAGTAATTAAATGTGTCCTCAGATGATCGGTGACATCTCTCTGGGTTTCTGCCAGTGTTTGTTAGTTATCGGTAGCTGCTTAGAGAACTATTAATACTTTATCATTTACTGATAAACGAGGCTCTCATACGAAGAGAGGACTATAGGTGAAAACCAGGACAGAGAGATTTGATTGTAATCAGGGGAAAGAAGCACTTCAGGCAACAAAAAGACTCTGACTCTGCTCCTGACAACATGAAATCCATTATGTCTGAGTCATGACTGTAACCACCAGAGCAGAACAACACAAATGGAGGAGCTGTGTTCATCCTGGGAGACTGAGTGTGTAGAAAACGTCCCACAGAGGAAGTCGCAGCATGAAGATGTTGATAGATGCACCACGGCATCAGATTATACTCAGAAGGTTTACTTCCAATTAGGTGACGGCAGAAAAGAGGTGGCTCCGTCATGTATGGATAAAATTGCATTTTGTAATTATGAGGACAGAAAGGATTGAGAAGCATGTAAACAGAAATGAATTTCCCAAAGGATTACAGAGGTTACCGAACGCACCGAGGACCATGACATCATTCACTGCTCAGCTGGAGGCAAATCCGGAAACCACAGCGCATTACATGAGTCGCTGTACAGGAGCAGGGGGAAGACAATTATTAAGAGGCCTGAAAAATTGACATTAGGGACTGAAGGAAGATCATTTTCTAAAAGGAAATGAAGTTATGTGGAGCTTCAAAGCAAAATTTTGGAGAAAATAGGAAGCAGAAATGAACGTATGCTGTCTGAACGTTTGTGGAAGACGTATTATATGTAAAATTTATGTTAAGATGTCCGCGGTTTGCAGAAACGTACAATGCTGACATTTTATTCTGGTGACGGGCTGGAAGAGAAAACAAAGACGAACAGCAGAGTGACGACCAAAACTGTCCGAAACCAGAGCAGCTTATTTGAATAATGTTAATGTTTGCTTAATGTTAAGCATAAGTATGGGCATGGCTGCTTTGAGTGACAGCTCGCCGCTAGTTTTCAACATCCCCTCTATGTTCTTGAGTCACGCCAACATTTTTTGACTCTAATTGGCTAAACTGACGGTGACCATCTTGTGTAAATGGAAGCATACGTATAGAGCATCTGTTGGCTCCTACAGGTCTTCAAAGACGCTGCAGGTGTGGATTATCGTAAAAATCTAACGAGGAGAGAAGACAAAGACAACCGGACAGAAAAGAACTGCACCAAAGTTTTTCAAAATGTGCATATCATGTTTTCCTCCTCACTTTTCTCCCCTCCAGTTTTGTCCAGACTCCAGCCAGGATCAATAAAGTTTCATCTCACTTTTGCAAAGCTGAAAATAATTCTGACACAGACATGACATGCTGGCATCTCAGAAGGCTGTGAAGTGAAAACACCTCATCTGAGACGCTCTAAAGGGATCAATACGACCCTTTGAGTGTTTCTCATCAGTCCCACCTCACACACACGCCTTCCAGACACACCGGTCATCTGGCTGCAGGCCGGCATGAGCAAACTTTCATCCATCCTGTGAATAATACACGAGCAGCGCAAGTCAACTCACGGAGCATTTTGCATTCGCACATGAGATTAACATTTTACTTCTCTGAAACCAGATGTGTTGGTCCCGAATCATCGCGTTTCGATTTTACTCTCACTGCAGTCAGTTAAAGTTGAGCGTGACATGGAGGAAGCTCCCGAATCCCACTTTGAATGACGCGCCCAGGTCGCCCGGTGAGGCGGCGACTGCTCTCCAACTTTATGTTCTCACAAGTCAGGGCTGCAGAGAAAACTGCACAACAGAGAATAAACACTAATATGATGCCAATAAATAAGTATCAGCATTATTATTAACACACAACACATACAGGCTTACTGCCTGATGTAGCTTTAGTGATATATCTGCCGAGCCTTGTAGAACACTCTGGTCGTGTGCACAGGCAGAGTGCACTGAAAAGGTGACTTGCACAGTGCGTGCGTTGGTGCTGGCCGAGCTCACACATCTGCAGGGTTACAGTCCAACAGAAACGGCTCTAATTCCAAACAACTTAAAATTTCGACTTGTTGAATTGTTGCCAAGTACTTTTTCATTACGGATAAATGTGCTTGGGGGGGCTTTTACAATCAATTGGTAATGTGCTCCTGCGCTCTCTGCATGTTTCGGATTCAGCCATATTTGCATAATGAGAGCTAAATTGAAAGGTGGCATCATCTCTTTCTGAGTTTTTGAGGCTTTTTACAGGTTGATGGATTCTGCTGGAGTAAAACTGACAGGCAGTTTCACCGACACACGTTCTGAAAACGTTTTAAATGGAAGGACCTTCTTCCTTATTCAGCCCCACGGTGTTAAGCCCATATGAGATTTCCTCCAGTGTAAGTAACCATAACATGGAGGGTCGATCATTCCCAGCGCGTCGTGTATGTCATCTTTCCTTCAGTAACGAGCTCCCTCGCCTGCTCTTCACTGACATGGACTTCTTTCTTCTTGCTCTTCCTCTCTTGTCTTTAACTTTTCTTTCCTCTCCCGTTTATTTTGTCTCTTGTTAGGTTTCTCCTCAGCTTCCTCTATTGTTTCTGCTGCCTCTTTCTTCCCTCTGTTGTTGTCTCTCTTTGTTGCTTTTGGCCTCTGTCCAGCCGGATGATTTCAAAAACTGAGGATGATGCCAACAAAAGACCTGATAGAAAGAGAGTAGTTTGCAGAAAATTAGTCTGCATTTGATGATTACACTGTTGGACAAGAGCACCAGGCTTGTAAAGGGGTTGTATCAGCACAAAATGCACATGTGGAACAAAACAGGACGATGGCAACAACAGGAAGCTGCTGATGGAGGAAATATATTGACAAAATTTAGCATTCAGAAGTTGCTTCTTGAGCAAAGTGAGTGTAGAAAAGAAATTCAGTGTCAGAGCATCCAGTGAAATCTTCACTCCCACACCTTGACCTTGGGACACAAAAGCAGCGCTATCTGAACCAAGATTATAGTTTAGCATGCTAATATTAGCGTTTAGCTCAAAGCACCACTGTGCCTAATTAGCCTCAGAGATCTGCTAGCATGAAAGACTGATCTTAGTCTCATCACGTACACAAAAACTAATCATTTTAACGTTTGTATGGTCAAAAACCTTATTTTAGTGCCATTACTGCCTTTTAATAAGAGTTGTACTACATTCAGTCATACGTCCTGAGGAGACTCAGCCCTTTCATTTTCCTTTCCAAAGTCAAAAACTGCACGTCTGTCAACACGAGCACCTACACAAAGGTTGTGCTGGCCTGAAACGGGGATCGTTATTATCATGTCAGAGCCCAGGCAACATGAAAAGTAAAGACTCCCCTCTTGAGAGTGGACAAAATTACAGTCTAAAGTAGCAGCTTTATTATTTGGTTCAATCGTTGAGCTCCAGGGTGAGCGATGGAAAATAAACAAACTGGAACTTCACCAAAGCCCTGAGCTCGGTGAGATGGCATTTAAATAGGACACACGGAATAACAGAACGTTCAAAGTCGCCGTTTTATTATGATTTCGCTCAATCAAAGAGCTTCACGAGAAATGCCAAAATAAACCGGAACTACAGCGAAAACCTGCGACGTGCAGACAGCAAAAGAAATGAAAGAAGATAAAAAATACCAGCAGCAAAACAAATCCCTCGAAGGCTGCAGGGGAAATCAAATTACCCAGACAAAATCACTTCCCACAGAATACTGGACTGTTATGTGTTTTCTTATTTACAGCAGATACAGTATTTACAGCACATCTTAAAGTGACTTCAATCTATCCAAGCACGTGCCTTTGAATGTCTCATCCAATATATACAACCTTTTCTCAAATGTTATACATGTTATACTGGTGTGCCACATCTTTATTTCAGCTGCTTTCCTCAGTTTGTTTTCTCAGGAAACAAATGTATTTGAGCCAGTTCTTCAACACAATGCAACTCAAGAAAACACCTACAAATAGCCAAAATACACGGTGACGTAGTTCAGTTTACCAGAGCGTGCATGAACCAATGATGGCCCAGCAGCACATCGTCCACAGCCTAACCAGAGGGAGTGCTGTAATGGGAGTTGATTTTAGAATTCAAGGACATCCTGTTGGCAGTTGTTGGAGGCATCATTAATCCAAATCAACCACACATGGGAGCTCAAAGTGGTATGACACAGCGTGACTTTGAGAAATCATCAATCTGACATTCAAGCCAGGGTTTGAACTTGTCTCTCCAGCTCTCTTCTGTCATCCTGCACTCAGTATTTCGCACGCTATGAGCGTCCTCCAAGAGAGACTGCATGTACGCTGCTGTCCTCACATTCAAGTGTCTGCTGTCTTTCTATGGCCACAAGCTTTTCACTTCACCTTCGAGTGGAAAACACGTTGAAGTATAAAGCAGTTTTTTTCCCGTATAACTCATCTCCTGTTCTCTTCTTACCCTTTAAACTGTTGCTCTGATATAGCTGCTCAGACTCTCATGTTCAGTGGACTGCTGGTTGTGTCCTCGTCTACATCCAAAGCAAAGCGATGCACATCACCTGATGGCAGGTCCAGAATGTGTCTGGCAGTGTGTTGTTTTGTCTCGGGTAGGTAGAGGCTGCCGTCCATCTGATACCACACATGAAATGTCACATGCTGCTTGCGCTGACCAATGGCCTGTGCAGCAAGTAAACAAAAATCAAACATGGATAGTCGTACTTTATAAGAAACTGAAGGGGACTGTCCATACCCCGACAGCGACCAGATTTTCAGCTGACTTTTCTCACTTTGGATGGCAGCATCTGTTAAACACCTAACACGCAGTATAAAACCTAACAAGTGGGCGAATGAGCAGGGAGGACAGCTGTTCCCTTATCTGCTGCAGCCAATGAGCAGGGCAGTCAAAGACAGAGACAGACAAACTGTCAGCTAATAGCTTTGTTCTTACAAATCCCACATGCTATCATTGTGTGCTGTTTATTTTCCCCCACCTAATGATGTTTATAATGGAACGTACGCTAGCATCACACTTCCATTTCAAGATTTTGACACCATTGTTCTGATAATGTGGCACTGAGCCCAGCAGCTGAATGAGCGCTAATGGCTGAATTTCAATCTGTTCACTTCAGCTGTGCTCTGATTATTCAGGCGGCGTGACGTTCTCCACAGCAGCCTTATCGGCTGTCAGGTCGGTCGGCGTTCGGCCGAGGTGCAGACTCAAGCCACACGACTTCAAGAGTTATGGATGTGATAAGATTGATAAAAAAAAAACCTTAATTAATGCCACGCCAGGGCAATTAAATTGTTAGAGACACGGAGAAGAGCAAAAAAGACAGCACAAAAGGATGTACTTCATATAGATATATGTTCTTCACTTGGACTTCAGGGATTCCTTGAATAACTTTGTGTCCACTCATTGAATCATTAAAAACTGTTATACAAAGTGTGCAGTGAATGATTTCTTGACTTTACTGAAAACAGATGAACTCTGCATGAATCTGACAGTCAGCACTGAACAACAAGCAGAGAGGAAACATGAGTCCAGCTGATCGTACGTCTCGGTTTGACTGATAGTTCTGGGATGTTCTCAGACGGATGCTTTCATTATATTCTCCACACTAACTGCTATTTGAACCTGAGACTCCTTTGTGCAGTCAGACCGTTCGCACTGTTCCATTCACGGTGACAGAGAGCGGTGATCGTGAGCTTCACGCCGACACCATCGCTCCAGCGAGAGGCAGCAGGTGAACAGATACCTGCCGCCTGGTGATAGTGATGAGACGCTTACACGGTGAAAAATGCAGACTGCAGTGACGCACCTTTCACTCGGAGGCTCAGCTCAAAGTTGTGCAGCTCACTTTTGCAGAAACTATGAAAACAATCTCACAGTGAGACACACTGACACCCTGGAAGCTGTGTGTTTTTATTCTCATTGTGAGACGACCCGAGCAGGAGACGCTAACATTTCCATATAAATATCGGTCGGCCTTGTGTGTGCTTTCTTCACTGAAATGAAAGGACTTCGCCAATCGAAGCTCAGCTTTGGGAAGACAAAAGAAAAGGGACAAGACGAAGAGGCTGAGAGGAAAAGAACAAGCTGATGTGATGGAGATGAGAGAGGAAGAGCAGGGAAAGTCCACTGTGCTGTTCAACACAAACCAAAATGACCCGATACACATGTTGTTTTGGTAATTACAGTGAAACCTTTAGGCTGAATTTAACAACAACACAGACTAATAATGTGTCATATTATTATATACAAATATTATTGAATCATACACATTTCGCTTGTGTTTCACATTTCTGTGATTCTAATTCAAAATGATGCAAACTCAAACACAAGCATGAAATAAAGAGGCTGCATTTAATTTTACAGAATTATTTTTAATGCGCTTTGATGGGAGTCGGAGAGAAAGAGACAGGCAGTGAATACAGAGCGAACAAAGAGTGGAGGACGGAGAGCGAAATGAACAGAAAGAATGTGATGCTGAAGGCAGAGAGACAAGAAGGAGTAAGGGGGAGGAAGGAGGTGATGAAGAGCAGGGACACAGAAAAGGAGACACAAAGACAGCAAAAGATTTCTACATGAAGTTGATCCAGTTTAATAATGAGCGACAACAGATGAAGTGCTGCTTATCACAGGCTTAGATGTTCCCTTTCACAAGATCCCACTTGCTGTGCTATTTATATGTTATTTCGCAAAATAAATAAATAAATAAAAACCCACCATTTTCTTGAAGGAGTGATTTTGACATTGGAAAAATGCTTGTGGGGAGAATCAGTTGTTGTCCGGGGAACCTAAAGTCATCTGAGCTCACTGGGAATATTCTGTTAGCTGCACAAGGGCAGCAGAAAGCTGTAATTGTCGAGCTCATCTCATCTAAATGCATTTATCTGAAAATGCGTTAGACTGAAAAAGGTTTCTGAATGATACAACAGCTACTGACTGAACTGAGGGAGGAAAGGGGCGAGAAAAGACTGCAGGCAGCGTAGAGGAGGAGGCGGATTATTGAGGGACGAAAATGACATCTAATTATCCACCGCTGCAATAATATACTACAGCTGATAGAGGTGTGATTGAATGAATGGGCTCATTTATCTCATGTGTGGGTAGAGCACAATGCAAATCAGCCAAGCAATCCATCCCACTGTGCACCAAATGATTCAATAAGCACCATCGTCCATTCATTTGGCATCCTGAAGCAGCTTCATTCAAGAGGCGTGCACGCAGACTGAAAATACAGTTCGACATATGACGCTTTTCACAGACGTGCAAATGACACGCTGACGAATAAAAGAGATCTGCAGCCTGATGCGTTTTGAATGAGGGAGCACCAGTCGTCCATTGGCAGGTAGAAGTCAGAGGAGATAGTATGTGAGGAGTCAGAGGAGATAGCATGTGAGGAGTCAGAGGAGATAGCATGCGAGGAGTCAGAGGAGATGCATGCGAGGAGTCAGAGGAGATAGCATGTGAGGAGTCAGAGGAGATAGCATGTGAGGAGTCAGAGGAGATGCATGCGAGGAGTCAGAGGAGATAGCATGCGAGGAGTCAGAGGAGATGCATGCGAGGAGTCAGAGGAGATGCATGCGAGGAGTCAGAGGAGATGCATGCGAGGAGTCAGAGGAGACGCATGCTCTGGCTGTGAGCTGCCTGAAAAGGCTGCCACAGGTTGGCCAGTAATCAGACTGTCACAGGAGGCGGCTGACAGTGAGGAGGAAGGCCAAAAATAACTTCCTCCGTCTTATTAGTGTTGATGATGAGATGAGAGCGTTTCTGTCACATCAATCAGTTCATCAGCCAATCAGCATTCCACTGGTAGAGTCTGGGGTCAGCGCTGTCAGTCAGGTGGAGGGAGTACATCACGCTGAGGTGCATGAAATGCAGATGAAGAGTTCAGGCAAAGTGAAAAGCATCCTGTTGTAGATTATGATCTTTTCCAAAGATTTCAGAATATTTGTTGATTTTTAACAGGGGGGTGTGCGGCCCAATGGGAGCAATGAGTGAACACACGTCCCTCCAAAAATATGTTGTATTCTGGGATGTATTTTCAGCAGCAAAGACCTGCTGATCGATCATAAGAATATTACAGGAATATTACAGGCAGCAGTGTGTCTCTATGATCCTCTCGCTCTTCCATGACTCGTTAGCTGCTACAGTATAAAGGCTACAATATAGTCGAGAATTGAGAGGAAAAAGCGCGATCGCTAATCCGTCTGCCGGTTCAGCACCACGGACAGCGCCATGAATCTATCAGTGCACAGCACAGTGGATCCACAGTGACGCACAGATTCTACAAAGCTCAGGCGGATAGAGGATCAGCGAGTCAGGCAGACTGACATTCAACCACACGACCCCTCTGCCAGTGCACTCTGCTGCTGGGGGGCGGAGAGGGGGGCGGCAGTTAACAAGGGGGGTGGCATCCAGGCCAGACAGGGCAAGAAAACAAGAGCACAGCTTGAGTCGGGGTCAGGATCTCCTCGAGATGGTACGCTGGAAAATGCATCGACTTCAACAATCCAGCAGGCCATAAATGAAAACTGACATTTAAAGTTCATGAAAGCACACCTGACACTGAAAATGAGAGCAGGAAAACACGCTCCTGATAACATGCAGTGTCACCCTGTTCGCATTCAGCTCAGTGAATGATCAGGTGATTAACCTGAGCTGCAGACCATGATGCTTTCATAGAGAGGGTGAGAAAACTGAGAGCATTGTTTGGTCAGAAGCAAAGGGAGAAACAACTCTGGTGTTCACACAGACAAACAGTCAGCATCACATCGCGGTTTTGTGATAATAATTAGAAGAAAAACAATGTTTTTTTTTTATATTTGTTTCAGGCGTTTTGGATTTATTGGACTGTGTCACTGTGGAGGAGTGAAAGAGGAATGATGCTGTTGGTGCATTCCTGCTCCTGGAAGTTTGTTCCTTGCACCTCCTTCGTGATGACACGATGGGACAGGAACCAACACGTATAGTCTGTCATGTTCCTCAGCCAGGTCACAGCGAGACGTTCTGACTCTGCAATCATCTAACCTGACACAGAGGCCATTTTAACAGTATTTTTCTACCTGAGAAAAACAGACCATGTCTTACTTGCAGTCTCCTGTGTGGAAGTCCTGCGTTTGGAGAGGCAGCGTTCTCTTACTGCGGACCAAAGTGTGGAACAACCTGCCCTCAAATGTCAGCCGTGTCATTTCTGTAAAGTCCTTTAAGAATCGAAATGCATCAGTGCCGATATGACGAGACGCTGCTTCCGCCTTGAACAACAATCTAACTTTTTAAGGTTTCCCCAGAACTTCTCGTGCACCTGGAGCACATTTACAACCACTTCACGAGCAGCTTCCTCCAGTCTGGACTTCCCAGACTTTAGTGACAAAAGTCTTAACTCTTAAATAGTCTTAAATATTTAGAAGGACCAAATACTGAGCCACAGTTCCTGGTGGTAAGAAATGGACTGTCAGCAGGTAAAAGTCATCATCAGTCTCACCTGAGCCCCATCAGTGAGCAGAGTGTGTGTGTGAGAGAGACTGTAGGTGGTGAATAACATCTAATTCATCTAAATCCTCATATGTTGACAGCTGTAAGTACCCGAGGAACATAAAAACCACACAGTCATCTACCTGCCTCCTTCACACCCTCGTCCTCTCACTCCCTGTTACATTGACATGACAGGATTTAAAACCCGATTATCAAAGCAATATCAGTTCAGGTGCACTCTGACTCTCCTCGCAGGCAGGCAGCAGGTGTTCTGCTCAAATTGTTCTATAAAAGGGCAGAAATAACAGTTTATTTAATACAAGCGCAGGTGTGATTACCTTACAATGTTTTGTTTGTTTGGTTACACATCTGTGGCCCTTGTGGTTCACACTGGACACATACTGGAAGGCCTTAAGAGCATTTTTAAATATGCATTGCAATGACTACTGCTGAATGTAAGCCACACGCGGCCAAAGGAAGACTCATCATGGCTGAAACAATCCCGGAAACTGAAAACGCGTCTGGCTGCACGCAGTCAACCCTGAGCGACTCTTTGAGAAGACACCAGTGGTTGGAAAATACGATGAAACGTTTGATCAAAAATGGTTTGAAATAACAAACAAACCTGATAAAGAAACTCAAACAACACCAGGAAGAAATCAGCCAGACCAGAAGAGGAATGTCCAAGATCAAATACCCGATTCTTGGACGTCAGAACAACTAGAAAAGCTCAAAAAAGATTCAAATGGTTATAAAGAAAAGCTTTTATTCAGTGACAGACACCAGAGTTACCTGGTGCCTCTGATGAAGAGCAAACCTGCCTCTAAACACTAAACTCTTGTCAAATGAATCAAGGAGAAACTGCAGCATTTGACACGGAAATGAGATTCTGGACACTTTATCAACATTTTTCTGACAGGTGTAATGTCACCACTGCAGTACTGAAAAAAAAAAAAAAAAAATCCATATGTTCCCTGACGCAGTATGTGAGACACTCTACCCACATACACACACATGAAGAAGTGCAATCTCAGAAAGCCTCTCATACACTCTTGAGCAGCTGTGATTAAATGAAGTGACGCATGCCGAACATGTTTGATTAAAAGGTACGAGCCCGTCTAAAAAAATACTGATGTGGCTCATAAACATCCATCTGTGCTCACTGTGACTCCCACGTCCTGCTGTATGAAGAGAGGATCTTCATTTCCACACAGCTGAGGGTAAATACTGGAAACTGTGAGTTGTTGTGAAAGAGATAACAAAAGTAAAGATGTGTTATTTACAGTGGGCCGTTGTGGTTTTCTGCAGTTGATTGTAAGGCAACCAAAAACAAAGTTTCCTCAATAAGCAGAGCCGTTTCTGCACACTGACGCTGTGGTCGACCGTTCTTCATCGACCCCAAATACCACGAGCAAGTAAGGCAGCGCGATGCTGCTCGTAAACCTCAGACGCTTCCTGATGGTCAACATTTAACAGTAAGAGGACACATTAGAGGTTTTAGTCTGATGACATGAGTGAACTGTCAGCTGAAGCTGCACGTCGTCGTGAAGTGCTGACAGGCTTCTTCCTCTCCCTCCTCATCATCCCTCTCTCCTCTGCCTCCGTCCATCATTTCACCCTTCAGCCTGTTCGATAACGTGTAAACACATGATGGAGATGTAAAACAGACACGAAATGCACACCTATGAGCACACGCACATGAAAACCCACAAGCACACACCTTCAGCGTTCTGGCTTTATGCTGGGAACACGTTGTTTGTCTGACAGCCTCCTTTATTGGCTCAATCATCGACTGTGTCACAGCGGGGAGCCGGGCCGGGCCGGTGCTGAAGGTCCAGAAATAAAACTCCTCTCATCGTGTTTTTAAGTCACAGTTCATCCCGAGCGTCACATCTTTTTAAAGCAGCGCACAGATGGGAGCGATGGTTGAGTGATTCGGGGCAGTTGTGCGGTAATCAGGTGGAGAACATGTGCTTTATTCTCCGGCTGTGGATTTGTTGATACAGCTGTCAGTTGGTCTTCCTTTAAAAGGGTCACTCCAGCATTTTAGTATTGCACTTTCATAAAGCAGACAGCCTAGATGAAGAAACATGAAAAACATCCTGTCCATTACGCCACATTCATATGGAAACTACCGTACTGGTTTTCAACTAATCACAGCTGACGTTTTCTGAGAGCTCCGATTTTTTCTACTTGGGCAAACGTGGACGCCAAAAAACATCAAAAAAGCCGCTCTTCATCACACACGACAGACTCAGGCTGGAGGTCCGTTAGGCCTTTTTTTCTTCGATGCGTATGTGTCGCTTTGGGTCATGGATCTTTGCTACACTTTGCACCATCCTGGGCCGATTTGCATCTAAATGGGTCTTTTATTATTGTTGCTAAGCAGAGTTTCAGCCACCTTTGTCACCTTCACTTTTTGCTTGCCACAAACCAGATTTTCCTCTTCTTCCTTTCTTTTCCTTCATCCTCTGTTGATCCTCTGTCACTGTTCCTCTATTTCCCATCGTCCTCCTCTCCTTCGCCTTATCCGTTTCTTAAATTCTTCTGATTTCTCAAACGGGTGATTTAAGCTTCTGAGTCACACAAGTGTTTTTCTTCCCGGTGATGTTGACGACTCGGACGGCACGTTTGAACATTTCGCTCGAGAAAAGCAAAAGAAATCTGTTGAATGGCACAAACTCTCTGAAATGCCTCATCTTCATTATTCGTCTCTTTCGTTCCCTATTTTTCTTCATCTGAACCATCTATTTGATCTTCTTCTATCTTCTGATCCGACTCATTTCTTTCTTCCACCCTCCTGTTGTTTTAGCGCACTAGCTCTTACTTTCCCAACACTTTCCTACACCTTCATCTCATCACTGTAATCCTCCTGTTTGTCTTGAGTATTCTCGCCCCATCCCTCTCCTCCTCATCCTCCTTTTCTTTACTCACCTCTCACTCTTCTTCTGTAGTCTTAATTTTTTCCTCTCTTACAAAACTTTCTGCGCTTTGTGTGCGCCTCTTCCTCACCACCTCCTCCTTCCTCTCACCTCACCCTCTCATCCTTTCCTTGTTTCTTCTCACTTCATCTCTCCATCTTTTCATCCTTCACACACACTTCATCCCTCATCCCTGTCAGCTGCTCCTGATGGTCTCGACTTTCTCCTTCATGCTCGGAGCAGCTTGTCTGTTGAAAACAAGTCGCGGTGGGTAAAGCCATTAGACAAGACGGATGTGTTTGGAAGTGGATGAGAGGCCGTCTGTTCTGATAGCTCGAGGGCTCACGAGCCAAAACACCAGCATGACTCATGTCTCCGTCTTTATTTCGACGGAGTTCAGCTGTAAACAAAACAACACAAAAAGACTGACGGCCCCGATCGTCACTCCTGGAGGAGACGCTGCTCATTACAGCACAAATTACACTGAGTCAGCAAGAGACTGACCAACAGCATAAAGGCCTGACCAGAAAGTCATAATACGCTGTATAACTATTCTTTAATGCCTCTTAATACTATTTTTTAATTATAGTGACACAGCAAAATGCGTGAATACAAAAACTAAAAACACAATAAGTAAAAATATAAGAAACTGATTCAAAATAATATAAGAGGAAATGTCGACTCTATGCATGTGACCTTTGGGAAGCTTATAACAGTCGTCCAGTGGCTGTCCAACCCCTCCGGACCCAGACAACATAACGCCAACTGTTCCTGTTATTGTGTCCATCCTCGTCACACATGCATACTGTACATCCACGTGTGGAGGTGGTGCACAGAACGGAGACGCTGCAGTCAGCCTCAGTTTCTTTTAACCACAATCACATTTGTCTACCAGGTAGATTTTTATTTCAATCCAAACCATCCTGAACCTTCTTTGTGCCTAAACCTCACTGAGCTCGCAGATCAGAAACCCCTTAAATGAATATTTTTGTAACAGCTAATGAAAGCTAAGCAAGCTGGTCCAGATGTTTTTCTTCCCAGTCATGTCCTCCAGCTCCTCTTGGAGGATCCTGTGGTCAGGCCAGATGGAATATATAATCCCGTCGATGTGCTCCAGGTCTCCCCTGGGGTCTCCTCCAACTTGAATGTGTCCAGAATACGTTCACAGGGAGGCATCCTGATCATCTGAAGTGGCTCCTTTAAGCACGAACAAGCCGTGTTTGTACTTTGAGCTCCTTCTGGTTATCTGAGCTCCTCAGCTTATAAGCAATATTTTAAAAAACAAATATTTAAAAACAATCCACATCGACCAAAGTGCTGTAAAGACCAGTGCAGGTACTCCACACAAACCACAAACACTAGAAACACCGACTCAACACAGCTCAAAGCCACACATAAACAACATATAGGAATAGGAACAAGTCGCAAATCAGGCTCATCAGGAGGATTCAAACACTCGTAGATGAAAGTAGGTTTTCAACCTGGACTTAAAAGAATGGAAGGGACAGAACTGTCAACCAATCAGCTCAAAATATTAATATGATAAGAATAAAAGCTTAAGTGGGTGAACGCAGCTCCTGAATCTGACAAAACAAATAAAACAGCCAAGTTATTTTTGGCCTGTCGTCAAGTTACTTGCAGGATTGACACGAATGAACCCGTGGAGGCGATGGTCAGCACTGGCTGACAATGAGAAGCTACTACCTGAATGTTGTGTACACTGTTGCTCTTTCCCAAAAAGAAAGAGAAAGCAGAGATTACAGATTTGACAACAGATTTGTTAGCGTTAGCTGGCTTAGCTCAGGACTTCTCTAGATAAGATCAGAACTTCAAGAGACAAAAGTATGAACAGGACGGAGTTAACAAATGAGGAGAGAAGAAGAACCCAAAGACTGATGCTGGAAGGTTGTCAAAATAGAGCGTGTTTAACACAAAAATAACTTTTTTAGACACATTTTACTGTACAGATTTAGTAATGCCAGTTTTGGCGGGAAAGGTTAGACGATGGAGATGTCAGGTTTTCTAAAATGTGCATTGATCTCTGCTCCAAAATGTTATTTGTACGGACTGGAAATGTTTTATATGTTAAAATGCAAATGCTGCCTAACAATCAAAGTCCATTATTTTGCTTCAGTAGCTTTTTGCAAATAATCAATATCTCATTTTCAGGCAGCACACCAAAACTACTAGTTTTCATTGATCATTCTTAAAATAGCCTTTGTTTTCACTTGTCATGGCTGCCGCTGAATGATCGCAGATGCATGTTTGTAATTAGACATTTACTTGTTTCTGTTTTACCTTTTATTGCTGCACAGGGAGCTTAAAGAGAAAGAGTTGTCCTCGGATGGAGCTGAGCTGAATATGTGGTGAGACTTGTTAAAGAGGGCAGAATTAAGAGGAAAAGACATTACAAAGAGAAACAGCCTTTACATATATATATATATGTATGGGTTGTCCAACAAAGAGCTAAAATCACTACCAGTGATAATGTTTGTTTAATAATCATGATTGTAATGAAAAAACGCTTGTGTGCATCGTCTCGTGACCTTTTTGCATCTGTCCTTTTATCTGTGTCGAGAACGAAGGATGATTTGAAACCAGCGCACAGAAATGATCAATGGAACAGGTTGACACATGAAGAGCTCTGTTTACACCTGTTACTAACATGCATCTCCTGGGATCCAATCACAAGTGGACAGCCCAATAGTTCAGTACAGGTGTGAATGCACCCAAGAAGCATTGAGGACGCATTGAGAGGTGTAAACGGGGCTTACGAGCCGAAACCTGATTGTGTTTCTTTCCATCTTTCCAACTGAATGGCTCTTGAGGATGATTACAATCGAACAACACGTGTATGTGCTGTACTTTGTTTCCGAGGGCTGTCAGCACGAGCGTCACAGGGATGGACAGTTTTCACAGACGGCTACGACTCTGCCGAGGTTGGGAGGAGATGAGCAGTCGTTCCACATCTCTGTAACGGTCATAAACGTCAGTCATTACAGGCATCATTTGATCATAAACATCCAGGTGGTCGTGCAGCACTGCCATGTGAGCAATCTGCCGATACGAATCGAGAAGCAACAGATGAGTGTATTTCCTCAGAGAAAATACAGGCACAGACTGGATATAACAAAGCGACACAATGTGGAGAAGAAAAGGGGGCAGTAAACAAATAAATGCACACGATGGCGAGGTCAAAACAAGACGAACTCCATCTGTGTCGAATTTACAGGCTTGAAAAGCTGAAATCCCTGGTGCTTAGGCAGAAAACCCAGAGAAGACGTCCAGACGCGTGGAGATTTGTGTGTTTTTCTTTTTTTTCTCAGCTGTTTTTGTGCAGAAACTTATGTCTTTAATGATGTCTTAATTTTATTTGCTAGGTTTTATGATGCCGTCAGATGTTTGGCGTTGCCACAGCTTGCAATATAGTTCATTTTATTAAAAGTACAAGAGAATAAGAATCAGGAATTTGTAATTAAAAAGGCTTTAATTGTATTGGTGGTCTTGCTGTCGGCTTTGAACACAGATGTTTTCAGTTATTGTGGCTAATTAAACTTGAAGTCAGGTTGAAATTGTCCAGAACTACAAACACACTCTGTACGACTAATCTCCAAAACCCACCACATGCTTCTCACGCCATTTTGCGTCAACGGCCCTTTGTGACACGTCACTAAAACACCACGTGAACCAGCAGCATCATGACCAATGCAGACAAATATCAGCTCATCCTCACCAGAAAAACAGCCATAAAGGTCGACAAGTAGGTTTACGACCCGTATTCATGCTTATTGTTAGGTGGAGACCTCTAGAAAATAGTAAAGGAGGAAGTCAGGTGACGTAGTAGAAAGAGCAAAACAGTGGAAGGATGGGTCAACTGAAGCAATAACGTACGTTACAAGTAGCTCATATATGCAGTTTATGTATGTAACAGAAAGCGTAACCAAGAATATGAATCTTTGTTGGATTAGAGAACAGTGGGCACATTCTTGTTTGTGTCATGAAAGAAGGAAAATGCTTTGAGAAATGAAGTGTTCATCAGTAAGAAGGTGTTTAAGAAGCGTCGGGAAACAGGTGGATGTTCGTGTTTCCACTGACCGCACGCTTTGTCTGCCACTCGCCGTGTTTGCTGCCGTCATTGGGATTAAAGGGAGCAGCTCGAGCGTTAATATGAATCCACTCTGACATCTTGTAAGGTCGCCGCTGCCGTCTGGAGACGGGAGGAGTGGTACATGCAAAAGGTCTCAGCGCCGGACCGACTCCCAGGGGCATGGCGGTAACAGACAGACATGCAGATATACATGACCGCGCATCTATTTCCACAAGTCAGGCGCACATTAAAGAGAAGAGGACAGACCGAAATGATACTTTGACACGCACGGCTTTTCAAACACTCCATTTATGTTCACTCAACCAGACTGAACAAATATTTGATTTCTTCACAGTTGCACTTTGCATGCTTGACAAGATTCACACCTGGGAGCCGCTCGGCCTGACGGCTGCAATCTGTCGGACGCAGCGTCCATCTAAAATGAAGCGTCTCAGTCTGCATGAGGGGCAACGCCGGCGAGCAGCAAGACGCTGAGAGATTCAGTAACAAGAAAAAAATCGGGTTCATGTGAACATTGATTCCCTTCATTGGATCCACATTTCCTTCACACGCTGAGGAGCTGCTGAAGGGAGCTGACAGCTGATCCAGCTGTGCTGCAGTCATCCGACAGCGATGCTGCTTCAGATGGCGTCTCAGAGGAAAGGACGTCTCGTTTCTTGTTTCCTCGGGACATTTTGTCTCACATCGTTTTCTTACGGACGTCCTCAGTGAGAAGCTGCAAGTTCACGCACTGAAAACTCTGCACACCTGCTGCTGGACTGCCGTGAGGGTTTGTAGAGGCATTCATGTTGCCGAGAGTCGTGAGGTTCACATTTGTGGTTTTGAGTAAAAAGTCGCAAAAACTTGAGACCAGTAACGTCATTGTGAGCATGTTAGCATGCTGACGTTAGCATTTAGCTCAAACAGCCACTGAGCTCCTTGCATGGCTGTAGACTCTTAATCTTGTTGAACCATAAACCAAACCGACATTGTAAAATGGAGCCATAAAGAGATTCTAACAGCTCGTTAGCGGTGACAGATGCTGTTTCATGAGATCTCAGCAGACAGCGGACTGGACTATGTATGGAAGACCCAGTGTCGGTTTTCAGCAATAAGTTAATGTGCAATGCACAATCAAGCGGCAAATGATTGTAATTGTACATTTAGAGGTTTTTCTTATTCATACACTCAGATAAAGGGCTAAATTATCAAGATACTTATTGCACAGGTCAGATCGATCATGACTGTTTCCATCATTGATTCGGGTCTGAGCAATCCAAAGCCCAAATCTCACATTAGAGAAGCGGAAGCACAGAAGAACTGACATTTCTGCTTGGTAATAAAATTGATCAGCCATCAGAATTATTGTCAAATTTGCTGCCGATAGATAGTTCAGCACCCACCGACCCTGTAAACCCTTTAAGCGACAGCAGTTTTATAATATTGTAGCTTTAGTTAGTTTAGAAAATGTGAAATAGAGCTGAGACTTTATAAAAAACAAGATGACTCCAGCTCTGTACAAGCTTTTCTCTCTGTTATTGATTCTGCCTCCACCCTGCTCCTCTGCTTCGCCCTCTCTCTCATTTCACCATCTAACCTCCATGAATTACCAATTAGTCACAGTTCATCTCAAAATGAAATCTTTATGTTTTCACCTTCCGCCTTAACTTAATGTCAGTCGACTGTTTGCGTTAAAAGCTTAACACGGACGGTCTGACGGACTGCAGGTCTTAAAGGGACTTGATGAACAGAAATGTGAAACTTCTTGGAGTGTTTCAGTTGTCCTTTGGTTGTTTTTTCAAGCGTACTTTAACTGTTTTAAAAAGGAGGAAACTCAACTGGAAGGTAATATATACAAAAAGATGCAGTTCAGTGTGTGCACACTTCAAACACACTTTGCGGTGTCTTCATTCAGGGAGTCCAGCGTTCGGTTTGCATCCAGAGTGTTTTTTGTCCGAAGTCTCTCAGGTGGATGATGATGGATTAAAGTCTCTGGCGGACGGACAGAGAGCAGGGGGATTAGGAGGGATGGTGTTTTCAAGAGTAGCTCAGTGTGAGTGACCACATACACTTGTGCCTTTTTTTAAAATTTCACGCCTAATAAAACCCGGACTGAGCTGTAATAATGTTGATGCACTTCCATATGGACCTCTGAACAGCTCTCGCACCGCGCAGAACAAAGCGCACTGAATTAACCTCAGCCACGTGCCGGGGGTGCTTAATTTTCTAGGAATTTAACGAATCAAGGGAAAAACAAACCAGCGTCTGAGCTCTGTACGTGGCGGTTCTTCACTCGACACGGAGGATGGAAAGTGTTCTCAGTAATTTTGCTGTTAAATGTGCCGAAGGCTTCATTATTGTTCTGTTGCTGCCGAGTCTCGTTAGAGTCTTTGCTCCATCCTGCAGCGACAGTGTTGGAAAGAGTACATTTACTCAAGGACAGTAGCAGAACTTTGTTCCCTCCTCTCTCCTCTCCCATTCATTATCTCACACATTGATCTGTGGCACTTTAGAGGGGCCCGTCCCCTTGGTTGGGAACCACTGGACTGAAGCTGACTGTATATAAAGTAGTTCAAAGGAGCTCCACCTGCTGCAACACTAAACAATGATATTACATTAATACTGATGCACCATTTTTCTGCAAAACTTTTGATGGTTTATGTTCAGATGAAACTCCTGTACTTTTAGTTAAGTTTGATCTTGAATGCAATAGAGTACACACAGTACGTATGCCGGCATTATAGTGCATTACTGTGCTTTTTCACTCATGTTCTCACTACAAGAGGAGACTGTGAAATCTCTGCTGGCGTTAACGCCGCGACTGTGACTTCTGCTGCATGGCCATCCTTCATTTTAAACATAAACCCCTCTATATGCTTTCTGTTTATACCCAATGCACTTCTGCTTTTCTAATGTGCATCATGCAGTCCTTCAGGACTCCCTGTATTCTCATTTACACTTTACAACATGCAACAAGTTAGACATCGTTGTATTTAAAATGCAGAAGTAGACGCTGCAGTCATGAAATTTTAGCATTTCTACATGTATGATTCATCACAGTATACAATTTTTACAACTTTGTGCAGTTAGTGGTGACTGTGTCGTCAATGATAGGAGCGTGTATGTGTTTAATGCAGTGTGAAAGGCAGGTTAATTGCATGAAGCAGGATCAATAAACACACTGCCTAGTGGCAAGTGGGTATAGATAATGGATGGTTAATGCCGTAAATACTGGGGGGAAAGTCTAATTTGGCTGTTGGCATGTGCTTTTTTTAAATTCCCAGCCTTTGGGAGCAACATGTTCAATAACACACACTTGAGCCACTTGAATTAGTTCTTGCCTCTTCCTGTCATTAAAAGAGGCAGGAAGAGTTGAGGATCATGGACTCGGCATGCACAGAGAAGGTCCATGACAGCATCCAGTGAAGCTTAGCACGCAGCTGATGAACTGTCTCTGCACGAGCAATTAAAAGACCACTCGCTGGGATGTCCCCAACAACCAGAACTAGTTCTATGCTAAATGTGCACCATAGTGTGTCTGTGTGATTGAGAGGGTTTGCAAGAAGGCATGCAAGTGTGAAAGCCAGTGACATGTAGCAGTGTTCACGCTGAGTCTGTATCAGTAATTAAGACTGCCAAAACACCGTATGTTTCAGGACAGCCTGGACCTCAGCACGTGTCTGCAACCAGAGTATAAAAGGAGGCTGCCAGAAGCAATATTTCAAAAATACACATGTAAAGGTCCCCAATAGGGCTAATTATTGGGAAAAAACAGGGATAAAATATATGTGAATAGCAGCCTACAATATGTGAATACTGATCCAAACTAGGGCCAAAGCACAACAAATCTGCTTCAAAGCAAGATTGAAATACAGCGAGTGTCAGACCAAAGTGAGGCGAAAACACCAGTGAATGCAGGACCGAGCTGGGGCTAAAGCACCAGTGAAGTCTGGGCTAAATCACAGAACACTGGACAAAACCATGGAAACACCAGTGAATGTTTGTAGTCCTTTGCCTCTTGTTAGACCTGGACTGGAAGGGTTAACGTTGGCTTTGTCAGCGTGCTACGACTCCTCTCGGTCTGATGTTGGTTTGTTTATTTTCTCCGGCTGATAAAATATGAAGGGGTGCTTTAGAATTTCTTTTAATCTCCTCTGCTGATATTTGACAGCAGCACACTTGTTTTTATGTCCAGTCTTGTTTTCGGTCTTTGGCTTTGTCTGGGTTCATTTTGACCGTTGAGCACAATACACACATATATCATCTATTTCACTGGCTGCTAATTTAATCTGCAGTTAAAATGGGTTAAAGCAACTCCTCCAGTAAGTTTAGCATGTTGGTACTGGGGATCAGAATCAGCGCTTTTAAAACAAACAGCGTTAATCCCACTCGAAACCTTCAGCAAAAAGCTCTTCTTCCACCCTATTTCCACTGGTGCGCATCCTGGATGGAAGCTGACACAGTGTCTTCCTCTCCAGCACGTCTCAGCAGTCTCTTACTAAAAGGTTAAGAGCTGACAGAGAGCTCCACCACTTCACCTGCAAGGTACCAGAGCAGGAGAGCTGCCTCAGTTCTTAATGAGAGGGCTGACACGAGGCAGGCATTAGTACAGGGCTCCGAGACACAAACACATTAAGCATGGCCTTTAATTAAAGTTATTCTAAAATCCGCCCGGCTCATTGCTTAAACTGATTATCTCCGCACACTTTTAAAGCAAAGAGTTGTAAGGGAGGAAGTTAGATGCTTTCATGGAAGATATGTTTCCAAATGTTCTTTAAATAACTGGCTTTGTATAAATGATAACTGATTTTTAAACACAGTGGAGGTGTGATAATGAGTCAGCGGCAATGACTCATGATGATAAAACGTCTGGAGGGAACTTCCAAATGACCGCTGACGAAAAGCAGCATGTACAAAAGGAAGGGAGCTTTATTCCAGATGACAGTTTGCATGAATAACTGCTGACTAGATTTTAATTTAGACAAGACAATCATTTACGCATTCACATTAGCACAGAAAGAACAATGGAAACTAATCTAGCTGCTCTGATTTGTTCAATTTGCTCCAGTCAATCTTCTCCATCAAGCATCAGTGCCTCAGTCGGTTGGAGCTCTGTCTGAGGTTGCGGTTCCTGAGAGTTCGGGCACCGGTCGCCCTCGTTACCAGCATCCTTTGCTGCTTTCTCGACCGCCCGCTGTCTCTCTTTCACGACTGGTTTACACAGCAGCCAGGCGAGACTTGGCGCCTGCTCGGGTTCCCATTGACTCTGTGGGTGCAGCTGATGGTTTCTGTCAAAAGGGCAGGGCAGGCGTAATGTCACTGCATCGACATCGTGACTCTTTTCAAGAAAAGATAATAATCCCACAGCAGGTAATTTACAGTGATACAGCAGCAGAGGGGGTAGAGTAAAAGTCAGAGGCTTCAGTAAAAAAAAGCAAGATATGATAAGTAAAGAGCATTTTTGAAACAGACAATGGTTGAATTCACATTATTGCACACAGGAAATCTCCTAAAGAGAGAGAACATTTTAAGATTATTGTTTTCTTAATTGACAAAAATGGTTATAATGCAGATCATGAGAACAACCACAAATGAAAATGGAGTCGATGTGGTGGTTAGGTTGATGGTACGTGTGATCAAACGACAGCAGAACACAGTGACATTCAAGAGAGGAGCAGTTTGATAATGAAGCGATGAGTGAAGGGCCTTAGAAATAAATAGAAACCAGCGGCTGTCACGTTTCTCTGTTAGAGAAAACCACCCAACCTTTTCATAGAAGGTGCAACGACGAGTAGAATGACTGTCAGCAGTAATGAATGTTAAGGTGGAGTAATGAACTGAATGTAGGGGTTTAAGAGTGGGGGCAGAGGCGTTTCCATAGGTAACATCACCATAATGCAAAGCAGACACAAAGACGGCCTCAAGTGTCCACTTGCAATTGAGCTTTTCTCAAAGCTTGCAGAAATTTAAATGCAACATGCCCAGCCAGACACCAAGATACAGCTTGCATACCCTGAGACCCTCTCAATACTGTGATCATTCAGAGGTGATGTGCAGACCCTCCACGGTGTCTCCGCCTGTAGAGAGTAGCATAAATTTTAGTCTTATTTGCAAATTAAAAAGTGCATCTTGCAATTTATCAAAGGCTTGTTGCTGGGTTTCAGTGGCTGAGTGAGCAGTATTAGCAAAGCAATACAAAACAAACTATCATCTGCATAAAGATGAGCACTCCTTTCTTCTAGAGGATGTATTGTTCACATAAATTGAAGCTTGTGGATCCCAGAATCACACATTGCTGCCTGTGAGACTGTTAGTCCGGAAAGCACTTTGAGTCAAAACCAGCATCACATCACACAGCCTCTGCAGGAGCATAGCATGATCAGCAGGATCAAAAGGTCGGTTAAACCTGCAAAGATGGCAGCGCAGCAGATACCATATCCTTTGTACCCAAAGCAGGAGCTGTGACGATGCTTTGCTGAGTTCTGAAACCAGATTAAAGTGGACTTCACACAGAATTCAGTGAGAGGAATGATTTCATCGTTCATTCGTTTGGAAATTGACCGATAACTGCTCAGGTCGTTTTTGTCACCACCCTTGTGCAGTGGGACTAAACGTGTTGATCTCCAGACCTGAGGGCTCAATCCAGCAGAGATACAGAGATTAAACACATTTTTTTCAGCAATGAACACAAGGGGTGATTTTTTTTTAAAGCACAGCAGGCACAGTGCTTTAAAAAATAAGTCTAGTTTATCCTTCCCAGCAAATTGATGGCTTGCAGTGCTGTTTGCAAGTGCTCGACTCTTTGCGGTTGTCACACTTGAAAGCAGGTTTAACAGAGCGACATGAGACTGGACCCAAATGCAGACTTCAGAGACTGAGCTGGTGCAGCTAAGTGATTTATTCACACACTAAATGGTACAAAGCTTATGGGATGGTGTAGCAGGCAAAGGTCAGAACCAGATAACGCAGTCGGACAGGCTGACAAATCCCACAGGGAGCCGGGAAAACAAAAAAAATCCAATAACAGGTGGGGTCTGAGGGGGGGGACAAAGCAAACAGCCAGAAAAACAGGAAAACCACAAGGAAAGGTCTGGACGGCTTGACGCAAAGACAGAGTGGCACAGTGTGAGCAGAACACACACACTGAATACACCTGGGAGGAGAGGATGACGAGAAACATGTAAACCAATCAGGGCGTGGCCGATAATCAGACAGGCGGGACGTGAGGCGATGTGGAAGGAGGAGAGAGGAAATTAACGATGAATCAATGAATCAATAAAAAGACCGAGTGGTTTGTTCTGAGGGTCACATCTGTGGCGCTTTTACAGCTTTTAAGATGCATCAAGTTAACTTCACTCGATGATCTTCTCTCAGTTAACAATGATCTGAGTGTGAAGTCTGATTGCAGACATGGACGCTCGGTCGGGACCCCTTGCCTCCACGAACCAAGTAGTTTTCTGCCTTAACGTTTTTCCAAGAGAGGCCACAAAATGGAAATATCACTTTTGCCCTCATGACATTAAAGCAGCATCATTATTTTTATTACTATTTACTCAGGCACAGGTGGACCTTTCCTTTAACTACATGAACGTTAATTTTACTATGACTTCACTGAAGGAACGGTGTATTTCTTCCAGCACCGCTCAAACAACAACCTTTACGGATGTTATTTAAATCCTGTTTTCACTGGAGGACATCTGCAGGTCCAGGTGGACGAGCCTCAAGGACGTGACCTGAGTGCAGCTACGGCTCGGAGGCCTTGGAAATACTCCGTCTGTCCAGCTTCAGATGTGAGAAGGCCGGACATAGAGCCATCCACCTCTGCAGTCCTGACAGCCACCCCTGCAGCACAGTCAGCCTGGATGAGCTCTTCCTTCCTGAAAACTTCTTTTCAAAGCTGCGCAGGAGAACCAGTATGATGCTGAATCTGTTGACCGCAACCTTTCACGCACAAGTTCATTAATAGTTCATAAAGTTATAGTTCTGAAGGCTCGCGGTCATCAATTTTGACTGCCGTACACAGAGGTGTACAACATATTTTATTTGTTTATTATTCTTCATGCATGTTTACACATGTGGCTACCCATCCTACAAATAAAAATGCCTTCTGGGAATAAGCCTGTTATGGAAATGCATTGAGTTGAGGTGGGTGTGCACTGTAACTGTGGATTTATATGAATAATCTAACTGTGAGGTGCTGTGTGAATAGAAGAATGCAGGAGTTATATGTGGTATTGAAGTTGTTTGTGCCGACAGTGAGATTATGCAGACAATAGCTGGATCTGATCCTGCCTCCCTCATAGCTGTGAACCTCTAGAAGCCGTGAAGGATACAGGTGGCCTTCACACACAGCTCAGCAGTGGCAGGGCAATAACATGCCAGGACAGACGCCACTGGGAGGAAAAGGCGCCAAATGCATCCTCAGCAGCCAGCCCGGCGTGGCCGAGGCGGCAGCTGAAGAAACACTTCCCAGGCTCTGGTGATGTTGGCGCCTGGCAAGTGTTGCATCAGATTTCTGGGAAAATCCTCACGTCTCCAGAAGACATTCGGCGGCGGACCACGGCGCTCTGCTCCTGGAATCTTCTCAGGTTTCAAGGAACTTAATACATGGATATCACTCGCACACATGCACAGGATATACTGCAGCAACAAGCAGCAATATTAATGATGTTTTAATGTTCATATCAGTGTTTTTGTCTATTGTCTAAATGTAGCTGGTCAGATTGTACTTTTGATGCTTTGGCAGCATTAACATTAACCTGTACTGTTTATCTCCCAGAGCTAGCGAGCTTGCTAACTGAATAGTCTGGTTGCTAACAGGGAATGAGGTTGAGACTGTATAATTGACTGCTGTCTCCTAACTGTGTGTCTGTTCTGGAGCAGTTTGTACTCGCAAAGAGGAGTGGAACCAGTGATTAACTGCTCTTCCTGCACCTCTTTTGTCCTAAATGTGGTTAATTACCCTTTTAAAAGTTTTCATTGTTTTCCACGGAGTAATGTAGCCAGCCTCTCACATCAGCTGTTTTATGGATTTAACTGGTTGCCTACTTGCACACAAGCCCCAGAGGGGATGAGGTGCTCGGGCAGGCTGGTGTACAGATCCATACACAGGTTATTTACTTGACTGCCTGCCCAAATATTAATAGTATGCCAGGTCAATACTTGTTTTGGATTCATTTCAGATGACTTATCTCTGCAGTTTTCACCAGTGGCAGTACAATATTCAGCCAATACTACAACACCATTACTACTCGACTGTGACCTCAGAGCCTGGAAATGTGAATTGCTAATATTATAATTGAAATGTCATTGGACCTCAAACAAGACGTCACGCTGACACCCGCTGGGACACAAACGCTGCATGTGTGGAAATGTGAGGACAGAACCACAGCGGGTTCATTTCACTTGATCATTTTGTGCTTATTTGATTGGAAAATGTCTCGATGCTCATTTGTTCTTACATTGTTTTTGACATAAACTCATACAGAATATACTTATTCTGAATTTGATGCAGCAACACGTTTCAAACACGTTGGGACAGGAGCGACTAAAGACTGGAAAAAACACCTGTTTGGAACATTCCACAGGTGAACAGGTCGATTGGTAACAGGTGAGAGGATCATGATTGGGTATGAAAGAGTTGATCACAAGCGAGGATGGAGGAGGTTCACCACTTTGTGTACACATGATTGTTGAAAAGAGATTACAACACTGAGGAACACTTTATAAAACTATTGTCAGTACACACAGTTTGTTTGCAAATCCAAGCTTTTTTCAGTCAGGGTTGTGCATCTACGAGAAAATCCCAAATTCCAGGAACACTGAAGTGATTTACTCTGGACGAATATCAAGGCAGAAGAGAGCTGGCTGCAAATACAAGGGGTGTCAGGGCGGCGTGGGGGTGCATACTAACAGCAGAGAGAGAAAAGGAAAGAAAAAAGATCAACCGTCATGCTGTCAGTAGCTTATGTTTACTGCCCGGACCACCTCGCAAACAGCAATTTCCATGGTTTTTTGGCTGAGGCACAAACCCAGTCGCCTCAAAAATCACAAACGACTCAGTCAATTAAAAAGCTGTAACCATCACACAACAGCACGAATGCGTGTGTTGCACTCGCAGTAAGCACTGTTGCATATGCATGGCACATATTTATTCATAGCTGGCACATCTTCCGACATGGCATGAGGCTTCCTGTGCTTTTTGTACGCACATAGCTGTCGGGACAGATTCTTCTACTACTAATCTCCCAACGCGATTTCCGCTAGATATTCAAAATCCATTACTTCATGTGAGCAGGTTTATTGTGGGGAGCACTTAGTGCATGTCTCATATAAACAGACACTCGCTTTCCTCGAGCCTGTTGTGACAGTCGCTCATGCAAATGTTCCCTGATGTGTGAGTTTCTTTCTCCACATCATGCACTGCTGAAGGCACATTTGGGATGCTGTATGTGATCGACTCCTGGAGCAAAAAATGCTTCTTCTCCGTTGGGCTCATTTTGACTATTTGTTGCTTTTAAAGCTCTGATGGGAGGATGGCGGGATGTGACTGACTGTCAACCCATCTCCAGCGATGCCACTTTTTATTTTTAATAAAACTAGCCGCTTTTTTTTTTTTTTTTTTTTTTTTAAACATAGATCTTGCCAAGGCCACCACTTTAGCTAAACTGGCACTGAGGCAGAAAATGGAAAAACTTCTTCAAATAATAATATTGAAGTTTTAAGAGTGTTCGCCCCAACATAGTTTAAGATAAACAGTGTGTCTCTGTCGGCGTTGATGCTAACCATTGTTCGCTTCCACTAATTTTCAGTTCGTGAACAACTTGAATAAGGCACAAATGACTCTGACACAGAGGTCATGATCGACGCTCAGGTGCCATATTTTCAGAGGTAATTAGTTTTTTCCTGTATTTATAACACTCTGGTGTTTTAAACATCTTATTAAATGGCCTTGTTTCTTTCTCATCGAGATTGAAGTCAACCGACGGCGCTTTGATTTCAATGTCAGCAGCTTCCCTGGATTCAATAAAGAAAAAATAATGTTCCAATCATTGCAGGTCCTAAGGAGTGAGGAAATAGCCTCCAAGATGATTTTTCTCTCAATATGTTGCCACACTAATTGAACTGCATCACAGTGAGAAATATGCAGAAAGCACCACCTGTGATGGATGCTGTGACAACAAGGAGTCTGATGGTGACGCAGAGATCAAGACTCGGAGCGTGTTTGTGGCTGCATTTGTGTGTGAAATCTATTGCTGCTGAGTCAGCAGTATAAACACCGCAGTAATTCACAGAAGCAGTGAGCACATCTTAGAAGAATCCTCCAGGAGTATACAGAGCTGTGTTTAAAGGGACGATGTGGTATTATTACACGCACAGCAGGGTTACGTTTCAAATACACGGCGGCATTCAAACAAAAAATCGTACTTAAAAACATCCAAAGCTGAGAATCGTGTGGCTGAATGCTGACAGACAGAGCTGAGAGAGCTACTGCTGAGGAGCTAAAACATCTTTAAGGTTAGAATATCAAGAGGACGAGAGGACGGAGACATCTGGGAGACAATGTGTCCCTCCAGTGAGACTGGGCGTAACTACACCTGATGTCAGTGTCCTGATCCACAAAGCTGCTCGGTGCCGTAGATAGAAAATGAAGCATGATTCTGACGGTGCACGGCTAATTTAACACCTACAACTCGTTTAGAAAGTAATTTGGTAGAAATTTTGGAAAAATCCAAAAATCATCCATAGTCATGAAAATGGTATGACATGACACAGCTGATATAACAGACAGCAACGAACAGCCAATAGACACTAAGAGTTTGAAACAGGTGATCTGCATCCCTCATGAGATCAATTTTCAGATAAAAATATGGCATTTTTAAGATAGTTTAATATATGGCTTTATTCATATTGACATGTCCAACCAAAGACACACACACACACACACACACACACACACACACACACACACACACACTCTTCACACAGTCTGGTAAAAACACCACTGATGCACCTGAGGGACTTCAGGTGCTGGTCACAGTTTTTGAGCAGCCAGACAAAGTGATGTATTTCTCACCTCAGCTGGACTTCTGAGGATACTTCAGCTCTTTGCATGTTGGTGAGAAACGTTGGATCAGAAAGCCTTTTTCAAACAACTGATAGTCTTAACAACAGAAAAGATGAAAAAAGAAAACAGGTACACGAAGTTGAGAAATGTATTAAGAATAACTGAATTATTCACAATGTGTTCACTGCGATCAGTGGGCTCGTTTGTGGAGGAGAAGTAAATCTGCAAACAATGTTTTGTCTTGAGCTCAACTTTAGTGACCTTTGACATATAAATTTGCATAGCTGACCAATAGCAAACAGTTTTGACGGAGATGACCTTTAAGGGAACAGAGAGTCCAAAACAGAAGAAGCTATCGTGGCTCCTCAGCTGTCCGGTTTCATGTAGTTCTGCTCTGCTGGAGTTTAAGCTGCGCCACAAAAGAGGCGTGGTTTACAGATAGTAATGAGACAGCAGTCGATCATAACTGCTGTGAATATTGTGAAGGAGCAGTACGGATGATGAAGGGATTAGAAAAGCAGCTACGTTACGTGACCCTCAGCAAGGTTCCCACAAAAAACAGCATTAGAGCAGATAAAGCTCCCGTCGCCTCGGCTGTCATCTTCTGCAGCCATGCTTGAGTTTACTTACTGGGATGGAGTTTTCTCAATGAGATTGTGCAGTGATTTCCATGGAGCCATTATCATTATTAGCCATATCACCTTCCAAAATTTTCCCCACACTCAGGAGAACTCCCCAACACCTGGAAGTAGGGATCAGCCCAGTGTCGTTTTTGGTCTTATGGGTCATTTTGACACGAACTGACAGCAGGAACTGGTGTGGTTTGGTTATATTCACGGTGGAGGATCTGGTCTGCTGGAACTTGACTGAAAGAAGGAAAAACTGTGAGAGCATTTTGATGATAATCCAGCAGCGAACTTGCATAAATCATCTTCTCTCCAAAGTGTTTTACCCCTACTTGGTCGCCTGCCAGCTGTCTAATGAGCCAACTTGTTTGCCTTACGAGCCACTGGCTCTTTCCCATTTCGTATTTTGCTGCATCATTTCTTGTGTGTGCATGCATAATTTACGGTTGATTCCTCTGAAAATTTGAATATCGTGCAGGAGCAGCAAGGACAATGAGGAGATTAATGTAGAAAAGTAGTCACATTATGTGACCCTCAGCAAGGTTTCTACAAAAACAACATTAAAGTAGATAAAGCTTGGAATCGCCTCAGCTGTCATCTTGTACAACCATTTTTACATTTTGTTATTGGTATGGAGTTTTCTGATTGGCTGGCCTTGGATAACTGATGGGAACAGTTACACAAATATGTGTACGCACTCTGCTCTCTCTGTCAGTGCACGTGGGAGTTAAAATACACCTCAGTCGGTGAAGTGCTCGATCTTGGGAGAGGACATTGATTTAATCGAGTGGCTTTAATTGGCGAAGACATTTGGCTCTGAATGATACTTTGTATACTGTAAACTGCAATGTCTCACACAGCAAATGAAGAGCGGTTACCTGGTTTCACTGGCAATGCCTTACACGATCAATGCAAATGTTATGCAGAGCACCAAAAAGAAGAAAAAACCATGAGCTCAGACACAGTCGATACAGACTGAGTCCTCTCCGGACAGCAGAGTAAAGATCCCACATGGAGGAAAAAGCCGCCTACATCACCGTGTTCTTCGCCTCGGCTTCATCAGATGTAGATGAAGATGATGGCAAACATAGGCTGGAGGAATCCTTATGTCCTATCCAGACATTACCGGCTGCATATGCTGGAGGCAGAAAAAGCGACAGCAGCACCATCGCAGACGGTATCAAGCATGTTGTGACCAGTATGTTTCTCCTGCCAGTGAGAGAAACTGACATTGAAAACACCACCAGTACTTCAACCATCTGCCACGCAGTGAGCCGGTCAAGGGTTAAAAGCGAGTGTATGCTGGCCATGCAGTGAAAAACTTGGTCAAACACTGTTTAAAGTGTTGTTTTGTTTTTCAGGCTCATCTCTCGTTTCTGGCTCTCCGCTGACCCTCTCTCCAAGTCTCCGAGGAGCGGTTGAAGGACAGGCCTCCTCTGCCTGTCTCGGGGTAACATGCATTGATAAAACAAAGCGCATCCCCGCTGAAGAAGCCCTTCTCTCCGCCCGCTGCACCTCAATTGAAATTTCACACCTTTTGCCTTCTATCAAAAGCTCAAGGGGGATTTGAAATCACCGTTACCAAGAAGACCTTGGACAAAGGGAAAATTAATTATCCCTCAGGTGTGTGTGTGTGTGTGTGGGGGGGGGGGGCTTGAAAGTAGTTTCACGTTTTCCCTCTATTGTGTAAATCGTACACTGCTCCCTCCTGCTGGTGCAACATGATTAGTTGCTGCTGGATTCAGTCAATGCATATCCGTCAGCAGGAACATGATGAGGGGCAAATCAGAAAATGATCCCTCCCAGAAAACAAAAATACTCAAGGCGGAATCTACCTCTACCTAATTATTTCTGCATCACCTGCTGCTCAGAGCTGAGGCTTTTCTTTCGTTTAATAAGACAGAATGAATTCTGGTGATCGAGCTCGGCTCTGTGTCTTCAGTTGCTGTGAAGTGTCCTGAATGCTGTCTGTCCTCTTTAATAACCAGTCGCTATCGTTTTCATCTGCTCACTGATTTCCATTCCTCTGATCCTGCTGAGATTAAAGCCCCAACATGGGAGTTTAAATCCTAAAGAAGAGCTGCATATTTTGGTTGATAGGGACGTATAGTTGGGAAATTAAGTTTTTACAGTGTACTCAGGTGCGTCTCAAAGTCAAGGCCCTCTTTACATCAGTGCACCCGACCAGTGCAGATCTTAACTAAACATCAGTTTCCTCCCTTAAACATCTGCCTTGAAATGATCCTCTGAGCTGAAAAAGCTGCACATTTGACTCGACTGTATAGCTGAACAGATTAAAAATGTGACGGTTGAAGCTGATAATGGCGGTGACAAGCTCACCGAGCCTCAGCCTTATTGTCCTCTTCGCTGCATTTTTAAACATTGTTTTCATGTATTTCTATGCCTGACATGAAGCACTTTGAATTATGAATTATGCCTTGTGTGTTGGGAGCAAAGGAGGAAATAGTGAGATGTTGTTATTGAGCAGCAGAGACGGAGGAGCTCAGGGTGGATGGATGTGTTACAACCATTTACAAACAGACATGGTTCAGTTCTGGTAGCTTTGAAAATGGTCGATAAGAGAAGCAGTTAACTACTGCTACTCACCAGGTGGTTCTCTGCTATTTCTGAAGGCACAGACAGACTTTTTGTAGTGTCCATGGTCAGAATTGTGGTGTTCAGTGAGCAGATTTCATTGAAAGTAATGGGGCATGGCTGTATGCAGCTCTCTTCATACTTTAATGGAACTTTCTGCAGTATTAATCAAGCACATCTCGCACAAAGGCTTCAATTTGATTGACTTTGTCAGGTGAGCTTTTCCGTTTCTTCCAGTTTGGCCTTTTAATGATTTCAGTTACCACATATAAAACCACAAAAACACACTTCAGAAATGACGCAATAATCAGCAAAAACTCCAATGAAGTTCAGTCAAAACTCACCCACGCAGTCTCATGATAATAAAGAGGGTGAGCCTTTAAAGCAACTGCGATAGAAAAGATGATGCTGTCTTTATAGGTTTTATTAGACATATTGAGAATTACTGCAGTGACATTTTCTCTCCAACAGGCCCTTCAGAGACGGCCATCGAAACAACAGAACGGTGTGATAAAGCCTGAACCGGGCCCGTAAAAGAGCATCACCTAGACCGAGCTGCCTGTTTCATTCCAGTAAAACCTGACGGCTTTGATAAAGACAAAATGAGGACACAGCAGAGGCGGGTCAGCACACACACATTCAGGTCAGGAGTGTCAATTCAAATACTGACAAAGACTGAAGCCTCCTGCAGTACAAATGGACTCCTCCTGTCTTTGTTGTCAAGTAACCAAGAGGTCAAGAACAATCTTCCAGCTGCCGCTCGGCTGATTGGTTTCTCCTCGGTTGGTCTTTGGGCGACTGTAAGAGGTCTGGAGCAAATAAATGAACCCAACAAGCCCAATTTTTAAAAGCCACAGATACAAGCAGCAGTGGAATCAGCTGAGAGACGCTGAGCCAGTGATGACATCTGAGGGTTTGGCACTATGAGCATCTTTTTCCATCGTTCGTATTGAAATACTGCGTCTCAGATGGCTCAAAATCACTGCAGCACCACCAGAGATATCATTCCACACATTCATCTTCCTTCTAAAAACCTGGTGCCTACATTACCCACAATGCAACTAGACCACTGATAGTTCAGTCAGATTCAAGTGTGTTATGCTGGTAATGTCTCTTTAAGGAACCCCAACCGATGCTGCCTCAAGTGACATCACATGAGGACATTTGTCAGGCTTCGCGCAGCTCCCTCTGGAGCCTAATGAGTCCAAAATCAGATGTTATTGACTTAATGTTGAGTTTCGTGTGAACTTGTGGTTGATTATTTTCATGACGTGCACCAACGTTTGAACCACAAACTGAAGTTTATAATGGCGGTGACGGCCTCGCCGAGGCTAACGACCGCACGCTGAGGCACAAATGAGAAAACGAGGCAGCGGCTTTTTCGAGGCTCGGCCTGAGAGTCGAGTCCACCGCTGAGCCTGCAGACAGATTGACCTCAATCTGAGTGTAATGGACAGAAGATTGATGTGAACCGCTCCTCTGTTAGTGTGTGAAAATGACAGCCGCTCAAGAACTAATGGAAACACACAAACACACAACAAATACTGATATAAAGTGGTACATGGGAGGTGAGAAGCAGCAGATATCAGGATTGCTTTGAGATAGCTCAAAAAGTAGATACACATAAACATCCTCGTCTTACTAGACTTGTGAGGACCTTCATTGAGCTCATTCGGTCCTTAACCCTTCAATATTCTCATCTGTCAAGAGGAAATTTTGTAATGGCTGGAGTTTCACTAATTCCATGCCTGTTCTGATTCTGATATCCACTAGTTTTTACACTTTTTTAATTATGTTATCAGATATTTCCTGTTTGACCCATCACAGAAATGACTGTTTTCTGATCTTCCACCACTACAGTTCAGGTGCTTAAGTTTAAACACAAACACATCTTGGGTAGATCAGGTTGACTTTTGTGGTTTTCATGAAATCTTCATTGGTTTATGATCAAACACCTGCAAGACTAGAAACATTCCCACAAGCCTCAGCTGTTTCGTGCCAGTTGGAAGAGGTTAGCATGCTAATATGCTAACCTATGATGGTGGGCATAGTAAACATTATACCTGCTCAACGTCAGCTTGAGCTGCTAGCCACACAACACTTGTTAGCATAGGATCGTTGCTGGTTTGGAAAATCACTCTGCAAAAAGTGAAATCTAAATAAGACTGAATATCTTAAATAAAGGCAAAATATGTTTGTTATCTTTTTACCAGGGAGTTTTTACTTGTTTTAAAAATCCGAAAAAAGAAAAAAAAAAGAAAGTGAAATTTCCAAGCTGATTGGCAGATACTTTTCTTTGTCTGAAGTAATATATCCCAATTTTTCTACTCTTTTTTTCTTGTTTTTGAGAGCTGATTTTTTTTTCAGTGCACCAGACTTTATCCTTTAAAACAGAAGTCACAAGGTCATGCGGCCTGTGGTTCACGCTGAAAATGTGCAAAAGTGCAGAAGGAGGACACTCATGAGCACTCTTGACAGGATACAAAGATGTTAATGGACTGAAATTAGCTTGAAACCTTGACTCTTGCTGTTAAAATGGACGCTGTCCACTGGACCTTCTGTCCTGTTTAATGTCACCATCAGTTCATTTCCCAGCAGCCTGGTGAGGGTACAACAAGGCCAAAGCTCCACCAAAGACTCATCCTCCCTCCTCTGGTTCGGACTGCGCACCCTGATATTTCCACCTCGCACAAAATAAAAGATGACAAAGAAAAATTTGGGTCATGTGAAAACAGATGGATGGCTTTATTCAGCCGAGTGAGCAGCGGTTAAAGCGAGCAGCTGGGCTGATTTATCAGAAGAACCCACCCACTGACGTTGGATAATGGTCAGCGTTGTTACCTACAGGCCATCAGGATTGTCATTGTTTTGGTATGAAATAAAAGCACAGGTGGGGACGGGACAGCGGCTTTTTCTCGTGTTTTATCAATCTTTCCTGATCTGTTCCTGTGTGTGTGTAGGCCCTGATTTTAAGTGACGTCGGCGTGTGTGGCTGCTTTAAACCAATGAACGACGGTGGCCATGTTTCCTTTCCTTCATGTGTAATAGATGATGCTGGCAGGTGGTCAGCACTGAAACCCAAACAGCAGGGAGGATCAGGTGGCAGCGAACGGAGGACTGAAATATGCAGCGCTGCTCGGAAACGTTCTCGTGCGACATTTGTACCAATAAGGACGTTTGAGTGCTTCATGAATAATGGAAGGAGAGGATGAGCTGTGGTGAAGAGGAGGAGGGCGGTGGAAACAAACTAGAGGGCTGGGAGTTTTCCAGCTTCCTCTGCCACAACCACACTTTTACAGATGAATGACAATAACATACGCTACTGGAAAACGTGGCTGCTCTATAAAATAAACTGAACGAATGCAGAAACTGGCATCGGTCCGTCTCGCCCTAAACAGGTACAATAAAACTTAGCAGAGATTTCTGGAGCTCCTAAACGCCGTCTGCAGTCATCCACACTCTGCTGAGGAGAAATCTAATCAGGTGGAATAAGTGAAGACACCTGCAGAGAGAAAACTACACTCAGGTGTTTAGTTTTACTCCCTGATTAGCAGCATTTACCAAACAGCGTCAACCAACTGCTGCATATCTGCTGATGTTCACTTGATGAATGAAACTCTACAAGTGTTTCCTTTTGTTATTGCTTTGTTTGCTATGTCCCAAACCCTGACTGACACACTGCTGGTGTTGGACAGTTCTTCAAAACCCTGGATTAAATGAAATGATTTCAAATGATCTTCTGTAAGCATGCTAACATTTGCTAATTAGCAGTGAGATAAGCGCAGCAGAGGCTGATGGGAATGTCATTAGTTTTGCAGGGAGATTAATCTTCCCTGATGATGGCACGAGACCGAACATGGATGTCTGAGCCAAATTTCATGCCAATCCATCCAATAGTTGTTGAGATGATTCACTCAGTCAATCAGTGAAGTTAATGATGTGCTACTGGGAGCCGCTTACTGGTCGGATTCCTGCAACGCATTTATGGATTTTATTCTGTTCTTCATAATTACATTCTACTTCATTAAAATATGCGCAACATAATTCATCAATCCTTACAATCTAAACAAGCAAGTGGGATGAATTTCTTCATGTTTCCATCAGAGCAGCGCGCTCTTTTCTTTTGGAGTTGGTTCGCTGCCCGCTGTCTCTCTTAATGGAGAAGAGCTAATTTCCCTCCGGACCAATAAAGATAAAGACCTTTTCTAATCTAATCAGATGTCTCTTAGTCTTGGGTCATTAATTGGATCCTCCCTCATCATAGTGATATTCCAGTTCTATTAATTTGAGCTTCTCCATGCTGTTGCTCTAATGGATCCTGTTCATGTAAGTGATGGTGCTGGAAGCTGGAGCTGCAGAGAGACCGGTGACCAAACCTCTGCATGTCAAGTCTGTGGAAGTGAGGGGAAAAGTCAATAAAAAGGTTGCACGCTGGCTCATGATTGGCTTCCAAACTGGTTGCGAGGTCGTCAATCCTGCTGGTGCGTTCAGGTGTTAAACTCAGATTTAAAGTGAGCTCGGAGCAACTTTCCTCTCCAGCTGATGGATGTGAAAACAACCTCTGTACATCCATCATTCTGCACTGTGAAGCAACAATAAACTTAATGCATTTTTGAGAGGAAGTGGCCTTAAAGGGGGGCAGTTTAACATCCTGATGAACTGCAAAAATTTCCTGCTTGTTGGTAAAAGTTTACGAGCATCAACTTCTCGTACAGCCAATTACTGTATCTACAAAACAGATGACTGTGGCAGTTGGAATATACTCTGTGCTATTATTGGAGCAGCTACCGCCTTTAATTCTTATTAACAGCTTGATGCTTCATAGAGACAGATGGTGCTTTATAACCAGCTCACCTGTCTCCTCACTTCCCTCCTTTGCATCTCCCCCTTAAGATAGCTCGTTAAGGATGTCCTTTAATAGAGAGCGAGATTTAAATCACAGCTTTAAAAAACACACCTGACACCCAATGACACCTGCTCCATCACTGATCTGTTACCATCATCTCACCGACCTTATTTAAAACTCCTGTCCAGACATGTTTTAATGTGTTTCTGGGTCATAAAATGACATCTACTCCCTCTCCCTCATTTCAGATTCCAGAATGTATGAATATGTAATTACTTTTCATTTCCAAAGATGTTCTCACTTGTGTAAGTTGAATATTTGCATCCAAACTAGTGTAGGTGACAGTGCAGGTGAATCATGCCGGTTGGCCCGCCCCTTGAAATGGGATTTTAAGTGAGCAAAGACAAGCTTTCCACTTTCAGTAGACAAATATGAATACAACCTTGTAGAGTTCTGCTTGTGCATCATTCTGTGCAGTGAAGCTCAAACATTCAACTGTAGGAACAAGAAGAAAACTGCATTTTGACCTGAGGTGGACTTAAGAACATCTCCATTGGCCTGACCACAAATCTGACAGCAGCCCATGTTGGTTTTGACAACAACATGTAACGATAGTCCAGAAGGGATTTGGTGATGCGCCTGAAGCTGTTTGGTAGAATAACATCAATGGGAGCATCGTGGTCACAGTAATATCAGTTTAGCTTTAGGTCTTCACACTCTATCTCTTGCTGCTACTTCACACGCACAAATAAAAGCTTCCTCATCCACACAGATCGCTCTGATTGAACTGGTCAGGCATCAGAAACAACCGTTAAGTGCAACTTCTGTTTGATAACGTGTTGAATTCACAGGAGCCGCTTTTCTCAAGCACGGGGATGGAGGATGGATGGAGGATGACGGCTACTGAAACTCCTTTATCACAGCACTTAGTGAAGTGGTTCCGGCAGAGTTCCCAGAGAACACTTCTGTGTGCGACGTGTACATTTTCACCTTTTTAAAACTGTTCTAGAAAGCATCTACAACTGGATTTTGTTCTGTCTTGACAGCATTGAGGGTGCTTTTATTCTAGCTATGGCTCCCTGATTGGGTCTCAGATAGATTCGTCATTCAGATTATGAACTCAAACATAGGAATATGAGCCGTCCTAATACGCTCACCTACAGTATTGTATTACAGTGATGTGAATATTACAATTATGCAGCTGTTTCTAAATTGGTTCCTCGCTCCAAGCTCCTCTCAAAGCCTCCTCTGTCCTCCAAGTCACACATCAGCGGCCGGCTCATCTTTAATGATGGTGGACGTTCATTGATCACAGGCTGAAGGGCAGATGGATGGGCGGATGGGAAAGCTCACTGGTGTCAGCCGCCTGTCACTATGACCTCAGGATGGAGGGACCATATTAACTCCTCTCATGGTCCATCAGGCTGACAGATACCAGTTTGCCATAGAGGGCACTGAAAACAGTGGGAGTGCGGTTCTTCACAACATCATTATGAGAAGAGTCCTTTCCAACCTTTCACCTCTGATGTCACGGACCCCAACGGACTCAAACAGCTGATTATTGGTCACATCCAGTCCTCCATGTTTAAGGAGACAATACAGAGAAACAGTAAGTAATTAACTCTTATTGATTCTGGTGGACAAACTTTTTGTATCTGTTCTTGTATCTGTGAAGTTTTTGGTTTACTATTCAAGATCCAATTATTTATGTGGCAGCATTCAAATTGAGGACTTTTCCAGCTAAATTCTTTGAAACTTCACTCTATAGATGATAAAGGACAAGTTTTATGAAAAAGGTTTTAAAAATATTGAGATAAAATTTTGCTACGGAGGAAGGGGTATGTAAAAAAGACAGTGGATTTAATCAAAGTTCAACAAATGTGCAACAGGTGAGTCTAGGAGATCCATAAACTGAAGCTGGTGAGTGGATAGTAAGTGGACAGGCAGGAAGGGCAGAGGCTGGAGCATGAGGCAGGCACCTGAGCACAGAGGAAGAGGAGTCAGGAAGGCAGACAAGGCTAAAAATAGCAAACAGGTACTAGAAGGATCTCAGGAGTCATGATTGTTACCACCATGGTGAACAGACAGTTCAGTGAATACTGGGTGCTTTTATACTGCGGCAACAGGTGAGCCTTGATTGACTGATTGGTGTCAGGTGTGCTCAGGAGAGGAGGAGGCCGGACCAGACCTGTTAGCCACGCCCTGCAGTTAGACACATACACAAGACAGACAGGGGAGAGACAGACAGGGGACAGAGGGGGAGGGAAACACAAAGACCCGAGGAGCAAACTGAAGCATACAGCTGGTTATTCGGACATTTTCTTCAGCTGATGTCTAATAAAGTCATTCTCATACGTCCACACTTTGGTTTTTAGTCTTTATGTTTTTAGCTATGCTGCCGACGTGGCTTTGGGGATCTTGCACTAACTTTAAGTACGCTAGTTATTGACCCTTTTCCACAGAATCCACAGATCAGGTAAGATGCCTTCTAGACCCCCAAAAAACAACATATCTGAAACCAAGCAACACATCAACATCATCACAGTAGAAAAAAACTGCAAAGAAGACATGATTAGTACTGATTATTGAGTGAGAAAAACTGAGAGCAGCAAAAGTGACACCAGGATTATTTGAATATGTTTTTTTTTTTTTTTTTAGTCTTTCGCCCTTAACAGTGCATCATAATTTACAGGTAAATCATATGTTTTGTATGAAAAATCTGCCTGCAGAGTAACTGGTGACTGCAGCTGTCAGATAAATACAGTGGAGAAAGAAGAAATGCAGTGAAAAAGGATATGTGGTAGCAGTAAAATTGAATTTAGAAGTATCTCAAAATTACACTAAAATACAGTACTTGAGTAAATGTATTTCAGCTCAGAGCAGTTCCGACTGCCGGAAAGCTCGTTTTCTCACCTACTCTTCTCGCTTTGCATCAGCCTTAGCAAAGACACGTGGCGACGCCCGGCGGGCCCTCTCAGCTCCAGCTGTTGCCTTGCAGGTGGAGATGAATCACCCAGGAGGGAAGCTTTCATCTTCCATCAGCTCCTCATCCAGAGCGGTCCACGTCATGGTGGAAGGATGTCAAGCTAGAGCAGCCTAAACAGCTCAAGGACACGTCCAGAGCAACAACAGTCTCGTCCTTATTACATCCCTGCAAGTTATCAATAAATCCTTTAATATCTAATACTTTGGTAAATGTCAAGTCTGTCGATAGCAAATGCTTATTGATTTCAAATTGTACATAATGGGAGATTAAACAGCAGTGATTCACTATATAATAGCCTTTAATTTACCTGAGAGGTCACAAAGTTATTGATTCGTGATATAAATTACTACTGAGTGATGTTGAGGTTTTTCAAAGGGACGCGAACAGAAGCACATATTGTATTTCAGTAAAATATGCAAAAATGTGCCCATATGTGAATTAATCTCCAATGAAAAGAGAAGAAACTGTGGATTGATATATAAAAAAGTGTCTTTCAAGCTGGTGTTAAAAGGCACAACTGCATATGGTTTATGGTTTTATTACTGAAAAGCCCATTGAGGGTTTTCCATCCCCTCTTCACTTCACTTCACTTCACAGAGTCTCTTTAGTTTGAAAATCCCTTCTTGTGCTTCAGCAGACAGAGTGTCAGTGTGTGGCGACATGAACCTGATTTAGACAAATCAAGCGTATATATTCCAGACTGCTGAAACCTCATATTAGCTTCGGCTGAGCTTCAGAGGAGGGCTGAGGGTTTTGTCCCCCGTCACTTACATTGAAGCTGTTTTAAGACTCACTGTGGAAACTACGAGCAGGTGAAACACACAGCAGTCAAAAACTCTCAATGTACAGTAGACACACGCATCAGTGCATTAAGACGGACTTGAATCCTTTGAATTAAATCAATCAAGTCACTTTTTGAAGAGTTTAAACACATTCTCCGTCCTCATCAAAACCTGACACCTGCGTTACCCACAATGCAACATAACGACTGACAGCTCAGTGGGAGATCGGGCCGTGTTCTGCTAGCAGCAGCTAATGGAGCCTGCAGCCTGCAGCAGAAGTCTCATTAGATCACTTCCTTCCTCTTTTGATCCATCTATGTGAAGCACTCTCCAATACCTGGAAACACACTTTGATGTGGAAAATCTGTTCAAATTGTGCACATTTACAAAAATGCTAAATGCACCCAAAAGTTTCGTAATGCTCACAGAAAAACGTACTTTCTGCTCCACATTTGAATATAAAAGCTTTATTCGTACGAGTCGGGGCTGCTTCTCCTCCTCCCTCATGTGCAACACGAACGTATAGAAACATACATGTGGGCCGGCTCTCTGCTGAGTGATTGACAGCTGGCTGATAAGCTGTAATGACAGAGGTCAGCGGGCGGCAAACACACACAGGCACCGCTTGATGTGTTGTGATGAGAGTCGGTGCTCACACACACACACGCTGAAACACACACATTTGATGAGACGTGATCAATCAACAGAGCCGTCCCTGTTTTTTTCTTTTCTTTTATTCAATTTGCCTGTTCCTCGTTGACTCTCATTAGCCGAAGTCTCATCGGTCGCTGGACATCCCGGGGTCCAATAAGAGACTCGTAACAAGCTTTATGACACGACGCAGACCTCGGCCTGACGGGCAGCAGAACCAAACCACCAGACGCTGATCGGGCAGGAAACACTTCGAGAAGTCTGAACAGGTGCAAGACGCCTCCCTGCATTTGTGTCTCTCACTGAGAGGTGATTGGTTTTGTCTCATTATGACTCTGTGTGTGTGTGTGTGTGTGTGTGTGTGTGTGTGTGTGTGGTCCTGCTCTTATTGCTGTTTTATCCTTGTCCTTTCCTTTACATGTGAGAGATTTAAGTTATTTATTAGCAATTCATTTAATTAACTTACATTAGTTTTTATAAAAGGCTTAAGAACACTGAAATGTCCCTGCCGTAATTCTTAATATTATTTGAAGGAGAAAACGCATAAAAAGGCCATAAAATGGTGTGAACTCTTGCTGACACTGTGCACACGGTGACGTGCATGAACGTCATCCAAAGACGGCAGCATCGGTGCGGCTGATGTTCTTTAGAGCCAAGCAAGACATTTTGCCATCAGCTGGACTGACTTTCCTGCAGTTCGTAGTCCATAGAGGATAAATCCAAACGCGTAAATGCCCTCCCCCTCGGGCTGCCGTGATCTTTGCGACGGCAAAAATGGAGGAAACTAGCCGAGCCGAGCTGAACAGACGATTGTGAGTTATGCGTGAAAGCGTTTCAGATTCGACTCCCCGAGGCAGCAAATAAACAGAACAGCATCAATTCTACAAAGTAGTTTAAGATCAGGCTGCATGAGCTGCTTTAACATTAATTTCCTTGCACTGTGTTGAATGGAGGATATGTCCAAAAGGATTAGCAAAACCTCAGATTTCTGGAATCAGGGTTTTAAATGTGTAGAAATACACTTCTTTATATATATTTTTTAATACAGTTACTGTCTTGTAGCTGCAGTTGGGGACTTCTAACACTATGAGTTAGTGTTTTTCTTGTTAAGTCCACTCGTAGGTTTTCTCTTCTGTTGGAACCACATGTTCTCCGTCTGTGAAGTGGAGGGTCTGTGGTCTTAATTCCATTATTTCATGATTTCCTTCATTCAGCTTTAAGAAATCCACTCCAAATGAGGGTTTTTTTGTTTTTTGTTTTTTGTTTTTTTTGCCTCCCTCACATAACAAACTAATCTGATTATGCCTGTGGTGCTCGACCATCTCCGTCTCACCAGTGGTGGTAATATAATTGTGTGCGAGGTGGATAATAAGAGCTGCAGTCTCTTATTCTGAAAGGAGCTAATCCAGCCTCCACGGGGAGACACAGGGTGAAATATAATGAAAAGGGTTTATCTGTTCTGAATCTGCCCTCTCATGGTCACAACAACACTAACGAATCTTGTTTGTTGATTTAGTGCTTCGTATTAATACCTCAAACCAGATGTGCTAGAATACTACGAGGGAGAGCTCACAGATTTCCAACAGTCACATCTGTGATGATCTGTTGTCGAGGATTTGTAGGCATGATATGAATTTTCATGCTAATCAGACAACATCTGCTTCTTGTGGAATTAAAGTTTGTTCATGACTGAAAAGACAAAACACTTTGGTTTTTGACCTGATGAAAAGGCAGAAGATGATCAGATCTGTAAGTTTCATCGTCTGGGATCATAAATGTCTGCAGAAAATTTAACGGTAATCCATGATGATGATCAGATATTTGGGCTGAGCCATGCTGCTAACAAGGCGAAGGACAAGGAGGCGTGAAGTCTGACATTTGAGCCTCATTAATTAATTAAATTTTTAATCCTAATATGTCAGGGCTTTGGGCTTGTCGGCTTGTTGCAGAGATTTTCTGAAACAAACATTCATGAATGTGGTTTTAAATCACGTTTTGATGGAGTGTTTTCTCAGCCTCCTGGACTACCAAGCTCAGTTCGAGGCCAAAAAACTGCAGCTAACAAACAAAATCCTGTAAATCTTGACGTATTCTTGGCTCTAAACGCCTCCTGGATGAAAAGAAAACAAGCTTTTAATTCTCCAAACAAACTATAAATTCGTCCACTCCATAAAGAAAGCATCTTTTTGGCCGTTCACAGCTCGACGCTGAGAGACGAGCGCGAGGAAGCGTCTCATCCATCTAACCACAAGATGTGTTTCAGCTCAGCAGCATTTATAATATCCTGACTCAGTGAATGAATTGAGAATAAATCAGCTCGGCGTCCCGGCAGAAGAGTGAGCAGAATCCATTTTCATAATTTGAACAAAAAGTGCTTCGGCGTCGAAATGCTGAGGGTCAAACTCCCCATAACTGCCGTCACACAAGCTGAAGTATCCCCGGAGGCCGTTAACCCGCCAAGAACACGACAGGACCGCTCAGAGGTGGAAGAAATAAAGCGAAACACACCTCCCTTAACTCATGTCTGCGCCTGCTCACCTCCAACCTCCTCCATCACCACCCCCTCCCCTCCTCTCCCCCTCCAATTTCTACAAATTAAAAGCCCGGAGTCGTGGTTTGATCCATCATTACCATGGATTAAGTTACTCTCACACTAACGGATGCTGTCTCTGCAGGCTGACTTGCACAGCGTGACCCTCTTGTCTTTTATCTCGCACCGACAGACGCAGGAGGGCGAGTGAGAACGACGCTAAATAAAGCGCAGCACTTTGATTATGCCACTTAACGTTTCACCGGGAAAATTAGTGGGGAAATTGATGCTGAAAATGAACACTGAGGCACTTCGGAGGTTACGTAAGTAATGATTGGTAATGAATTTGAGTGTTATTTCCCCCGAGAATTAATTGTCTGTTTAAAATTAGTGCAGCTGGTTGTGTAAATCCATTCTGACCTACATACTCAGAGCGGGAGGCTCGGTTCTAATGTACAACAAACAACAGGCGAGAAGTGGCTGACAACTTTCGTCTCTGCAGGAGGAATAACTCTCAGGGCTTTTTCGCAGTCCATCAGAGCATGTGTTAACAAGTCAACACCGTCAGAAAACAGCTTCTGGATGCTTCAAATGTTCCGCTGATCAACGAGCCTGCAGACACAGGAAAATGACTTATGCATAATTAAAATTTGACTTCTGCCATCATAAGTTCCAGACCTATTAGAATATTTCTTCAGCAGATTTACCAAACGGGGTAAGTTTTATTGTTTTGCAACGTTTGAATGGAAGGAGATTTAATGTGTCTTGACCAGCAGAAAAGGCCAACCCAGCAACTCCAGGCTGGATTTACAGGTTAGCTGTGTTTATGATCCCGAGAAGATGATTCTCAACGATCCTGAACCTTCAGAGCTTCTGAGACACCACCAAGGTTTTGTGTCGGCCAGCTTTAGTTCATAACAAGATATCTTGAAAAACTAATTGTTGGATTTCCATGAACTCCACCAGATGATGAATCCTGATGAAGCTGATGACGTCTGACATTTCCCTTGACCTCTCATAGCAAACGTTTCACTTGCACATAAGACACAAGAATCTAACCAGCAGATTTCCATGACATTTTAGAGCATTCATGCTCCCATGAGGACGAACCGTTCCATTTTGTTCACCCTATTTTACTTTGGCAACACCCTCAAAATATTGCATTGAATGCTTGATATTCAGTCATTCAATGTACAGTGAAATTGTTTTTAAATTGTGTCAACTTGTCCTTTTCATTTAAATTATTATTGTAAAAATCCCAAATTATATTTTTTTAGAGCAGCAACAATTAGTTGATTAATTGGCAAATATTTAGCAAATCAAATACATTTTTTGGTAAAGCAGAAATGCAAACATTTGCTGGTTTTCTGTCTGAATGTCTTTGAGTTTTGGACTGTTGGTCAGACAAAATAAGACTTTTAGAGACATGAGACATTTTTCACTATTTTCTGGCATCTGAAGGACAACAGTTAATCTGTTGTTCAACAAAATAAGTGGCACGTTACTCGATAATTGAGATGCAGTTAGCCTTAAATTACTTGATGATTTTTAACTGAAGCACCTCAAAGTAAGTTTAACAAGCTTCAACACTTAAATCACAAAGTTTTCCCACATCCAGCTGTGAGGATCGGAAATAAAGATGCAAACGATGCTTTTAAAGTGTGAGGACACCAAATAAAAGGATGGAAGGATGCTAATAAGAACCAGCGTGAAACACCTGATCGTCACACTAAATGGCTTCTCGTCGGCACTCACAGGTCTGTGGCTGCTTCACTGCATGTACTCATTAAAATATCATTTGCGCCGCCTGTGATTTCAGGTCTGTGATCAGATGCAACGCGTCTGCAGATGAAAGGCATGAAGCAGAAAAACAGAGGGAGTGACAGAACAGGAGAGTCGAGACACTGGTGGAAATGCTAATACAATAAAAAAAAAAAAAAAGGTGTTTGACAGTGTTGGGAGTCTTCTGGAGGAAGAATTCACAGATACAGTTTCACAGCAGTGTGACAGATGTTCATAGTCCCCAGACTTTCGTTTGCCCACTGGAGTCCATCACGACGCACCTTTTGGGCTGCAGTATCCCTCAATTCAACGCTCATGACTCAGCCGTCGCAGTCATCTCTGCCTTTTGATTGATATGAGCGACGTAAAGAGAGAAGTTTGCCGAGCTTTTGTTGCGGAGGTCTGCTGTTAATTGCACAAGATTTAATCAGAGAAAGAACGTTGAATCTGTTCTGTGTAATTGCGCATTGACAGCGCGCATCAGTCAAATCAGAGGCAGCAGATGGATCACGTACCTGTTTTAAAGACAGGGAAGGCCGTCATACATGTGAGATACTGCGCTAAGGATGAAACATTAATCTTCATTCTTCTCCTCTGGCAGCACGGCCATGATTTCTTTTAGGTTGCCTGCCAGTAGAAGAATGTATAATAAAAGTGAAATAGGCAGTTAGGTGCTTGATGTGAGTCCATCTCCACTAATTACAGTGATTAAAATACTACTGGACGCGAGTGCATTAGGACTTATTGACCTGGTCGACCTTGTGTACGATGGAAAGTGTAAAACCTGTGGAAGGACACTGCTGGCTTGGCAGAGACGCTTCCACTTTCGGCTGCTCAAACACTTTGGTTTCATCGGGGGAAACGTGTCTCTGGCCTTGTGTTTTGAGTTGCCTGAACAGAACTCGGTTCATGAACTGTTACAAAGGAACCACATCAGGATATGATTTGTCTGTCTGAGTTGCAGCAAACTGCAGTCACAGTCGTCTCCTTCTGGGATCATGAAGGTATCAAACGGTCTGTCGACTTTAGAAGAACAAGGAGCAACGAGACAAGTCCTCAGGCTTTGTACTTAATTTCTGACGGGTGATATTACTGCAGTTGTCTCCTGAAAAGAGGACTGCAGCTGTACTTTATCTGCACTCTGTTTACATCTGCATCTACAGCTCGAACTGTGTCTAACATACACAGAACCTGGGGGTTACTGTTGTATTTCTGGCCTTGAAGAGACATTATTCACGTCTTAAAAAGTGTCATTTTAACATCAATAATTCATCAACATGCACATACTGTACTGTATAAGAGGGTATAAGTAGAAGAAAGGTTCATCACTGAGAAAACTGCTGCGTGTTACGTTCAAATCAGTCAGTTAATTAGTTAAGTCTTGTAAAACAACAAGTTCAGGTTAAGATCAGTTTCTCCCGCGCCCTGCACTGCTCAGGCTCCCTCCTCACGATCCTTTCGCCTTTTGACGATCGACTCTTCTCTCACTTTTTATGGTCTGAACATTTAAAAAAAAAATCACATTCACTAAAGTGAAATTTAAGAGCAGACCAACAAAGAGTCAAACTGACTGAGAGAAGGATAAATCTTCATCGTTTGCTCCCTGCACAGATGCCCCAACTTATGAGACAAAACACCACATCAACCAACGTCTTCTGGCACTTTCTATACGTTCTACCTCGGCCAGTTCTCTTGGCACCAATTTTCTCCCATTAGGACATGACAGATGATGATTAATCGTGCCGCACTGTAGGAATTACTTCATTTCTATCAAGTGCCAAAGTTCAAAATCAATGCAGGAAGTAAGTACGTAGAGAATGTGAAAGTGAAGCTCTGGAGGTCGAGGTGGTGGGCGGGCGTGTAGCATCTCAACGTTCACGCAGGAGACTGGAGATCTGCGATTTCTGTTTGTTTTTCTCATAAACTGTAACGTTAACCATATCATAGTCGCTATTTGCAGCCATTGGTGTATAATCAGCTTTACTGTGCAGGTTTTGAAAAGTTATTGTCAGATATGGTTTTGGCACTCACACTAAAAGCAGAGAAAGGTTTGGATCGGAGATGAAGCTCTGAGAGACTCCCTGCAGTCAACAGTGGAGGAAACTGTCAGCTCACAGCAGACGAACTGCAGGCTGTCGTTAGCATCGCTGCTACTGAGAGTCTCAAGTACCTTCGAGCAGTTTGCCTTCCACAATCCAAAGGCATCTAACTAAAAGAGGAGTCTGATCAAAAAGGTCTCGCTAACAAAATCAAGCAAAGATCTCATTTGTGCTGCCGGCTGGTGCAACAGAAGACGCAGCTGGGTGTCATAGAGCTGATTGAGAGTCAACACAGGAAACTCTTCAGCGGGGCAGACACGACTTCAGGCCTGTTGTGTTGTAATCATCAGTGGGACCGAACAAACAGCTTTCCTCTGCCCACTCACAGTGATGTAAGCTCATCTGAATAATTCACAAAACACTCAGAGAGCTCACAAGTCACTTAGAAGAGCTCGTACATCCTGTCTCAGCAGACTTTTGTCGATCCAGCGTGGCTCTCAATGAAAGGTGGGCGTGTTGATGGGAGACACATGCTGGCCTGTCGGTTTAGAGCTGAACTGATTGCAGCCACTCCTCTTACTTAAAATACAATCTTAGAGTGTGGAAACTGATTACTGTGTTAAGGTTTTCGATGCATTTGAGTCGATGAATGAGCCTAAAAGTACAGGGCGCCTTCAGTCATCAGCTGTTTTTAAAAGTTTTTCAGGGCCTTGTTACGAACAGCAGAGAAAAAGAAAAAGTTCTTGTGTGATTTTCATCTCTTCAGATGGTGTTTTTCTGTTTCTGCTGATGGTCCGTGTTGGCAGCCTGGAGGCTTTGGATTAAAAAGCAGATAAACTCCTTCAGGCCACTATGTCATTGCCTGAGTGGGAGCCATTAAACCACTGCTCCTGTTTCTGGCTCCCGTTCTTCCCTCTGTTCTCCACCATGTTGTTCTCCTCCATCACTCCGTCCACTTCTTACAATCACAGAATTTCTCTCGATCCCTGCGCCTCTCCAGCTTGACCCTGCATGGTGGTCGTGCTTTTTGTTTTTGCAATCTCGCCATCACTCAGCCTCTTTTCTTGGCTCTGCATTTCTGGCTTCATCCTCTCCATCATCCGTTCTGCCAAAACAAAAACCTGAAGTGGAGTTATTTGCCTCAGTTTTGTTATTTCTGCTTCTGCAAAAACAACCAATTACGGCTAAAAAGTTAGGAGACACAGAAGAAAAGGGCGGTGGGCAATCGATAGCTGACCATCTGTGTCCAATATAACAAAGACTTACTCTGTGCCGGTCAATTAGTGCATTGAGAGAAAAATAATCACCCTCAGTTTGATAACTGATTCGCTGTTTAAGTCATTTTGACTTGAAATACTAAGTACTACTAAAAAACAGAGCAGGGACTTCAAAAAATACTTGCTGTTCTTTGTTCTTCTGTCAGTGAAAACTCTCGAGTGCTAGTATAACTCACGCTAACACGCCATCTAAGCTAACCTCTCTAGGAGCCGACATTGTTTTTAGATTAATATTAGAAACTATCCCTCATAAGATCTGTGCTGTCCCCACCTGTGTGCAGGATCTCTATGCCTGATGAGATAGAAACACTGAATATGTGTGATGTGTTCCTTAAAAAGAGGTGCAGACGATCATTAGAAGAAGGCATCCAAGTTGTCTTCACCCACCTGTTTCCTGATATTGATGGTCTGCAGTGCTTCCAGAGTGTGATCAATGGGGAAAGGCTGAATGGAGAACTGGGACTCTGAGCTAGCGGTAAGCATACGATCATTAACTGTGGAAGTGCTCACAATAGATCTGTCCTGAAGTGAGCAAAGTGTTTATTAAAAGCTGGGCGGACATCATCGGGCTCTGGCACTGAGCAGCCGTCAAGTTTAAGACTTGGGGGAGGAGGAACGGTGGCTTTATTCTTTTTGACTGTCTTCCAGAATTTGGTCCAAATAGGAATTTTTAATTAAGTCCAGATAGTTTGTTGACTTGGCAGCCGGACTGCAGCTGTGCACGTGTTTCTTAGGCGTCCAAACGGCGTCCAGTGGATTCGATCGCCTCTTCGTGTGGCGAGTGACCAGACTTCATCCCTCTTCTTAGAGAGAGCTGGTAAGTCTGGGGAATACCAAGGACTCACTCTACTTTTATTCTTTTTAAAGGAGCATGTTCAGTAATGATTGATAGGCAGGACTTTCTGAAGTAATCCAGAGCATCTGGAATAAGAGAGATGTGGTTAATATCGCTGTGAAATTCGTCATTTAGGAGCTTCAACATTTCTTTTAGTTGTTTGTGTCTAACACAAGCCAATGGGCCAATGAGCACCGGTACCCAGCTCAAATACGCCGGGGCCAGCAATTATATTAATTCTATTAAAGCAGATTAAATCCATTAAGGTTGATTTTGTGCGATATTTCAGATTACAGGTCTTCTCCTGGATTTCCCCACCCGAGGCCTCCACCGGGAACTGAACCATCCGCCGAGGTCTCTTCACAGCAGCTGCAGTCGCTTTATCACCGCTGCGAGCAGCTCTTGAAACGAACTTAAAATCCACATCTGACGAGTAAAGTCCTTTATTTCCTTAATAACTACCTTGCAGTGCAGCTGAGTCATAACTCACAAGCCTGTCAGAGAGATCTTGGGATGCCAATTAGAAAACCTGAAAAGCTACAGATAAGTTAAATGACTGTCTATTTTTAGTCATTTTCAAGTAATTAAGAACATTATTCTCATGGTAATTAACTGCATTAATACAGTAGATAAGAGTAGAAGTTTAAAGCAGAAAGTGATCCAGTTCATGAGGATTATTAAAAAGGAGGCAGAGTTCTTAAAAATTCTCGTCCTTGGTCAGAGTAAATATATTCAAGATACTTGAATATGGAGGAAATACTGAGCAGCCGACTGCACCTTCAGTCCAAACTTCAGCATCAACACTTTTTATTTGAATCCAGGTCATTTGTTTCTGATCCAGTGTAGGTATGTGTGTTAGTGCACATTACACTGTGTGTGTGTGTGTGTGTGTGTGTGTGTGTGTGTGTGTGTGTGTGTGTGTGTGATCTCCCCACGTTTCTGTCAGTCTATCCATCCCCCTCGTCGTGTTTTAATAAGCGTCTGTGTTTGCTGCTGTCTCTATCCATTAGTCGTGCAGCAGATCTTCCAGCCGTCCTGACCGTAGCTGGCCTGCTGCCACAAACCTCCATCAGCAGACGTGCACTTAGAAAGAGACGGAGCGAGTTCGACAGGAAAAGTTGGAGAGAGAAAAGCTTCACATTGTTATGTGGAGTTTTAGGAAATACAGCCTGTCCTCTCCAGAAAAACAGCCCCGTAGGTGATTTGTCTAAGCAGGATTTTGCGCATTTTTTGTGAAGCTGCGACCTCTAGTGGCCGTTTGGATGAGTCAAACAAACAAACAAACGCGTGTACAGAGCAGTAATGTTATCAAACCAAACCATGATCTTTTCATAAACCTAACCAAGCAGTTTTGTTGCCTGAACCAAAGAAAACTGCTGCCGTCTCACAATGTGAGACCTGAGGATGAGGGTCCGCCTTCATCACATCAGCCTGTCGCTGTACTCTGCAGTGGTGATACATGTCAGCCTGGGAGTCACTGATGATCGACCTTTTCGGTTGTTCGGGTATGAGGACGTGTGGAATAAGACGGAGGACAGGGTGGCAGAATATTCGAGGGCCGTGAGTGACAGAAAACTGAGACACTCGCTGCCAAATATGAAATCATTAGAGCAAAAGTTACTGACAGACAGACCTGCTGCTGACTCAGCGAGTTCTGAGCTGCGTTCTGCTTGTTTGGTCAGGTCTTACATTGGAGCTGCTTTGTTAGTCTTTTGTTGTGTTTATTAGGTGCAAACAGGCTGTAATGTTTTCTTCATACATTTTATTTGTGGGATTAAGGTCAGATTTGCATGTATGCGTTGCCTCCTCAGTTTACCAGCCTCAAATAAATCAATAGATCCAAGAAAGCGTTAAAGACAAATATCATTGTTTGCATACAGCAGCAGCTGTCATGTTCAGGTGATGTCTGATTAATGTGTGTGTGTGTGTGTGTGTGTGTGTGTGTGTGTGTGAGAGAGAGAGAGAGAGAGAGAGAGAGAGAGTCTCTGCAGCCTGCAGAGATGCAGCTGCTGCATCTTAACATCAGATGTGATGAGCTCCCTCAGAGTCGCTGCAGTATTGGTGTGTGTGCACAATGGTTTTATGTTTCTATCTTTGTGAGGACCCAAAGCTGCACACACATCTTTTAGACTGACTCCGGTCCTTCAGAGTGTTGAAGAGTTGGTCTTAGGTTAAGGTTGGGGTTGTTAAGGTTTAAGGTTTAGGTGTTTAGTTGTGATTGCTGGTTAAAGCACAGAGGCAGGTTATTCCCTCAGGAGCTGGTGGAGACCAAACCGGAGCTAAAAGCAGAGTAAATATTAGAATTAACCTTCATCAGGTGGACACGAACACGACTCCTGCTAGTCTGTGTCTGCTGGATGTGGAAATAAGCAAATGTTTGCAAACATGGAAGTGATGGCGTCTCTATAAGAAGAGACTTGGTGTCTGTCACCACACTAAAGGATGAAGAAAATGACTGAAACTTGAAGAACTTTGTATCCCATAAACTATTCAATGACTCGCAGCGTGGCACTTTGAGACCTCTTCATCTCGTCCATTCGTTATGAAGTGTGTTGATGTTTGAGGTTAGTGGAGGCGCTGAGGGATTCACCCCCACCTCGCTCCTCCATCTTTATTGGAGTTCTGTGCTAATATAAAACCTGCCACTTCTGATCCCGTGTGACAGAGAGCCGTCACCATGATGGAAAACTTTTAGTGGCTGAACATTCAGTCCGTGAGCAGGAGAGATAGTCGACAATGAGGAGGGAGGCTGGGAGGAGGTGTGTTTTGACGTTTGTGTGGATTAAAAAACAGGCCTGAATGACTGGATGTGATTGTGTTTAATTAAAAGCTGTGTCTGCCTGTCAGGCCGGCCGCGTTTTTTTTGGCGTGTTGTTCTATTGTTTATGCCAAATCTGAAAACCTCGACACAATGGAATACACAGTGAGCACTCGTACTTTTTAATAAAGCTCCAATCAGCACCTGCGCTGACACCACAGTGTCCCCTCATTTGTGGTCTTTTTACACCCCAATTAGTTGGTGAGTGTTGTTTTCATCAAACAACAAACAGAAACAAAGAGGAACTTTTCACCTGCCGGGAAACTTTTTGCAGACCTGAACTTCTTACCTCACCGCAGTGATGTACAGGTGTACTCAGGTGTACTCAGGTGTACTCAGGTGTACACAGGTGTACTCAGGTGTACTCAGGTGTGGTCATTTACACTCATTTGCTGAAGGAGGGGACATTTCTCTGAGCTCGCTCTCTCAATTTAACGCCGGGATGTACCTGCAGGATTCTGTGACATCACAGCCAGTTTGGGAGCCAATCACCATCCAGCATGAAACATGATGTGCAAATACAGTCTGAAACGATTGTGTCCAGCACTTAAACTCAGATTCTGGATAATGGAATGAGGAAGAAGGAGGACATGCAATTTTTTTGCAGAAACAAAAGCAGAGTATTTTAATATTTAATATTTCAGCTGCTGCTGCTGCTGGAACCAGTAAATGTGCTGCCAAACCAGTGATGATCTTAAAGTGGCCAAAAGGCTCAGTTGAACTACAGACTTGGTGATAGTTGTCTGTGGTTTTATCCCTCGAAGCATCCCTTTCATAACACAAGAAGTAGTTCTTTGAGTCAGTGTGTTTCTATGTGAAATAGCAATAAGTGGAGTTTTAACTGTCACAAGCTAATTTAGGAGGCACAGCCTCTTAAACGGCTGATCAACACAAGTTTAATTAAATATGAGCCAATAAACCAAGTTTAATGTGTCGCTGTGGGGATTTTGAGATAACACAAGCTGGTTCTGTCGGTCCACAGCCTGGCTAATATCTGTCAGGAGATGACAGCTCCTAATTCATTTAGTGCTTCAGCTTAGTCACGGTGATGGAAAGGGACAAAGAGCCGTGAAGAAGAATAAGAGAATTCATCCCTCCTGCTGCATCATCGATCTGCATTAAAAGGTGTGAGGAAATAAAGAGGGAGTGAAGGGAAGTGATGCAGCAGGGAACAGAGGAAAGTCTCTTTGTCAGCATGAGCCTCAACAACACGTCTGATGAACTTCTACCTTTTTAGAGGAAAAGTTAATAATTAGCTCGGCCTGCTTTTAAAAATGTAATTAAAAGGAAAAAGCAGAAGCATGTGTCCTGACAGTGTTAGCGTCACTCACCATCTCTCTCCTCCAGTCAGATGACAGGTTTGCCATCCAAGCTGAGTTTCCAGAGTGAATCCAATTGATGTCAGTGTGCTTTTAGAACTTAACCTCAGATTGCCAGCGAACAAACTGTCATCCACAACAAGCAGAAACGTTCTCACAAATGTTCCAAACAGGCTATGTTGAGTATTCACTCGCCTTTTGGCTCCAGCTTGAGTGGGTTTGTCAAAACAGCTGCTGGCTGCTGCTAGAAACCAGGTCGGTGAGTACGCCAATGAGGCCAAAGACTCAAAAAAAAAATAATAAAAACTGGGTTCGGGCTGACTTCCCACCTCTGTTCTGATTGCATCTGCACTCGTGTTTCTGGAAATGGCTCTCGATGAAAGCGTCGACCAAATGTGCAATGTTTAAATCGTCCATCATTGAGGTGAAGTCATGAGAGCGATGGAGGAACATCCACGCTGTCGCTTTTCTTTGATTGCTTCTGCAAACGGCTCCTTAATCAAACCACTGAATGGGTCAAGTGGTATTACTGCTGATTAGATGGCCCTGGCTCGGCCCTCTGAAGATGACGTATCCTCGACCTCTCTCATCATTCACCGACTCTCAGTTTTTCTGTCCCTGTCTTTCTCTCTCTATCTAAAACAAGTTCACATTTCATTTTGCTTCCTCTCATTTGCTTCTCCATCATCCATTTCCCGATCAATGATTGGTATGATTGACGCCAAAGTTGGTAAAGTTGGAGAAAAAGACTGAAAGCTACCTCATGTCTCATTTACATGTAAGAAAACATTAAACGAACATGAACAACACTCATGGCTATTGTTGGTCCTCACAGCTCTCAAGCTAACGTGTTAGCATTGGCTGCTTCCTCTGCCATGCTTGTGTGGCTAGCTCACTATAGCTTTAGCAACATATCTGCCCAGCCATGAGGAAGACTCTGGTCAGAGTGTAGGCAGGTGCGTAGGTAGACAGGCAGGTGTTAACAAATATAGGCCAAAAGTTTTAAATGATGTTGCGTTTAGGTGCAGGTGTGTTTCTTTGACACTTTATGCAGGTTGGTTATTGGGAGAAATTTTACCTCTGAGTGTTTGCTCATTTACTTCAGATCATTTGGCTCCATCTAATGAAATTCCACAGCGGTAAAGCGTGTTTAATGATGAGATGTTACGAGTGCGGTGCAGAGGCAGTCGGCCGGCTTTGCTTTGGAGCAGCTGCAGACGAGCATCCGCTGAGGATACGTGAGCAGAAGAATTCAGCTGAAGATGAAGCCGTTGAGCAGTGGAGGTCAAAACCAAAACAGTGCTTTGTTTACCACACAGGGGATTTGTTTGGTCCCTGGACACGCTGCAGCATTGGAAAGTAGAGCGGGTAAAATATTGATTAATGTACTTTAGTTTCTTTACATGTGAAGATTTTATTGATTTCTCATGTTCTCGTGTGTTTTCCAGGGTTTCATGTCTAATTATGTCTTTTTCTCTGGTTTTCTCGTCTTTCGTTCTTCACTTTTTCCCTCCCTCAGTCTGTCTCTCTGGATCTGATCTTTACTACAAGACAGCTCTGATGGTATTTTATGTCATTTATTACACAGACTTACATTCATTTCCCACAGACTTACAGAAACCCAAACCATAATCATAGCCACTCCTACCCTTACCTTAATTTTAACCCAAGTCTTCACTCTAAAACTTCATGATTCATGTTTTATCTGCACAAAGAAGGCGAGTCCCCCACCCCCACAAACTCACAAATATGCTGCAAACAGACAATGGACCGTCTTATTAGTCTGTATGAGAATGAATGTGAGACGCAAACAGGGAAGAGGAGAGTTTGAGAGAGACATTCAGATGCAGAAATACAAAAAGAGAAAAGAAATCATGAAGGACACTGAGTCCGAGAATAAAAAGAGATTTTGATTAAAAAAAGGTGAAAGAGAAGTTTGAAAATGAGAGAACGATGAGATACAAAGACTGAAAATCAAGAGACAAGACACAAACATCTAAGCTTGTGATTCTGCAGTTGTTGCTCACAGAAGAGGAAAATGGACAGACAGCCTTTCTATTCTTTGATTCTCACCAGTAATGAGTGAGAAACTAGTGCAGTTTGTCCCGTAGGTGGCAGGAGAGGACAGGTCGTGCGACATGGTGGCTTTGTTAGGGCCTGTCAGTCACAAAGGGAACGGGAAATGGACTGCATTCATGTGCTCTTCTAGTCTACCAGCCACTCAAAGCGCTTTACAACACATTCACACTCACATTCACACACCAATGGGACAGCCATCAGGTGCAATTTGGGGTTCGGCACCTGGCCCGAGGACGCTTGGACATGCAGGCTTCAACATGAACGTAAACCAAAGAGCTTCTGAACCACAGCCAGCCCTGGAGCAAGGACATGGCAGGGAGGAGCAGGTAACATGTTCATTGACAAAACATGCCGTTGTAAGAGTCGTTATTTCTGCAAGCCGCCCTGCACAGCTGTCAAACATCTCACCCACACTTGACAGCGTTTTTTGCAACACTATTTCTTGGGACTCTGCCAGAGGAAGACGTCTCAATCCTATTTAGTTTTGATTGGCTCGCACGTTTCTCCAAGCAGCAAAGCAGCCCTGAACACAAGGCCTGTTTGAATGGAGATGTGAGCTGTGATTTGGATGTCTGGAGCCATGGTGTGCTTTTCTTTTCATCTTATGAAGAGAAAACCCCAGAAACATGTTTCAGCTTTCAGAAAGATGGATGAAAGGAACCCTCTTAGAGAGAGCTTATTGTGCAAGAAAGGCTCATAAGGTGAGCGGGCGGCTGCATGGTTCTCTACAGAGAAGACGTGAACATTCACACGGTGATGGACACTGAGGAAGAAAACAAGAGGACAGACAAAGAGCAAAGGAGACGCACAAAGAAAATGAGCCTCATAGCTGCAAGGATCATCAGCAAAATTCCAGGTCTGGAAAATAAGGATCTCTGCATGTCCGGAGATTTAAAGAGAAAAAGGTGAAAGGACTTTGTCTCCACTGCGTGGCTACTGCAGAAAAGGACACTCAGTCAAATCCAGCGTGTGCCATCAAAGAGACTCAGCTGCAGAGCATACATTACATCCCATTATTCCTCCTATGGATGAAAAGCAGAAGATAATGGAGGAGGAAGATGAAGAGGAGGAGGTCTCCGTCAGGCGACGAGGGCAGAGAGAGGAAGGAATGAAGAGAGACTTTGTGAGATGCTGGAAGAGACAGACGTACGACGTAAGACGGCAGTGAGAGACAGAATAGAGACAGGAGGAAAGAAAGAATATGAGGATGAAAGAGCAAAAGATTTTCAAAGTAATGTGAAAAATAAAACCTTTACCAAAATCTCTATTTGTTTTCACTGACAAAAACAGAAGACAGAATATTAGCAGGAGGAGCTCCAGGCTAAAACTAGCTTGCTAGCTAATGCCATGCGGTCAGAAACAGCAGCCCAGCAAGCACCTTTCTGCAAAGCTGCATGTTTTCCATGTTTTTCCAAAGCTGATAAAAAATAACAAGGACATTTGACACAGGACTGAGACGAAGACTAAAGTTAATGCTGCTCAGGTCTGTTAACCTTTAGCTTGAGTTAAAAAGAACGATCTAACGTCACTTAGAAATAAGAGACAAACGATGAATGGATGAAACAGAAATGAAGAAGGCAGGAGTGTGACGGAGCGGGAAAGACAGGAAGTGATCAAACTAAAATGCAGCGGCCTGATTATTGAATTCAGTAGAAATCTGCTGACAGTGAGCAGCCGGGGGGACTTAAAAAAGAGCATGAGACAGGCCTTCAGATCAGGAGCCACAGAGGGACTTCTCCACTCACACATCATCAGAGCGAGGAAGCTCGACACAGCGGTGCCGATGGCTTAATCCCAGCTTTCGAAACATATCCGCTAACGGAGCGCAGCAGCTCAGTCAATAGCAGGAAGCACAAACAGCAGATTTCTTCACACTGAACATTTGAAACGTTCGATTGCTTTGGTCTGGGCGGTGGAGAATCCCTCGCATCAGCTCAGACGGGGTTTCTTTCCCCGTCTGTTCCTTTGCCTTTCTGTCTGAGCCCTATAAGTTAAAGTCATGTGAAACGTTTGTCGCTAGCAACATTTAGCGCCGATACTCGTGTAACACTCATGTCCCAAGCACACGAGCTGCAGAGCATCCAATGACACGCTTCATTTGACTACACGCCGCTCGCGCAGCAGCAGCTCACGGCACAGTATGAACTAAAACACAGACTGAACTGGATCATCTGGGGTCCCGTGCTGAGTTTTTGTATTATTTCACTGAGCCTGAAAAGCCAGTCTCTCCAAATACGACTCACCAGGGAATACCTTTTTCAATATCACTGGAAATGATCAGATCCAGGCTTTTATTTCAGAAAAAAATTTATAAAACATGTTAAAAATAAAGGTCTCTCTTCTCTTATGTTCTGTTTGATCATATTTTAGTAAGAAAACTTCCTCCATGCCTTGTTTCAGCAACATCAGCTGCTCTATGAGGCTGTCCTGCACACAGCGGTTCATTGAGCTACATGCTAACTCCAGCATGCTAAAAATGCTAACATGTGGATGTTAAGCAGGTGTATCACCATCGTCAGCGTGTTCATGAGGGCCGAACACAAAGGGCAGCCGAAGCTGATGTCATTAGTATTTCAGCGTTTGGTCATAAAGTGTCGGACAAATTACAATTTTGAGCTGATTTTGATGCTGCTAGCGTGGAAAACAATCTAAAAGCTGTCATTTATTTCGACTAAAACAATTTGGTGGAAGAAAAGGGGCTTTTAGGTGTTGCCTGAGGGGAATCAGGCAGGTCCCCCACGGATCGTCTTCATGAACGTCTGTGTGCTTTTAAAAGCCCACAAACTGGGGTTCTTTCATGAACCTTTGATGGGTGTTTTTGTTTGTTTTCTGGTGAGGGACCTTTAAGCCTTTTGGTAATGGAGTTTTAACATTCGGCTCAAGTCACAGGAGGGTCCACGGAGAGCAGAAGGGCTTCAATTAGAGAGCGTTTTCTTCTTATTAATCTTACTAAACCTTCAATGCAGCTTAGATATATGAGGTTTGAATAGAGGCAGCGGGTGTGTGTGTGTGTGTGTGTGTGTGTGTGTGTGTGTGTGTGTGCTGTATAAAGGTCTAAGTGTGTGTTTGTGGTGTTCAGATGTAAGCCATGTTGAAATACAGTGTGTTTGACTGTGTGCACGACCGAGGTGATGACAGAGAGAGCGAGAGCGTGTGTGTGTAAGTGTGTGTAAGTGTGTGAGTGGCAAATAGAAAACCTGAGTGACTGAGAGCGATCTGTTTGTTGCACACACACACACACACACACACACACACACACACACACACACACACACACACACACTCCTGGAGGGGGTTTCAGGAGTTTCTGGGTCCACACAGGAATCTGACTCAGACTGTGAAGCGCTCTGACGGCTCACTGCTGCCATCAACTGGTCACCAGCAGAACACACTTCACACCTGCTGTAGCTCCTTACACACACCCCACCACTGCTCATAGGGTCCTCACTGAGACCAGGAAAGACCACATCAGTCCAGTTCTCAGATCTTTGCACTCACTTCCTGTTCGTTAAAGAAATGATCTCAGATCCACTTCATGTGTATCATGGTATGAATAGTCATGTGGTTCAGTATTAGTTATTATTGTGCATGAGTGTCCCGTCATCAGTGCTGTGACTTGTGTGAACACAAGAGGGCGCTGCTGCATCGTCTATCCTGCTGATTTACATCCTCCCTGAAACCTGAATATGCTGTTTTTAACTCCTCACATGTTCTCTTAGTAAACTGGATCCTCCAGTTTTATGCAAATTACATGTTGAATAACACCCTTATACCAGTGTCCAGTGAAAACCACTTATCTCTGACTTTGATGATTTTAAGGATTCTATGTTTCTCTATGGGTTGAAACATTTCCTCTACCTTTTAAAGAAGTCATGAAATCCCTTTAAAATTCCATTTATTATCTCAGTCTGTTGTTGCCAGCCTGAAAATGCATCAGTTATGTGTTAAATTTATCACACGTGGCATGAAAACAAAGACTTCAGGACTTCTCCCTGTAAAACATGGCCCTCTGAGGCGTATGGCTTAAGTAGTGTGATGATATTCACATTATTCACTGCAAATGATGTATAACTGGAGGAGCGTCTACACTCAACTGCTTTCACTTGTTGTTTCTTTTCTAGTTGTTGAGACTCACTCTGAACCAAAAATGTCAAGCTCGTGGTGGCACTGGAGGCAGAGTGATCACCAGAGTCACTATGATTCATGCTGCTGGGACCACAGATATCTGTACAAATTTTCATGGCGATCCATCAAACAGTTGTTGAGATATTTCAGGCTTCAGGCGTTCACTACAACTGCAAGTGAACACATCTGCATTTCCATAATATTTCCATAATATGAAGCTGTATACAGATTAGCTGCAGTCCGGTGGGAGCTTGACGTCTGCGTTTGTCCCACAGCTTCGTGCTCAGATCTCAGCTTGTGAGTCAGACCTGATCTTCGTGCTGTTTTCTGGCCTTATTAGAGCTTCTGATTTCAGCTGACAGGACTAATTACTGGAGGGAGGAATTACTAATGCTTCTTGATGCAGACGTAACCTCGGGTGGCCTTTACCACACACACATACTTGATACTTAATGGTTGCATAAATTAGTGGGCTAGCAGAGCCTGCATCGCAACCACCTGCTTGGTCATCAAACTTCACAGCTGCTTCACGAGAACTGAGCCCGGAGCCAAAATTACACACTACAGTTTGATCAGTGTGTGGGCAAGTCTGTGTAAGAGAGCATTTCAGCCCACAATATAGACCACGCTATTACAGCTTTTATTTATTTATCTAGATTTATCGTCCAGATTCAACTTCCTGTCAAAACCTGTCCTCAACCAATCCTCCTCTCTGCTCTGTACATGAGAAACTCCACCTGGACTTCAGCTCTAAATCTCAAACTGAGCAGCAATAACAGCCAGACTGTTGGTCCAACACATCTGTCCAGAGGTATCACCACAGGCACTGGATGGATTATAGATTGGATGAGCTGGACCCCAGAAGATGTTGAGCAAAACATGCGATGGATTTTTGGATCTGGAGAGTCAATGTGTGAAAATAAGGGAACAGTGTCAGAGAGGAAGAATTAAAACTCCTCTCTGAGCTGATTCATGACAAAGAAAACTGACTGTAATGTCGTACTGCAAGTATTTGTGTGTGTGTGTGTGTGTGTGTGTGTGTGTGTGTGTGTGTGGAGAGTAGTTTCTCATAAATCATTAAAATTCATGAAAAACAGTAAAAAATACCACCAGGAAATTTTAGTGCCGTACAGAGCGAGAGAAGGGCAGCTGGCCAGAGTACACACACACACACACACACACACACACACACACACACACACACACACACACTCCAGCTGACCAGCTGGGTGATGATAATGACGGTGGACCAAATGAATCATGCAGCAAGTTTCTGTTACAGCAGCAAACATTTGTCATTCGTCTTCATCACTGTTACCGTGGCGACGGGGGGGGGTGGGGGGGGGAGGGTAACGGAGGAGGGAGGAAGAAGAGGTTTTTCAGTTTTCACAGTTTATGCTGCAAGACTGAAATTGCGCTGATGAAGGTACGGAATGAGAAGGTCGCCACGAGGATCTCTAAGCTTTATTCAGATCTGATTGGCTCTAATGAGAAGTTTGGGTTAAAAAAAAAAAAAAAAAAAAAAACACAGTTCAGGTGTCGAGTGTTCAGGTTTTAGCATTAAGCTACATCACAGTCTGAGAGATAACAATTAGAGCTGCAGGGATTAGTCAGTTAATCCATCAATGATCAACGGAAAATGAACCCATTGATCGTTTCAGTCATTCTTCAGGCAGCACCTCAGGCGTCTTAAATGTGACGATTTTCTGCTTTTTTTTTGTTTTGTGTCATTATTTACTGAATATCTTTGGCTGTGGGAGATTATAACGGGTATTTTTCACTGTTTTCTGACATTTTATGGACAGAATAGATCTCTGGAAAGCCTCGGCCAACTGCTGTCTGTGATTTCTCTGCAGATGAGCCCGTTTCGATGGAAGATCTGTGCTCACTGCTTGACAAATTCAGCCCTACTAACACAGAATGTGGTTTTGAATATGTTTAATTTACATTTAGTCCATATCGTTAATAAAATTAGTAAATTAGAACAGTTAGCAGACAGACACACCTCATCTACTTCACTAGCAGCGTCATTGTTAACGGCATCTCAGCAGCAGCGGTAAATACTGAGTTTTATATCAATGTACTCCAACTGTAAAACATGCTAATAGAAGTAATATGAGTATGACCGTGAAGGTAAGAGCCTCGTGACACTGTTTCTGTCTTTCCTTCACATGCCAGCAGGTGAATCAATCAGACCGTAGAATAAACCAAAACAGTCTTTTGGGATTCATTAGATTTGAAGCTCTGACGCATTTTTCACAATATTTGCTCTTGTTGAAATGCCAAGAGACGCAGACAGTAGTGGAGTAAAGTAAGGGTGGAGGAAGTATTGGGAGTACGGAGAGACAGGAGCTGAGAGCAGAGGAGGAGGTGGAGGGAATGATTTGGGAAGGAAAAGTGAGGATGTGTGCAGGTTTGGAGAGAAGAGGGTCCACAGTCCAGATGTGCAGGATGGTCTCACTGTGGCAGAACACGTGACTTTCTCTTTCGCTTGGACGTGAGTTTCCACACAATTCTTTTCTAAAACTGGACAACAAGCACCAGTCTGCACTGCTGGTTTTACTGCTGATCCAGGTGCTCCGTGGCGGCCGTGCCGTTAGACTGATGGTCACATAGAACACATCATGTATCGCACTTCTGTCCAATGCGGATCTCACACCGTCCAAAGGAGCCTGAGCTTTTTGTGACTGAAAAAAAAAAAAACGCCATCAAAACGCATGCGTGATGTCAACCAGATGCCTCAACACCGGGCTGAGAGAGGACCGGAGTGACAACTGATCGGTGCGCAACGAGCGAAGCAGCGAGTTTGGTGCGTAAGAGCGCAAAAAAGGAAAAGATGGTTACAGCATGAAGCTCTTCCAGTGGCGACAATCGGCGATGCGATTTTTGGAGGACATCTAGGCAACTTTGTTTTTTTGGACGGTGAGTGTCTGTTTCTTACAGGATAGATAATCATTTTTGAAATGTGATCAACTGTCGCCCCCTGCTTTGTATGCGCACAGACCAAATCTGTATCATGTGTGTATAAGTACATGTCAGCAGTCATTCTACTTCGGATGGTACATTATCTGATTCCCATCTATCCCCCCAGCAGCGACGAGTATTCAACGAGGATGAGGGCTGTTGATGATATATGTTGTGTGTGAGAGTGACACAAAGTCTCTTCCCCTTCTCCCATATGTCAGTAAACGTCTCTTCAGGCCAGATGTGTGTGTTCAGTTGTGTATTCTTGTTCTCACAGATCCTCTGTCAGCTGATGCAGCCTGTGCTGTCCACGATGAGCCGCCCAGGTGAACTCGCCGCGCTGCCCCGCGCCGCCTATCGCGACCAGCCACGCAGAAAGCAGAACGTGAGACACTTCTCGACCTCGCTTCAACTCCAGCAGCCGCTGCAGCTCGAATATGACGGACTCACGATGGGGCACCGTGCAGTGACCGATGTGGCGCATTCAGTCGGGAGCGCGCATGTGAGCATTGGGAATGTTGACAGTAATGTTGTGCGTCACGGAGTGCGCATCTTTTCCCACTTCCCGGGCCCCAGCTGCGCTGCAGCATCACCGGGACAGCTGTCGGCCAGCAGGCACCTGCAGAAACTGAACACACAGTATCGTAACCACGGGCAGACTGCATCCCGTCACCGGAGTCACATGCACGAGCCACAGTCCGTGAACTACCCGGAGCGGTTTGGAGACCACAGCGACGTGACGCACCTCAGTGCGCCCGGATGGACTCCGGCGGGTCTCTTGGAACACGTCCCCGGAATAGACTCTGATCTGGTGGACGAGGAGGTTCTGATGAGTCTGGTGGTGGAGTTCGGTCTGGACCGTGTGACGGAGCTGCCCGAGCTGTGGCTCGGACACAACGAGTTCGAGCTGGTGGCGGATTTTGTGTGTAAACAGCAAACCAGAGTGATCTGAGCTGGACGACGAACGCTCCTGTGGATCACTGATGTCCTTTCATTTGACCGTGGGACATTTTTCTTTCGAATAGAACAGAACTAAGCGAGGCCTTTGGTTTGATGTGGATGAGACGGTGTAATAATTCTCTTCAGATGCTTCTTCAGCTTGATACCCTGCTGGGAGCTCCGACTTTTCCGACTCCAGTAATGATTAAAAACAGCTTTTTAGAGAAGTGAGCACTATCTCATTTTTTGTTCTTACTGTATTGATTTGATATAGTAATGCTATGATGTCGCCAGTGTTGTAATGTAACTAATTACTGTACTTCAGTAAAGTACAAGTACCTCAAATTCCTTTGAGTCTTTTCATGCCACTTCCTGCTTCTACTCCACCACATCTCATATACAACCATGTAACAGTCACAGGGAGCAAAAACAGAGATAAGAGGCAATGAAACAATTAAAAACTGAATCAATAAATCAATGGATGTAAAACATCCTCATCAAACGTGAAGCTGAAGAGGTTTTCGGGTTGAATTTGAAGAGATCAGCACGTTCAGCTGCTCTCACGCTGTTTGGAAGGTAAACCAAATGTTTTGTGCTGCTGTTTGTGAGTTCCCTCCAGCCAAGCCCCGCCCCCTTTTGTCCACTGTCAGAGCACACATCCACACAGTATATGAGCACACACACACACACACACACACACACTCGTGGCCTGCAGCCTCAGAGTGTGAGCTGAGCCTCTCAGGTTATTTTGGGGGTCAGCTGTCGTTCGGCCCGTCAGCAGGATCCTCCTCCTCCTCCTCCTCCTCCTCCTCCTCTCTCCTTCCTCTGCCTCCTCTCTGTCTCTCCTTCACTCCACTGATCCTGGTAAGACTCTTTTCCTTCTGTTCCCCTTAACAAATGTCTTGTTTCAGTAGTTTCTTCATGTTTACATTCGTGCTGTGTTGTTGCCAAAAGTGGACAACTGAAGTGTCATTTTTGCTACTTTTGTGCTTCATAATTGAGTTAATTGGTTTGGAAAAATACATTTTTATTGCTTTACAGGCATTAAAATGGCCTGGTGGTTGGTTTAGGGACACTAATCTGGTTTATTGTGATGTTCTAATGTGGAAAAAACACATGGAAGGCGTCCATAATGGCTGCCGCGACACAACAAGTTGCTTTGTCACTGTCAGTGAAGTCAGCGTGAAATAATCTGTCCTCACGTCACAGTTTCAAGTCGCACTATAATCTCATATTAGAAGACTGAGAATACTTAATTTAAAGGCTTTTTTTAGACAGTGTGATATTATTACTGTTTGAACTTCAGACTTTTCACTGTCAACTTCAAGAGTTTGGGACTTTTTGGCCTCTTGTGCCGTTAACTCACATTAATAACTCACATTCATTTCCTGTTTTGGATAAACAGAAACAGGTTTTACACATCAATCTTCAACATTAACTCATCTTTTGACTTGATGTGACTCACTGTCATCTGTCTTTGTTATTTAGTCAATAAGGTACATTTGATGTGGTGTTTCTGTTATTTTGTCCACCTCCTGTCTGTTGTGATTTTAGATTTGAAGACACATTTTTGAGTGTGTTCATCATCAGGTAAAGATACCATGACAGGCTGTTTATTTTGAAGTGGTGGACAGCTTGAACTTCAGGAGGAGGGGCTGTGATTGGTTGCGTAACTTAGTGGGCGGAGCCTGATTTGGCTTTTTACCGCAGGACTTTTGGGTTAGAGTGTGTCACATGAAACAGGTAAACAGACAAAGTAGCTGAGTTGCATGAACACACACAAATCCCCATGTTTCATGTGGTGTGTGTGTGTGTGTGTGTGTGTGTGTGTGTGTGTGTATACACCTTGTGTGCGTGTGTGGCAGTTTGACCATATTTGGATACTCTCAGAATAGATGCGACTAGAACAGGTGTCTGTTCATGAGTGTGTGTGTGTGTGTGTGTGTGTGTGTGTGTGTCACAGTAGGGTCTGGCTGCCTCAGACGCCTAATTTTAACCGACCAGATACAATAACGGTGGCAGCCGTCACATTGCGACAGAGCTGTGAGGATAAACAGCCGCTGGACTCACTGGATATATTCACACACACACACATTTATTTGATGTGGTTTTACAAGATTTCACCAAGATTTCAGAAAATTCAGCCACAGCCAATCATTTATTGTCCCTTGCAGAGAGCATCTACGGGCCTGTAGTCATGTGGTGGCAGAGAAAGGTAAACGTGGTTGTCCTCTGCATAAAAGATAAGATAAGATAAGATATAACTTTAATAATGCCCACTGGGGAAATAAGGGTGTTCCAGACAGCAGCTATAGTAGCAGGAATTAAGAGGAGACGTAGAAGAGAGTAAAATAATACAAGCAGCAGCTCATGAAAACTGCCAAAAACCAGGCACCTTCTTACCAGCCAATCAGATTTGTTGTTTGAACGTGACTTAGCTCACGCTGACCCACAGGAGCTGTGCACATCAACCAGAGAGGCTGCTGGGAGGCGAGAGGCGCCGCAGGAGTTTAGAGGCTTATTTTCCTCCTCTGTTTAAATCCATTAATAACTTGACAGACATGCTGACAGACTGATCTGTCACATCTAAGCCCGTTTTTTTTAGGCTGAATTAAAAGATTAAGATCAAATGTGGACTTAGCTGATGGATATTTTTACGCAGGATGAGTTTGGTGGTTAAAAACAGATGCTGACCACACGTCACGTGTCACTGAATGGGTTAAAATGACTGCTGGGGACACGTCCACAATGAGAAGAGTCAAATCAGTCTTTTGTCTTTTGATTTGCTGAAACTTTAAAGAAAAACATGATAAACTTTATTTCGGAAATCGTGCAAATTTCTCTACAAACATTGTCTCCCTCCGTTATTCACAGACCGCTGAGGATGGAGACGTCTGTGAAAGCAGCTGAAGTGTTGGTGCCCCCCCAGCCGGATGTGGCGTCCTCCTCCCCGGACGCCGACAGCACTGAGGGTGAGGCGGCGGCTCCTCCTGCGGCCTGCACCTCCTCCAACCTCATCGACCCCATGGAGGAGTTCAGCAAACGGCTGGAGGACATCATCAGCACCTACGGCCCTGCGTCCAGCGTCCTGGACAGACAGGTAGGTCACATGACGTCAATTCACGCGTTAAAACAACCTTCCTAACTCGAGTTGATTCTGTCAATAAAGTTTCAAACTGTTTTGACCGCAGCTGAGTGTGATGGAGGTGGAGGCAAAAGATGACGTCGCAGTTTCGATGGAGACAGGTGAGACAGCAGGATGCTAAAGGTGAAGCTAACAGCAGGTATTGTTTGTCAGTGTCATTCCTTTGATTAATGCACAAAGAAGAAGAGGGTCAAAATCAATGCAGCAAGAGGTGAAGGTGTCCTTATGTTTACTCAGTGATCCTACATTTCCCATAATGCAATGGGATGTAGTCTTTCATTCATGGCGTTGTGTTGTTCTGAGAGGTGTTTGATATTTTGTCTGCGCTGATTTTTGATTTCTCTTTTGGGCAGTTTGCAGTGGTGGGAAGTAACTGAGTACACTGACGAGTACTCAAGAGACTCAGGGGCAAGGATCACACAAAAAAGTCCAAAAGCTAAAAAAATGAATCAAACTCGAGGTAGAAGCAGAACAAAAAGACAAGGCAGGAAGAAAAATAACAAAAAAAAAAACATCACACAGCCAAAAACTGCTAACAAGCAACAACAGAGACGACAGAAGCTGCTGGAAGCCAAACAGAACAAACAGAAGCAGGACTATAAATACTGGAGGGCTGATTGGATCATTGAGAACAGGTGGGAAGTAAAAGTGGCAGGAAACAGAACAAACACAGGAAGTAAATGTACAGAAATGCATAGGGAGGCTACTACAAAATAAAACAGGAAATGCAGTTAACAAGACTCCATGCATGACGTCACAGAGGTACTTGTACTTCACTTGAGTATTTGCATTTTGTGTTACTTCTCCACCACATTTCAGAGGTAAATATTTAAACTTTAAAACCTTTAAACTCCACTGTGATTGATTCACGGATTTAGTTTTGAGTTACAGATTCAGAAATTAACTTTTACCAGCTGCAGTATTAAAGTGATGAGCATTAATCTATCAGTGATTGCATAATCCAATCAAACATTACCTTTTCAAAGTCTTTTAATATAAATTATTATTCTGTAATTGGCATTATTACTTTTACTGAAGTAAAAAAAAAGTCTATAAGTCAGTCTATAAGAAATCTTCCTCTTCTGTTTGTCTTCGTCTCTCTACAGAAATCTCCGACATCATGCAGAGTCTGAACAAACTCTCTTCTCCAGAGCAGAAACTGGAAGATCTGGTCAAGAAATACGCTGAACTGGTGAGATTTCTTTCAGACTTTTTGCAGAATTTTCTGCCTCAATTTCATTCAAATAGAAATGTTGTCGTGTTTGATGATTGCAGCCATAAAGCAGCAAAAACAAGCTTCTCGCCCTCCACCCGTGTGTGTGTGTGTGTGTGTGTGTGTGTGTGTGTGTGTGTGTGCGTGTGTGTGTGTGTGTGTGTGTATGTATGTGTGCGTGTGTGTGTGTGTGCAGGCGGCCCTGCGGCGCTCTGATGAGAAGCAGCTGAGCGTCCTGCAGCAGAGGTTGTCCGTCCTGCTGGACGAGCGGCAGCAGCTGCAGGCTGAGAGTCGCAGCAGCATCGCAGCTCGCAGCAAGCTGGAGACTCTGTGCCGAGAGCTGCAGGGACACTACACCGTGATGACGGTACGTGGGCACAGCCGGGAGCATCCGGGAGGCTGCCGGATGTGCTGCAATGTGTCAAATAATTTCACATCTTTGGGACTAACACTGAGTCCCTCAGAGGAGTTTTAGCCTCTGGTAGAAAACACCCTGCAGGCCAATCTGACACCAGAAAACAGGGGGAGAGATTCAGCCACAGCTGAATCCCTTTTCTCCATCCACTGAACCCACTCTGCCCCCCCCCCCAGGAGAAGACGATCCAGCGCTGCAGGGAGGATGAGGAGAAGAGGACGGAGATGGCCAACCACTTCCAGATGATGCTGACGGACATCCAGGCTCAGATCGAGCAGCACAGCACCCGAAACGACAAGCTGTGCCACGAAAACAGCTACCTGACAGACAAGCTGGAGGGCCTCATGAACCAGTGCGAGCTGAGGGAGGCGGTAAGTGGGGAGGAAGATTCCTCCACTGGAACACTTCAATGAGCCATCAAGGTGAAGCGAAAAAGATAACACACACACAAGTTTACCTTATCAGGACGTGGTGCATAATGAATACAGTCAATACTGTATTTAGATTGAATATTGGTGTATATCCAGCGCTTAATCTACATTTGCTAATAAACATAGCTAAAACTTCTATGATAGTAAACGTAATGTCTTTGGGTTTTGGACTAAACAAAAGAAGCAGTTAGAAGATGCAAAGTCAGACTTTTAGAAGACGTTTATCCACAGTTTGCTGCATAAAGAAAGGAGCTGTTTCACGCTCAGATTCCTCTCGTCTCTGCAGAATTTGGAGAAGATCAACAATCACCGCGAGCTGCAGCACAAACTGACGGAAGCCAAGCTGGAGGAGGCCAACGCTCTGCTGACGGAGGCCGAGGAGAAGCACAAGAGGGAGAAAGAATACGTGAGTTTCAACAAACTGAGGCTTTCAGCAGTGATGGTTCAAAGATCAGATTTACATAAACGGACCTCTTTCTGCTCAGAAACACAGTGTTACTGCCTAAATGCAATTAAATGTAGTATCACACATGGATTGTTATCATTCATTATTAATTATGCAACCATGTATTTTACATTATTCTCTTTTAGATTTGTCTTCATAGACTTTATGGGAGTTTCTGTTTCTGCTGCCACTGCTAATTAATCTCATTCATACATGTCTCCCTCATTTGTTTGCATTGCTTAATCACCTCAGAGCCACAGTTGCAGTAACACATCTTTATCCTTGTTAAATACAATGCTCAGCAGTAGCAGTAGTCTGGTGTTTTTATTAACACATTAGTCATCCTCAATGTGTGAAGGCCACCCGCATTGACTGTGTATTGTCTCTGTTGCCGTAGTTGCTTAGGGAGGCTATTGACAAAACAAAGAAATGCTTCGCTATGAAGGAGCAGGAGCTGACCATGAAGAAGAAGGTAAAGAAACGTCTGTAATGTGTCTCTGTTTGCTCTCTTCTAACCAGTTACTGGTTCAGGCTGCTGAGTGGAAACTGCAGGCTCAGACACTCAGAGAGCAGGCGACTGTCATGCAGGCACAGGTGAATATTCACTGACGAAACTAACATGCTGACAACGAGGACAGGCGGCACACAGCGAGCAGGGATGAGCTGATGGCCACAGAAAGGCAGGGCAGAAGGAAAGGACACATTTCGAGTTTTAAATTCACCTGGAAACTCTATTTTCTGTCTAAACTCTGATTGCTCAATCTAATAATGCATGATATTAATAAGCCTCAGCCCATGAAGGGACACGTTCACTGGACAAGAAGTAACTAGTTACTAAAGCTGTCAGACAAAAGTAGTGGAGTAAAAAATATAATGTTTGTCTCTGAGATGGAGTTGCGTAAAATGGGTAAGTACAAGTACCTCAAGTCACAAAAACAAAGAATTGAGGTCTGACTTGAACTTGACTGACATGAGACTTGATGATCCAAAGACGTTTGACTTGTGAAAGAAAAACAGTTTTCACCCGTGAAAGGGTTGAAATAACGTGATATTAGCACTCACACAGCAACTTATTTTAAGTATTTTCCCAGCCAGGTAAAGAAAGTTAACGGGTCAAAAGTGTCCTAAATCAGTCAAAAGACGTTTGAGCTCGAGCTCAGTTTAAGAAGGATGAACTCAGTGTCGTATGAGACTGAATATAGATTTACAAATGATCAAGCTGCCATTTTCCTCGATTTCTTCCTGCAAATAAGTTCATTTCTGCGAGATCTGCTGAGTTTGAAGTGTCGGACTCCTTCATTTATAATGCTGAATGCAAAACCGTGCAAGTGTGAATGATTAATGGCCCCCAGCAGTGTGCATAGCTCATAATTAATGACTGGTGCAATTTGTAATTAATCATTTAGAGACCCTGTCATTATCCAATGCCTTATGTTTCCTAAGAGTTAGAGCAAAAATCAGGTTCAGGCTCTTTAGTTATTATTAATTATTATTATTAATTATGTGCCTGCGCTGGGCTGTCTTTTAGGGTTGAGACTCTCCTTGAACAATGATGTTTGCAGTTTTTCAGTGACCACATTCAATTTTCACTGCAAGTAAATAAAAGAGAGCGTTGCATCTTTTAATTTCCTAAAAGAAACACTAAACTTTTAGTCGATTTAGGCCCCGAGAACAGTGGCAGAATAAGTATTCACATCTTTTATTTATGTCAAAGTAAAAGTACAAAAGGATAGTTACACTTCAGAACAATGTTTATTCTGTGATTGGTTGAAAGTTTCATCTTTGTCTGTTTTTGTGTGATTCATCCAAATGTACAAGTACAAGATAACTAAAAGTTTCAAATCAATACAGTGGAGAAAAAGTAAAAAAGCTCAGTATTTGCCTCTGAACTGCAGAGGAGTGGAAGTATAAATTAGCATAAAATGGAGCTTGATTGCTCTGGAATGATCACTGCACCGATTTTGCTGGTTTTGTGGCCTTGTTAACGTCTCAGTCTCAGTCAGGATTCACTGTAAGACATTTGTTGTCATGTTGTCTTAAAACGGTGAGTTAATCAAACAGTTTGCCTCAGAAAATCAGAGAATATTCAGGATGCTTTCTGAAATCCTCTGTCTGTGGTTCATTCTGTCCTCCTGTCCACAGCTGACCCTCTACGCTCAGAAGTTTGACGAGTTTCAGGCGACACTGGCCAAAAGCAACGAAATCTACGTCCGCTTCAAGAAGGAGATGGATAATGTAGGTGGTGACCACAGTATGAAGTATTGTATTTTTCGGTCTGATTGTCTTCCCTCAGGACTCGTTCGTCTTACTTTGTAAATGTCAAAAAGGGTTTGCAGGCGTCAGTGCGGCCGTTTCATTTTAAACTCTCCCCCCTTTCAGATGTCACAGAAGATGAAAAAAATGGAAAAAGAGTCAAATCTTTGGAAGACGAGGTTTGAGAACTGCAACAAGGCTCTGACCGACATGATTGAAGAGGTACGTTGTTCTGTTTGTTGGTTTTGGAGAGGATTAGATTTACTGTGTTTGAAAACCCCTTTCCTTACTTTCCGAGGTTTATTTTCACTTTCGTTGCTTCTCGTTTTCTCTGTTCCAGAGAGCCGAGAAAAGCAAAGAGTACGACCTCTTCGTCATGAAGATTCAGAAGCTGGAGAAGCTGTGCCGCGCCCTGCAGGAAGAGAGGGTGGTCCTCTATGACAAGATCAAGGAAGTCCGCCAGGCTAACGCCAACGTCCCATCAAAGGTCTTTGGCAGCTCAATCCCCAGCGACATCCTTGACACTGAAGGTGCTGACAAATCTCCCCTGCTGACCCCTGTGGATCTCCAGGAGATCCAGAAGGAGGACCCGGTCTTAACGGAAGACATGACCCGTCTGAGGGAGGAGCAGGCCAAGCTGCAGGAGTTCGCTGCCTGCCTTCTGGCTACACCCAGTGATGATGAAGAAGAGGAAAATCATGATTTAGACCTTCAAGGAGACATGGTGGCTTCGGCATTTGACCAGTTCAAAACCAAACCTCAGGTCAAAGAGGAGGCGGTTTCAGTCCCGGAGGTGGTAGAAGTAAAATCAGAGGCAGCAGAATCAGCTCTCCCAGAGGCTCCAACACCTGTGGAGAAGACCTCTGAAATGATACCAGCAGACGCAAAACCTAAAGCAGCGACAGTTCAACCAAAGGTGGAGGACAAAGAGGTGCAACCAGTTCAACCAAAGGTGGAGGACAAAGAGGTGCAACCAGGTCAACCACAGGTGGAGAACAAAGAGGTGCAACCAGGTCAACCACAGGTGGAGGACAAAGAGGTGCAACCAGATCAACCACAGGTGGAGGACAAAGAGGTGCAACCAGTTAAACCAGATGAGGAGATCCAGCAGCAACATTCTGAACCAGAGCCGACACCAAAACCTGAGCAAGTCAAGATGGATCCACCAGCAGACCTGAAGCCAGAGGCAGCAGAGGCTGAGATCTTGGTCAAGCCAGTTGAGGTCAAACCAGTGATCCCAGTGGAAGAGGCTCAGGCTGAGCCAGTGGTACCACAAGGAGCACCAACCACATCAGAGTCAGCTCCACCCTCTGAAAACGCACCTGAAATGACTGCCGCCTCCAACTCTGACTCCTCCAAGAAGCAAACGCCAAAGAAAAAGAAGAAGAGGAACGGCAAGAGCGCGAGCTAGAGTTTAGGATGTGCAGACAGTGTGTGTGTGTGTGTGTGTGTGTGTGTGTGTGTGTGCGTGCGTGTGCGTGTGTGTGTGTGCGTGCGTGTAGGTGTGTGCAAGGCTGAAATCATACGGTGCTTTTGTGCCTTGTGTAAATGTTCGAATCTTTAATTTGTCCCAACTTAAGTGCTGTCACAGATTCAAAGTTACCAGGTGAGGACGGACAAATAAGTCGACTGTATTTCAGTCTGAATGTCTAAATAAACATTTTGTTTGTCCTGGTAGAGGGAATTAAACGACATCCTGAAGTATTTCTACACGATTTTTCTGTCAGAAGGATTATATTAGTGTTCACAGAAGTGCCGTAAAGAGTAAACTTTCCTCCTTATGGAAATCACTGATGAAACAAAACCATTGGTTGCATCGAGGCCAGTAAACTACAAATCACAATGCTTTGCCACAACACCAATAAAGTGGTTTTTCTGTAAACTTTACATTTTTGTGTGTTTTTTTTTTATTTTGTTGAACTGGAAATTTTACATCACAGTATTATCAAAGGGACCTGAGCATCGACGACTCTTGTATGTACACGTTTTCACTGCCATACTTACGAGGACCCTCGCTGACGTTGTTCCTTGGCCTGAAAGATGATGCAGTACAGCAAAATCTCAGCTAGATGGAGCTGTTTTCCTCCACAGGTGAAGGGTTTTACACCTGTCTATAATATGCATGATGTAGTACAACCACAGAGCCACTAGATGGAGACAGTATTCCTCGTATCACACCTGTATCACACGATGATGGTTTCACACTGATTTTCAAGGCATTTCTGGGTAATTTCAAGGTTTTTGACACGTTTAATGCTGTCACACTTTACTGAGCTCCTGACCCACTTTTTCTCTTTATCACTGAGCAACAGAAGCTGAAACACCAACGGCAGCAGTGTTTGGGTCACCGTCATGACTTTCACTCTGAATCATTGTGTCCACTGAATACAGTATATGAGTGTGTCTCCCAAACACACCTGATAGTGTTGGTAAATAACTTGTGTAAGTTCTTCAAACCTCAACTTCTAGTCCTCATCATCGAGGGCTGTTTGTCCTGACCACTGGGTCTGCTGCAGATGACCATGTGATATGATAAAAAGCTCAAAGTCAAATAAGTCTGTTTGAATAACTCTCATTTGTTTTATTCTGACATTTAGTGGAGAGTTTTAGTGTTAATGAAGGCTCCTTTCCACAGTGATTAGCTCACTTATGGGCTAAACACTGAATAACAAGTCACACATAACCTGTAAATGACTATATTATATGATGAAGGGTTCATGTGTTGTCAGTTTCTCTCTCACCCACAGAGGAAAATTGGGTGTTTTTCAGTGCGACATCTTGAGCAAGAAAAAATAAAGTGGAGCGTTACAGTGTTCAGGAAAAGAGAGAGGAGGAAACAGTTGAGAGGAGAAGTACAAAGGGTTTTTAAAATGTAAGATAAGAGCCTCGTAGAGAGAGTGGGAGAGGGGCACAGAGATATGGGAGAGGGGGATTTGATTCAAGGCAGAAATGAAGAGGTTTTTTTAAGTGTTTCGACCTTGTGACAGAAGATAAGAGTTGACTTAATGAGTCTGTGTATGAAGGATCTGAGCACTCTGATTACCATGTAAGAGGTTAGTGGAGTCATAATCATCCTTGAATAAAGTTCAACATGTTAAAGTTTAACCAATCAAATCAGTTTTAACTCACAAGTGATTTGTTTTTGGCATGAATCCTGCCACCACGGGGCCACTTAAAAAGTACTTTTGTTCAACATGAATCAATTAGTAAAGGCCAGAGTCATCTCAGCCTAAAGAGATTTTCCATCATTTTTAATTTGTCACATTATTTTCAGCCGAATTTGCTCCTCAAAACGTCCTGAAAAGTATTTTTGGATGTACAGGGACATGCAGTGTGTAATGGTGTTGCCTCTGCTGAGCTCCTTACAGCTCAGTGCACAGCCAATGACGTGCGTCCGGACTGATGGAGACACTATCTGCTGGATGCTGCTGCCTGTAATGAACATCTATCATACCTCACGTGTGGACCTCTCATGTGTAGACCCAAACAAGTACTCGGTGTATCTACTGAACGAGTATTGTGTGTGTATCAAAACCTGATAGATCGTCGATTCGTCTGTGTCGTAGAGCTCAGAGCTCAGTCAGATTTCCATATTCAGTAGGAACCAGTGGGCTTGGAGCTGAGAGCCGCAGTCCTCCTCTCTGTCCTCTGTCTTCCCTCCCCGAACACACTGTTGTTCCCTCACACAATTCTTCATCACATTCAGTCAAACTCCTGCAAAAGTCAACTTTTGCAGCATTTAAAGCAAATCCCGACAATGCGAGCATTCAATGAGAAACGGCAGGTGGGAAATGCAAAGCGGGCCTGATGCACGCTCCTGTCAGTCTGCAGGAAACACGCGGGAGGCGAGTTTCATGTGTGCTGCTGATTAAACTAAGTTAAGCTGCATTCTGACTGTTGTGAGCCTGAAGCATGCGGATGCGGGAAATTACACTGACGTCCAGAAAGAGAAGAGGGAGACGTTAATTTCCGACTTGCTAACCTCTCTTTAATCCACACAGGCATCAAAATCTTTTCTACACAGTTTCTCTTTTCTGCTGCAGGAGGCCTTCGTCGACAAACCGTCCTCTGTGTCTGCAAATAACCAGCTTTATGTGAGCTACAGAGCCAAAAGTATGTGGATTCATATACAAGAGCATCAGCGAGGTCCAAGACTGATGTTGGGTGATCAGGTCTGACTGTTACTTTGAGCAAAGAACTGAGCTAAACCAACATTTAGACAAGAGAGCAGTAAAACTCTGTGATTATTTACCCTTCAAGCGTGTCTGCAGAGGTCAGGATTGTAGAGGGAAGCGGTGAATTATGATACAGTAGTGAATCGTGGGCTTGTGGGTAACTCTCAGTCTCGTCCTCTGTGCTCAGAGCTCAAAGCGTAACCACCGATCAGACACAAACAGAGTTGAGGGTGTATTTCTCTGTGTGTGCTGCTGCCTGATAAAATCAACTCCAGGCCTGCAAACAACCTTTTGAAGAAGTGCACACGTCCCAAAATATCCTCACTCTACGAAACTGTCCTCCCTGTCGAGGTCCCACACGCAGCAGGCAAAAGAAAAGCATCAAATAACAGCAAAATGTTACTGATTGAATTCATGCATTTCATCTTTAGCCTCATTGTGCTTCATCTGTCTTTTGCCATGAAGCAGTTTCACGTGCTTTACATTCATTAATCTTTCTAACATCCTGCATGTTCCTGTGCAGCAGCGCGGCCCGTGGATGAGAGCAGAGCGGCGTGTTGAACGGAAAGATTAGCTCCTGAAACACACACGCTCACCTCTGTCAGATTCAGGCTTCAGCCTGACAGCGGCTGCACTTCAGAGCAAATCCAGATCGCACCGCGGGAGCTGTGCGTGAGCGACTTCATGTGCTTCTATCTTTGTGAGGACCAGAATGAGCTTCAAACAGAAAGTGATAACATGTCTGGAAATCACATTCATAGTCTACTTATTTCTAAAAGAAACATGATTAGGTTCCTCCAATGACAAATGTGCTCGCAAGTTGTAAGGAGGTGTTTCCAGCTGTGGTCCCCCTGAGGTCTCTTTGGGCCATGGTCCCCACATCGTCCTGCCGATTCACACACACACAGGAGTAGAACATGGACCTGAACCTAAACAAACCTCTTTGTGGTCCCTGTCATTATTGATGCAGTGTGTAATGGTGTTGCCTCTATTGAGCTCCTTGCAGTTCAGTGCGCAGCCAATGATGTGCGTCAGAACTGATGGAGACGCTATCTGCTGGATGCTGCTGCCTGTAATGAACACACACACACACACACACACATAGACAGTATATGTCTGGAGCTTTACTACGCACACAAGCGAACATATGAGCAGTTGGAGGGTCATGTAGCCTGGAAGCAGACTGTGATTATGGCCGTTTTTTTTTTTGTCTTCTATCAGATTTTAGTCTTTGAAGCGATCCTGATCTGATCGGACGGCTGACTGCGGTTGTAATTTCTGCCTGTCAGAGCTTCGGTACAGCACAGTCTGACATGATGCTCACTCACAATCTCGCCCACTGTACCATTTCTCCACTTTAGTGTCAGACACTTTTGAAGGAGGCGACTTCTGAAATAGAACACAGCTCTTTCAGAAGCCGCCTCCTTCAAAGTCCACATTTACTGAGCATGTCATTATGAGCTGATGAGGCTAAATTTTAGCCTTTATATAGTGAAAGTGAAAGAAGCAGCTCATAAACTGTGACAGAGCTTTGGGCCCCGAGGAGTCCTGCTCTGTCACGGTCCGATCACTGGAAGCTCAACCTCAGGACTCATCGTTCATGAATAAGCAGGAGGTGGTAATTCTGCTCAGAAAGAAATGCTGAAGGTTGTGAAGAATGGGGACGGATAAAGAGACACATGGCATTAAAAGTTAGATTCAAGAGAGAAAATCCCAGATCTGTATCAATAGTTGTGTTATTTGTTATGAAACTGAAATGAATATTAGAAAAAAAAACTATCTTCAGTGCTTCCTGAATGTCTCATCTGTCCAGTCTGAGGCTCGTTTTCTCTGCGGGTTAAAGTCGACTCAGCTAAATGACTCCTCGGCTGCTAACTGTGTGAAATCACTCGGCGTGAATGCTGCTGCTGCAGCTCGCTGGCTGGGAAACAGTTGACGGAGGCGCCTTGACTTTGACTTTGAAAGCTCTCCACCAAGTCGATACTTCACTGCACCTGCTGGAGGTTTGAGAGGAGCAGCTCTCACACTTTCTCATGCACATTTAAACATCAGTGCACCTGCTTATCCTCCCAGTAACATTACGATGTGTACGCTGTAACTTTGAAAAACTAACTTAAATGTCCACATATGTTTGCTCCTTCTTCGTATTTGAGCCACAACAGAATGATGCACCACCAGCACCTTCAGGTAACCAGAGTAAGACGCTCCCTCAAAACATCTAATGAGCACAAACTGCGAAGCTTTATTTCCTCACTTCTTCACACCCTGACCTGATTGCACTGTTGACGTGTTTGTACCTTTTCACACTTAGTGTTTATTTTTGGCTTTATTTTTTAAGTATTTTTCCTCTACAGTGGACGTGCAGATAAACTTGAAACCCGATAAGCCGCTTTGCATTAATTTCACCATTATTATTCTTCTCCACGCAGCCAAAACGAACGGTGCTCAAGGTCCTTTTCCGGCTGCAGTGTGACGGCTGAAATTACGTCTGAGGTGAGATATTTCTCTGCTTCATGCTGAGAACTTTTTAGCTTCCAGCACTTTATTCTCTAAAAAAACATCAACAAAGAACACGCAACTTCTCAGCAGCGCATCATTTCCTTTGAAAGGTACATGAAAAGCCCCAAAAAAAACACAGAATATTTTTGGGATCTTACGCAAAACAGGATTTCTGTGCGTATTTCCTGTCATTTCCTGCAAGTAAATGTGTGCTTCAACCATGTTTTCTCTGCTTTCAAACGACATTTGAGTGAAATCCACAGAGACAAAGCAGTTCTTGTAAACTTACGGGACAGTAAGCTCAGAGCCAAAAAACTAATCCCGAAATGAGTCTAAAAGCCTCTTCAGAAATGAAATCACTGCCTGTTCTGCTGATGTCCAAAATGGAGGCTGTTTCTGTCTGAATCTGAGCCAAATTCTATTCAATTTCGCTGAAAAGATAAAAGCATGGTGTCAAACGCGTCCTCCATCTCTCTATTTTACTTCACCACACCTGGTTTCTCTCCTTCCTCCTATTTTTTTCTTGTCATTCACTCTTTCATGCTCTTCCTCCTCTTCAACCCAACAAATGAGTTTCAGTCACTTCTTTCCCTGCAAATGGCTCGTTATCAGCAGGCAGACAACCTGCAAATTGTGCCATTATGTGCAGGTGTGTGTGTGTGTGTGCGTGTGTGTGTGTGTGTGTGCGTGTGTGTGTGTGTGCGTGCTGCAGTCCTACTGAAGCGTTTGAAGGACAGTTTTCGGATGGATTTTCCAGCAGCATAGTGCTGAGTGTGCCTATTAGAAGGACCATTTTCTCCTTATTCCTCACTTGTCTTTCATCCCTCTTTCTTCTCCTGCAGCACCACATCTACTTTAAACTGCTGCCTCAGAGTGTAGAGACGCACCTGTGCCTCTGAGCAAGGCATTAACCCCCCGCTGACCCAACAGAGCTGCTGCAGGTTGTATTATAGGCACAGAAAACTTTAAGCTGCAGCACAAACTCGAAGGGATTTCAGACGATTTCCACATCAATCTCATGCCTTTGTGTTAAGTTTGGGTTTTGGCCCTAGCTAGCGTGGTTAGCGTAGCTTTGCGTAAACAGCTAAACTGGTTTTGTCCATAGTTCAAAAATACATCTAACAAAACCTCTGAAGCTCAGTGATTAACATGTTGTACCTCGTCTGTTTCATCCGTACACAAACACAACTGTGCAAACAACTAGTTGTGGTTTTGGTTTTGGAGTTGCGTGACAGATCTATTTCTTGGCTGGGTGACATCCCGGAGCTCCACCGGGTGCCTGGCTACCTCACTGGGACTCAAACGCTTTTTGATTTTTGTTGGTTTTAGACCAAAACTGAAATCAGTTACAGCTAAATTAAGTTTTGGGTGGCAAAGAAAACTCTCTGGTTCTGCAGATGTTTGCAGGTTTGAGTGTAATAAACTGAGGACTCTTAATGGACAAATACCAAGTGGTGGAATATAACTATGAGTACATATACTCAAGTACTCTACCGAACTATAAATTTGAGTTACTGTATTTGCGTCTTTTCTTTCACATTAACTCCATCCAACTACATCTCAGAGGGAAATATGGCACTCATATTCACTGAGTACACAGATTCATCCAGAGTGAGAATGATCATTAGCTCCAGTTCTACACAAAATACTTTAAAAGTACAACAGTAAAATCCTGCTTTGACATGAATGCATGAGTCACAATAACCTAATGAGATCTTATATAACAGTAGAAAAGTCAGAGGGGAAATTTTCCTGCTTTGAGTACTTTATGTATATTTTCTTGATTATATTTAAATAATTTTATTTAACTGCCATCTTCAGTTCAAGACTTTCACTTGTAACAATGTTTTTTTTTTCACAATGTGATGTTAGTACTTTAACTTAAGGTTTAAGGCTTAAGTAACAGTTTCAAGTATGAGCTTAGTTTTAAGTCAGGAAGACGAGTTGTGTGTCAGAGCAAACAGCAGTGAAGCAGACTAAAAGGTGTTCTGTTTTCCCTGGAGGAGGATAACGATCTCTGCCATGATGATGAAACATTCAGCCCACCTCTGCTAACACACACACACACACACACACACACACAATCCCCGAAGAACACGTGTGCTCATACACACATGATGATCCATACCATGAATATAATAATCTCATCATGTCTGCGAGCTTCCACCGTCTTTATGTCTGTATTTTGTGCAGTGAAGCTCATCCGTCACGGCTGTCTGATGACGGAGACAACATCATCGCCATTGAAACGCATCTGTAAACAGGCCCCACCCCCACACAAAACAACAATAAACATCCTGCTGAGAGATTTCTTTATGTGAAAAAAAAAAAAAGATTTTCAATTTACTTTGCATTGAACATGCAAATTGAAGAGCAGAAGGTCTTTTCACTTCACCAGACAGACTTTTTTTTCTTCTTCTCAGGGACAATACAAACGCAAAACAACAACGTCACGTGCAAATTAAAAGAAGGAAACATCGTACAAATAAACACCAACCTGGGAATTATTGTTTCTTTACTTGTATTCCAAGTCTCTTAAAACAATCTGGGGAGTAGTTTAATATCCACTTTACCCTGGATCTGTGTGTGAGTATCCTCGTGTACTTGTGAGGACCGGATTTTAGACCTTCAAAGTGAGGACATCTTCTTTGGTCCTCATAAAACAGTTACGTCTGCACAAAACAGGACATTTGAGCGCTGCGACTGAGCAAATATCAACCTTTATTTAATGAAGGATTGGGAAGGAGGTTCATTTTGATGATTTTTTTCCACTCATTTCTTTTTTGGTGGGAGGTTTTTGTAAATGTAAGTGTGGTTTTAAGGGATTTGCAGGTTTTAGGGTTAGCAAGAAAATATGTGCTGGGGTTTGACATGTAGCTTTGATAGAGAATACTTGGGGGGTGTGTTATATCAATGATGGTCCTCACAAGTACAGAGCAGATTTGTGTGTGTGGGCCTCATTAGCATGAATGCGCTCTCACTGACCTCGTGTCAATTACAAGCTGTCAATATGACTGACAGATCAATAGAAAACATTAACCTTTGTCTTTTACAAATCAGCACATTGGCATCCCTGCAGGTTTCACTGTCGCTCCAAAGGGACTTTAGACATGTTGGTTTTGACAGCAACAGTAAATTCATACATTTATTTATTGTTTGAGCAGCTCTGTTGTAGCCCAAAGCTTCACCTTCTTTCTTGGTCTTTGCATCAAGCAACTGCCACAGTTAAATATCCAAAAACAGCCATTAGCCATTCTACAATAACACTGTTTCAGGGAATTAATTGCTAATGCTAAAGCTAACTGCACTTCATGCATGCATCAGCCTTTAGGCATTAAAGACCCTCACTGATTACAATGATAGAAACATGCACACGTCATGAATGGGAATTGGGGAGTGGAAACATTCTTGTAAAACATCTTATTTGGCGTAGTTTTCTCTTCTCTTCATTTTGCCAAATTGCCACAGGATTTAACTCTAGAAAGGCCAAATCTCTTTGCATGCAGAAGCGTACAGTCAGTGTTACCAGTGACCAACTTTAGCATTAGCCCTGAGCACAGGAAATAATGACAGGATGCAACAGCCAGGGTGAAAGTTTGGGCCACTCACAGAACACATTTGCTGCATCCAAGTCCCTTTTGATTCCAACAAAAGTGACATTTTTTCTACATAATCTGGTAAAATACTGTGAAATGAGCATGTGCAGTACTGTGACATGAAAAAATAAGCTTTATAGATGCGTCTACATTTGAAAATGTACCTTTGACATATGTATGTTTTGTTTTCAAATCAGCTTGATTTTGGTCAACAAAAAAAACAAAAATATCTTGTAGAAAGAGAAAAGAGATCAGATTTTTCATGTACAGACATCTTCTGTTTTTTTCTTTAAGACATCTGCTCATTTCACAAAGTTTCATGACACCAGGCTTGTTTATTTACTCATCACGATGCTGCTGTGTCTGAATTCATAACTGCTTTCCAAACAATGTCTTTGTCACTTCAAGTCCTTTCAGTTGGGAACACAGTGACAGTTTGTGTACAGTACATTCACTGGAGTTCAAATTAGTTTTACAGACAGAGAAACAGAGGTACACACTTAAAAACACACTGACAGAAAGGCAAACATAGAGATTTAATTAATTTACTGCTATGAACGTCTTCTGCACACAGAATCTCAACAGAAGATTCCTGGAAGGAACTGTGTTATAATTGTAGGGAAAACATGAGCTGCAGTTCCAATATAAACCCATTATTCACTGATGATTGAAAACTTTACACATATGTTCAACTGTTAGTTTGCCTTTAGACAAATTGAATATTTTCGCATGCTGACCCTGATGCAAGCTCAGCTGACATGCTGTTCACTGATTACAAAGACGTTATGGAAGCAATCATTGGAATTAATTAACTGGAAGTGTATTAGCTGAACACTCAATTTTCTCCATTTTCTCTATGGCTGGTACCAAATTACACAGTTCTTTCCAGGAAACATGACATGAAATTATGAGGAAGTTGTAGAATAAATCCCAGTTTTCTCTGTTTTAGGCATGTTTTGGTAATTTAAACAAATGCTGGTTGATGTGACCTACGACAAACAAATCTGGCTCTAATGTTATTTACATTATTCAAGTAAGGAGTGTCTACAATATGCAGAACGAATGTGGGACGATGCATCAAAGGGAGAAAGTGAGGAATGATTTAATGTCAGCTGCCTTATAAGAAACTTGCTCTGATTTTGTACTTGATTTTGTTTTTTTGCCTGTTTCAACTTAACATCCAGGCTGTTTCAGTTGGTTTTGCAGTGATTCTCATCATCTAGATCTGGATGCAAGATGGAAAAAATAAACATTTCAAATACATTCATGCACTTTTGGCATCTTGAGTCACATGTACAAAAAGTCTAAAAGGAAATGAAAGTAATTCAGTTTTATAATGTTCCATGTTTTCCCTTCAGTGAAGCTTCATCTCGGCCACAATGTCCAAAATTACTGTGAGACATTACACATCAGTTTATCATGGTGATGCCCACTGACCCATTATCACCCAATAACATACCCGAAACACCAAACAACTCACATATCATGCTTTAACAACTATATTCATCTTTTCAGTAAAATGTTAATGGTCAGAATAACATCTAAACCAGGCTGCTACAAACAGCCCACACCCTGTTTGCTGCAGCTTGAGGGGACATCAGATCTTTTGTACCGTTAAATGAAGTTTGGGGACTGTGAGAAGAAAAATCAATATCAATCAATATCACTGGCTGACAGCTTTTTCTCTCCGCACAATTCAAGACGCCTGTAGCTTTTTCTGTGTGGAGGGAGACAATATTTGAAGGAAAGGAGATTAATGTTTCCAGTTTGGGTTTAAAGACAGAAATGAGGAGGCTGGAGACGCAGGATTCAGCTCAGATACTACGTGGTTCACACTCACATTGTTTTCAACATAAGCCCTCACACCACGAGGTCTTGACATAAACCATTTTCCTATTTCCCAACATCGAGCTCTATAGAAAAGCAGCAATTTTTATCAAATTCTCCTCCTGGACTGGCACTTCCAGGCCACCTGACGTCTGCTTTTGTCTGTGTGTTTGCACTACAGCTATCAGCACACACACCTGAAATGACGTGACGCTCCACTGGAGCCTGTAGCATAAAGATGATGCTTATTGTCTTTTTTGTTGCATGCCTGAAGAAGGTCTGGCACTGAAATGTAACCTCTTCTTTCCCTCAACAGTCTCAGTTTCAGTGTCCTACTCGCGGGTTTACACTACATTATAAAGATTTAAGTTAATCAGTAATGAAAGTAATTGTTAGTTGCAGCCCTAATCTTGTTTTAAAATGGTACACAAAGTAAAAGATGTTGTGGTTTTATAAGCAGTTTGGTGCTCAAAATATTTCTTGTCAAAGGCTGCACAGCAACCGCACTGTGATTAAAAGCTTCCAGTAAGTAGCTGTGCACAGACGCTGTTTGCCAGGAAATGGTACGCCTCTAAAACTGAAGATACAATTTATTATTGAGCTTTAAGCGTGTTTCTAGGTGCATTTTTTAACTTACCTAAGGCTAGCTGATTCCCTCCTTTCTAGTCTTTAAGCTAAGCTAGTCTTGCCATTGCTAAGCTAGGCTAACCACCCTGAGCCCAGCTCTGCACAGTCATGAATGAAGCCAGCTTCCTGTTTCAGCTACTTTACAATTTAATCACCTTCAGATTAACAGGAATTAATTAACTGATAATGTCTTTTGAAAGATTTATTGATCACAAACTGCTGATCCCACCTTTAAAATCAGAGATGATTAAACATAATTCTTTGGAGCATTAGTAGCTTTAATAGCTAACCGAAGCTGTAACCTGATCCCAGCCATCTTTCCCTCCACCTCCTCTCCATGCCATTTATCCAGCTGCCTGCACTGAATTAGGACAGGAATAAGAAAGGGATAATCCACACCAAGGTGTGCATTCAAGGATGCAGATGCACAACAAAGAGACAACCACTCTCTGCTTTGTGTTGGACGCCTCCACACAGACCTCACTGTGGGCAGGAATTACTGGCAATTATTTTGGAGGTAAATAAAAACTAACTGTTCATAGATTTATTAAATTAATGGAATAGTCAGAGTAACCAAGACATTGTTGCTGTCAAACAGCAATTCAATTTTCAAGTTTCAATGGCTGTAAACAGTATGAAAACTGAAACTGCAGCATTCACCATCGAGTCAGTTATTCTACTTATGACCTATAAGAAACTTGGACAAGTGAGTTTGTACTGTTGACCAACAGAAAACCATCTTGACTGCTGACTTTCAAGAGAGCCCAAAACAGGGGACGCTATTGTAGCTTGTTAGCTGGACGCCATCCATTTTTATTTGACTTGACGCCTTCACAAAAGGGGCATGGTCTGCAGACGGCCAGTGGTACAAATACAGTCTGTCGCTTAAATGAACTGACTGACTATGTTAGCAACCGAGCTAACATGCTTGCATTAGCAGGGCTACTGATTGACAGCAAGCTAGCTGGGTTGGAAAGCTACTATGACTGACTAGCATGCTTCAACCATGCTAGTTAGCAGTTACCTCACCAGCTATACAAGTTCAACTTCAACGTCACCTAACTTCTAGCACCACCTATTTAATGAGGTCACACAGGTGAATTTAACTGTGCCACTGTGTGTCACAGTAGCTTTATTAGTGGCACAATTGAAGGAAACAAGAAAGATAAAACACCTCACTGATCTGGGAGAAGCTCAACATGATGGCACATTATTATTTTTTCATTCAGTTTCTCCTTCATACATTTAAAACAGGCGTTGACACAGTTTTGGGTCTCAGATGCTAACTAGACACATAAATGGTAAACCAACAGTGAACAAGCGTGACAGTGGACCTGCAGAGTTACAACTCAAACAAACAAACCCAGTGTGAACACAGCCGTAGATTAGTTAGCGTTTTGTGGCCAGAGCATGCTTTTACAAGTGGATAAATGTGATCTGATCCAAATGTGCATTAAAGGTTTTAATTCTCACTCTGCAGCCAATCAGAAACAAGAATTCACCCAGGTTCTCGTGTAACAAAACAGAAACTGTTTGCTGCTCCCTGATTGGATGTGATATTTGAGTCTGCACAAGATTCACTCTTTTTTTCTGTAAGACCTGCTTTGTTTGGCTAATCAGTGGGGACACAAACCAAACTAAATCATGCTACACCGCGGCTGTCCTGGTCCCCGCCGGACGCCACAGAGCTGAAGGAGACAAGAGGCAGAATTTATCACTGACAGGCAGCTTCTTCTATAAGTCTTCATCCACTTTTCTCCACCAGGAACCTCTTTTTATCCTGCTTTTAACAAAACTGAGGGCCTGTTCTTTGCATTCAAAGCCTTGGCTTTCATTGAGGTATCGCAACAACTGCACTGAACATCACCAGTGTTTCCTGTAAACACTTCTTCAGCACTGCTAATGCTAATAAAAGAGGCTCCCGGTGGACACAGATTTATAGACTGTCATTTTGATTCTACCCATCTCCTTTTCTTCTCCTCTGGTCTCTTCAGCATGTTCAAGACTTTTTTATCCTCTAATTAATTCCCAGTTTTCTTTTTTAGTCTGTCCAGGTCTCGGTCCTGCGCCTACGGACTCTGCTGCTCCATGTTATCAATCAAAGGGTCTTTCTTCATAAACTGCAGATGTCTGATGGATCTCCACACCCCGACATAGCTGTCACTAACTGGCTGACTGGAGGCGGTGTTCTCCCTTTGGAGGTGCTCCCTCTGCATCTCCAACACCTCCTTTTCCGTCATAACGCGGGAATTCACGCCTTCCTCTCCTTGTCTGCCATCTCCTGTCCACACCTCTCCATTAGGCAATCCAGTTGGCGCTGCCTCCTCCTTCCCATCACTGCTCAACACTCCCTCGATCTCCGGATTTCCTGGATCAGAGCCAGCAGCAGGTCCATCACCGTTCAGCGGTGGTTTTTCTTTGTACGGTTCACCGGGTAGCGTACCATCCTTCCCAGCCTCCTCCAGGTCCTCGTACAGGCTCTTCTTCTTTGTCTCAAAGTATTTGACCACACAGTAGGTGATGGAGCCTACGGTGTTGACCACCACGCCGCCGATGAACAAACCAGTCGGTGCAACATCACTGAACGCCAGCATGCCAACAGTGATGGTGGCGATGCTCTTGACCACACCAACAAAGCTGGTGGTGACGGCAGAGTTGATGTAGGTGCAGTGCAACGTGGTGAAATTCATGGCACAGCCGATGAAGACACAGAAGACGAAGATGACTGTGATGTGGGGGTCCTTCCAGCCCTCGTACGTCCACATGTTGATGGTATCCATTGAGATGATGGAGCACACCAGGAGCACCTGGGGAGAGCAACGCAAAGGAGTGTCACAAAGAGGAAAAATATAAGAAGAGACAAAGCAGAGGGACAGAGGTGGAGGAAACAATGGAGACAACATAGAATAAGAGGAGCTAGAAAGAAGGGAAGTGGAGAGAAAACAGAAAAGGAAAGTAAGAAAAGAAAAAAAGGTCAAGAGACATACAAAAAATGAGTGGCAGGGAAAGAGGAAACTAGGAAAAGACAACAGAAAGACATTGATCAGATGGAGAGATGATTCCTTTGCAGTGCTGATGCCTTGCTCATTACCGGTGAGGCCATGACGGCGATGGCGTACTGCGCTGTGAGCGGCCCATACTCGCTGTCCACACTGGTTTTCTGGATCAGGACCAGGTAGGACGCATGAATGATGACCGCCAGCACGCCGGTGACGTAACCGAAGGGATCGCCGGTGAGATCGCCAGCACCTGAGGAGCAAATCAAGTGAAGGTTCAAACTGTGACGCAAAAAACAAGACAGTCTGACCGGTTTTCCCAATGTTTGCATATATATTTTGATTTACTGATTGTTCACTTTTATTATTTAAGATAAGAGAAACCTTTACTGATCCCACACCACGGAAATTAAGATGTTCCAGACAGCAATAAAAGCAAGAATAAAAAGGACAAAACAAATGGACAATAAATTGATGTATCTGTGGAGTCTTTTGTTATTTGGACCTGAAGAACTGCAGGTGATTGCTCACTGAGGCACTCCCATGGTGCAGGCTTGTCAGGGTGACTGTGTACTGTTTACCCTCACACTGATACCAGCCACTTGGGTAACAAAAGATGAGTTTATTTTCTATAATTAAAAGGGAAAATCAACATAAAGACAAACAAAATCAAACAGGTTGGAAGCCAGGAGAGGAAAGACTCCTGTGTTCTTGCAGGCAGACCAGGTGAGCTGAATGTCCCTGACGAGCCGACTCCACCACCAGAGGGTCGGCATGAACAGCACAGGTGTGCTCTATTTGATTTGGCTTCATTATTGAATATATTATTGTTCTGGACCAGAGATCCTTTTTCCACATTTGATTTGTTCTTTTGCACCACGGCAACATATCAGACAAAAGGGACTGATAAAAATAGACACCAAAATAAGAGGAAAGAGGGAGGAAGAGTGGGAGAATTAAGGTGGGAAAGAGGATGAATGAAGTCAGAAAATGGAGCAGGAGGAGGACAAGATGGAAAATTAATCCTGTGCCGAGTCCATATGTAGGCTGGAAACTTACATTCAAACTGAGAGAGCCACGAAAACCAGCTGCTGCTCACACACACACACACACAGTTTAAAAGTGGAAATCTGGATCAGATCTAACGTTTATGAATCTGGGCAGAAACTCCTCTGAGTCTACTGTTCATTTTGACTTTTGAGGCAACACAACTCTTCACTGAAATCAAAGGTAGTAAAAATAAAAGACGTCACGTTTTATATGGAATCTGATCAAAAGGCTGCAGACAATCAACCAGAATCAATAATCTTAATGACTTTTCACACATGAGCGGCGACGACCACATCAGTCAATGAAAGAGTTGTGTATGTCAGTATTTACAACCATGATAATTCCGGTTCAGATCTTCTTTTAATTGTTATTTGAAAGAATTTTTGGCTTAAAAATTATTTTAAAACCACAGTTTGTTTTTTTTCCTCTGCCTGGAAGCAACATTCACAATGACCCACCGTTAAAGCAACACATATATTAAATGTTGACGAAAGGACGAGATCTCACTTGTTTAATGATGTCGATGAGCTGCAAATATTTGATTTTTCACAGCTTCAAAGGTGATTATCACCTAAATCAAACCCGCTATGATGAATCAGTTCATTAGATTCACATTGTGCACGTCTCACACTTAATGTTCGACCTCCCTCCTGCCTGAGAGCAGCAGCTGCGGAAATTGATTAAGGAAATTAATTATCTGTAGTTTCTTCTTTTGTTGTTATTAACAGTAATGGAAGAGAAGAATTTACTGCTGAGGAAGCTGATTTACAGCACGAAAAATTAATGTACTGGTTAAACAGCTTCACTGATGAGGAGACGCTGTATAACCGGGACTCTTTAAGGTTTATGGCTTTAAAAACACACTGCACGCACCAAACAGCACACAGGCAGCAACACAGTTAGCGAGCAGCTAGCTAAAGAAGCACAGCTCAAAGAAAAGTGGTGTTTCTTTCATCAGGTGGACACAAACACAAATTAATGCTAATGTTGCTTCATATCTGCTGAGTGTGTCAACAGGCAGATGTTTCCTTAAGAGTTCACTATATCAAATTAGAAGGCGATAATATGTCGGTGTTCACAGCTTGTCTCTGCTGCCCCCAAGTGGCCACGACGTTGTTGTAGAAAACTACTGCAAATTCAGCCACTTTGTGCTGCAGAATAATCACATAAACCCACTGGAAACACGGTGATATGAGAGTGTGTGCACGATACGTGGATGATGTGTGTTTACCAGCCAGTGCAGCTCCAGCGGTGGTGATGATCACGGCGGTCACCACACCGACGGACGGCACGCCATTCCTCAGCACACACACGCCGATGATGAGCGTGAAGAGCGGCAGGCAGCGCTTGAACACGACGTACATGGGCAGGCTGAGGCCACGCAGAGACCACAGAGTGAGGGTGGACTGCAGCGTGGAGAGGATACACACCGAGCCGAAGTCCTGCACGGAGACACACACACACAGTGTCGGTACATTCTCATCTTCTTCATCACCTGAATACTTTTTCTGAGCTGTTTTTGCCTCAAGGGGACCTCAAACTGCTTGTGGGACTCAGTCTTGAAGCAACAACAACCCTCCATGAGTGGGGACATTAAATCTGAATGAACATTACTTTTAAACAGCTGCTTCTGCTCAACAGAACGCCGGAATTTTCTATGAAATCCAAACACAGCAGCATTTCACAGTAAGTGCTGAAAGAAGCTTCATTGGTCGGATTTCCCAAAGAAGGTTCATGTCAGGTTTATCTGCCTCTTTCACCTGAACTTTAGTAAGCTGGTCCTCTTTCATCTTGATGGGTAGCGTTTGATTTTTGGTTGTAGCTCAACTCTTTTGCCCAGAGTGAAATTTCTCAACCAAGAATTCCATGATTGCCATTAAACGTTGTTCAGTCGTGGTCCCCTGGAGATAAATTCCAGTGAATTTGATTAAAATGTCCTCTTGTACATCGCTTCAGTTCATGGGAGGATCCTGTAGCTCAGCCTCAGATAAACTCTTAATGCTAACCTAGCATGCTGGTTGTGTAAAGAAAATCTTATTGGAGTCCCCATAGATGAAGAGTACATCACACACACTTCCAGCCTTGTTTTCCCCTGCAGAGCTGCAGATGAAATGGAAGGTTCCATGAGATCTGTATGCAGGAACTACAGTCCTGGATCAGGACTCGGAACCACCAAGCTGAAAATAATCAGTCAGGTGTGTGATTAGCTAATTTACTGTAATATGATAAGCGAGAATGATTCATTTGCGTATTTTGAGTTCTTAAACTAATAATAATAATCCAGAAATCCATCTGTCTGTCTGTCTGTCTGTCTGACTTCTGTCTTCTGATTTTTTTCAGCGACCATTCATCCGATCGACTTCACGCTCGGCGAGTGTGGCCTGAGGACAAAAGGAAGTGCAGTATCGAGTGTGAGCTGTCGAGTCCTGCAGGACATATTTGTTTGTAGTGCAGACTACCACCAGAAGTACACACTGTGGTGCACTGAGAGGGGACGCTTGTTAACTGTTACACCGCCGAACGGCATGCTGGGTACAGCTCGCCCACAGCAAGACAGTCAAGAACAGATGAAGAGAGACGGGAGGCTTCATACTGTAGCAAAGACTTTGCCATTTTGTTTTGCGAAACTCAAACACTTCAAGCATCAGCGATGTAACTTTTTGTTCCTGGAAATAGCCTCATCCCAAGTATCTAAAAACTGGTTCCCAAAATCCAAAATCCATTGCACCAATCAAACGACCATGATACCAAACATTCCTGCCCCGGGAAGACAATCCTGTAGGGGGCGCTGTCACAGCAGAGACATACATCCAAAACTAAATTGCTTCTTTTTAGCAACTACGAATTTGACCATATTGTAACACTATTGACATTTGTACTTGTTTCTTAAATGAATTTTCGTTTCAGTTCACCCTGGATGTGTTTCGCTGCGCACACATTGGTCCTGCACAGCTTTTTGGCCGCAGCGATTTTGACAAGTCCTGCCAATAATGTTAATGAATGGTATCAGTCAATCAGCCACTCAGCCAATCTGTTAGTCAGTCAATCATCCAGTCAGTCAATCATTCAGTCAATCAGCCAATCATCAACTGGAAAATACCAGCAGGCAAGTTTACCAATACTGGAACTGGAGGGAGCGTCTACACTGGTTTACAGTGTTAAAACCATCATGATGCCAATAAAGCAATAAACTCATAATCCATGATTATTTTATTTTGCACAATAAACGAGCATCATAAACATTAAAATGTGATGATGATGATGATGATGATGATGATGAGATGACCTTTTTATCACTTTCCCCTCTTTGGTCCATGTTGAATAAAAACTGAAAACGTCTCCCAAACCACAATATTCAGCTGGTTTACAGCTGCAGGTTAAAGACGGGAACGAGAGGATTGTGAAGTAAAAATAACTGTAATCCAGCAGGCTTCAACTACTTTAACTGTTAGTATTTCTGTATGAAACGAAAACTAAATCTTTGGATTTTACACTCCTATTGTTGTTTGTTCTGTCATTCAAGTAAATTAAGCATCAAATTCTATTAGTTTTATTTTGTCCTGAAGAGTATGATTACTTATCGTGATTGCATAACTCCAATAAAAGTATGTCTGCTTCACTTCTGAATATGGACCTATGTGAGTTCCAGGACGCCAGACAATTTGGAGTCTCTGGATCTGTTCAGGAATCATCGAACTCTCAGACTTTCCTGCTCAGTTACCTTGCACAGCTGCAGGCCGAAGGGGGGGATGTCGATCTTCCCCAGCCGCCGGAGGGTCTCCAGAGTGAGAGCCGCGGTGCTGCTGGTCAGCAGCTGGATGAGCGTCAGGAAGTTGAAGTGATAATTACTGATGAGGAACTTCAGCAAGATGTTCAGAGAGCCGGAGAAAACGCCGTGCGCCACGGCCACGGAGATCCCCAGCAGCCGTCTCTTGAACACATCCATGGCGGTGTGCTGGTGGATTTAAAAAAGTCAAACAGGAGAAAGAAAGTACTGCCGGTCCCCTTCACAGCCCGCTTTGGAGAGGTTTGGTCGCGGAGCTGAGCGGTTTGGTTTGGTTTTTGCGCACAGCCGCGACGCACTGCTGCTGAACGGACAGACGGGAGGAAGGAAAGGACGCGAGGCTGGAAAAAGCCCCCGTTTGTACCGTCTGTGAAGGGGAAAGAATCTGCATTCAGGAGCTTTTAGTGGAAGCACCTAAGAGTGAAGGAGAAAACAGGGGTGAGGAGGAGCCGGAGGAGATCCTCTGCTCGGTTCTGCTGACTCGTCTCTTCGCTCTTCCCTCCTGAGTTTGAACTGCAGTTCAGTTCAGCGCTCTTTTCAGCTGCGTTTACCAGAAATATTCAAAAACTCAGTGTTTCTTTTCGTCCCCACTCATCATCATCAAGCAGAAGCCTTCATCAGGGACTTTTTCTTTGCGCTTCTGTTCCAAAAAGAAAAAAAAACTAAATAAACCTCCGATAACTGCCAGAGACGCAGAGGAGGAGAAAAAAGAGGAGAGGAAGTGATTCCCCGGGAGCGCAAGCTGCGGTAGATACAGTAGAAGTGCAGCAGATGTACAGGAGGTGTACAGTAGAGGGGAGGTCGTCCTCTGAGAGCGCTGCCGGTGAAACATGACGGTTTGCCGCAGCGCCTCTTGGCTGTGGACCAGAGAGAGAGAGAGAGAGAGAGAGAGAGAGAGAGAGAGAGAGAGAGAGAGAGAGAGAGAGAGAGAGAGAGAGCAGAACAACAAAACACAGACAAACAGATGATTTAGTGCCTTTATTTAAGAGGTCATTCATTCATTTAACCTTTATTTACAACCTTGATTCCAAAGAAGTCAGGACTCTGTGTAAAACATAAATGTTCCTGACCTCATGTAATAACATCCTTTATCCAATCATGTGTTCACAAAGTGGTGACCCCTCCTCCTGAGCCTTTCCAGGATGCCCCTTTCATACCCAATCATGATGCTATCACCTGTTACCAATGAGCCTGTTTACCTGTGGAATGATCCAAACAGGTGTTTTTGGAGCGTTCCACATCTTTCCCAGTCTTAAGCTGCTCCTGAACCAACGTGTTTGAAACGTGTTGCTGCATCAAATTCTGCTGATAAGGTCAAACATTAACTACACTGACTGCTGCTGTGTGACGGCTGCAGCTAGAATCGACTGAAAAGGAGGAATCTGACGTTCTCCAAGTCGTCGTCGTCAAGCAGAACATCAGCGTTGAGGTTTTGGTAAAACCCTCGATTCTCAGAGTCGACTCAGTGGAGGGCATCAGACACTAATCTGCCTGTTACAGACGCTGCCTGAATCCCACTAAAAGTTGCATTTTGATGTGTAATATCGAGCTGCAGTGGATAAAACAAGGCAAAGAGGGCATCGTCCAAAAGCTCATTGTAGAGGGAAACATTCAGTGAACTGACACACACAAAGCTTGACCTGATGGTGGCGCTGTTGAAAAGTTAAGGGATCGCCAAAGTTCCCAAAGCCTGTGAGTGTCTGTGGAGAGATTTTACAGGAAGCACAACAGGAAGTGGATCAGCAGAGTCGGCAGGATTCATCCTCTGTGGATCACGAATGTCTGCACGAACTGTCAGGACGATCCATCGAAAAGCTGTTGAGATATTTCTGGACCAAACAAACGTAAATTCATCGGAAAATGAACCAAATTCAGACTGCGCTGCCTGATCTGCATCAGTCCTCCCACATTGGTGCAAATGAAGGAAACCACTGAACAGACACATGCAAACGAACTATGGCAAAAAACGCATTACAACTACTGTTGATCTGCGGTACTGCAGGAAAACAGAGCTCTTGGTCTCTTTGCCGTCGCTGCACTCGCTCTCTTCTCACAGTTCATTTCAGTTCAGTTCAAATCTGCTTTATTGGCGTGACAGATAAAGGATTTGTATCTTCCCAAAGCTTTTGCAGGGATGAAATGAATCAGAAAATTAACAGATACAAGATTAAATAATCGACCAATTCTGCAAAAGCACATCAGGACGCAGAAGCAGCCGAGAACATTCAGTACTAATTCACGCTCATCGACACAGAACATGAGGAGAAATAGTTTGTTTGGAGAAATAACTGCATTATTTCCTCTCAAATAGTGTCTAAAATGTTTTTGGGGCCTGAGGTGACGTCGTCATACGTCTTTCCTTTAGTTGACCAACAGAGCAGATTTTCAGTTCTAATAAAAGTGAGAAAAACTGAGAATAATCATGTCGGAGAAGCTGAACCAGAGAAAGTTTGATGAATGACTTCCATGATTGATTAAATTGTTGCCAATTAATTTTCTGCCAGTGAACAGTTTTCATAACTAATTTCATCTGTTGCAGTCTTTCTGCAGACAGACTGAAGGCTGCTTTGTGCTTCAAACACGTCACTTCACTGTTCACTTCACGTGACAAGAACAAATAATACACAAAGGGACTCTAATGCACACAGAAAGCTCAGGGTTGAAGGCTCCAGAACAGCTACGGAAGACAGTTTATGGCCAAAAGTATGTGGACACCTGCAGCCATGTGTCCTGTGTTCGGTTCATCCCAAAGGTGTTTGGGGTTGAGGTCGGGTCTCTGTGCAGGCCCGTGAAGATCGTTCACACCTAACTGGGAAATCCATTTGTTTATGGACCCATGAGAGGCCTCACTGAGTCATCGTGCTGCAGCATTAAGATTTACCTTCACTGGACCGAAGCCTGAAGATGTAAAACAATAAACCAATCTTTAAAAACACCTGCAGCTTTTCTCTGGAAGTAAAATGTTTGGATGTTTGCCATCATGGCAGAGGACAGAGTCTCTTCCTCCTCCTCCTCCTCCTCCTCCTCCTCATCAGAGACAGAGACATCACCATCACTCATAACAGGCGTGGAAATGGCTTGGACAATATTTTAATTGAAATACTTCATCAGAAAATCAGTTTCCAGGCCACAAGGGAGGATGATCCGCCCTTATCGAGCACAGACCATTAGCCTCCAATTAACACACGGAGACAGAAGACGACGGAGACGCTTTCAAACGTGAGGAGATTAAGACCAGGACGGGGATTTAGACCAGGACTGTTCTCTGCTGGGAGGTGGAAAAAATATGCATGCATCCATTATTCCACAAACTATAGATTAGGCTGAGTAATTTAACTTAAAACACCGAATGGAACAGGCCTCGATCCATTTTAATACGGATTTCCAAATTAATATGTAGCATACAATCACGGTGAATGACTGAGGAAACACCTACAGTGCAGCCAGTTAGCAACACTGAGGCCGCGGTGATTTTCTATTGGTTCACCAGCTGTTTGTGCACATGGATTCGTCTGGTTACACGTTTGTCTCCAGTTTATTTGGCAATAATTGAAAATAACTAAATTATAAATCTTATTAAAAAAAAAAAAGATAGTTACCAATAGGATCGATGCAAAAACTGTTGTGCACGGCAGCACAGTGCACTCACCGGTGAATTTTAATTATGGCTGCATCTGGAAATCATGACCATATTTAGTCATTATGATTGTGTCCTTATGGGAAAACTATCCTGTAGTCAAATTTCCAGAAGAAATAAATGTGGAAAAAAAACAGTGGAAAAGCTGATTGGCAAACCACTCGGACAACACTTAAATTTAAGATACAAAAGCGATAAAAAAGAATGTGAAACATTTCCTTAATCTGAAATAAACATTGTCTCAAGACCAGAACACACCCTCCAACAAACCGCTTCCCTCCCTTTAACTTTCTAATTAGATTAACTAATAAACTAAAGGTTTTGTGGCCTGTTTCTTTTTGGAGCAGAGTAATTTTCTTCATGATAGTGAAGGAGGGAACGAGGAAGAGGAGGAGAAAAAACAAGGAGGGGGAAAAGAGGATGGATATAAAGAGTAAAAGAGGATAGGAGAGAACAAATGAAAGGAAAGGGAAGTGAAGGAAGAGAAAAGGGTTGGAACAGCCAGGGATGAAGAAGAGAGGAGGATGAAGAAGGAAGGAAAAGGAGAAGAGAGAGAGATGAAGGAAAGAGTGGAAAAGAAAGGAGAGAAAGGAAATGGGATGGTAATGAAAAAAGGAAGGGGAAAAAAAAGAGGGAATTAAAGGAAGGAAAGAAAGGTGAAGGAAGGGAAGGAAAGGAAGGAACAGAGAGTGTAACTGAAGGACAGAGAAGGAAAAGAAGAAGATAGGAAAGGAAAGGATGCAAGGGGTGAACAGAACAGAAAAGGAAGTGAAAAAGAAAGGCAAGGAGGAGGACTGAAGGAAAGGAGGTGAAGAAAATAGGGCAAAAAATGTCAATGTGAAGGGGAGGATGGAAGACAAGGAAAGAAAAAAGGAAAAGCTAAGAAAGAAGGTGAAGGTGAAGAAGGATGAGAGAACATAAGGTGGACTGAGCTGAGGAGCGTGACAGAAAGAAGAGCATCGGGGGAAAAAATGAGGAAAAAAAGAAGGAAACAAGGGGAGGAGGAGGAGGAGGAGGAGGAGGAGGAGAAGGAGGGGGAGGAGGAGGAGGAGAAGAGGAGGAGGAGGAGGAGCAGTAAAGAGAATCTGTCTTCGTGATGTTTTGTTCCCAGTGAAAGTGAGGCTGGGTTTTCCCTGCAGAGAGGAACCCTTCACGCATCATCACCAGCAGAGCTGTGATTGGCTGCCACTAGGACGATAGGGGAGACACACATTCATCATCATCATCATCATCATCATCATCATCATCATCATCATCATCAGTGATATTTACAGCCCTCCACATTTTCACTGGAGCAACACTGTACAACTGAGCTCTTGGAGGGACGTGGACAAAATAATAGAAACAGGAATAGCCTTGAGAATCAGGCAATTTTTCAAAATAAAACGCCCTGTGCAGACCACCGCTCACATATCAACAATAAACACATCTAAAACAGGCAAAAAAGAAACCACGTAAGTACGCAGCCTACTGACAAAGTTTATCGAGGAGTGTTCGTGTGATATTTCCATCTTTATTGAAGGCACTGCACATATAGGTCATCAACAACATCCTTATCTACACACATGACATTCAAGTAGTGAAATTAGTCACAGATGACATTTTTTTCAAGTTTGTTATGGATCATAATCCCTGCAAAGCATCCTGATTCACACAGTTCATTTACAATAAAGTCAACTTGTTTTTCAAGCCTGAAACATAAAGGATGCTTAAAAATATGGCTTTCCCCACTGACTGAAGGGAAATGTATTCATATACAAATGTACACAAATGTACTCAGTACTTCAAATTAAGTTAAAATTCTAATTAAAAAGCAAGCTTTGAAAGAAAATGAAAGAAACTGTTTATAGACCAAGAGACTCCAGTGAAACTGTGGACAAAACTCAGGAAAGGCAGGCGGTGGTTTTACGGTGGTGTGTGTGTGTGTGTGTGTGTGTGTGTGTGTGTGTGTGTGTGTGTGTTTAAAATAACTTCATCCATTAACGGGGGCTTGGCTGCAAAGGTTTCCGAGGCCTCACTGAATGAAGCTCAACATAATGTCCTCAGAAGTATGGCCGTACTTGTCCGTGTGTGTTCTACGGTGCTGTGCTGTGAGGTCCAGCAGACAGACAGGCAGGTGTGTAGATCTTCACCGTCTCATCCCAGGAACAGTCCACCACCTGCAGCCAACACAACACAACACAGCACAGCACACACTGTTGGAGACACGGCGGGGCTTGAGGTGTGCAGGTGCCTTGCATTTAGCTGGAAGCACCTTTGTGGCTGACAGACAGACTGAATGGAGGTAATTTTATGTTAATCATCCTGATGCTCGTCCTCTCCGTCCATTGGTATCAAGGCTTATTGGTGTGTTGGGAGGATAAACAGAGAACAGCAGAGGGGCTCCTGTCTAACAGCATGCAGACAGTAAAAACAGACCAGAATCAGGTGAAAGCTGCTTCATGGCCACATGGACTGAATGTTCTCTCCTGTAAGAGGACATTACGGTGTACCGACAGGAGGGTGGTGGATGGAAACACACATGCTTATATATGCACACACACACAGTGTTTCTCTGCAGAGCAGAGGGTGGTCTGCTCTTGTAAGTGCCATGACACTCGAGTTTCCATCTGAAAGAACCTGAACTCCTCTGTGCTGCAGGTGAAGAGTGGACACTCAGGGAGGACAGACAAGAGGGACGAGACGTTCAGCTCTGCGTCTCCTCTGGCACACACTTACATCAAAGTGTTCCACCTAAATTACTCTCCATTAGCTGGTCTGGGACAAAGGCATTAGTCTTCTTTGCTTCTCTTTCCTCCTTTGTTTTCTTCACTGCTCCCTTTCCAGGAGTTGCCACGAAAGCAAAAGACCAAACAATAGAGGTGCAAAGATAGCAAAAAAAATTATACCAATGTCAGCCGGCAGGTGTTTTTAAAAGCCTTTTTAACTGAGACACTGTCTCAGCTAATCTGATATTGAGGTGGAGTTTATTCCAGTGTTGGAGCTGGAACAGTAAAAGCATGGTCCGCTTTGCTTTAAACCTACACCGTGGAACTTTTAACAACCTTATATTCTCTGATCTGAGGGTCCTCGAAGCAGAAGGTAAGAGTTCTGAAATGCAAAGCAGAGCCAGACCACGTGGGAATGTAAAGGTAATCAATAGAATCTTAAATTGAATTCTGTAGTGGACGGTGGGCCAGTGTAATCCCACCAGGACCAATAACCAATAACAAGGACTTCAGTTTGGTTGCAGGACGTTGGAAGCCACATAGTCCTTAAATGTGTGAACAACAGTACAACACAGGGGTGAAATGGCAAGTAACAAGGCCAAAGGGGCAACAAACTGAACGAAACAGGGCCGAGGATTGAGCCCTGTGGGACGCCACATGACATGAGGGGTGTTAAAGAACTAATGTTGTCAACATCGACTTTGGATATGATGAAACTAAGATGAAAACCGGTTCCACCGAGGTCAAACCAGTTCCTGAATCCGTTGAGTAGAACTGTATGAGCAACCGTATCGAAGGCTGCCCTCAAGTCCAGCTCAGCGAGAACAGTCGGACTGGGCTGTTTCCACATTGCGGTTTGTTCTCAAGCTGGATTGAAATTTTTTTTAATTTTCTTTCCATCATTTCTAAAAATTGCTTGGCAACCACCTTTTCGACAATTTTTGAAACCAAAGGTAATTTGGATATGGAGCGGTGGTTATGGAGGCGTGCTGGATCTGAACCAGGTTTCTTAAGAAGAGGCTGGATACAGGCCAGATTCAAAATGAAGCAAAGAAGCCAAGTTTAGAGGCACAAGCAGCAGCTGGGGATGGATTTACAAGACTGTTGGTGGTAATGAAGAGAAATCTTGAGTTCTTCATAGAGGCAACTAGATTGAAAAGTTTCTAACTTTTTACAAGCGAATTAAATGAAGATAACAGTTCACTCATAAGGAGTCCACGGACTTCAAATTTAGCTCTTCGACATTCTCTTTTTTAGCTTTCTTATATTTTCTGTGTTTTTTTTTTTTTATCTGTGCACTTCATCCAATGCAGGGTTCAAACTTTCTTAGCACGGCGGTCTGTTTTCATGACGGTAATTACCAGCAGAGAACATTCAGTCCATTGTCCATCACTCAATTGTGGCGTGTTTTCACCTCTAATTGCTGAGCGTAATGGTTCCCTGCGAGCCTCTCAGTACGCATACAGGGAGATGGGGGTTTGCTACCTGCAAACCAATCCCAAAGTTTTAGTTCAGGTGGCTCCATTTACCTTCTCAACACATAAATAAGCCTTGATATGAGATAGAAAATGAAAGAGAAAGAGTGTGAGCGCAAACATTTAACTAAACAGAGACGGAAACTTGAAATGAATGAAATGAAACAGGCAGCGCGAGTGGGTGATGGGGAGAGGACATGACGGCTGCAGTGGGGCATGGTCGACCGAGATATGATCATAATTAAAAATCATGTGAAAGAGAGAAAAAAATTACAAGTTACAAAGTGATTCCTATAAGTAGGTACGAGTACTGACAGAAAACTAATCAGCAAATGTTTAATAATGGATTAATCATTTTCAAAATGACAAATATTGCAAAGTCCCAGTTTCTGGTCTGTCTGTCTTTTCTTTGGATGGATGGTTGGTTGAACAAAACAAGCTACGTGAAGACGTCACCTTTGGCTTCAGGACGTTTTTCACCATTTTCTGACATTTTATCCATCAAACAATCATCAATTGATCAAGAACACAATGTGCAGATGAACTGGTAGTGAAGATCATTGTTAGTTTGTGAGACAGAGAGAAAGACAGAGACAAAGTGAGACAAAGATTGGTTTGAACAGATTTCCTCAGCAGGTGAAACTTCTAAAGGTTCTCAGCAATCTGTTTGACGCAGTGTGGGAGAAATAAAGCCGTGTCTCCATCTCCTCTTTACTCTATAATCAAGCGGGACGTGGCTATCATCTGAATGACATGCCTCTGCGGGGACATGGCTATCATCTGAATGACATGCCTCTGCGGGGACGTGGCTATCAGCTGAACGACACGACCTCTCTGTCGTCTCTTCTGGCTGCAGAACACACAGCAGCTGATGGGTCTGGCCTCTGCTTTCAAAGTAAAACACCGGTTCCACTTGACTTTCACCTTGAGGACGATAAAGCCACTTTTCTGTCCACGCCGTCACAGGTGTTGGGACCGGCTCTGGGTGTGGTTAAACAGTGAAACAGAAGGGGAAGCTGCAGCCTGCCCGTTGAAGAAGTGGGATTATAAAAACATGAAGGATGAGTCTGAATCCAAACTGAGAAATCTGGATCCTCACCCTCATTCTGCTGTAGGTCTTTCCTATTTAGCTGGTTGCATTTTGGGTGTAAAGGTCCCTAAAAAATTGCAAGCAGCACAGCCAATCAGGAATGAGCAGTCAGCTCAGAAATGAAATGTCAGCAGGTTTGTGCTATAATTAATTATAATCCATCACCATGACAGACAGGGTTGTTTAAAATCTGTCACAGTCTATTTGTACCTGCCATGTTTGCTTCCTGGTATCATCCAAACCTGTTAACTGTCACATTTTCTATGTGTAAACTCTAAAAAGCTTAAATCCCTGGAAAACATGAGTATTTTGGAAAGTATTAAAGCTATGAATGAGAAAAGTAACAGCATGTCTCTAACTGAGCTGAACGCTTCGATGTTTGAAAGAAGTTTCTGTGCTGAAAGCTGTTGGTGGAGTTCTCCTTCTCCTAAATGCTAATGTTAGCATGCTAACATGCTCACAATGGCAAAAATAACATGTTGACGTTTAGAAAGCTATACTGTTTGTTTTTTCACCATCTTAGTTTAGCATGTTAGCATGCTAACGTTCGCTAATTAGCAATAAACATAGAGCATGATGGGATGGGCCGGTAGGGACGTCATTATTTTTTCAGGAATTTGACAAACTGACATTTTGACCTGATGATGACGCCAGATGAAGAGTCAGACGATCACCAGCGTTACTAGAATTAAACTCTGAGGGGCACATGAATGTCGAAGACGAATTTTAACACGATCCATTTCAATAGTTGGCAACATTTCAGTCCAACCAACCAAACATCTCACTGCCATCCTTAGGTCAGCGTGGCCAGAAAAACGTGAACATCTACGAGTGATAATCATCAGCAGCAGCAGCAGCAGCTGATCCGGCACAGTTTCCACAGTCACACAGCAGCGAGCACAAGTCTGAAAAGGTCAAACTGCAGCAGCAGCGTTGGACAACAGACAAATCTGTGCTTGTTCATGTGGGTGGCAATCACATCCCCCTCCTGTGCTGCTGCCATCCCACCGGGCTGCAGACCGCCAGGCTCTCTCTGAAATGAACAACTGCTCCGTAAGGGCCTCAGATTGTGGCTCTCAGGCGAGAGGAGATTCAGACTGAAGCTATTTCTCACAACTGGTGTAATGACAAGTCCTCCAGAACAACACATTTAAGCAGCTTCTGATCTGAATCAGTAATATGTTTATCAGGTTTCACTGGTCTCTGTAGCATACGGTGGACGCCCCTGCTTTGCATAATGTTTGGTCTGCACACAAACGCAGCATTCCCTTCTCCATGACGGTATCACGCTTCCTCAGGCTCATTCTGGGCTCCTGATTGGATCTCTGAATCAGAGTCAACCAGCTGAGCAGCCTCTCGGAGCATGAGTAAGCAAAGTAGTTGTGCGGTGAGTCAGCCATCGAGAAGAGGAATGCCCTTCTTTAATTAACTTTAACGGCCGGCCGTAATGGAACGGCGCGCGCACGGGCCAAGACTGCAGCAGAGCACAAAGAAAGTGAGAGAGCGAACGAGTCGGTGTGTAACGAGGAGGGGAGGAGTGGTCGAAGGGAGGAGGAATATAAAAGCAAGACAGTTCAAAGTCTGACTCACATTCTTAAATGTCTTTTTTTATTTCAAATAATTAGAAGAAGAAACAATAATTAAAACGCCAATAAGCTTGTGGCAGATACGTGTTGTAAAGGGGGGAAAGCAAGCGGCGGTCACAATACGCTCGTTATCACGGTTACATTGTCAAGGTAACGGCGCTTTGAGTGACACTTCCTCAGCCGCAATGTGAAAAGGAGTCGACAGCCGCTGAGGTTGGCGGCAGAAATAATCTAAAATGATGTACTTTTACTATGCTTTTGTTTTGAAAGTCGTCAGCATGAACAGGCCTGAACATGATGATCGCCAATTATTTCCTTGATTAACTGACTAATTGTTTTGTCTGCAAACTGTCGGAACTGCAAAATATCCAGAGCACCAGGTAACGGCTTTGAAAGTCTGTGCTGTCTGACCAAAACGACCCGTTCTGTAAACCCAGACATACGATGAAATAAAACCGAGAAGCAGAAAATCATCACATTTGAGGAATATCTCTGGTGTTACGGCATGAAAATTCAATCGAATTATTCCTTCTGAAATTATAGAGAAGGGAGGTCAGAAAGTAGTGAGACACACTAACACATTGTTGGTGTTGTATATGTATATCTATATGTATTTATGTTACTACATTAGTAGCACAAATACCACAACATACTACACTGACACTGTAGTAGTACTATAGCACAGACAGTATCCTGTATCACAGTACGAGGCTGTGCTCACCTGTGATTGGCTGTCATCCTGCACTCTTTTATGATCTATCACCATCCTATCTCTCTCTCACGGGCATGTGCACGCACGCATGCACGCACGCACGCACGCACGCACGCACGCACACACACACACAGCAAAAGTCCTCTATGCCCGATTTGTTTGTAAGTGTTTGTGTGTGTGTGGTTTGGCCTGCAGTGCCCTAAGGAGGGTGATCCATCACACACACACGTGGCCACGACCAGATAAGACCAGAGACCACACCAGTGAAGGAGTGTGTGTGTGTGTGTGTGTGTGTGTGTGTGTGTGTGTGAGTGTGAGAGAGGGAATAGTCAGTGATCAAGGCAAGAACTAATTAGAAGAAGAGGAATAAGAGCAAGTTCCCACTGAGGATGAAGTTAAAACACAGAAGAAGAAAAGAGTCTAAAGGGAAGAACAAGAACAGACGAACCTTAAGAGAGTAGAGAGGGGGTGAGAGCGGAGACAAAAAAAAAAAAAAAAAAAAAAAGATGTGACAAAACAAGAAGAGGAGGATGAGTTTGATATCTGACGGCGGGACGGTAACGCAGCGTCAATGACACGTCACTCACACGCCTGCACCTGAAGCCATGGACGGACCTCCACGTGTTCTTGGTGTGCGCTCAGTTTTCCTGTGTAGGACGTAAAGATGCGCACACACACATCGACACACATGCACATGTAAGCGTGCACAGACACACGGCAGCTCCGGTCAGAGGTCTCGATGGAGGACAAAGAGCTGACTCAGCCAGTCACAGTGATGAGGGAGGAACAGTAGATCACAGCTGTCAATGTCGCTCTCTCTCTCACACACACGCACACACATGAACACGCACACACACAAGGTCTAGACATGACAGGTCTTATTTATCGAAGCAGTTGAGTTTCAGCTCCTCTAAGAATAACAGGTGGTTCCATCAGGTCCAGTAGAAAAATGACTGCGTGCAAGCAATTAATAGCCAATGTGAATCAGCCGACACTGCACATTTATTTAGCTTTTTAGCCTCCGTGTCCACTCCAGAATAACTGAAGATATCCTAAATGTGATATGACGTTTGTCATTACTCCCAATTTAATGAACTGTGCTGTTTCAGAAAAATCAGCAGTGAGCAGAGACGACCGAGTGACTCATGAAAATGATAAAGCCGAACAAGCCACTGTCTTATTGGTATGACATCTTTTTACACGTTCAAACCTTACAGAGGGACTGTTAACTACTGCCTGATGTGATTGGCTGAGAGGGTGACACGCAGATTGTGAATGGACTCCACTTATGCAGCACTTTTCTAGTCAACTGACCACCAAACCGCCGGTCGATTGAACCATCGACCTTCTGATTAGAAGCCAATGATCGCTCTCCCTCCTGAGCCGCAGCTGCCTCGTGTCGAGATAAGAAGTACAGAGACGTGGCAAAAAAAAAATCAAGTTGAGAGAAAAAGAAAGATGGAGAGGGCGGGCAGAGACGGAAAGTAGGACAGAATGACTGAAAATAGAAGGGAGATCTGCTCTGTGATGTCAGTCTTAGTGTCCTGAACGCTGCCGCAGCCATGTGAGGGTCTGTCGTTCAGCAGCCCGCTCGTCTGTAATGACGTCTGATAACAACACGCCAACAATGCAGCTCATTACAGCCGTCGCCTCCTCCCACGCACTCACACACATGTTCTCACACACTGACAACAGGGACAATACAGCTCATTAGCGCACCTCTGTCACAGACACAAACACATCCGCTCGGAGTCGGGACGGCTCGGCCTCTGCGATTGGCTGCCGTGGGAAACCGGCCGTGTGCCGTGACGCCGCGGGTTCGCGCTCCGGCTCGCGAGGCGTTATCTCGTACGCACTTCCACCTCGTCATTATCGGTGTCCTGGAAAAGTGCTCGCTCTGATTTTCCGGCGAGCTATTTTTGGTTCCGAGTGCAAACTCTGGTGAAAGGTGCGAGTCGAGAAAGCAGAAATGTGTCGCGTAGATGCAGAAAAAGGAAATCCTGCAGCAGAGGGATCACATGAAAAGCCCAAAACCAACAACATGTCAGTCCATCTCTCGATACTTTCTGACTTCCTGTCTGTGGCTCTCAGCTCCAAGCCCATTGGCTCCTGCTGCTGACACTACAGTGTGTGTGTTCATAATGAAGGAACATGGCAGCCAGTGCAACAGTGCAGCTCAGTGATGTGTTTTTAATAGTTTTGGGACAACAGTGGAGCTCCACGGCTCAGAGGAAGAAGACGGATCAGGCTCTGATATTCACATTTACGCACATTTGTTGATAATAAAACGACTTGTCCTCTGTTGGACGAGCAGCTGCAGCACCACGGACAGTTCCATATTTCCTCGGTTTGTACATTTCTCAAGGACAAATTTCAGTAACTTCGACTGTGATTTCCAGAGAATATTTTGTCTGAGATTCTGTTCTGGCTCCAGTTTGGGAAACACTGAAACAACATTTCAGATTTCCGTCCTTCTCAGGACGCCATGAAAATGTCGCTTGGGACGCCACATCACAGCAGATATTCGTCACCTTATTTCATCTCTTGGCCGTCGGTGTCTCGTGGAAGAGTTCTTGAACCCGGCCGTGCAAACTGATTTTCAAAGTGTTACTGAAATGAGCCGAATCCGATGGCCACCCTGAGGGTACGCTATCGCTCTCAAAACTAATGGCACGCTTTGGAAAATGGTCCGCGGTGATGCATGCACCATTTACAGTTAATGGGCTAAAACATACAAAGACACTCAGGCTCGATTTGGCTACATGGTCAGACAAAAACACAGAAGACCGAAAAGGCCGGAGGCGTTTTAGGGGCTGTTGTGCTAACAAAGCTAAACTTTCCTCCACTTCCAAGCGCAGCACAAGAGTTTCGAAATGACGCAGTTGTGTACGATTGATGGCCTCAGTTCACTTTTTCCGTTTCCTTCTGCACCAAAGTGAGTCTGCAGACAGCTGCAGCTGATTTCAGCGCTCATTTCCCATCGCAGCGTCAACCCCAGCACGGCTTTTGTCACCATTTCCCACGCATTTCTCCCGTGGCTTCGAGCTGTGCTCTGCCGGCTGTCATTTCGCCATATCGCTTTGGACTTTGTTCTGCGGGGGGAGCGGCCACGCGCTGTGAGAGACACCGTGTCCAAATTAGCCCAAAAACTGAATTAGACAAGAGTGGCCTTTTCAACTCGCCGCTTTTTTACCCCGACACGTTCGAGCACACGGCTCCCCGACAGCCCTGCGTTACTGTGTGTTACCGCGTGTTAGTGTGTGTGGGTTAACCTCGGCCGCATCCTCTGCAGACAGATTGATGGATGGCCCCATTTTAAGAACTACAGCAAACACTCGGGCAGATAGAAAAGCAGACGTGGACACAGTAATTTGATGGGTGCCCACGCACAGGCCAGACAAAGAGGTGAGTAAAGGAGGAGGAGATGTTCCTAAATCTGAAAACAAATTGGAAAAATACAAATACTCCCTGACCCAAATATTTCCTTCTGCATTTTCTATTCTGGATGTGAATTATTCTCAATATGATGGCAATAAACACAAGTTTTAAGGTTAATTCCCTGGAGCTTTGCAGTAATATGAACGATAGCAAAACCAGACGCTATTTCACTGTCGCTCATTAATGCTGCCTGCAGCTGAAGCATCTGTCATGCATCCATTGTCCACAGCTCATCCAGGTCTGGGTGGCAGCAGTCTAAAGGGCAACCTCCCACATTTTTTATGGACCAAGTCTTTCTCTGACGTGCTTAGTGAAGCGTAATCTCCATAAGCAGCAAAGCTCCTGCTGTCTGCATGTCATGGACTTATTAACTACATCTATAATGATGGACCAAGGCCCCCAGTTTCACTGTGATCTCTGTTTCACAGTGTGTGTGTGCGTGTGTGTGTGCGTGTGCGTGTGTGTGTGTGTGTGTGTGTTACCTGGTTGGGGATGTGCAGGTTAAAGTCGAGTCCACAGACAAACTCTGAGTGATGTTCCACAGTGTCCAGAAGAGGCTGGTTCCGACTGTAATCCCAGAACCTGCAAACACACAAACACAGAAATTTACTCACATGTAAGATTCCCAAAAGTTTAAAGGTACAACGAGGACGAACTGGCCGCCTGACGGTGATTTCTTCAAACGAATGAGGGGCAGCGTATCACCAGAGTGACCGCTAACTGCTGCTCGCTACCGTGAAGACATGGGACAGGAGAGAGGTGAACCAGGAGAGCAGCTCGAGGAAGGTCGGCCATCACCAGCACGGAAATATTTTCACATGTACACGGCAAAAAGTCAAATCTAAGTCAGATGAAATATCTTAAATTAAGGCAGTATGTGCTTGTTTTGTGTCTGACAGGACATCTTCTTCTTCTTACCGTGCAGTTTGTATGTTTGTCCTTAATTATCTTAAAAAGATAAAACATCTTCATGAGATTTTATTACTCGTTTGCCAGCAGGGACGACTGGTGCCGGACGGTGGTGGACGACATGATATCTAGAAAAACGTTTCTATGAATGCAGTTGATACTCTCGATCCGTGGTGGATGGAGAGCATCGATTTTGGTGAAGCCTCAGCCTTTCATCCAATGTCACAGGCATTGATCCATGACAGAGTACCTCAAAAACTACTGGCCAGGATTTCTATTAGAATTATGTCGATCATGGTGCCAAAAAATGAATCCAAAAGAGAGTCAGAGATGAAGGCTCTGACTTCACGATTAGGCCAAGATCTCCTTTCCAAGAAATGAGAAAGACTTAATGGACGGGATACAATTTACTGAGCGCCCTCATGCTCCCCTGAGGATGACAGCTCTCGTTTCCAGACACCATCACTGAGCAAAATACTTAAAAAATGCGAGAAAATTTACACAGAAGCCTGTAAACTGATGTGTGTGGAGATCTGACTGACAGACTGACAAAGAGCAAACACCTGCTCATACCTGTAATGTCTCACTTCATACAGTTTTTGATGAATAGGATTTAATAAAGAAAAGGGAAGATGATGAGGAAGAGGAAGAGAAGGAGAGACCTGCAGAGAGAGAGAGAGAGGTTTAAAAGACACAAAGAAGAAGGGATGTTACAAAAAGGCAGGAGAGAGAGAGAGAGAGAGAGAGAGAGAGAGCGAGACGAGAGGTGGAAAGAAAGAGCCAATGAAACACTGCCTCCAGACTTCAGGCAGCAGCGGCCAATCAGACTAATTGAAAGACTGTTTCTCTTCCTGGTATTGACAGAGTGGTGTGTGTGTGTGTGTGTGTGTGTGTGTGCGCGCACCCAAAGGCCTGACGCAGCAAACACTCCCTACAGACTCATCCACTTTGCAAATGTAATTAAATCATTTTCAGAGGGAATGCTGCAGTTCCCATTGGGCTCCATTAGGCCTGTATTAATACTGAAGCTGCAAAACACACACACACACACACACACACACACACACACACACACACACACACACACACACACACTGAGTGATGGGTGTCTGGGGAGAGTCGTGCATTGAGAGATATTATATATTGAGTGAGCTGTGAGTGTAAATCACTGCTCACACTCAGTGTCTGTGTGTGGGTGTGTGTGTGTGTGTGTGTGTGTGTGTGTGTGTGTGTGTGTGTGTGTGTTCTACGACGCTGCAGCACAGACTGTCGTTCACCATCGTTCAGACTGAGTTTCTCTCTCCACTTTGGCACTGACTTATGACCCAAATTAGGAAGCTAACATCCAACCATGAGTGACTTCAACATTTCTTTGAACCTGTTTGGTGACTGGGATGCAGCCACGTTAGCACGTCAACATGCTAAATGTAGAAATCTTAGATTATATACATATGAAGTCAGTGTTTCTGGCATCTCTCCAAGAGCTCTGTGTCATATTTCTGTCTTTGTATTCTCATCACAGTCAAAGAGTAGAAATGAGGACAACAGCACAAACTTTCGGACAGTTTCTTTTCAAAGTCAAGCAGTTTGAGAAAGTTTGTGAAGTTCAGCTGAGGCCCACTTTCACACCTCCACATCGTCGACCGATCACGGCGTAGAGAGGCCGTGATTGCCGGTGTGTCTGTTTCAGAGAGCTGCCAAAATTGCGAGATGCACCTCACCTCCAATTCCACACTTAGAGCCACGGTTTCAGATGCCGTTAGACAACGAGCACTTTGAAGAAAACCTGGTTTAAGCTGATGAAAGCCGGGCCTGCCCCGACCACGCAGAGCTGAGAGCAACAAGCTGAGTTTGAAGTGTCCTCAAACTGAACATTAGGTATCGACACGGCCTTTCTTCTGATGCCACCCTCATCTTCCTCCCAGTGACACCATGAAAACAGATATTTAAAACACCATAGAATACAGACATAAGTAATAAATAAGGATGTATAACCACAGTGAAAGGGGGTTTTTGTACAGTCATTCACATACATATGCATGAAGTGGAAGTCCAGCACATTCATCACCCACAGTGCAGAGCAATATGTCCGCAGCATAATGAAGTGCAGTGGCAATAAAAAAAAATCTCCCCTGAAATGAATGCGTTTCTGTCAGAGCGCTCCCATCCAGTGCATTAAGAGGCAGGAGTAATAATCCTGCAGCTAAGAGCCACTGTAGCCTTGATTAGCTTCATAAAACGAGCAGCAGCAATGATTTACTGTCCGCTGCATCGGTCCGATTTCTAGATTTCAGCGCTGTGAGTAAAACGCAGCAGCAGACGTAGAATTCAGGGATGAACTAGAAGAATTAAGTCTTTTTTTTTTTTAACGTGGAAATCATCTGATGAGGCCTTGCGGTGGTGCCAGGACCCAATTCATCGATTCCCAGCATACTTTAATGGACCAGTATGGGCTAAAATAGAGTCACCTCAGCCCGCTAATGCTGCAGTGCTCTTCTTCAGAACGTAGAACGTGAATTTAGGTGAGCCAGTGTCGCTAATCTCTGACTGTTTACTCATTGGCAGAAGAAGAAAAACATTCAGGAAGCAGCTCCTCATTTGAGCGCTTGAGTCGTATCAAGAGTCACAAAGATCATCCGTGAGGGAAGAGCCTCCACTCTGTAACCCCACCAAACAACCGATACATCCAACATAGTGATGCAGCTTCTCCTCGGCCAATCACGTCACCTTTTCCCAGTTCAGCTTTAATTGTATTTAAATGAATAATCTGATCATCTTCATAGTTCTGCCGTCGGTGCTTGGATCAAGTCGTTCTGCTGCTATGTAAAGTATCGGCTCCGACTCAGTGCTGGCAGATAGTTGATATCAAAGGACTCGAATCCGGGCCAAAAAACTTATTTTGGCGCCTCCCTGTTGATTAGTGAATCAGCAGAAAACTATTGGTACCTCGGTACAGTCATGCTGTCCTCTGTTCAACATCATATGTCTTTTACGAACTGAACATGGACACTTCAAACACAAACGGACAAACCGTGATTCCTGGAAACTGTCAGCAGATTAACTGATGATGAAAACAACGCATTTGCTGCCTGAGTTAAAAGATTCTTCTTCAGCAAATTCTCAAACAGAGAACTTTAAAAAGGCGTCAACATTTCTGTCTCAGTATACCTTTTATCTTTAAAAGCAAGAGTCAGATTCATGTGTGACACTGATTACAGGTTTGGCTGACGTCTGTGTGTGTGTGTGCATGTGTGTGTGTGTGTGTGTGTGCGTGTGTGTGTGTGTGTGTGTATAAGACCAGATGACTGACCCAGTTAGACAAATACACCGTGGTGTTTGTATAAATGCGGCTCGTGCTGCCTTTTGTCCCAAATTTCCATGGTAGGTAATTATTTATCTTCTATTGTGTTTCATTCTGTGGAAGCGTCCGTTCACCTGTCAGCTTTGTGCGTGTGTGTGTCTATTACTATGAAACTCATTAAGTCACAGCAGACGGAGAGAAAAGGAGGGGGGGGGGGGGCATCGGAGCACAAAAAAAATAAAAGCCATAAAACATTTCTGATAAGAGCAGAAGTGACAGACGACAAGAAGAAGACAGAAACGTAAAGGCTGACTCGACCCTCCTTCGAGTCGCGAGTCGCTGATGCTTTTAATCAAAACAGGAAATTAATGTGAAGGGTCACACAAACACACAGACCGCGGCGAAGCAGAGAACACGTTATCTAAAGCAAACATGAGTCATCTAACCTGCTGTTAAAACGCAAAAACATGACCTCACTCACGAGCCTCGCTGTAATACCAAATACCGACTGTCGCCGTGTTTTCAGTGAGTCGGCTGTCTGAGTGTTTACTCTTCCACAAAACCACAAAAAAAAGCAAAGAGAGACATTAAGGCCGTAGAGAGGGAGCTCTGCCATCACAACGGAGGACGACAACATGAGAAGAGAACTCAGGCAACAAGTTTTTCTGGTGAGGACAGACTCTTAATATGAGCTGATGACGGTGTGTGCTAATAAGGACGGTCTCTGTCACACAGGAAGGCCTGTGGAAGCAGGTGTGTGTGTGTGTGTGTGTGTGTGTGTGTGTGTGTGTGTGTGAGCTGATGGAGTTTACACAGTGGAAGGTGAAACAGGCTGAATACACCAACAGGTGAAAGCAGGGGCGCTCAGATTTAAGACTCAGCTCACCTTCACGTCTGATAATCTGGACGATCGACGGCTGCATTTCAACACCTTTTAGCGCCACTCAGATGCAAACGAAGCAAACAAAACATGTTGATTGACGGCTCACTTTTGTTAGCTTTGGATTTAGCCACGCTGGCTGTTCCAGTCATTTCCAGTCACTGTGCTAAGCTAAGCTATCCAGCTGAGAATGAACCGATCTGAGCATCTAACTAGCCGATAAGCTTATTTCCCAAAATGCTGAACTTCTAGACTTACTAAGGAAAGTACAGTAAAAACAATACATCACAATTAATCAGTACAAAAGCGACATAAGTATGTGTTAAAACAAACAATGTAGCAAAAAATAAAATTCATATTTGATCACTTTCAACAAACGTTAAAAGCTGCAGAGAAGCTGATGATCAACAGACGGAGACGAGACCGACGGCTAACGATCTGAAGCCATGAGGCCGCTGTTAATGATGTGATCAGAGCCTCCTGCAGTCGGCCACGATCGATGCTTAGAGGGTTCACACATACATGACCGCACACACACACACACACACACACACACACACACACACACACACACACACACACACACGCACACACACACGCACACACGCACTCTCTGGCTGGATTCACATTGAGAATAGGTGATAATTAGCTTGATACCTTACGTGTTTGGATTATTTAACACAAAGAAAACCTACGTGTGGTTGCTATGGAGGAAAAGCACACGCACGCATGCGCGCACACACACACACACACACACACACACACACACACACACAGGATAATTTGGGGCCTTGGCTCCGTCCCATTCACAATGTTTTAATAAGGCAAGATCAGACGAAGCAAACCCACTGAAACTGTGTTACCGCAGCTGTAATGGACGGATTAAGAATTATCTCAGAGGGGACAGTGGACGAGCTAATAAAGGAGAAGATTAAATTAAAGATGCTGCACATTTTCAGTGCTTGAAGAGTGTCTGAAGCAGCTTCAGGATCTAAAGGGGGCATCTGCGGCCTGAGCTCTGCTCTCAGCTTCAGTCCAGACAGGTAACAGGTGAGAGTGTCTGCACCTGGAATCATTTTCCTTTGTTTGCAGCCTCCAGACTTCTTCTGGGAAAACAAAAATAAATGTTGTTTGGTTCTTTTTTGATTTCTTTCAAGGGATTATTACTACAGACACTGTTTTGTTAGCAGCCAGAGGCCAAAGTCAACCAGAATCTGGTGTGTGTATGTGTGTGTGTGTGTGTGTGTGTGTGTGTGTGTGTGTGTGTGTGTGTGTGTGTGTCTGAGCAGCCTATAATGAAAGCAGTGCTCAGCTCAGAGTATTTGAGCCAATGAAAGCACGGATCGATAGAACACGAGGTTTGTCAGCGAGCCAGCTCTCCCCACATTCATCTTCAGGCCTTCCCTCTTCCTCCTTGGCATTTCACGCCTCCTCCCCTCTCGCTTATCTCTCCATCGTTACACACAACTAACACCTGGCATTTATATCAGCATTACGCCTCTGTCAGCTCGCCACCAATCGTGCCTCCATCTTCTGCTCGGTGTCTCGTCAGCGACGGTAGAAGCGTAATTTAGTCATTTGAGCTCATGAAACGAAAATGATGGAAAAAATGCTCTAAACTGGTTTCTGCTATCGAGGGTTGGGAGATATGTCGACATGTGAAGAGTCTGATGTAATATTTTGGTATTTGACCCTCTAAATCGTCTGGGTGTAACCCTGTGTGGCCCCTCGTCACATGCTGCATCCTGTGTGACTGCGACCTGCAATCAAAGAGCATTATTTTTGTTTTATTTGCTTATTTTTAGAGGCCTGAAGGACTAAAATAATCCTCTAAAGTCACAGAGAAAACGCTAACATTAGAGGAAAGTTAGACATTTTGTGTGAGCCATCACGTTTATCCGCTTTGATTTCTCTGGAAACAGAATCCCAAATGAGTATTTTATCTGTAAATGGTTTTGCAATTAAATTTCCATCAAATGTACTGTATTACGGTTTATACTGTCTCCCAAAGTATGCCTAACACTGTTATCCGCTCTCTTTTAAATGACTTCCTTGTTGCATCTGGTAATAAAGGAAACCAAATCCATTTGATTGTGAAGAAGAAAGAGAGCAGATATGAGTTATCTACAGTAAAACTTACATTTCCAGGTTTTTCACTTTGCACTGAGACAAAATAAATGTGTGTGTGTGTGTGTGTGTGTGTGTGTGTGTGTGTGTGTGTGTGTGCTTCATAACTTTTATTGTACCAAGATATATTACTGTATACTGTATATTCAGAGTGCAGCTCACAACTATTTTGATAATTCATCTGTGAATAATTAATTATTAATTTGATTTTTTTTAAAGGGTACATCGGTGGAGTTAGCTTTATCATGAGTTAGCTTTAAAATGGCTAACATTATATCAGGGGAGTTAGCATTATCATGAGTTAGCTCTATAATAGCTAACATTATACTAGTGGAGTTAGCTTTATCATGAGTTAGCTTTAAAATGGCTAACATTATATCAGGGGAGTTAGCATTATCATGAGTTAACTCTATAATAGCTAACATTATACTAGTGGAGTTAGCTTTATCATGAGTTAGCTTTAAAATAGCTAACATTATACCAGGGGAGTTAGCATTTTCATGAGTTAGCTTTAAAATAGCTAAGATTATACCAGGGGAGTTAGCATTTTCATGAGTTAGCTTTAAAATAGCTAACATTGTACCAGGGGAGTTAGCTGCCAACTGTTTTCATACTGTTTTTCCCTGCGCTTCCTCTTTCATTCATCCTTCCATCTCATCTCGTCTGCAAAAGCATTCATCGTCACTGACAGATCTTATGTTAAACGTAGGGCAGCAGAAACTGGCGAACTCCTTCACTGAAGCAGCACATCCTCATCAGAAACACAGAGGCAGCCTTGCTTGATATTACAGGTTTTATTAACTGAGCCTCTGCAGCTCATCTCATCGCCATCTTTCTCTCCATCACACACACCAGTTCACTTTATCACACGTTATCACAGCGTCCTCACTCACTGCTACATCTAGGATGACACCATCCATCCACTTTGGACTGAAAGAAGAGGTGCGTGAGCAGAAGTGCGACACCGTGCTGGAGATCACATCTGGACACGTGTCTGTTACACCACACAGAAAGAGGGCTAGGCACTGTTATTCCAATCTGTTTGTGTCTTTACTGCATATTTATTGCATGGTTTGCAAAATGCTTAGCGATGATGAACGGTGATGTGACATGACTCATAGCAAATGCTGTAAAAAGTGCAAAATCACTGGTAGGAGGAAGCTAATCCAAGTATTTGGAAGTATTGTGCTGCAGAGTAACTTCATTATCAGGAGTATTTGTTCGCGTCTAATAAGCTCCCCGGGGGGGCGTCTCTCTCAAAATGACTTTGTTCAAACTCAATTAAACTTAAACCTGCAAAACTTCCCTCATTTTCTGTGGCTCATTAATGTGAAATGACTTACACGCATACTTCACAGTCTTGAGTGAAGCGCCGACAAACAAGTCAATGAAAACGATATGAATAACAATGAATGAAAGAAGAAGAAGAAGGAAGCAGTGACTGCTGGTCTTACCTGACAGTGAAGTCGTACGAGCAGGACGCCAGCAAAGTCTTACTGAACGGAGAAAACTGCAGGAAGAGGAATTACAACAAATTAGCATCATGTTAGCATTTGAAAACGCTAAAATTATGTTCTCTGTTACATTAATTCTGAATTTCCATCACAACATGTTATGTTATGATATGCGGTGATTCAGCTTTCAGAAGCCTGTTCAGTATCGGCCGTTAGCTCACATGCTATCCATGTTTGCTAAGCTAACCTGCTAACCTGTGTCGACAGCTAACGGCGATACGCGTGAACATTAACGTCCACGTGGAGATTTGTTTTTCATGTTTGGGCTTCAGCTTTGCAGCGAACATGAACGCAGCATCATGAACACTGTGACACGTTTGGAAAGAATAAAATGCTTAAAGATTTCTGACGCCGACCCGCTGCGTTGTTTACAGCTCGTTTGGGTGAAGAACACACTGAGCGTTTTGGCTCCTCGGGGACTCCTGAGTAACGAGCCTTCATCTGACGTCTCTTTCTGGGCCGCAGTCGGAGGTTTTCCCTCATCTTGTGAAACAGTGTGAGCGTTAAAAAAAAAAAGCAGACGAGCGAAAATCGGCTTCGGGCGGGCTGAGCAGAGTTTTCAACCTTTTTTCTGCTCAGCAGTTCCAGGATTGTGCCGACGCCGAGAGCGAGGAGGGTCCACAGAGAGTCATTTCCCCGACTGTCGGCTAAGCGCTCCTGAATTAATTTATTCGTCCATTTGTTCCCCCTCTCTGCTTCCCACAGGTTCACCTTTCTTAGCGGGCAGATTCTCGCTGCGTCTCTGCCTCGTTTAACACCTCCCTCCTTCACCGCCATCTCTCTTTGTCTCTTTATTATATTTTCTGCTGCTTTACTGGCATCATCAGCAAAAGCCGTTTGTTACCGAAGTGAAAGCAGACAGAAGACTGAGGTGATGGAGCACAGAGTCACCCGGCAGAGTCTCTTCATTTCTCTGTTCTTCATCTTTCTCTGCGTCTGTCTGAACCCCTTTATTGTGGGATTTGTTGTATTTTGATGGAATCAACTGGAAAACTGAACAGAAACAATCAACTCGGATCGTTTTTGATGATTTTCAGTCTGACTGGTGCTGGATTTTTGATGCTGATGTCAGACTGAAGGCTGACACTGTTGAGACAGATACACTCAGTTGCCAGTTTATTAGGTACACCTCGCTGAAACTAATGCGGCCTAATACAACAGTCCTGCCTTTGTGAAGCCTGTCACATTCAGTTTGTGCTGAAACTGTTCTGACGGTGTGTGTTGAACACACTGTAGCCGACAGGAGCGAGGACAGAGGCCGTGATTCCATCTGCTGTCAGGTGAAACCTCGAAGTGTCTTTCACTTTATTTTCAGCTCTTTTCTCTTCTTCTGCTGATCATGAATCTGTTCAGCGTCCAGGAAATCGATACAAGCAGACGCAGACAAAACACACACACACACACACACACACACACACACACACACACACACACACACACACACTCTTACGTCTACAGTGAGTTCTATTGATCAAGTAGTGACACCTGTCCTGAAAAACACATCTTGAGCAACACAGGTCTTTGATTGGGTGAACTCAGGTGAGTGTGTCCAGTGGTTTGTGTTTGCAGTTATATGTGTGTGTGTGTGTGTGTGTGTGTGTGTGTGTGTGTGTGTGTCAGTGTGTGCGTATTCATGACGTCTGTGTTTGTGTGTGACACACGTTTAATCTGAGTAAGTGGGATGTGTTTAAGGACTCCTCTGCAGCTGTCTTTTCTCATACACACACACACACACACACACACACACACACACACACACGTCTCCATATATAATATGTGTGTGTGTGTGTGTGTGTGTGTGTGTGTGTGTGTGGTCTTATTAGGTCCATTTAAGTGGGCGTTTTGATGCTGTCAGGCCCTGCACTGCATCTTCGCGACAACACACACACACACACACACACACACACACACACATAAACATGCACATGCACACGCACGCACGCAGCTCTAAATTCTGAGAACAGAGTGTTGTTACAAGACATTTGACAGTGTAAACCAGGCCGTGTGTGTGTGTGTGTGTGTGTGTGTGTGTGTGTGTACCTTGACTCTGCGGATGGCGTAGGTGTGGCCTCGCAGTTGACTGACAGGCTGTCGGACATTCCTCAGGTCCCACACACACACACTGCAGTCGACTGAGCCTGTGGCCACGATGTTCTACACACAAATGACAAAATTCACTATTAGAGAAAAAAAACATATATATTCATAAACATGTAGTTAAATATCCTTTAATCTGAAGATAACTAAAGCTCCGTAAGGCAGAATATAGATGCTAGAAACAAAGAAGCACGTCCTTCAAAGCATAAAGCACAGAAAAAAGCTCAATACTTGACTATATTTCACAATAAAAAATGCTGTTAAATGCAGTGATGGTGGAGTAAACTTGATCATCTGGTGGGTTTTCAAGTCTTAAAATAAAAATAATGCAGGTTAAAAACTCTTTAAAATGAATAAACCTGTTGAAATGTACTTTAGTCTGAAATGAAGTTGGTTTTTTACCTGAGACAGATGTATTAATACTTAACATAAACTCCATTTGTCAAGGATAAAAACACAGCAAAGCAAATGCTGCAGCATCAGGTGGCCGCTCACCTGGTCATATTTGCACCAATCACAGCTAAGGATCTCAGCCTTGTGTGCTGGGACAGCCAATCGACACGCAGCGCCTTTCACATCCCAAACTCTGAGCGTGCCGTCACCTGGAGGTAGAGACACAGCAGAGATTTACCCAGCATGCACGGCGTGACTCAAGCCCACACTGGTGACCTGTGAGCAGACGTGCACATTCACGCTTTACATGACTTTAGAGAGAGAGAAGAAAAGCATTATTAAACCAAGAATGTATATGAAGGTTCCTCGACCAAACCTGAAACAGAAAGCATTTTTTAATTGATTAATAACCCTTTTATTCCAGCCCACTGAACCGCAGGGTCACAAGCTGTTAAACTCTCATTACACTGAAACCCTAACACACCCAACAGGAGGGACGAGGGGTCTGCAGCCACACCAGAGGCGTCATCCTGGCTACATGCTCACTGTGACAATGCTAACTTGCTGATGCTGACACTCGCTTATTAACACTAAACACAAATTACAGCCGAGGCTGATGGGAACGGCGTTAGTTTGCAGGAGTTTGGTCATAAATCAGAGAGAGAGAGAGAGAGAGAGAGAGAGGGAGAGAGAGAGAGAGAGGGAGAACTGAAGGCAGATGAAGAGAGACAGAAAGAAAGAAGAGGTTAATAGAGGGGAAGACGACTGGCAGCGTTTTCAGCTCCTTCAGACATCACGTTTTATTTTACTGTGTGTGTGTGTGTGTGTGTGTGTGTGTGTGTGTGTGTGTGTGTGTGTGTGTGTGTGTGCGTGCGTGTAACTTATTCTCTTGTGAACCATGCTCCTCATTTCAGGGATCACTTCATCATGGCATCAGCCCAACAGCGAGCGTGTGTGTGTGTGTGTGTGGCGGAGGGTCTGCCAACACACTGCAACAATCATAAAGCAGAACCTTTACACTATGTTCTCCTCCCTTCTGTCTTCTTCCTCCCTCTGGCTCCTCCTCCTCCTCCTCCTCCTCATTCATTTCACAGCCAGCAGCTTCTGAGAGGTTTATTCAAACTCTGCAGGCTTTTCCGCCTTCATGCTAACGTCAGAGCGGAGGCCTCAGCACGCTTCAAACCAACTCCAAACCTGCTGTCAAACAGCGTTTTCATCCACCTGTTTGAGCGCAAACAGCAGAAAACTGTTGGAGCGTTGCCAAAAAAAAGTTTCAAAGGTGTTCAAAAACGCCCAGACGGACTTTTTATAGAAGCACGGCTCTGTGCAGCTTCTGGAAAAAGGATTTTTTTGTACCATCGAGCATGAAACATCACCTCAAGGCCAAGCAGCGAGCTCAGAGGTCAGACCCAGCGTCATCAAGCCACATGTTCAACAGACTGAGAAAGTCCACCTGTGACAGATCACCTATGGCATGTATCTACATTAATGTCTATCTTCATTAAGGCAGGATGGACCTCAGGGCCACTGCCCAGGTGTACCTCACATTACCTGCCTCTCATTGCTCTCCTTCATGGAACAGAAGTCACGGTCGTAGCGTTTTGCGTTGGCAGGACTGAGTGCTTTAAATGTTATAAACGATGCTCGTGTGGTCCAAAGAACATTTAGAAAGGATGAAAGTTTGGGATAAAGTTTGCTGCCAAAAAAATAAATTTGCTTAATAGGATTAAGTAACAGGGACTCTTCTGAAACAATGCCACCTAAAGTCCCTCCAAAGGCACCGCGAGGGCCGAGCAGGCCGGAGCGTTCGGGGTCTGAGCTCAGTGAGGCTGAATGAACACAATCCTGACTGTTTGTTGCAGGGACAGATTAAAGAGTCCAGCAAGGGAGCTTCTTCCTGGCTTCACCTCATGTTTACTGACCGGCAGATTAATCCTCTCCAACATGCTTCCTCCTCTTTAATCCCAACACTGGATGAAAACCCAACACACCCTCCCAGCGCCGGCGTCCAGCAGACCTCATCCTCCCGCTCGTTATCGATTATTTCAGAGCTGTCTGAACCCTCCGAACCCTTCTTTCTTTATTCATCCTCACTCACACGCTCCACTCCTCAGCGAGGCGTGGAAGCTGCTCCGGCACCGCCGAGTGGAAAACATGCCAACTAGACTGTGTGTGTGTGTGTGCGTGTGTGTGTGTGTGTGTGTGCATCACCTTTGATGACATCCAAAAAGTTTAACATTGTGTTTCTTCTGCAGCGGCAGCGAAGAGAGTCTGTGGATGTAAATGTATGAGGACGCGTGCGTGTGTGTGTGTGTGTGTGTGTGTGTGTGTGTGTGTGTGTGTGTGTGTGTGTGCGTGTGCGTGTGTGTGTGTGTCTGAAGAGGCTGGCTTGTGTTAAAGGGCTCTCGCTTTATTACACCTGGTATCTGTGCTGTATCAGCAAGTTCAGCTAACAGGCACACACACACCAGACACACACACACACACACACGCACGCGCACGCACACACACACACACACACACACACACACACACACACACACACACACACTTGATGCCAGCGAACTAAACCTGAAAAATGTGAAAAGGAAAACATTCAGTTCATCTAGTTTAAAAAGAACAAAATGGAAAAAACAGGAACATAAATCCGATTTTAAAATTAGAGTTTGCAATTATTTATGAATTATTTCTAAAATGACAATTTGTCTTTTTATTCCCCGCTAAGTGCTGACGGTGTTGTTATTCATGAAATTATTGTTTCCATCAAGGTGTTTTTATGAGCATTTTGAAATAATATCACATTCGAAAACACACATTTTACACTCAGCTGAGGTGGTTTTTCACATTCTTCTTCTTCTACTCTGTTTATTACAGGCATGCGTGACGTAGCCCGCGCCACCACCCTCTGAGGAAACGACACCTCGTGCAGCCGAGTTTATTTGCTCCAAACCAGCTTAATTCACCTTTTCTTCGTTTTTTCTGCTTTGCAACATTTCAAAGTTTTGCTCACAATTCGCTCGACAGTAGACGGAAACACAGCCGCAGTCAGTTCCAGTAGAAACCAGGAAAGACCAACCCCGAGTGGTTCAGCCGCTTCTCCAGTGCCAGAACTTGATTCGATGAACAGATTCAGATTTTTTAAAATGCTACTGAAACTGAAACCATCTCAAGTTCCTCAACGACGCCTCCATCCCAGGTTGAACTCCACGTGTCCAAACACTGGTGGTCCCTCCTGTCTCAGCCTCAGTCTGCTCCCTCCCTGCTCGGATCTCTCTCATCCTTCATGCACAAGTCTTTGCATCTATAAAATATATTTTTCTGCTCTCAATCAATTTTCAGTGGAGTCGAGGCTCAACGTAATCTCAGCGGGTGTGTGGGTGACTGTAGCAAAAAGGGTTCAAATGAAAAGCCAGAGAGCTGCATCCACACAGGTTGACGGGATTGTTTTCATTGGCTGATGAAGCTCAGATCAGCCACCTCCGGAGCTTATCTGTTACACCACTGGTACAGCAGCACGGGGCTGAAAACAAACACACACACACACAGCTGGATGGCGTCTTCCTCTGAGGCGAGCTGGCAGAGCAGACGTGTCGTGAAACACAAACAAGCAGAGGAATTACATGCAGGATAAAGACTCTGCCTTTTATTCTGAGATTATGTTTCAGCGGTTAAATTCTGTGAACGGTGGCAGCAAACACGAGAAGAGAAGAAGGAGAAGACAAAGGTTTGATGGCGTCTGCAAGGAACCGTGTGACGGCACGGTGAGGGCAGCCCGGCGCTCCTGCTGTCATTAGCAGGTCTGTCTCAGTCGGCCACAGCGGAGCGCCGCTCTGCTGGTCGAACCGAGCCAGAGACACGGCCTCGTCGTGGCTCCTGCGGCCGTGACTTGTAAGCTAACGTTGGATCTGCTGATGTGCAGCTAATTTGTGGGTGCTGAGGTGTAACATTAAGCATTAAGCTGGCCGAGGAGGAAACTCTGCCGGCTTCTAAGAACCTGATGTAACACCACAGTTATCAACACACAGTAAAATGTCCTATCGCCAGGCCTTGACTCTCACCCGAGCACAGAGCTCAGACTCTGCAGCTCATCCCGGCTTTATATCTGCATTGTATCTGCTCAGACTAAACTACCGCGGCTGGACCCTCTGGCTCGAATGGCAGCTTCATCAGGTTGCCACAGCTGGTAAAGTGGTCCAGCAACAAGTTAGCAACACCACTGACACGAGAAACTTTTCATGAATCATATGCCTTGATATATTATGAGGTTTAAGTGTCCAATAATGTTGCATTGCTGCAAAAAGAAAGCAGAAAGTTTGGTTGTTTCCTGAAGCTCTGATTTGTTGCAGAGCTGCGAGCGACTCCAGCTAACAGCGCCAATGACACCAGAGGAGACCTGGAGGGCGGATTTAAGATGAAAACACACACACACACACACACACACACACTGCGGGTGATGGAGGTGGTGGTCTTGTGTGGCGCTGAAGCAAACTGGGGGGTTGGCGAAAAGATGAGAGGAGAGAGAAGAAGAGGAGGAGAAACATGAGAAGATGTCAGGAGGAGAGGCAGCGAGGAGCGTGGAAGACCCCGATAAGCTTATCGTAATGAGACGCCATCTGGCCCTGCTCTCCCCCTATCGCCGTCTCCTCTCCCTCACTTCCTCTTCAAAGCCGGCAGCGGCAGTGGCCTCTCATGTTAACTGCAAAATGCCACCAGAGGGAAAGCCTCCACGGGGAGATAAGGCAGCAATTCTCCACCGTGCGCTAATGCTAGCTAGCGCTGTTTGACAACTCAGTATCACCATCCATCCGACCATAACGTCACCAGAATAACACATGGCTGCCGCAGCTCATCCCGAGCTCACACTTTGTCATGTTTAGAGATGTTTTAAAGCACGATTTTTGTGCGATGTAATCTCCCTCCTGCTGCATGTTTTGAGCCTCCAGGCTCTAACAGCTGGAGGTGATGGTGGCAAAGAGCTGATTTAAATACAAGACTGACTTATGATTCTGAGCCGTTTCAGCCAAAACTTAAAGGGCCGAGCTGCAAAGAACAATCGTTTTTACAGGAGTTAAGTCAATAAATATTAAAAAGGGACCGAATTTTCTGAGTCCAACGTGTTAAATTGCTTGTTTTGTTCTATCAACCCAACCCAAATATGTTGAAATGAGAGCAAAATCCTCACTTTGAGGAGCTAAAACCAGAGAATGCTTGGCACGTTTGACTCATGATAAATGATTTAAATAATTAATCAACTCTCCAAATGTTTTTCTATGTTCACTGACGGTTGTTGAACTGATTAATTCATTCCAGAGAAAGCTGCTGAATTAAATCCACATGAACTAATCACATGTTCCCCGGCAGAGTGGCCGAACTTTCCACCAAATTTCATTGATATTTGTAAAGTTTTTCCAGCTAAATCTCCAGAAAATGTTACAACTGGTCCCCCCGCGCACCCGTGTTGGTAAAATCCTGCTGATCCACTCAGTGTTTAAAACTCATTGCTTCACTGTGAAGGTTGAAGAAAAGCTTGAGCCCTGAAGGACTCAAAGCTCAGCAACCCCGGGTCAAAGAGAGGAAAAATGGATCCCACCACAGCAAGCTTCTGCGTTCCAGGCATCAGGGAACACTTAGGTCTATTTCTAACCTTTATCTGAGGACGCCTCAGCTACGCCCGGCTTCACTTTTATCATTCCAGTGAAACCACAGCCTTCCGTGGGTTTGCAGGGCGGCTCCACGAGCGGCTTCAAGACGCACTCGTGAAAGGTCAGTTTCATTTCCAGGTCACCTCGTCAGTGGTCACTGAGCAACACCACAGGGACCCGGAACACCACAACCATTACACACTATAATTCAGCTGTCAGAGAGACTTCTGGGAGAATTTGTGAGGATTTTAGCCTCCATCCACCAATGGACACTCGAGTGGAAGCAGAAAGAACGTATGTCCAAGAAGAATGAAAAACCATGAAACAACTATGAGAGTAAATGCATTCAACGTGTTTGTCAGCGACTTATCAAAGCTTATTGATTCAGAAAAAAGTATTCTTCTAAAGGATAATCTTCACGTTCATGTGACTGGAAAAAAAACTTTCAACCTCTGTTGCACCAGAGCCACGTTTAAAAAAACTCAGCTGACGTACAGCCTTGATATTGATCGCCGCCCGGCGTCTCACTTCGCTCTGACCAGGCCTGCAGCAGCACCGATCTGATGTGAGACACGACCCCTCTATCAACACCAGCCCCCACAGAGGAGTGCTTCCTGTTCGTGTGTGTGTGTGTGTGTGTGTGTGTGTGTGTGTGTGTGTGTGTGTGCCATCACAGCTGAGAGCTCCTAACGTGGGCTGTGAGGGTTAGCATGTGAGTGAGTTAACTTCACGTTTCACTGCATCATTAATCTCCACCTCATCAGTTCACCTGCAGAGGTCTGCAGTGAGGTGTGCGTGTGTGTGTGTGTGTGTGTGTGTGTGTGCGTGCGTGTGTGTGTGTGTGTGTGTGTGTGTTACTTTGCATGTGTGCAAGCGCTCTGATGGATGCCTGCTATCAATTATTTAACCAGACTCTACCTGGTATCACCGAACAAACACAAACAAACACACATACAATTAACAGAAGGACTGCGTGTGTGTGTGTGTGTGTGTGTGTGTGTGTGTGTGTGTGTGTGTGTCTGTGTGTGAGTGTGTGTGAGTGTGCGAGTGTGTATGTGTGAGTGCGTGTGTGAGTACGTTTCAGTGTTCTGCAAAACATCATTTGGCTGACGAGCACTTTAGTCTCTGGCAAAACAGTCACACAGATACTGAACAAGCACATACACACACAAACAGACACACACACATAGAGACACAAACACACACAGACACAGACACACACACACGTAGAGACACAAACACACACACACACACACACACACAGCTGCTGACGCTGCTCTTTACTTTCACCTCTCCTGACAGTTCAGACTTCTGGTGACCCTTCAGCTCCTTTCACTGTTCACACTCTGACTGACAGTTTAACTCCTTTGACTTGAACTCAGCTCAGACACTTAAGACGTTAACGTCATCCGGCACGTCACGCTCCGCCCCTACGGCAGATAAAACGTGGTAAAGTGACCTATGCCAGGCCCTTCTGACGGAGATAAATGCATCACGACTTCCTGCATGTTGGTGCTGTGTTTGAAAAGCTGTTTTAATGTGGGTTTTTCCTGACTGCAGGACAAATCTGTGAAAGTCCGACGTGAGAGGGAAAGAAGAAGGCAGCAGGAAACAGAGGAAAGAAACTGAGACAGAGACAGAAAGTGGAGCAAAAGCGAGATAAACGACTGAACTGGACTCAACTTAATTTCAACAAAGTGAAGCAAACAGCAGACGGTCAGAGAGCGACGTGGACACAGAGGGTGATTTGTTCTGGTGCGTGTGACCTCCTGCGGGTCGGAAAGCAGAGTGGAGCTCGTGACCTTCACCTCGGGCCGCCGCAGTAAACGACCCATCAACCGGGCGGCTTAATAAAGCTTTGACAAAAACAGCTCTCCTCTCGCTATCAGGTTATTTTCAGACTCGGTCCCACATAATTCAGTCTGGGCCCCGGCTTCTTTGGGGAGGTGGAGTCATTACGGCCCGTTTGTTTTCAGGCACGAGAACGCTTCTGAACTTTGGACTGATTGAAACACACGATGAAACATGAAGCGAATTTCAGGAGCCTGAACCTTCCAGTGAGTTTTTTCCCCAAAGTGGAGGAGTTGAAGGATCTTGAGGTCTTGCTCATGAGGGTAAAATGGAGCACGGCACGGTGGACGGGTGGATCGGTGCAGCGATGCAGGCGCTGTTCAGGACCGCTGTGGTTCAGAGAGGCGAATCTGAAGATGAAGCTACGTCTCAACCCTCACCTACGGTCGTTCATGAGCTTTGGAGCAAGACCAAAAGACTGGGATCACGAATACAAGCGACTGAAATGAGTTTCTTCTGCAGGCTGTCAGGACTCAGCCTTAGAGATGAGTGGAGGAGCTCCAGAGGGAGCTCGGAGTCCATCTGCTGCTCTTCCGTGCGGAAAGGAGCCACTGGAGGTGCTTCGGGTATCTGATCAGGATCCTCCTGGGCGCCTCTTCTGGAGGTTTGCTGGGCACATCCAACTAGTAAGAGACCCCAGGGCAGAGCCAGAACACACTGGAGAGATTATAGGTCTTATCTGGCCTGGGAACTCCTCAGGATCCCCAGAAGGAGCAGAAGGAGGTGGAAAATGGAAGGATGGAGCTTCTGAATGCAGAATGTGTATGTATGTGCAATTAATGCTGCAGATCTTCAGCTGCTCTGTTTCTTTACGATGTGTACTGACCATCTTTGGCACAGACATGTCTTTCAGGATAAATGAAGTTCTCTCATCTCATTTTCTGGTTTCAGCTTCAGTGTTAAACTGTCATTTCGGTGATTATACGTATCAGACTGGACACAAGTTGGGATCTGGGCCATAACAATTTGATTGGGACATCACTAGTTGTACTGTACATACCTAGTAAAGACTGTTTAAACCAACACATTAAATAAACATGAAACAAACCAACAGTGAGACAGACGGTCTGAAACGTCAGCTTTGGTAAAAAGCAGCGAGCTGACTGTAACAGGGCCGTCTGCTGAGCGCCGTCTGCGCGAGCTGCTGGCGGGTCGACGCATCAGATCAGATGTGAACACGAAGGTGAGCAGCTGGAACACAGACAGTCCGTCCACGGTAATGGTTTCATTATGGAGGTCGGCGCTCAGTAAACCATTTAGCTGCAGAGGTCAGCAGAGCTCCAGAGCTCCACTGGAGGACTTATCTGATCTGGACTCGGTGTGCTCACAGATCTAATGAGCTCTGCGTCGCTGGTCTGAAACTCAAATAACACTTCAACTCTGACTTCTGCAATTGAATTACGCTTTGATTCGAAATGCATCTTTATTTACATCTCAAGTGTCCTGATGGACCAGCGGATTTTATTGTGGTGAAGTTTGTTTGCACTGATCCTGCATGTATCCATTAACCACCTTCTCCCAAAGTCTAGAGCACACACCTCCAAATATGAATGACTGCAAGTTACTGTGTGAAAGAAAGAGGCAAATCTCTTTGTTTTTGCCACGTGAGCAGCTGCAATTTTGTGGTCCACGCACTGAATGAGTGGCTCACAAAGTACACAGAGTTCGTTGGAAATGAGCCGCCTGCAGCCGTTCATTCATCTTTTTATTGTTGTGTCGTTCCGCTCTGCGATATTTTAAACTGGCCTACTGAAATATGCATGCGCGAACGCACAAAGACGATCATTTGAAGAGCTGGACACAAAGCACAGGATGAAGAAACAGCACAGAAAATGAGTTCTGTCAGAGAGCAGCAGACAGTCAGAACTCCAGCAGCTCCTTCACAATAAAAGCCAATGACAACTTTTAATCTGAAAAACTTAATAAAATAACAATAAGTTATTTATTCTCATTTTTTTCCTGGTTTGAGCGAAGATGAAAATTAAACCTTAAAGGTAGCATCGCTGAACGGAGAATAACCCCCGAGCGGCCGGAGCTTAACGTCTTCCTGGGTATAAAATCTCATCAGAGATTTCCGCTCGCTCTCACAAACCAATTAACCCAAACTCACGAGCCAACGTGTTCAAGCGCTTCACAAGCTGATCCTGAACCGAAGACAGCTGCTGCTGATTTGACTCCAGATGGGCTCCAATCTGAGCGGAGAGTTGACGAAACACACATCCATCAGCAGCGCAGCTCCACCCCTCTGATAAAGTTAGCGCCCCACACAAACTGATAAGATAATCCCAGCTCTCCCTCTGGGCACACACTCACTGGCTTAATTGCCTTCTGAATGAAGCTAATTTCCAAAGCTCACTTCCTCGATAGAGCGAGAGGAGGAGGAGGAGCGGCATCATAACCGCCACCGGGGCTCCTGCAGAGAACTCCTTTTCCTTATTTATTTTCTATTCTTCCTTCACAGGATGACCTGAAGTCAGGTGTGGTCAGCTGAACTGTCAAACACAGGGAACGCTTCAGGAGCCGGGCACCAGCTCAAACTGAGCCCAGATATGATTTAAACAGGTTTGCACTGCACCAACTTGTTCCTACACAGAGATTCACTGTGTGTGAAACAACACATAACTCGTTTCCTGGTGTGAAGCTGGAATTGATTCTTGGTGCAAACAGAAGCTGCGAGCTGCAGATTGAGCTTAAAGTCGGATTAAACGTGTGACCATCTTTTAACACTTCCTGCATGTGTTACCGGCCATCTGGATCAGGATGCTGCTTCCTTTGTGACTTTGGGTCCGTGCAGGCGGCGCTACATTAACACAGCTACAACGCCACCTTGTGACGAGATTTATTAATCCGGCTTGAGAAAATCAGTGCTGGGATTAAATCTAAACTCATTTAAAGGCTCTTTGAGACACAAAGAATTTAACAAATATAAACTAAAAACAGACATCTGAAGCCTGTGTTCTCACCTGAGGCTGAAGCAAAGCATCCTGGGATGTGAGGCGACCAAATGGTGCTGTAGATGACCCCTTCGTGACCCCTGAGCGTGGTCAGCGATTGGCTGAGAGTAGGGTCCCACTGGGCGGACGAAAACACACAAAAACAAGTAAGACTGCTGTCAGAGGAGAGAAAAGACGCCGAAAGTAAAAGAAAAAAAAGGACTAAAATAAAGAAAACTCACCACTTTAACGGTTTGATCCCACGATCCAGAGACGATGAGGTTCTCCGCTCTGGTTTGACTCCAGTCCACAGAATACACCTTCACACACACACACACACACACACACACAGAGTTAAAGTCCATCTTCATTAAAGGCCACAGCTGTATCCCTGCATTAGTGCATCAGTGAGTGTTTGAACGTGTGTTTCACCTCCTGTGTGTGTTCTGTGGCCACTCTCAGCGGAGCGTTGTGATTGGCTGTGTCCCACAGCTGCAGGCTGCCGTCCCCGCCTGCTGCGACCATGACATGTTCATTGGCTTCACTCCACGCTACGTCAAACAGACCGTCACTCCACTCCCAGCTGACACACACACACACACACACACACATGTATTATCATACAGACTAACAAACATGGAAATTTCAGACTGAATGGAGGATCACACACTAACACACTAACCCTGAAGTAACTAAGGTGAAGGAAGCAAAAGGAAAATAATGAATAAAATGTAGAGCTCAGACCAAGAACAAAAAAAACTTAAAGGTAAACTTCTTAAAGGAATCTTCTCTCCGGTCAAATACAAAAACATTTATACTGAGAGAGACACGAAGAAACTGCAAGATAAGAAAGAAGCTTTACCTCCTCACTAGAGTGACCCCTGTCTCCGTGTCATCCAGGACCAGGAGGGTACCACAACCTACACACAGTGCATTTATCTGGGTGAATACACTCATTACTCAGGTGTGTTTTCCTTTATGTTGTCACCATGTTTGAACGTCTCTCTTATCCCAATGTGTCTGTTCTGCAGTGTATGCGCTGTGCTGTACTAACCAGCTATGCCGTAATACTGGGAGGCAGCGCAGGCCACTCTGTTGGGGATGAATGGAGACATTTCCACGGCGTAGCCATGACGGCCTGGACAGCGAAACACCTTCGCCATCGTCAGCTGGAAAAACTGAGGACTGAAAATGAATAGGCAACTCTTCTGATGATGGTTTAAGTCAGTTTTCATGCAAAAACATGTCATGGCTCCGAGTGTGTATTAGTACTTTTACTTAAGGAGGATTTGAGTACTTCCACCACCACTGACCTGAATTGGTAAAGTACAGTTTTGCTCTTCCTCTGGCTGACAGTGTGCTGAACAGTGTTGGGTCAGCAGCTCCTACCTCATACCGTTAGTGACCGTAACTTGTCGCAGTACTCATAGATGATAGAAAAGTACTTTTCAGTCTCTATCGTCGCGTCGAAACGTTAAAACAACTAGAAAGCGTTTCATAAATCCATAAAAGCCGAGATTTCCACGAGTCCAGCTCCCCTCCTCCTCCTCCTCCAGCCCGCTATAAACTTCACAACCGCAGCTGCTTCCGTGTTTTGATCAGCTGACCCAATAACCCGGATGTCGGTTCAGTTGTAAGTCTCGCGAGGTTTCGGTAGGTGGCGACGTTTCTCAAAAGCACCATTTGTGATCCCTCTAATCTTACTCGATGTGGTTATTTCCTAAATATACCGCATGTTTGGGAAACTAAGAACAAATTTGAACAACCAGACTCTTCCTGAATCAGTGCTGTTTGTACTGAACGTCACTTTTTCGGTTTAATTGATGACCAAACTGCCTATAAATAGCTTCATCATACAGCACAGTATCACCTTTTTTTTAGTACACATTTCTGCTAACATTAATATTCCCATTTCTCTGCTTTGCATTATGTGCTTTTCTGTGATGCATGTTTTATATTACTAACTGTAAAATGTTTTCTTTGAACTAATATTCCTTTCTTTTAATGTTCTGAGCATTGTGAGGGAAGTAGATGGAATATGTGGATGTGGACAGTGTATGGATGGAATATTTGAAACCGGATGGTCTTATGTTATCTGTATTGCTGGTGAACCAAGAACTGAGTGCACTGAGTGTATGTATTTTTATTGTTTTTCAAGCTGTGCTTATCTTGCTCACTTTGTTAAATACTTCATATATTTAAACAAAAATTACTGTTAGAAGAGGATTTTATTAAAAATAGCACAAAACATGAGAAGGGAGAGGCTCAGCAACAGTACTATAAAAATGGAAAGAAAACAAACTCCTCTGTGGGTGAAATAGTGTGTGTTCCATAGAGTATTTATAAAAATGTAAAGCATTTCAGGATCACTGGAAATTGGTAGCGCCAAACTCTGCCTCGTGTAGAAACTGCTGTATTTTGGTTCTGACCCATGACTGTTTCTCTGCAGGAAGTCTTCTCATAGCAGGAGCTAAGCTGAGTAAGAACAGTGTAACATCGTCTCTATGATCCACGTCCCGGTCTCTCTGAGCCTCCCTGGCCTCCATCCTCCTAAGGTACTCCTCCAGGAGACTGTCTGCGCTCTTCCTGGCCCGGGTCGGCCGGGGAGACACAGAACGACACTCCTCCTCTCTGTCAGCGTGGTCCAACAGCTCCACAGCCACAACCTCCTGCTCCTCTGTCTTCAGGTGGTTCAGCCTGGACGTGGCGCAGGATGGCTGCGCAGGAGGCGGCAGCTGATCCAGGAGCTGCAACGAAGAGTGTGAAGACGCTAAGTTCGTAGCGAGAGATGTGACTGACTGCATCATCATTTCAAAGAGTTCCTTCAGGTTGAAATGCTGGACTTGTGATTGCATGCCGTCGTCTGTAGCAGCGGTTTCTGAGGTCACTTCAGTCTTTGCCTCTTTTAGTCTGATGGCGTCGGCGCTGGCGGAGGACGGTCGCTTCCTCTGAACAAACTCTGTGGAGGATGACGACGATGTTGTTGTAGCATCTGCTACAGCGATTCCTGCAAAGACAGACAAAACGATCACCTTTCATTTTCATTCTCAGCCCTGCAGTGAATCCTCCCTGCATGAAGGTGTGAACGTTCTGCAGGCTGCAGCTTCTGGTGCTCCTCAACTGCACTGCATTACGCTGACAGGTGTTTCTATTATTGTGCCCACCCCATTCATATCAATGAGATTAAGATAAACAGTTCTCTCTGTCAGGCGATACTGGCTCATCAATAACTATACTTAAGAGAAAACTCTTGTAGTAGCAGTATCGGTGTGGCTTGATTGGCTTCTTTAATTTAATTCTGATCTGCATTTTTCAGTATTTTCTGATGTCTTATAGAGGAAACAATTCAAATACAACAGGGAGAATAACGCAGAATGGCAACAATCATCAGCTGAAGCCTAATTAAAACAATTATCATTTGTAGGTTCCAGCTTCCTAAAGCTGCCACCAGGGGGCAGAAGCACTCCACTACAAACTGACAAAAACAAAGCATGAGACGCTGATGTACATGAAGTCTATGAGGACACTTATACATCCAGCAGATGCAGAGAAACATCCCACTGAATGCTACGACCATATTCACTGTTAAATGCTCCATGTTTATCATCAGCTAATCTCTGACTGTGTCTGCTGTTTGTTTCACACCTGCAAAGCTGGAACCAGTTAATTTACTTGTAAACCTTCTGGCTTCTTGACTGCAAGTCAGACTAAATAATCTCAACCTGTTCTTGTTTTATTTCTTTTTCACACTCGATGTAGAAATGTGCATCCATCTGTTTCTCTCCTTTTCTACAACCTGCTCTGGAAAAACTGTCCTTAAAATGGATTTATGTGAAGATCACACTGTCCCTGCAGCCTCAGTCCAACATTTGGGGAAGTTCCACACATCTTCCTGTACAAACCGTAATTCTCGTCGTCGTCGCTCCGCGTCTCGGTGGTCGTGCTGCAGCCCACCATGTCGGACGCCTGGAGCCGAGGGGGCTGCTGGTCCAGAGCCCAGCCGTTGGTGCCTGCAGCTCTGGCATCGATAAACGGGTTCAGAAAGGACAGAATAGCCGAATATCTCCACGGCCTGTAGTTGATGAGCCCCACGCCGCTCTCGCGTCGCTCCTTCTCCCGCTGCCTCTCCCTCCGGTGCTGATCCCTCAGCATCTTCCACTTCCTCCTGCATTCAGACTCTAATGAAGACAAGAGGAAAAAGGCATTTCCAACATTTCTGCCAACATTCAACAAATCTGTGAGGACGCAAACCAACAATGAGCTGATTCTACTGAAGTATTGTCCAAAAACTATGAAAAACACACCTGTGAGCCTCACTGCTGACATGTCCCTGCACTACCATGATCACACACACTGTTTATTTGGACTCCACAGACACACACTGACTGAAACTTCACGAGTAAAAGCATGAACAGCTTTAGTGTCAGCTTCTTCACTTTGCAGCTTGTCTACGAAAACATACTCAGTGGCAAAAATAATAATAATAATAATAATAATAATAATAATAATAATAATAATAATTTAAGTGATTCAATTTTAAACAAAGAGGGAAAAGACGTCCAACATTCAGACAGAAAATCCTAAAATTCTCAGAGCTGACATCTTCACTTTATCCCCTGACAAACAGAGTAAGTTTAGAAATACCATTTGTGATCAGCTGTTCTCTAATTTGACAATAATGTCATTAAAATATTCATTATGAAGCTGGACAGAGACAGACGGGAAGGGCAGAACAGAGAAAAATCCTCGTTATCGGTGACAAATTTGTACCTTTACAGTGTTAAAACGGCAGGCCTGAAAACCAAAACGACGAGCTGGAGCCTGGAACACTCACCGGGGACACCGACGATCTCCGCGACCTGCCTCCACGCATCGCTCCGCATGTTCAGGTCCCGGTAGGTCAGCAAGTTACTGTCGTAGAGACTCGGGAAACCGGACACCGCCATGATCAGCTTATACTCCATGCTGTTAAAAAGCCCGGAGGCGAGAGGAGCAGAGGAGCGAGAGGAGGAGAAAACAGCTGGATGCTCCCACAAAACAACAACCGTCCGTCCCCAAACAAACGAGGGGGGAAAAAAATGCTTCCGGTTCCGGTGCGAATATAAACGACCGCTATTGGTTCTCGCTGCCGCGCGTCACAGTCACGTGTTGGAAGTCATTTGAATAAAAGGCTTCATGTATGAATGTAACTGAGTACATTAGTTCAAGTAGGATTTCGGGGTAGACTTCCGTTCTCTCTGCTCCACTACTTTTACTTTCAACTCTCGTTACTTTGCAGATGTAGATTATTGATACAAAACCAATCAACCAATAAATTATGATGTATTATCACTCAAAAACCATGGTTTTACACCTGCGACCTCACATGTTTGAATCTCAGATTATTGAATTAGAAGGAATAGTTTGATATTTTGGGAAATACTTGACTTCTTACAGAGAACACGAGCTGCCAAAATGTACTTTGAAGCAGTTTTTGTCCACACTGGCCGTGAAGAGACCTTTTGCTGAAGAACAAAGTTCAAAGTCCTTCCAAGTGAAATGCTGAAGCTCCTGAGCTCAAATCAAGTGGGTTTCTTCCAAAATTGCAGTCTTTTTGTACAAAAGTCCCCCTTTGTGTTTCCTGCTCAATGAACACAAACATGACTGACTGAGGCTTCACATCAGCCCCTGATGCTGAAGTTACTCTCAGCATCAGGTGAGAGTAACTTCAGGTGAGGTGCTTCGGCCTCCAAACGAAGCCTCTGCAAACAGTGAGTAGATGCACTTCTGAATGTTCACCTGCAGGTGGCAGCGCTGCTCTGCTGAAGCTAACAGCAGAGGAAACGTTTGTGGTAATCACTCAGTTTTTTCTGTGTCTCCTTCAGGCCTTGTATCCTCATCATGGACTCCCTGCGAGGTCCGGCCAGGTCGACGATGGTGAAAACTCTGAGAGAGTGAGTGTCTGCTGCTGCACCTCATAGCTTTTACTGCTTTTTCTGATTCAACCCAGCAGTGGCTCCCAACCTTTTTCATATGCATGAACTGATAAGTGATTTTCACTTCTCAGATTATTTCATCTGAGTGACTTTTATAAACCTCGAGGGGATCAAACCATCCAGCATCTCACAAGAAGTCATTATAGAAGAGGCTGAAAATTTACATCATTTGGTGAACCTGAAAATGGAGACTTCCTGCCATCCCATTAATTATCTCAGGACCCCTCAGGTTTATACTGCGACCCCTTTGTGGGGTCTGACCCACAAGTTGGGAGTCAGTACGGAGCAGAGGGTGGGCTGAAGGTGACCATGAGCCAAAGCTCAAGGAGGCAGTCAGGATCAAGGATCAAGGATTTTCAGTGTCAATAAATCATCTTAAAATCCCAGAAAAGGAATGCAAGAACTCCAGAAATGGCCTGAGAATCATCTCGTTTTAAGCTTTTCTTCACTGTCAAAGCGATCCAGTGGTAGTTGTCTGCACACAAACGAGTACACTGCAAAGACTCTTCTTCCACCAGTGAACGTCCTCAGCTCGTCAGACGCAGCTTTCAGCCGAGCGGACAGCTGACAGAGAGCTGAAGCAGCTGAGCTGTACCTGCTGCCATGCTGCGGCTAACACAGTTAGCATGTTAATGAGGTGGACATGCCCTGTAAACTGTCACCTGCCACATTCTCAGCGTTCCAGACGTTCTCTCCTGTTAATCACTATGGGACAGGCATGTAGACACCTGACTGTGTGTATGAGAGTGTGTGACCAGTGGAGGTGTGTGTGTGTGTGTGTGTGTGTGTGTGTGTCGTCTTCTTTCATGTCCATCTTAATGTCTTAACTCCTCTCTGAAGGGATCTCACACTATGTCACACTACTTCTACACTCGCACATACGTTCAGACTGAAGCTGGTGAGAGATCAGTTTTAGTTTACGCTGAAGCTAATTTGGTAGAAAATCAAAGGGAGTCCCGTCCACTCGACCTGTCTGATCTCAGAAAAGTACTTTCCTGCACTTTCTCCCAGCTGGAGCAAACATGGCTGCCCGTTGGCACCGTGTCAGCCTTCATGCGGCTCCAGGCCGAGCGCTGCGGTCATGGCGTGGCCTTCAGAACAAACATGAAGGCAGACTTTCTGTTTACTCTGACATAAACTGAGCTCATATCAACTCCTTTATATACTGCTGACTGGTTTAATCTACAACAATGCATCATATTCCATAAGATAACATCATATGTTTGCAGCCTGGCCGTCCTGTGAGAACCACGTATCTCCAAAAAGTTCGATGAGCTCAGAAAAACAGGCTGTTTTCAGCTTTGTGACGATGCATTTTCAGCTGATCCGAGAGGCTTTTTAAAGAGTTTACTGAGCTGAAGAAGGAGGAGAATTCTCTCAGCACATAAAGGAAAACTTCATCCTTCAGTTTATCCCAGTTCGGTTTAATCGACTCCTGTGTTCAAGTAACTTGAGCTGTTGTCATTTCCCACATCAGCCACATTAACGTCGGTGTCATGAAAACTGCTCTGGACTCTGAGCCTGAGAATCCGACTTCAGGGACTGAAACCAAACAATTGCTGCCGTGCCGCTCACTGCCTGAGTCAACAAACACACTGACGGCTGCACACACACACACACACACACACACACACACACACACACACACACACACACACACACACACACACACTCCGGCCGCCGTGCACTACTTCCTTGCTTTCTGCTTCTCAGACATCCTAACGCTGCTCTAACCCACAGCTCTCTTTCTTCTTCTCTCACTCTCTCTCTCCCACTGTCTCTCTATAGGTCTCTCTCTCTCTCTCTCTCTCTCTCTCTGATTAATTACCACTAAATCACCCGCAGTCACAAAACCATCACGGGCAGCTTTTCTTTCTCCGAGTCCTTCGCTCTCTTCCTCCTTTTCTCTGACTTCCCTCCTTCTTCTGTGGCATTTCAGATGGTCCTCCTCCTCGCTCATTGTTCTGGAATAAACTGGAGGATTGCTCATTCACTGGCGCTGAACTTGTTTTTCTCCAAATTTTATTTATCCAGGCCACGGAGGCCCCTCTGTTTCACACATTCCCACCTGGGAGCCTCCCAGTACAAACAGTCCTCTTCTGGGCTTTTACAGTCAACTAAAACAAAGACGAAATGACAAGCTTGGCTGAAATTGCAGCAGAAGGTTCAATGAAATGTTTAATCTCCAGGTCGATATTATGAAAACAGTCCGTGCTCAGACTGTAATCACCAATATCAGGATGAGGGTTCATCCTCTTGACACCGTGAATTTCTGCTGACGAACAACTGATTCAAGCTGTTTTGTTGCTGAGGTGAAAGGACCTGCTGATTGTGTGTGTGTGTGTGTGTGTGTGTGTGTGTGTGTGTGTGTGCGCATGTGTGTGTGTGTGCGCATGTGTGTGTGTTCAGTCACTTCAATAACGATCCACGAAAACAGTGTGTGGCTATGTTGAGCTGGTTTTCCCCCTCAGTCACGAAGGAGGCACGAAAGGAAATATGTGTGTGTGTGTGTGTGTGTGTGTGTGTGTGTGTGTGTGTGTGCTTTGTATATACATACATCTTAAAGACTGTGTGTGTGTACAGCATAGCAGTAGTGGAAGTATGCAAGTATGCAGTGTGCAAATCATTTATGTAAGTAAGAGTATGAATACCTCATGAGTATAAATGGAAGTACAAGTACACACTGTCAGCTAAATGTACCTGAAGTATCAAAAGTAAAAGTACTCATAATGCTGAAAAATTAGTGTTTTATTGTTAGATACTGTCTTATTGTATATACTGTGTTATTAGTGCAGACGCAGTCATGTGTAATTAGCATTTTACTGTTGTAGTTTAAATATTTGGAATAATTTTGAGTACTGTTGGGTTGTTTGATGTACCACTGAATACTTCCCTCTGACGTGTAGTCACATAGAAGTATAAAGTAGCATAAAATCAAAATAGTCAAGTCAGCTATAAGTACCTCAGTACTTGAGTTCAAGTATTTAGTTACATTCTACTACTGGTGTACAAAGACTGCAGACTGTCGAGGATGTGTGTGTGCGTGTGTGTGTGTGTGTGTGTGTGTGTGTGTGTGTGTGTGTGTGTGTGTGTGTGTGTGTGTGCGCATGCTGTGGTGGGAAACACAGCAGTGTTTCCTGATCTTGATAGTTCTTAACAAGGGTGGAGTATCTGTGCGTGTGTGCGTGTGTGTGTGTGTGAGTGTGTGTGTGTGTTTATGTAGGGGTCTCATATCATCGTGGTGATCACTTCCAACAACAGAGGGAAGTGGTTCAGAGCAAAAGCCATTGTATCTCTAATGCTGTGTGTGTGTGTGTGTGTGTGTGTGTGTGTGTGTGTGTGAGTGTGTGTGTGTGTGTGTGTGTGTGTGTGTGTGTGTGTGTGTATGTGTGTGTGTGCTGTAAGCTAAAACATCATGGTGTCTCATCCCTCATCGGCCAAAACCGACGCTTCTTTTCACTCTTGTTATCCTATGTCCAGGATGCAGACTGACCCAAACCTGAAAATCCAGCCATAACTATCATCATCATCATCATCATCATCATCATCATCATCATCACTACATCTGAAATCAGATGGCTCACCACAGAGAAGCAGCTCCAGCCATCACATTAGAGATGAGTGTGACATACGTGTAGTTTAACTCAGTAAATTACTCATTTCGAATGACGCTGCAGCTCACAGGCTGTGTTACACAGTGTTAGTGTGTTTGGGTCTTAGCGGCTAACACCGCTCATGCTAACTACACAGTTATTCTGCTTCTCTTTGTTGCAAAGAAATCTGAACCATGACGTGCATTTTTTCCCAAGAAAAACTCATCTGCAACTTAACATTTAATTACTGTGACTGATTAAATGACTTTGTGTGTTTGCTTTTGTCTGCCTGTGTGCCTTTTTAATATGTGCGTGTGTCTGTGTGTGTGCGTGTGTGTGTGCAATCGTTGCAGTGTTGTGCTTGTACCCACATTAGTATTGGTTTTGTGCATATGTGTGCATATGTGCATATTTGTGTGTGTGACGGGCAGTGACAGGCGTAGGCTCTGCTACAATAAGAGCCTGTGTCGCTGCAGCAGGGGGCAGGAAGCACCATGAGGGGCAGAAAGAGGGCAGAGAGGGGCATGAAGTCGGGTCAAACACCCTGGGAGAGCAGGCCTGGGAAAACCATGGGAACAGAGGGGAGGGGTGAGGAGGAGAGGGGAGGACCACGTGCACACCAGAGTGCACGCTCAGATCTGTTCTAGGACTGATGGTGGCGTTTTTCCTACCTTCCCACAAACACCTGAACACACCATCCTCCAAGGGATGTAAGATTTTTTTTCAAAGACCCATTGATGCAAAGTTAAAGCTAACGAATGCTAGCTCTTCGCTAACGTTAGCTTAGCTGTCTAAAGAGTGTTTTGAATATTGGTCAAAGTCATTGGAGTTGCAAGTCTCCTCTGATACTTTCAGGTCTGTAAGCTACTTTTTAGAAGCTCGTTTAGAAGATGTTATCCACGAGCTCCACGCGTGAACAAAAACGCGTGATACCGATCTCTCGGTTTTGTGGCTGAGAGTGGACACAGTTCTGTGTTGCATCGGGGAGATAATCTTGAGTAAGCCTCCTCCGGCGGCTTGCGGACATCAGGTCTGAGGGCGACTATCAGGATGTGTGATCTCAGATGACCGGTCCCACTGGTAAACTCCACTCAACAATGACCGCCTCTCAGCAGCGCCAAAGAACAACACTCTTTCACTGTGGAAACTCACAATTATCCTTTTCTCTCTTCATCCACCGGCCTCTGTCCCTCCAACTCTCTCAGTCTTCCTTCCTTTCATTCATCGGTCAAGATGTTAATTCACTTAAAGTACGACTTAACGCACAAAGAAATCCCCTTCATTCTCTTCAGTGTCCACCACCATCAAAGCTCTTCTCGTGCTCTGTATTTATAGAAATTGATGGGAAACAAAGAAACAGGACTTTTCCGGTGTTTGTGTGTAATTTTTGTGTTTTGTGTGTCTTGTTGCAGTTTGCTTAAAGCCACATATGATGGCAAAGTTTTTCATTTTCATTGATTTCCTTTAAGTATTCAAACGAACAAACATATTTTTGAGATGTCACTGCCAACAAACATGTTGAAGATCTTCTGTTTTTCAGGTCAACAAACGCAAACATAGGCTTTTGTGTTTGTTAGCAGGGTAGGAGAGCAGGAGCGGTGACGTCAAAGACCAACCATTAATTTCACTGCACACGACCGCCTTCTAAGAACTGAAAACTCATTAAAAGCTTTTAACTGCCGAATCATCTCAGATGTGACCGTGAGTCAGAGAAATTGACTAAATAAAACAACGGCATCGTTGTCATTCAAGGGGGACCTTGGCAGGACAGTGAAAGAAGCCGTTCAAAGCCCTCAGATGACTGGCTCGTAAAGCAGGTTGTTAACCTCTCAAATGACGTCCACTTTAAGCTAGCTGAATGTTAGCGTGCATCGTTTTCTCAGCCGTTATCCACAGTGACTTTTGATAGATGTGAGTTTACATTAGCGTTAGCTAAAAGCACGGTGCGTCTCACGCAGACGGTATTCTGCCGTCCAGCGTGGTTTTAAACATGTTGCACTATTTACTTCTTTTAACTATTCAGCTAAATCTTTTTGTCAGGAAGTGGTGGAGACCAAACCAGTGCTAAAAGAGAGTGAAACCTGGCGTTCATCAAAACGTGACTCCTGTGAGACGATCATGTTGCTCTGCGTATGCTGGATGTGGACGTAGGCAGCTGTTTCCCAACACGTTCGCCATATAACTTTTGTGTTGTAGCGGTTTTTGAACTGAAAAATTAATAAAGAAGAAGCAGATTTTTTCAGAAGACGTCCGGATCATAGTGGTTTGATCAACATGCAAGTAGAGACACTCAGGCGATTAGTGTTCGTCTGTTAGCAGATAACCTTTGTCACCTATTTTACACCTGTTCTGTTGACTGACAACAGCTACATCGTGAATCTATCTGCATTAAAACTAAGACATTTAGCATCTCGCCTTCCGCTGTACTCCACCTGCCTTTTCCTCAACTGGTGAAATGTAAAAATATAAACGGTGGAGTCGCTGCAGTGAGCGATGTTTCTGAGAATCTGAGCTCTGGTCACATTGAAATATTATTGAAGCTGAAGGGACTTTCCCAGCAGCTCTCAGACATCACACACACACACACACACACACACACACACACACACACACACACACACACACACACACACGCACACACACACAAAGATAAAGTGCTGGGAGAGTTGGGGGAGTTGGATATCAGCTGACCGTGTGTGAGAGTGTGTGTCGTGGAGAGTCTAAGATGGGCGAGCAGGTCTTTCCCACACCCACTTTCTCTCTTTAGAATGTGCCACAAATGTCAACACACACACACACACACACACACACACACACACACACACACACACAGACTGTGGCCCCCCATCAGTGGAACGTGTGGGGTCAGGAGGCCACAAAGACCGGGTCACGTTCCCGCTGAAGAGGAGGCAGCCATCAGGACCAGGAGACTGACAGCACTGATCTGAGGTCTGCAGTTCAAGTTAAATCTAAGTTCTCAGGTTTGAAATGCTGTTAAACGTCATAATGGGAGCAAACTGAGACCAAAACGAATGTTTGTCGTGTTATTGGATCATAATTACCGAAGCATTCATGTGTTCATGACTTGCGTCAGGTAAAGGCGGAGCAGTGGCAGCGCGCTCTGTCACGACGCGGATGGAACGTGGACGCTACGGTGGAAATGAGGTGTTGCAGTCCTAAATGGTGCATGTGTGTGTTTTTATGCAGGCGGTAGCAGGAATGTGTGTGTCGTGTTGACTCGATAGAAGTGTTCAAGCCTCCTGAGGCGAGACTAATGCTGAACAGAACATCTGAGAGAGCAGTGGAGCTCTCACTGCAAACACCAGCTCTCACACATACTGACACGAAGAGAGGCCATTCGTGTTTTCAGTGACAGGTGGTGAAGATGATGAAGAACACGGCGGTTCAAGTCAAGTATAGTTCAGGCCATTATCACAAGAAAGGTTTGGAAGGACTTTAAGGGGCCACGACAACAACAGAAGTCAAGTAAAGGCTCTGAGGATGCTGATCAAAAGGATATGAAATTTTTTTTCTTGGCTGCCCTTCATGACCAAACACCTGCAAAACTAATGTTTTTCCATCAGCCTTTGCTGTACTGTATGTTTTATCCCATTAGCAAGTAATTAGCATGCTAAAACATTAAACTAAGGTGGTGAACATGGTAAACATTACACCTGTGTTAACATCAACATGCCATTATTGTCATTGTGAGCATGTTAGCTTAGCGATGACTGCATTTAGCTCAAGGCGCAGAGCTGCTAGCATGACTGCTAACATCAAACACCTGAAACACCAAAGTGTTTCAAAACCTACCTGATGTAGAAAGTTTGATTGAAAAAGTCTGATGGAAGCGTCTTGAGAGACTGACCTCCCAAGAAAAACAACAGCATCAGTCGTTTCAGCCGCTGCCGGAGAAATTATGACTTTTGTCAAGCGAAGGAGGAAACAGTGATGTTGTTCCAGAGCCGCAAAGTCCACAGAATGAGGAGGTCAGGGTGAATGGACGCGTCAACAATACATCCAAATTTAACTCAGGAGATTTATGTTTCCTACCAAAAGTCAGCGCTGGCCCCGTGACCTTAATGAAGTTATTCTAACCCAAACCACCTTCTGTCTCTAACCTGAACAGGCCGCTCAATTAGAAGTAAAGTGTCTTGTCTTTCAATTCAGAGGACTTGTTGGTTTTTGGATGAACTGTGACACATGTGGGACCTGCTTTTGTTTCATCAGAGGTACTGAACAGTACTCAGATCCTCAAATTTCAATATTTTTCTGGAGATTCAGCATCGGGAAGCTCATGTATCTCAACAACACAAAGCTTTGTTCCAACAGAAAGACGATCTACAATAAACTACTATGTCATGACTTTATGCCATCTCATGTGACACACAAGAGAACACACTCAGCAGTCCTCCTGTGGTTAAATAAAGACGTTATAACAGCGCTGTAAGCTGTGTGAATTTCCAGACGGGGTGTTGCCCCTGACAAGTTCAAACCAGAGAACAACTCTGAGCGAGAGAGATAAGAAACGACTGGAAGAAATCTACAGCACCTACAGCAATCAACACAACACAATAACCAAACAGCAACAATTTCATCCACATGAGTTTAAATCTAAGAGTTAAAAAAGGTGTGTGCATATGTGTGTGTATGGCTTAGGGTAGTTTCGGGGAGATGTTTCAGACTCCAGTTAAATTGGGGCAGCTGGTGCAACTGGGAACTGAGTCCCTGATTGGAAAACGGTTGATTTTTGGGTCAGTGATTAAAGGCACAATGTGTAAGAATTGTCCACCTGCTGAAGGTCCCTCCACGCAAATAGGGGGTAGCATAGCACCAGAGTAAAAGCTAACTGCTATCTATGGCTGTAGCCACTAGCGGGTGTTAGCCATTTAGCTCAGTTAGCCTTGCAGCTCATCTTAAACACTAAACCTTTAAGGTTAGGGTACGTCTCCATGCAAGGTCCCCAAAAGTGATGCAAATATGATTGTGTGTGTATGTTTGTGTGTGTGTGTGTGTGTGTGTGTGTGTGTGTGTGTGTGTGTGTGTGAGAAAGTTGAAGTCCAGATTGTGGAACATACTTGTCACCAACAACACCACCTCTCATCACACCTACAGTCTGTGAGTCTGTTAATACCAGGACACACATGCACACACACACACACACACACACACACGCATGTATACACGCACACGCTACAGACCCCCGAGGGTTCCCGTACGCTGCCAAGTGTGTGCTGACGTGTGTGCAGATTAGAGGCTCAGGCGTCTCTGATGCTCCTCCACCTCCTCCACTGCTGGAGCTCCTCCTCTTCTTCTCTCCTCGTCTTCTGATAAAATAAAGGGTTCTTCAGGAGCTGTTAGTACAGTTCTGCTCTCTTACACATGAAAAGGATCGTTTTCTGGTTTGGTATGAAATCATTTTTCTCCACAGTGTTTCTGTCTTCAGTATCTGACTGCTGCTGTTTGACTTAACCTTTATTTAGAGGAGAGCTTGAAGAAAGGTCAGAGGTCAAGTGAGCAGTGAAATGACTCTCAACACGTCTGAGCGATAACAGCAGCCTCCAGTTTCTTTGTGTGGATCATCCTCCAAACACCCTCTACCCAGGTTAAAAAACATAATACTTCAATTATACCTTTTGAAGAATGTACTAAGTACACTTTTTCAACTATACTTAAATGTACTGAAGGAGTCCCTGAGAACCATATACTTCAAATGTAGTGAAATTAAAGTACATTTTAATTAAGCAAGCTAACAGCGAACTGCAAAGGAACTGGAAATAAGTATAGTTTTCATAAGTACACTTTATTACTATTAAAAGTATTTATAATTTAATACACTTTTTAAAAGTACACTTAAGTAGAATTTATAATCCACTTATAATAAAGTACACTTTTTACAAGTACTTTGCAGTATCAGTATTCATTTTTAATACATTTAAGTACAATTTAATGACATCTATTTTGAAGTACAGTTTGTAAAAGTACAAGTCAAACATACTTTAAATTAAGCACAAAATGTGAAAGTGTACTTCTAATGATGTTTCTATAACTAAACTATATTTGTACTGCATTAAAGTGTACTACTTTTTGACCTGAGTACAAAGTTTGACATTAAAGTCTATTTGCCGCATCAAAGGCTGATTTGGAAACGGTTCAAAAACTGCAAAAAAACTTTCATTAAACTTTTTTATTTTTCAGTTTTTATCATCTCTGAGTTGAACGCCTGCATCTCATCAGGTTGTACAAACACACACAAACATCAGGCCACACACACACATTTGGCTCTTACCTCCCCATCGTGTCCTGATGGGAAACGCAGGTCAGGTGACAGGAAGGAAGTGGAGTAGCGCAGCACCTGCAGGTTGGTAGTACGACGCTCCCGGAGGACGTGTCTGCAGGTTTCCTTCATCACAACAATAGACCATTATGTCCTCAAACAACAGACATTCATACAGTCTGTGGGAGTGAATTAAAGGCTGGTGATAAACGTCGTAAATTTCTCTTCACCCCCCCCCCACCTCCCCCGACCACAAACACACACACACACACACACACACACACACACACACTCACACACTCTGACCTCCTCTTCACCCTCCAGTACGCAACAATTACTCCTATTATTGTTATAATTATCGATTCTGTGTCATGTTGTGATTCCACGTCATCACTTTTTTATCAGTTAAGTTTCATTTGCTCTGTTTGAAGCTGCTGTCGCCTCGTTAATGTTGAAGAAGATGTTTTTCACTATCAACATAATCTGTTTGTTTGGACAGCGCAGAAAAAAGCTGCAGTGATGTAGAGTTTAACTTTTACGACTTGAGGAGAGGCCCTCCGAAAACACTCAGGAGGTGCATCCAATCAACCGGAAAGAGAGATTTTTTTTTTTTTCTGAAGCAGGATCGCTTGGCTCTCGAGCAGTTTTGTCGTTCAGGTGTTTGGTTCAGTTCTGCAGGTGCGCGCTCATCTGATTGGACGGTTTTATCCGCACCGATCTGCTCGGACTTGCTTGGAGATCCTCCGGTGAAGCTCAGCACGGCAGATAAAGCCTGTCCACACCGAACACTTTACACCTAGTGGAGTCAAAATGTGTCCTCCACCGACTGAGCATGTTTCGGTTACTTCTTCTGTGTGTGTGTGTGTGTGTGTGTGTGTGTGTGTGGGACGTCCTGTGGGAACGAGGGGTTGAGCGGTGTGAGGTCTGAGGCGTCGTAGGGACGGACGGGCGGCGAGCACCGTCTAACTGAGAATAATACACCACTTCCTCCCATTCTCCCTCTCTCCAAACACACACACACACACACACACACACACACACACACACACACAGCTTCCAGTCATGTTCTCCTGTTCCAAAAGGATTTCCGACTCACGGCTTGGCGCTCCGGCCGAGCGTTCCCCGAGATATTAACCTCCTCACACACACACGCACACACACACACACACACACAGATATTCCTCCTTCAACACTCAGCGTTTCCTGCTATAGGATGGCCCTGCTTGTCCTCCGTGACCCCTGACACTAATAAACCTCTGATACCATCGACACACACACACACACACACACACACACACACACACACACTGCTCGAATAAATATGATTTTTATCAATGCAAACATGCTTGAATGTCACTTTCCTCCACTTCTGGTACTTTCCAGAAACACTCAGAAGCAGATTTACCTTCAGATCACGCAGACAGAAGATAAAATCGTGACTCATAGCATTACAAACAGTGTGTTTTAAACCTTCAAACGCAGGGATCAGTGGACGTCCTGGATCATATTTTAGAGGTAGACCAACACAGCTCTGTGTTTCGAGGCTGAAGTTCCTCCTCCAATAGTGTTCATGGTGCTGAACTTTAACACATCTGACCATCATAAATCCAGTGTTTTAGAGAAACGTTAGCATCTAGCTAAGAGAAGTTACTGTCCTCCAAAGTTGGACTCATATTAGTGTCAAATTCAGGAAACAGTCTGTGGATACAAAGAGGGAATTTCACGCTAAAAACACTGAAAGCTACCCACTTTATTTGTCTGACACAGACTGCAGAGGCCTCATATTCGCTTCAGCTCAACTCTAAAGATCGCATGTTTACACAGAACAAGGACTTACATTGAAATCACTCCAGGAAGGGATCCAGTACGAGCAAGAGGAGCGATAACAGCGACGGAAAACCCTTTCAAAGTACAAACGAGCGTGTCGAGCTAGATTTTAAGATATGACAGTGAGACTGTTCTTCAACCAACTGTGGTCATTAAAATCCTGCTAAAAACAGAAATATGTGTGTGTGTCATAACAAACAATAATATTAGGTTAGTTTTTAAGTGCACCATCCTCATCCATCGATCATATGGAGCGAACCACATGTCATATTGTTGAGAAATCCAAGCCTTGATTTTTAGTTATTAGCATATTTACTGACGTCAGTGGGATTTTGAATGAGGTCTTTACAGTTTCCCAGTAAGCCACACCAGTTAAGAAGCATGCACAGCGAGTAATGGGCTTTATGAGTGTGTTACTCATGTTTGACGAGTCCGTTTGAAAAATTGTTTATTGTTGTTTGTTCCAGCTCCTAAAAATAACACAAATTGAAAGTTTCTTGGACAAAGTGTAACCCGACACCAAGTGTTTAGAGCAGCAAATGTTCTGGTTTAGAGCTTTAATGAAGCCTACGATGTGTAGACGGACCCACTGTTGTGTTACAGCAATAATAATCTGAGCAGGAGTTCAGCCAATGAGAGGGTGCTGACAGGCCCATCTGAAGTTATACCAATGGATAAGTGGTGTGTGTGCATGAGTGTGTGTGTGTGTGTGTGTGTGTGTGTGTGCGTGAGTGTGTGTGTGTGTGTGTGCGTGTGTGTGAGAGCAGCTAAATTATAATTCCTGCATTAAATCCTTGTTGTACTGCAAAAAGATTAGCAGGTGTGAAAAGACAGCCGCCTCAGTGTGTGTGTGTGTGTGTGTGTGTGTGTGTGTGTGTGTGTGTGTGTGTGTGTGTGTGTGTCTGACCTCTCTCACACGATGATTGGGTTTCAGTGTGGGAACGTCTACACACACACTGTGTCAGTGTCTTTTTTCTATTTTCGGCTCTCTCTGCTTCTCCAGACTCACAAAGCGTTCCACTGCAGTCATGTGGGAATGATGACAGGATGCTAACCTAGCATGCTAACCTAGCATGTTTACATAACGCACTGTTAGCGGGTAACGTGACTTCAGTCACTGCTTCAGGAATGCTGGTGTTAAGTTATTAAGATTCATCCTCTGGGGAACATGAACGTCTGAATTTCATGTTCACCACCCTCCTAAACACCACTGCAGACCAAGTACACCTCCTCATGGCAGTGGTCTCACCCAGCAGGACGGTGTGCCCCCCCCCCACACTGCAAAACCTGCTCAGGAACGATGCGAGGACCATGACAAAGAGCTCACGGAGTTGATCCAGATTCTCCAGATCCCAGTCCGACCAAGCACCCGCAGGATGTGCCGGAACAAGTCCAACTGAGGCTCCACTCTGCTGCCAACATCCAGAGACCACAGGACACCCCCAGAGGTCCCGTGTCCATGCAGGGAAGGGGGTTTTGCCATTGTGGCTGCTGGGTGTATATAATAGAAGCATAAAACCTGTGTTTGAGTGCACACGGGCGCTGGCTGTGCAACATGGTGGACTCCATGGACCTGCTCCCTCTGTAGATACAAAGAGCTCATTCTAAGGTAGTGAAAACACAACGATTCTTATTTTCATGTTGTTGTACACTAATTAAAACATGAATATGAATATTATATTCCATTTCTGCCGATGGATCGTCCTAAATCCTGCACACTGGACCATTAGGGTACAGAATATGATGCTGCCTGCAGGGCTTCAGATTCAGACGAGTCATGTGGAGAATAAATCCAGTCTGTGAATGAATGAAATCAAAGTACTGTTCTGTAAAATAGACTAAAGAGTATCCTGACATTCATTCCACAGTTTCATGGAGTTTCACAGTATGAAAAGTAAATGTACCCGTGATGCAGTAAAATGTTCCTGGTCAATGTTTTACTGTTAAATATGATGTTTTACTGCTGTTTTGGATTAATATTACAGTCCAGTCTGAAAGCTGTTGCCTTATATAATGACTATTTTTTGACTATCAGAAGTGGCCTCATTCCCATGCGCGCACACACACACACACACACACACACACACACAGACACACACACACAGACACACACACACTGAACCAGACAGGCGGTATTATCAGGAGAGAAGGACCAGCCCTGCCGAGACTGCAAAAAACTTCCATCTCAAATTTGTGTTTGAGTGCACGTGGGCGGTTCCACTGTGTGTGTGTGTGTGTGTGTGTGTGTGTGTGTGTGTGTGTGTGTGTGTGTGTGTGTGTGTGTGGCTCCCAGGCTCCGTGGGAAAGCTCCAGCAGAGGGGTCACCAGTCCAGTCTGCAGCCGACACACGGGCCACCTGCCCCGGACTATTTCCCGGACACGCACCGCTGGAAAAAAGAACTCCTGGAAGCTTTTATACTGAAAGATTTTCTTTGACTGACTTCAGACACTAAAGACAGTGAGAGGGGAAGATTTGCATCATGTTTGTCAGCAGTTTCTTCCTTTGCTGAAGACTTCTTTTTCTGGAGGGATCATTAATCTCACATTCTGCGAGAGGAAAAACTTTCCGGGAAGGAAACTCACCTGAAACTCGAGCGTCTTTTGGATTAAATAGAAATCACTCAATATCTCCTTTAATATTCCTGTAAGAGCCTCTCACTCACAGTGCTTTGATAACAGTTTTAATGTCACTCCTGTAGCGACATTTATCCTCTAAAAATACATGAAAAGAGTCAGAAAAGCTGGTGTTTTTTTGTTCAAAGGGGAATAAACTTTGACAAACCTCCACCTCTCCTCCGGCGGAGCGACGCACAGCTCCCGCGCCGTCCCTGCACCATGAAGCGGCCGTGTGAGGACAGCAGCTCGGCAGAAAGCGACGTGGAGGAGACCATCGATGTGGGCAGTGAGAGCGTTTATCCCGGGTGAGTTAGGAGCGATTTCTTCATCGTATTTCCCAATGAAAAGCTGCAGCGGCTGATTATTAAATCTGTCCATAATATGTCAGAGTTTAAAGTCTTTATGTTGTTCATGCGTGAGAAAAGTCTGCAGAGCATCGCTTTTTTAAAAAAAATATTCAGATTATAACTCCCTTTTATTACAAATGTTAAAAGATGAAGCTGTAAGTATAATTTAATTTAGTCATTCCAAGATTTGAAGTCACCTGCTGCCCTTTGAAAAGCACATTATTTTATTTTAAGCTTCCTCAATATCCGTCTAACATGCAGCAGAGGCTGTTTTCATCTTGTAAATTAAAGTTAATCAACAATCAGTGACATTAACACTTCGAGTTAAACTGCAGTATTAGTACCAGGACAGTGTATTTATTCACATTTATCAACAGTTAAAGTCTAAATAATGGCTTCATGTGATTATTATATATGTTATTATTAGACAGTTATTACTGATGAACGAGTGAATGAGGTGGAGCTCATTTTGATTTACATGCTGTTTGGCAGCTGAAACTATAATATGAATCATGTTATAAACTAATGTGAAATAGGTTTTATTTATTATTAAAAATAATAAACTGCAGTGAAACTCCACAGCTGCAGGGAACATCTGGATGTGATCGCACAAAACACATTAACAGACAAAGAAATGATCCAGAAGTTCTATATTTGTGCTTGAAAACTTAGTTTTTTCTACAATATCCTGCACGACATTTGTCCCCAGACTAACTGTACACATTTGAAGTACTGAAAATAAAAGTTTTCTCCATTTTTCTTAAAGTCAGCTGCAGCTCAAACACGTCTTTTTAATGTACTGATTCAGTTGCTGTTCTACTTTTCAGGCACATGAAGGCCTCCTTTATAAGATGTGGATCACCGACCACGACCACTCAAGTGATGGCGAGGAAGAAGCGCAGAGGGGTAAAGTTACTGTGCCAGTTTTAAATCATGGATGTACAGTTCAGGGACAGTTTGAGCTTTTCATTCTCTCCTTCAATATGTCAGATCATCGAGAAGAGACGCAGAGACAGAATCAACAACAGCCTGTCGGAGCTACGGAGGCTCGTCCCCACAGCGTTTGAGAAGCAGGTGAGAATCTGTTTGTCTCCACGGAACCAGCACAGAGGTCCATCGGGGTTCTCACAGGGTCCAGCAGAACCAGTAAACAGACGCCTCACTCCTCACTGTTCAACCGCGAGCTAACGAGCTCACCAGCACAAACGCTGACAGGAAGAAGTTGACACGAGGCGCATTTGTCTGCAAACCTGCAAAGAGCAGTTCATCAAACCTGGATGGAAAAAGCAGCTAATAAGCTACAATAATAATAATTATTATTAGTATGATAATAAACTTTAGCTGTATTTCATCTTTCATATGAAAAACGCAGCCTGAAGTGCTTTAAAACAAAGAAATTACATGCACCAAGTGCTTCTCATAAAAACAGTGGCTCTCCCTCAAAGATCAGCGCAGTCGAGGCGGTTTGTTGCTGGTCAGCAGCACAAATTCACAGGTTTACTCAAAGCGGGAGAATCCATTCACTGCAGCGTTTATCATGACTTCCACAGCTTTAAATAGTGACATTTAGGCTTCTCCTCATTCTAATAAGCACACCTGTCTGATTCACCATTGCGTTCACCTGTGTGGTCTCACTCACTCTGATCACTCAGAGGTTTGTTCACCTGCGGCCTTCACAGCAGATCCACGACTCAAGCAAACCAGCTCAGTGGAAGAGATTTCAAAATGTGCTTAAAATTCAATATAAAATAAACAGATGTTGAAAGTATTGAACTGAGCTCCACTGCCCTGATTACTTCAGACTAAACTCATCTTTGTGGTTTGTGGTCACGGTTTGCTTGAAATTGTGAATTTTGTGAAATGATGACATGATGTGACACAATCAGACCAACAAGGTGGTGCATCAAGGTGGTGTTCAGGTGCATCGTACGTTCAGCTTCTGCTTTGTTTTATCAGGGCTCAGCTAAACTGGAGAAGGCGGAGATTCTGCAGATGACTGTGGACCATCTGAAGCTGCTGCAGGCCACGGGGGGGAAAGGTAACGGGGACGTGTCTGCCGCCCGGAAATGAAAACCACATCAGAGCTCCGCCGAAAGTTCTGTCGAAGCTTTTTGAAAGCTTTCAAAGTGCTCGTGCAGCGTTGTCAAAGTTCAGAAGTCCAGTATCAGCGAGTCCCGTTCGCTCGAGTCCTCAGGTCAAACTAGCGCTGACACTGACTCATTCAGAGCACCTGTGTTAAAGATCTGCAGGCTGAACTAAGCCTTAGACGTGTAGACCACCAGGACTCGAGGACTTGGACCAAACCAGCATACTGCTGCATGTAAAGCAGGGCCGCTAACAGCTGGAGGACACATGACAGATGACAGTGACAGTGTGAGTTCTGGTGCTCGTCGTGGTTCAGCTCAGACTCCTGAAAAGGTAGTTGTCCCACAAACTGACGAGGCCAAAGCGACTGTTGACTTCTGTCAGGTCTCCATGATGCATTCAGGTGCAGCTTTTAACAGAGGACGTGTCAGTGCTCGCTCTTTGAAGTCGGAGCATCAGTGTGGACATGATGTCAGTCAAACACTCGGTTTGAATCGTGTGTGTGTGTGTGTGTGTGTGTGTGTGTGTGTGTGTGTGACAGAGGGAGGTGGCGAGTCCATGGGAAAATGCTGCAGGGATAAAAGCACCACTTGACCCCGAGCAGCGCTGTTTGCTTTCATAAAGCCAGCGGCTGGGGGGAGGACGCGTGAGGGAGGGGGAGAGGAGGTGAGGGTCAGTGTCGGCTGCGTTCACAGGCCGTCTCTCTGCAGCGTCTGTTTGGGTTCACCAGCGGCAGCAGCGCGTAGAGTCAGACAGAGCAAACAGTCAGCTGATCGCAGCAGGAAACATCCACCGTCACAAGTCAGACGTGAACACGGTGAAGCAGATCAATTCGCTGATGTTCAGAAAGCAGGTGAAGAAATCTGACTGAGGCCGGTTTGACCACGTTTTATGTTCTTCACTGCTGCTCTTAAATTAGGTGTTTATTGAGGTGTTGGTTCCTGAGGTTGTGGTTTGCAGCTGTGGTGAAGCTGCACCGGCCTTGTTGAGGTGCAGCTGTGACTGTTGTGAATTAAAGTTTTTGAGTAGTTTTAATCAGCCCGTCTTAATGGAACTTAGAACACGGTATTTCGCCCTCTCTCTGTCTGCAGGGTATTTCGATGCTCACGCTCTGGCCCTGGACTTCCTGTCTCTGGGTTTCCGGGAGTGTGTGACGGAGGTTTCCCGCTACCTGAGCGCCGTCGAAGGCCTGGACTCCGGCGACCCGCTGCGCTCCCGCCTCCTCTCCCACCTCACCTCCTGCGCCTCGCAGCGTGACGCCGCCGCCCTCACCCTGACCTCCCATTCGCCACATCACCAGCACCACCACCAGCAGCCTCACCCTTTACCTCACCCCTTCCACCCCCACCACTGGGCTGCTGCGGCCGCCGCCGTCGCCACCGCGGCTGCGTTTCGGCCTCTGCCGTACGGACTGAGCGGGCTTTCTGTTTCAGAAGCTGGAGGAGGTGGAGCTCCCCAGAGGCTGGCGGAGTTGTCACAACGCAGCTCAGCCTCCTCCTTTTCCTCCTATGCAGACTCCACCACCTCCTCCTCTCCTTCCTCCTCCTCCTCTTCTTCCTCGTCTCTCATGCTCCCCTGTGGCCCCTCTCCTCTCTCCACCTCCCTCCTCTCCTTCTCAGCATCGTTTCCCATCACTCTCCACGGAGGGTTCCCCATCGTTCCTCCCTCCTCCTTCATCTCCACCACTGCTACCACCAGCCCTCCCATCTCCTCTTCCTCCTCCTCCTCCTCCTCCTCGTCCTCCCAGACTCCTCACAGCAGCAGCAGTAAACCCTACAGGCCGTGGGGGACTGAGGTCGGAGCCTTCTGACCGTTTGACTGATTTCGCTGCAGACTAACATCTGACCTGCTGACTGTTTTAACAGCCTGGAAACACTTCGACCACCAATGAACAAAACACTTAACACTTGACCCAAACGACTCGTTCTATTAACTCTTAACCTTTGAGGTGTTTTTGATTGTTTTCCACCTGCTGATTTCACAAAGTGACCAGTTACTCAACTGTGACCTCTCAAGACTCCAACTGTGTGATGTGGTCTGCTGACACAACGGCTGAGTTCGATGTGTCTCATCGTTGGAAAGCTTGTGATTTGATTGGTGCAAACCATTTCAACAGCACATGATACCAACGGCAACAACAAGGAAACATTTATGAAATTCAGGCAACTCACTGATGAAGCAATCATAGTAATACACTGATCAATAACAAGGAGAATACAGTAATCCATTGAAATTTCTATTTGCCAATCTCGCAAGCATGTAGTCGTAGAAGAGATGTTGGTTTCAAAATGGCCGCTGTGCTCAGACTTTTCTCACTTTTTCCAATGAGGATCGTCACGTCATGTCCACAGCCAACAATAGCCAACCAGAGCCTGCGTCCAAAGCAAGTGCCTCACTCTCTTCTTTCCTGCAAAGATGGAGCTGCTTCACATAGTCAGTGAAATTCAGAAAATGAATATAAATACACATGTTTATTGAGATAAATGTAGTAAATGGCCTTCCTTCTGAAGAACGCCCTGACATACTGTGAGATAAACATGTAAAATACTCTGTTTCTGTGGTATTGGTATTCATTTTATTGAGCTTGGACCAGGTTACGGTTTCATGCTGTTCTGTCCAGCTGATCAGGCCCAGATAAAATCATCTGCAGGCATCTGTATGAAACTATTTATATGTATTCAGGCAGAAATCAAAGCCTTCTATTTCAGTGTGTTCAAACCTCTTCATACAGGAAAGGGAAGGAGCTTTAACATGTTTGACTGAGTTCAACTGATGTGTTGATTTAGATTTACTCCACTTTTGATCCCTGTCTACTGGTCCTCTGAATATTGTAAACCAAAGTTTGCCTCTGAGATAATCAATTCACCGACGTTTAACCCGACTAACCAGAAGGACGCTGTTGAAGAGAAACTATTAACTGAGAATGAAATGGTTTTCAAACTGGACCACTGCAGACCTGCCAAAACCAGTTCAGTCTCAGACGTGTGTGTCCAGCGTGGTGTCGAGCAGCATCAACAGATTTGATTGTCTGTGGTTTACATGTGAACTGTCACCGAATCAAAGCTGATTTGCTGTGTTTTTACGAATAAATAAAGATGAAGTAACAATGTCGGTGCAGTCATGAAACACGAACACGAAGCATTGAGACGCTGAGAGGTTTCATCTGAGAGTATTTGAAATCATTAGTCCTGCTCTTACGTTCTGAACAAGAGTCTCAATTCTAAAATTATTGAAGCACCACAGCAGTTTGTTTGTAGGTTTTATCCCTTAAAGGAAAAATTCAACAAAACACACAAATTTGCTCACTTGCTAAACTTACTGATCCATACCAGTATCATGTCCGAGTGTTTTTTAGGGTGTTTAGCTTAGCGTAAAGGGTGAAAACAGGGGCAAACAGCTAGCCTAGCTCTGTCCACATGTTTTGTGTTGATGAGGTGTTGGTAGATGTATTCTCTGTATTTGTTTCCTGTCTTTAGGCTGCAGTCTCTTTCTCTGAGAAATGATGTATATGTACAACTGATCTGCATTCACAATTTAGTAACTGCTGCCTGGATTATTTTCAGAGTCAACGTTTGTTGCGGTGAATGAAACATGACTTTTTCTGTACTTCGGTGGAGTTACTGGTTGGAGGTCGGGGTGGATGGGAGCTGCTCAGTGCAGGTCTGTGAGACCAGAATCAGGGTTCACGTCCACACTGTGGTCAGGTTTAGGCAACAGAAGCACTTTGGTTCAGGTTCGGGAAAGATCCTGATTGCTGCTGACTTGAAGTGCTGCCTGTGCCTGAGCAGAACCATGAAGAAGCAGAATAAGGCTGTACTCACTACGAGCGCACGGTGCATCGCTTCATCGCCTGGTCCGGTGGAAAACAGTTGAAATATGTTGTCAGAATCAACATTTTTTGCAATTTGCCCGGTACGTTAATGAACAAAACAAAGTGTTTTTCACCTCTTTGACTTTGACGTCTCTTCACATCCCAACAGCAATCAATAAAGAACGTGCTGTGAAAAAGAAAACTGGTATCTGTGGCTGTTACAGGCTGTAATAAACCCATCCAATCATTTCACTGGAGGGCCGACCTGCTCGTCTACGTACCTTCCTACCTGCCCGTGAGCTCGCTGTGCGTGACCGAAATCTTCCACCGAGCAAAGCAGATATTTTATTTTCCTGAAGCTATCGTGAGCTCGTCGCACAAGAATGCAGCTGCACCTCCACCTCCAACAGCCTTCGCTGCTCAACAAAGGAAGAAAAGACAGACGGACGCAGAAGAGGTCAAACCAGAGTGAACGTCGGTTTGGCTTTGGACCGACGGCGAGCTGGAGGGCCTGAAGACCAACGCCATGGGAGCTGCGCTGGACAGGTCATCGTCTGGTTCGTCTGGTTTTGCCATGTTTGCAGTTGTTCGTTCTCATGAAGCGAAGTGTTTCCTTACATGTTAATGATGTCATCCCCGGCGCTCTCTGGTGGACTCGACCTCGAGCAGCGACCAGGAGGTGTAGGGGGACGTGATGGGATACTTTTCGCTTGGATACCTTTAAAATGTAGCTGCTGTGATTACCCAGACTGCACTCCCAAGTTGGGAAAGTATTACAGAATCACACACACACACACACACACACACACACACACACAGGCTTGCTAATCCACTCCTTCTTTGCCTTCATCTTGCAGTTGATTTACACACTAAAATCACTGCTGCACCCGTTAAATCCTCCCAGAGAAGAAAACGGCGTCATTTCCAGCTGAATGGAGGATTAAAGGCTGACAGGCCTGGGAACAGCTCCGCGGGCCGTAAATCCGCCCCGGTCAGCCGACACGGTTCTCACGCCGGGACGCCGCTTTGAAGTGACCGGCGGTAAATTGGGTGACATGAGCCGGTCAGCACTTTACATCCAGAATCACAGAGAGGCCAAACAGGCCAGACACGAGGAGGACAGGAAGCGTCCGAGGAGACGCTGAAGCCAGAGGACGTCCACTGACGGACGCTGTTAGAGTCCAGAGGACATGAATACTGTGTTTGTCTGAGAACAACCAGCTCCTGGAAACACACTGGAAAGCAGTTTCCTTTTAACCATCTAACACATGCTACTGTTGTACACATTGTACACAGTATGTACTACAGTAATGTTTCACCTCGTGTTTCTGCTGTTTGTGTACAATAAGGCAGGAAGTGATGCAATGCGTCCATCAAGCGGCTGCTGTTAATTTAGCTTTACTCACAGGAAGCTAAATGTTTTATTTAGATTTTTAATGTTTTTATTTAACTTTTGCAGCTGCTATGTCTTCTTCTACTTCCTTTCTGCGTTGCATTGTGGGAGAATTTCACGCACCAGCAGCAAAAAACGTGACGGACCTTTAGGAGCCGGGACAGTTTGTCTCCGGGTCATCAGAAATACTTGGTTGTACTTTGGTTGTTACTGCTTCTGAACCTTTTTTTTTTCTGTTGCTGTGTATTTGTGACATTTTTTCTGTTGTCTGTTGTTTCATATGCAGAGTCAGGTGATTTTTGGTTATTTGATTACATTGAATTTTCCAAAATAAAGTTGTGTTTCATCAAAATACCACAGAGTAACACACAGAAGACCTGCAGCAGCCTTGAGGAGTACTGGTTGGTGTATAATAGAGTTTATACCTGTGAAGGTGGAGGCATCAGGGCAACATTTTAATTTGTCCAATGATTTATCATCTTTACATGTTTCAGCTCATCAACACTGCAGCAGACTGTCGACAGAGTCAAAGAAGCAGCGACTGCTTTCTGTTTCCTGTTTTTTTATTTTCTCATTTTTCAGGAAAGGAGGAACAGCAGAGCAACAGAACAAGAGAAGGAAATGTGAACCAGGAGCTGGACTGAGTGTGTGTGAGCGTCAAAGGTGTGTCATGTAAACAAAGTCTTCGTCCGTCTCCTCGCTGTTAGCCCTGAGCGTCCCCGTGGGCTCTGCTTTAAGGGGACATTAAGGACACCATGTGGTTCGGACTTAAAATCTCGATCCAGTAGCCGTCAGGATCCTGAATGAAGGCCAGATCCTTCATTTTACCTGTGAGGAGACATGACGGTGAACTTCTTAGAGGAACACTGCACTGATTCAGATTTAACACCACGACCCACAACCAGCAGACGGCCAGCTGGACCTGAGCGCCACCTCCTGGCTGGAACTGATGCTGAGCAGCAACACGAGAGCGACGTGGAGACATTTCTTTCAAATATCACAGTAAGACGCTGAAGACTTCAAACGTTTGCTCTTCAGTAATCTAATGACTGTAGATGGGAGAGTACAACAGTCACAGGGGACACTTTACTGCATGGAGTACTTTTACTCTGAATACTTTAAATACATTTTCCAGATTATACTTAGATGTTTTTACTCAAGTAACTTTTTAAGAGTAGTAGTAGTAAGAGTACTTTTACTTCAGTAAATGATCTGAATACTTCCGCTGCTCTGTGAGCAGGTGTTGTAAAACTTGTGCCAGTGTTTTATTTAACTTTATTTATTTAATATGTGGGGTTTTTTTAATGGGATTTTCTTCACACGTAGAAGAACAACAGAGAGTGACGCCTCAGAACTCACCTGAGTCTGGTTTCTTGACAAACTTCACTTGTTGCTCTTCAAATAATTTGCAGGCAGCGTGAAGATCAGGAACAGCAATGCCAATATGACCTGCAATGACAGCGCGGGTTACACACACACACACACACACACACACACGTAAAGAACACAAGCGTAGCTGCTTCCTGCTTCACTTTTTCTCTCAGCTCATCTTGAACACAAGCAATAGGCTTAAAATCAGTTAATTACAGTGAAAAGTGACGATGAAATCTACGTGAGCTCAGTCAAAGTTCTCACCGAATCCTCGCGGCAGGTTGTTCCCGTTGTGGTAGCACAGACTTTCATCTGACTCTGAGCCCCAGTTACTGACACACAGAGAAGGGACACTGATGAAAACACAGACGCTGGTGGTCGTCCTGCAGATGAAACGCCTCGTCGCGTCATCATACGTACTGAGTGAGCTCTATGGTGGCCCGACGGGAGAAGGTCCACGCCGTCCTCTCTTTGATGTCGGCCGGGATGTCCGACTTCTCCTCGTAACCCAGGAAGTAGAGGGTGAAACGCATCGAAGGGAAGTCGATTTTCTGGAGCAAGCTGGAAACCCGAGAGGAGCCCGGCGGTTAACGGCGTGCACAGAGTTTGAATCAGATTTACCTGGACAGGTTCAGCGTCAGACTCACGTCATGCCCAGGATCCGAGTGTAGAAGTCTAAGGACTTTGCTGGATCTTTGACCCTCAGCATCGTCTGCTGCATCATGTAGTCCTGCAAACGGCAAAGAGAGCTCTTTAAAGCTGCACTCATCAACATGTTATTTAAAAAAAGCCGTTTGAGGGAAGAAACTGACGGATTTTCATCACCAGCTCTGCAGCTCTGAGCAGCGTTTCAGCCGCTTTCAGCTCATAGTTTTGGTTTTGCAGCTTATTTACTGTCTGATTCAGCCTCAGCAGGACGATTAAAACAACCTTCATCAGATTCAGATTATCAATACAAAACATATCAACTAATAAATTCTGATGTATTTCTGTAATTCGTTCTACACTGCAGTACTTAAAGTACTTTAAACCTTCACCAGCAACATATTAATTATAACCCAATAATACGATATTCATTGTCCTGAAAGGGGCCATTCTGCTAACTTTTGATTTAATACTTATACTTTTGTACTTTTGCTGAAGTAAACATTTGAATCCAGAACCATTATTTTGCGTATTTCCACACTGTTGTACCGGTACATGTACTTAAGCAGAAGGTGTGATCTCAGATTTCTGTCTCAGCACTTTGATAACAGATCAACGATCAACTGTCTAAATTTAACAATTCAGCAGCAGAAACTGTTCAGAGAAACTCTCCCACTGAGCAAAGCTGACTGATCCACCGCCCACTGAAAGGCCTCTCTGGATCATCCAGGACTCTCCGTCTGGAAAGACGAGTTGTCGTTGAGTTCTTTGAATGTCACCTGAGGCTTCAGCAGAGCTCGATCTTGGCACATGAAACTAAAGCTCCTGACGTGGATGCCAGGAGAACCAGAGTCTAACTGAACACCTGAACGCTCCTCACAGCGGAGGCTCCTGCAGCTCTGAAGACGTCCTGTGTGAAGTGTCAGCGCGGCCGACAGGCAGCTGCAGGTCTGCAGTCACAGATCAATTACTGCCAACAGGTTTGACTGCATTGCAGCCTCCCCACGCCGCCCGGCTCCTCTGCCCCAGCAGGGAATTAAAGCAAACCCCCCGAAATGAGACGTGAAAGAAGGTCACCTTGGTGATGGGGTCTCCTTCTTTGCAGGCAGCGGACACGGCGTCGTTCGACAGTCCTCCTCGACCCTCCATGGCGCTCATCAGACTGACTGACCCTTCAGGTTCCTCCACCAGCGCCTTCGCTGTGCTGCCTTCAGGTGCTGCTCGTTCATTGTGCCTCTGAGATGTGATATGATGCTTCAAAGGTTTTTGAGTTGCTGGTTGTTGTTTAGTTTTAGGGATCAGAGTTAAATTATGAAAACCTAAATGAGTGAATCATTCATGTCTTCATCTTATGTTTACTTTCATTTGTCTTAAACATGAAGCAGCTTTGAGGCTCCTGACAAACGTGTAACATTAAAGGATCAGTCAGTTATTTTTTATTCCTTCATTCGTGCATTGATGTTGTATTTCATAGAACTGAATTTGATTTTATTTGTTCTTAAATAGAAACTGGTTGTAAAATGTCATATAGAAATAAATTTACTTCTGTTATTGCTGCTTTTATTAATTGTACTAATACAACTAATGTTACTGTGTCATTAACGATAAACTGACTAAAGTGCTCAATACAAAAAGATCTTTAGTTTTCTCAGTTTAACAGCATGGTTCTCGTGTCTTTAGAAGAGATTTTTCTTTTTATGATGATTTTTTTATTACCGCTCACCAAATAACGAAATCAACTTAGGGAAGTTTGTTATGTTCAGAAGTTAAACTGGTGTGTGTCAGTTTCCTTTTGAAACAAGATACGTTAACAGGAGCATGAAAAGCAGCTCAGATATCACAGAGATTTCGCCAGTTTAGAGATTTCTGACAGAACCTGAAGGCAGCAGACGTTTTGTTCCCAGCCAGGTGTTTCTGCTGAGGGGCGTGGTCACAGGACAGCTGCTGCCTTCAGGTCCTGGCCGAGCTGCGGTGAACGCCCACAGCATTCCCACGACACGCCGCCGAGCAGACTGACTGAGGGGGAAGTTAAATTCCAAAAACAAGATATTTACACGCTCCACAGAGCGCGAACGAATGAGGAAACATCTCTGGAACATCAAACCACAGTCAGCGTCTGTTCTCCAAGAACAAAGACAGAACGAGCTGAGAGAACAGCACTGAAAGTTAAACGAAGTCTGGCAACATTAGCACCGATTAGCATCAAAGGTTTTACTGTCCAATAGATTAATTCTGATTGAGAAGATGACCCGGAGCTTATTATGTAACCAGCTTGTTTGTCAACATCAGTTTTAAGATGAACGTGTTTGTGGTAAACCCTCGGGGCGGTGGACGATCTTGTAAACATACAGGTAGAAAAATGCAGTTAAGCTGAGCTGCAGGTCTGAACAGGTAACAGATCAGAGGTGAGAGGATGAGTGGGCATACATGGAGTCTACTGATCAGGTGATGAGTGCAGCTTTAAAGGCACGTCTCTGCTGCCATCTGGTGGTCGTATCAAGTATGACGCAGGCGCCGGTTGTATTTTAGACTATTTTATCGTTGATTCAGTGATAAAGAAAGCTGTGATCACTCTGACATGTGGGAAACTCTTTAGTGTTCCTGTGAATTATCAACATTTCAAGTCTTTCAACAGTGAAAAAACATTTTAAAAAAAGGCAAAATCATCGTCTCAGCCTCCCGTTTATGGAAAGTGTGAATATAAAATCAGTCTTTTAAAAAACAGTAATTCTTAAATAGTTTTTGCATGTTATGGAGGCTCAACACAAATTTTATTCTTTACCAAAGAACATCAGTCATCACTCCCGGGACAATTTGGAAGCAAAATGAAAGTAGAAAAGCAACTAAAAGTATTTACATTTTTCTGTATGTACAGATTCTGATCAGGAGCTCAACTCGTCCTCCGGGGACCTTTCACCAAACCTCTCGTTTTCAGACGAAGGCAGCGCGGCGCCGTCATCTCCGAGCCGCCTTGTGGCTCTCCAGCAGCAGGACCACCAGGCGGCTCTTCAGCGTGGCCAGCTTGCTGCTGTAGTTCTGCTGCAGGACGGACGCCAGCTGGCAGCGGAGGCTCCGGAGGCTCGGCGGCGAGTCGCAGTCGGGCACGTTCAGCAGAGTGTGGAAGAAGTGCTGCCACAGGTCGCTGTGGGGGTTCCTGTGGAGTCAGACAGGAGACCCTGATACACTGACGCGGCCAGCTTCTTCACCTGACCCAGTTCTGATCCACTTCACTGTGGCAGACCAGGACCGAGGATGAATCGATTTTAGACCGACATTCACACTAATCATCTAATCATCAACGCTCTGCCATGAAGAAACACGACAAGCTGCACCAGAGACATGAACCCTCTTTGGACGCATTACCTTCTGAATGCGCCGTTTGTCCTCCACACGCCGCCTTCGTTCGTGACCTGCATGTACGTCCCAAACAGCATGCAGTACACAGTCCCTGCTATCCCAAAGTAATCCGTCTAAACACACACACACACGGGCAACATACAGGACAGCAGACACAGTGAGACCGTTAAAAGAAACCTGCCTTCAATGGTGTTTTAACTTAAGGATAATTCTCTGAATGTCACTACTGTTTCTGCACTAATACAGAACGTGTGACTCCTCTCCGGTTACAGGAGCGGACTGCGTGCGCTCACCTGATAGTTCCAGGGTTTCCCGCTGAGCATCTCGGTACACTGGAAGCCTGAGGTCATACACCTGGAGGTGAAAGCAGTGCCTTCTGGGAAAAGCTCCATGTCGATGCTCTGTCCGAGGTCGATGAGGACGAGGCCGTGGTCCACGTTCTCTGCATCGAAACACTTGTTCTCCAAGAACCTGGAACACAACAGCAGCGATGAGGAAAACCATAAAACTTCACAGCATTGACAGTAATGCGCATGTCGATGAACGTGGTTGTTGGCTGTTACCGCTCTCCGAGCAGGAAGTTGTCAGGCTTGATGTCGGCGTGGATGACACGGATGCTGTGCAGCTGCTCCACCATGTTCAGGATGCAGATGGCGAAGTACATGACGAGAGGCTGAGGCATCACTTTGTCACTCAGGGTTTTAAAGATGTTCACTGCGTTCTGAGAGAGGAGTCAAAGGTTCAGGACTCGACAGACAGAAGATGGCGTTCGTGTTCTTGTCTCTGATGCGAACCTACCAGCAGAGTGCCGTAGTTGTGAAGCTCGCCGAGCAGCACGCTCCCGTTGTGGAAGAGGTGAGCGGAGCGAATGCTGCTGTAGAGGTGACGGACGCCGGGCTGCAGCCGAGCGTCCAGCTGAGTGTTGATGTAAAACTCCCAGGGGTTGGCGGGCTTCTGAACCTGCAGTGACCATTATAAAGACAAAGATGAGGAGTGAGATATTCACTGGGAACATGAAGCAAACACCTCGTGGGTCTTCATCTGCAAACGCCACCATCTTACCTTTAACACCATCCTCTCTGAGGTCATGGGGTCAGTCGCCTGGAAGACCGTCGCAAAAGCGCCTTTTCCGAGGATGCAGTCGACTCGCAGGGACGCTTTTCCTGCCGGGAGGAAAAGATTTTCAATTCAGCGTCTTCTGGTTTTCTTCACTTCGCCTCAGCTCAGTGACAGCTTTGGTACGTTTGGAATCAAACCAGAAAACCTGAGTATTCAAGGGTCTGGCTGAGCTCACTGAGCAGCAAACACACAAGAATAAACCACATGAAACGAATTTTTGGATAGAATATAGTTGGCTGCTCTGTGGGAGTGTTCAAGCCCCTCTAAAATGGCGCCCTAATGACAGCTGCAGCTCGCCTTCTTACCCATGCTGATGGTGATCTTGGGGCTGATGTTGGGCACGTTGCACTGCCAGGTGATGCAGCGGGGGTGGGAGGTGAGAGGTGGTGTGAGCGCTGACAGCAGATTAGAGATCAGCTCCTCATCCCAGGGGTCCGACAGCAGCTGGGCCGCGGCTGTCCTGGCTGGTGTTGCTGCGTTCATGGACACGTCGGCGCCCGGCCTGAGTCCTCTGTCTGGACTCATCATGGGCTCGTCTGCGGCGCTGAACTGGCGCAGCTGCACCGGGCTCATGGGCACGTCGGCACAGAGCCGGGGCTGTTCTGGACTCATGAGGATGTCCCGGCTCTTGTTGGGGACGACCTCCCCTTTCTTGTGCAGACGGGGACTCAGGAAGGCGTCCAGGTCTGGCTCGACCAGGGCCTCTGGGCTTCTGATGGCCAGCCAGTCCGGGTTTAGAGCACACTCTGGGCTCATGGGGACATCGCAGACTGGTTTCTGGGCTCGTTCTGGACTCGCAGGGTTGTTGAAATCTTCCATGATTGTAAAGGGTTCCGCTTTGGGTCTGACTGAACTCTCGGGCTGCCGTGAGATCAGGGACGCTGGTTTTGGAGGCTGCTCTGGACTCGAGTACACTTCCCAGCCGGGCGCAGTGGTCCTGTGGACGGAGGAGTTGGTGGGACAGATGGTCTGGTCTCTGAAGGAGAGCGCAGCAGGAGGGGGAGGCTGCACCATGGTGGAGGAGGAGGAGGTCAGGCAGAGCTGGGCTGAGGCGAGACCTTCGCCGACGATGGTGCCGTGTCTCTCAGAGGAAGACACAAACTGACTGACGGCCGTTTCTGAGAGCTTCTCATCGGACGAACTCTGCTCCATGATGGGGCTGCGGGGGGGCGACAGAGGACACAGACAGACAGAGACGCTTTTACTTCAACTGCAGGCTATTGGCAAAACAAATGATATACAGGAAATAAAACCGGACCAAAGATCACATTTAAAATTATTTCCACAAGGAAATCAGTCATTCGGCTTTTCAGAGGTCGTCTAATGTCTGTACGTTTTTGCTGATACTCTGAATCACCATCATTACCTGAGATTTGTCGGCTGGCGTCTGATGAAAGCCTCGTCATCGCCATCACCTCCGTCGCAGTTGTTCTCTGGAGTTGAAAAAAGTATTATTTTTCAATCATGCTCCCAAAACTGAAGGAGTAAGAGCGCGACTGTTGTGTCTGACAGAAAAGGATATCGGTCATAATGAAGTGTGTGTGTGTGTGTGTGTGTGTACCTTTGTCCTGGAAAAAGTTGGTGCTGGAAGGCGTTTTGTGTGTGAACGGGGTGGAGACAAACTGAGCCAGCATGGCAAAGTCTGTGGTGCTGTTGGGACACGCAGCCAGCGAGTTCAGGGAGTTGTAGCGAGCGCCCCACATGGTGCTTTCATCCGGCATCAGATCCGAGGGAGTCTCCTGATCAGCAGACGGACAGTTAGAAAAACACACAGCAACTACAATAAAATTACTTTGGCCTGGATCAGAAAACACGACACGACGCCTCATTGTCGACATGACGCCAGTAATTCATAAGCTCAGAGTGGGTTGTTGACATGAAGTTAAAGGTTGGTGGTGATGGTGTTTGTGAAAAGGTGACGAAAACAAGTCGTGTTGAACTTTTTCATTCTGTTTTCTTCACACTCACGTTGGACTTGTTCGACACTTGGATTTCGGCCAGGGCTTTGATTGGTTTAGACCTCTCGACCACAGACGGAGCAGCGCCTCTGAGCACCGTGAAAGAGGGACAAAATAACAGGAGCGTCATTCATTGAAAGGTTAAGTGCAACCTTTCGTTTCATCACAGAATCACAAAAAAGCATCTAATAAGTTTTCATTTTAAATTTGTGTCTTTTGGATCGACATGCGACAGCTGACAGACGTCCACCATCTTTAGTTTTACAGAATATATTCAGGGTGTCATGCTGCTCGCTCTCTGGTGACCTGAGTCCATATTTACCTGCCATTTTCTTTGTCGGTGTCATCCTGGAAGATGGTGAACTGGGCTGTGGTCGGGGGCTTCGTGACAGAGGAGATGCCTCCTTCAGAAATCAATGGGACAAGAATTTAGTGAAGTGACAGGAAGCAGCAGGAAACTTAAACAGAAAGCATGAACATTTGAGAACGTCCACACCCGTTTACGACTTATTTACCGTTTCGTGGGTAGCCGGGTTCCACCTCCTTCTCAGCGGCGTGGAGCGCTGATGTGTTGTTGAACGGGTCCTCTAGGAGAGTCGGAGCCTGGAACATGTCCATGATCACATCTGGATGATACAAAACCAGACGAAATGTTATTCACTGCAACAGAATTTAGTGAGTCGCCATCGAAAGCTGGACTGAAGACGTGAAACTCCCCGGTAAAGGACTGAAAACCCTACAGCAAAGACAACCATGTGACCTAAAGTGAAGAGGCTGTGGCGCTCACCCAGTGCTTCCCGTGTGTTGACAGTAGGTGACGGCAGCACCCTGGACGGTGTGGCCTGAACAAAGCCCAGTGAATTGTTGGGAGTGATGTGAGACAGGTTGCCCGTGCCTCCCTGTGACACTGAGAGACACAAAGAGAAGGCTTGAAAACTCCCGGAAGAAGCTGAGATTAGAGGCCTTACTCATGAGCAACTGGTGGACTTACTGTTGAGTTTCTCCTCGGGTTCTGGAGGGTCATCAACATGCCTGAGAGGGGAAAAAAAAAAGCAATTTAGAAGAATGTAACTGTCTCTTTAACACCAGCCTGCGTCCATTGCTTTCAGCTCACTCATTCTCTTTGCCTCTCGTCTCTCCCTGCATGCAGCCCTCAGGGTGTTCTAGAATAACACAATTTTCACAAGCCTGCAAGAGCACCGTCTCCCCTGTCTGCTTCTTCAGATGTAGAGAGGAGATTCAAAAACTACTGTTGCTCTAAATAACACTAACTCCTGCAATGGTCTCAGCTGAATTAGAAGCCACTCACTGATGTGTGGCGTTGTGCTCTGGGAGCTGTCGGCTCTCCGTGCTGCTGGGATGAGTTCGATCGTCCTGGCAGAAAGCGTCAGTGTTCACAGCGGAGGTGCAGGCGGGTCTGTGGAGCGGCGGCTTCATCTGCTCGAAGAGTAAGGGCTGCTGCGCTGCCTGAGGCGGAACCATCGCTCGGTCCGTGGACAGTGAAGCCGGTGTGGAGTTTGGTAAATGAATGCTCCTGTCAGTCAGCACAGAGGGCTGAAGCGACACCCCTGAGCTCAGAGTGTTTGTGCTGCTCTGCTGATGAGGAGGTTCAGGGACCGCTGCAGCCTCGTGGATGAAGGTCGGCTCGGTGTGTAATCTCAAGCCGAGAGAGCGCCGGCTGCTCAGGTGATTTGAGGGTTGAGGACGCCCAAAGGGCTGCTGGGTAGGATTAGGGTTCAGACCGGTGGATGTTTCCACTGCAGACAGCTGCAGCAAAGAACACAAAGGTTGACAATTCATGTAAGATTTTACATTGTTAAACAGCACAAGGTGGTTCGATAACTGAATTACAATAACTGCATGGCAATACAGTGGTCATGTGACGCCTGTCGTGAGGTTGAGCTCATTACTATGATCACTAGGGGTTAGAGGTCGACCGATTAAGTGGTCCAGCTGATTAATCTGCGCTGATGGGAGGTTTCACAGACTATCGTTATCAGTGGAACGTGGCTCTGATTCTGGCGAGAGTCAACCGTCTCACCATCTGTGATGACAGCTGGCAGGTTGAACCTCCACAGGCGTCCAGATCCCGGTTTACTTCCTCCAACATACATTTAATGCTCAGGATGCCCTCCTCGTGCTCCCTCAGCTTCTTCTCCACTTCAAACAAAACAAAAACACATTATAACAAAGTCACTTAATAAAACACATCACGTGCGTCGTGCCAGCAGTACTTGGGATTTGTTTTTAACCCTCGATTGTCTCAGAGCAGATAATCAGTAAGCAGTCTACAGTTGGATTTTAAAACAGCAGCTTACTGATTTCTCTCAGCTCCTTCTCCTGCTTCCTCTGAAGCTCGAAGAAGTATCTTTCTGCTCGGACCTCCTCAAAGCATAATTCAGATCCTTCGCAAACAAGCGCTTCCGTCGTGTACTCAGGCACAGTCTGAACACTGGAGCCTTGACTCGAGGGAGTCGTCCCTGAAGTCTCAGAGCGGGAGACTCTGTGGGGGAGAAAAGAGAGATCATTAAAAAACGATCTTCCTGAAGCACTTCCAGTGCTACAGATCATACAAGAGTAGATTACAGTGCATGTTAGGTCACAGAAAACTAATTTTACTTACGTTATGATGGTTTTTCGTGTGGGTGGTTTGGGTGGACAGTCCACAGAGGCCTGTAACAGAGGACGAAGATTACTACTCGGTTTGAAAAGCACATGTTGAAGTTATTCAATGGTTATCGTGGAAATTCAAATATACACACCTTGTTTTGAGCAACAGGCTCTCTGTGGGATGGCATCTGATTGGTCAAATGGGAATTTTGCCATGGGGTTCGAGCTCCTGCTTTAAAGTCGAATAAAAATCCAACAGTCAGTTGCTGATTCAATATATAGAAATCTCTTTAAATAAAAAAGGAAGGAACACACACTCCTACCTGATGCTGATGTCCTGCTTCTGGTTCTTGTCTGAAACAGCCTGCAGATCAGATTTATTTTTTATTTAAAGCAAATTAAAGTTATTGTTGTGCATGATTTTGTTCGACAGTGCATAATCCACGTTCTCGTGCCTATACTTTACATTTTGTTGTTGTTACCTGTATTCATTGAGGACAGTGTCGGCTGGCTGGGCTTGGTTCTCTATTGCTTTCTGGTACACGGCATCGGCCTGGTCGTTCAAACCCCTCTGTTCAAACTGCTGTGCCCAGACCACATAGAGGGCAGCCGTCCTGGTGCCGATGCCCTTACTGTAGATGTGACTGTACAGCGCAGTGGGGTCGGAATAATAACTCGCCTGTCGGACAGGTTGAATGAAGAAGGCTTTCAACGTCTGAATAACAAACTGACTGTGGTCATGTGACTGCTGCATAATCCGGTAATATTTGAGTCAGACTTACACATTTGATGCAGTAGTTCACATATCTGATGTCATTTGCGTATCGCTCAACAGTCAAAAATCTCTCTACAAGAGTGTCAAAGACCAGTGACATCTCGTTGCCACCGTCTACAGGTAATGTTTTCTCCAGGTAATCCACAAACCTTGGAAATATAGAGGGACACGTCTTCAGTACTGTGTCAGCTATCAGTCATACATATGTCATTAAAGTGCAGTTAAAAGTTGGACAGAGAGCATTACAGAGTAAATACCAACAGCAAAGAAAACTCAGTCCGAAGCAGAGTAAACAAAGATAATTAACTAACAACTGATCAGAGACAATTTTCAAAATCAAGAGACTGAACAACATTACAAGTTAACTGAATTAATAATTAAATTAGAGAACTGGCAAGTGAATATGAGACTGCTGCTGTTAAGTCAGCTTTGTTTCCTATGTAAAAAATCTTTTCGAGCTAGATGAAGTAAGAACATTTGCTAGCATATGCTAACTTAAACCAGTCAAACTACTCACTTGTCCCATGGATCCAGTGGGTCGTCTCCTGTATATGAGCTCAAACTCCTTTCAAAACACCTAAAGGGGCGAACACACGCCAAAATCAAAGAAAAGTAGTGTAATGTCTGAGAGTAAGACCGTTTATATATTAGTTGTAATTCAGCGACACATCCGTAGCGCTAAAGCTAACCGTTAGCACAGAGCTAACCGTTACTGAAGTAGCTACCGGTGACTTACTGTAAAGAAGTGGCAACATCCATTTCGCCTTGGATTAAAAAAAAATCCTTTAAAAACGCAAACAGTAAACAAACCCGTGTGTTGGTACCGACCAATCTATCTGACTGACTGTTTGGCTGGCTTTACAAATCAATTTCGCCGGACAGCTTCCATCGTTGGGTTTGTTTCTCTCCTCTAAGACGGGGCCGTTCCTGCTCGCTACATTTGAAATTTCGCGCTCAGCCAATAGCAACGCAAGCGATTTGCTTTTTACCGGAAAGACACGCCCCCATGACGTGACGAAGTTCCGGGTAAAAAATACACAACACCAGAGCTATCAAAACAAATAAATAAATAAGCGCTGAACAGCACAGTACAAGTCAAGAATTAAGAGAAAAAATACACCAGAAGGAAGTCAAATTAAATTAAAATCGATCTAAATCAACGTATATTACCTTACCTGCCTTGCTTTTCCCCTTAATAAAGTTAAGAGATGCACATAATTGCACTCAATAAAATCATATTTACTCCAAACCCATATTTCCCTTCCTCATACGTTACGAAAAGTTATTATTATTATTGTTATTATTATTGTTATTATTATTATTATTATTATTATTATTATTATTATTATTATACGTGAAAGGTAGGCTGAGGATGTAGTTTCTATCTCGATTCGTGTTTTCCGGTTTAAGTTTCAAAATAAAAGTTGTAACTCGTAGACAAAATAAAATATTTACCAAGAAAGTAGTGTGGCTTGTGTTTAATTTCCACCTCTAACACATAGCACAAAATTAGTAAAGCATTATATCCACAGTAATTTGCCACAAAAGAGTGTTGTTGCCAGTGAAGGCCACAGTTAGCTGGGGTGAAGATATATACAAATGTAGCAACGATATGCTGAACCGCAAGGTAGTATGAGATATTCGTAGCTTTGTTATCGGGATAAAGTGTGAGCTAATCAGAGCTAGTGACAAGCTGTAAAAAAAAAAAAAAAAAAAAAAAAAAAAAGCTATAATGAAAATCAGTCACTGGATCAGTGTCACTTCTGGCCGGACGCAAGCTTGTGAAAACTGAGCAGCCCGTGAGGAGCCGTTTAAGAAACCCCTTACATACAGGCGAGAAGCAGAGCTCGCGACGTTACGTAGCCGCCATTTTGTTTCACCGGGAGTAAAGAAACCAAGCAGAAAAGCACCGGCGTCAATATTTTCCTTTATTAGAAGCACCTTCAACACGGCGGATCAACATCGTGCACCCAAGTTTAAACACGCATGGTATGTGTAAACTGAACTGACCGATAAACTACAGGAACAGGTTATGCTGACTTAGTGCTTTATGCACAGTGATGTTGGATGCGTTGCACGACCGGCCAGTGTTGGCTAATATTACAGAGCAGCTCGTTTACATGGCTAGCCGGCATTTTGAAAAATGGGCCCGCTTTGATTGACGGCCGGTTAAACAGATGTTGTATGCATGGCAAAGGTGTTCGTAATTTAGAGAAACAGCAAATGCACTAAAGGTTTTTGCTGCGAGATTCATTTTTTAATGTTAGCCTCACTGAGGTTGGACCTCCACACGCGCGGCGAAGGCTGGGGCCTGTGATGTGCACGAGCCAGCGATGCTAGTTATCATTAGCTTCAGAGGCGTGGTGAATGTTTGGAAGTGAGCTGCATTTAGCTGGACCTCATGAATTTATTATATTGTGTTTTGATAGGTCAGTCTGAGCGGTGTCCGCCCTTTTCGATGAAGTTATGAGTAAGTGATGAGACGTTAAAGTTGGACAAACATGGTCCAAATGTTGTCTCAGTTTCGTAACTAGTGCTACCAGTGCAGCCTCTCCGAAAGCATTAGTTTGCCAGCGGTGCTTAGTCTTGAACGATGGCGCCAAACTGCACACCTAATTTGTTGGCCCAGTTTCTCTTGTGACCGCAGTCGTTTAATTCTTCTATAATCTTATGCACACAGATGTCTGGAGACATGGCCACAGATCATGTTAACGGGAACGGTACGGAGGAACCAATGGACACTACCGCAGCGGTGACCCACTCAGAACATTTTCCAGCTTTACTGGAAGCTGGTTTACCTCAGAAAGTTGCTGAGAAGCTAGATGAACTTTACGTAGCAGGTAAGCATAAGTTCTGACATTGTCTCTTGTACATGCCTGCTTTGAGAAAAGCATGTTCATACAGATGTCAGGCAGCACCACACTGTTGTGAAACAGGACATGTGAGAGATATGGGATATGGCAAATGCCAAAAGTCTTTCTCCTTTCTTCAGATAAGTGTGGCAGTATTCTGTGTTTGTTATTGTAAACAAATCCCATGAAAAGATCAGAACAGCTGTGAGTTTATCCCACGTACATACAAGTATGTATCTGAAGTCGCATGCATCTTATCCCTCTGTGCCGTACAGCTTTATTGTTGACCAAAAACATATCAGTGAGCCACGCTGTAGCTCTGTCTGACATGTTCCTTCATTACCACAAACAGAGACTGTATTTTGTTTTGAGTCAAGCCCACACACACTGTCCTGCTGCCAGAAATATTCACTGGAACTCCAAATGTGTATTTATCCAAAACTGAAAGTAAAACCTAACACGCAAGCAATTCTTGTGTGAACATTAACTGTGAAATACTTAAGTGCACAGCTGTTCTGGAAATCATTCATCCTCCTATTTTAGTAGAACATTTGTGATCTGTTATTAAAGATTCATGTCTCTGGTAGAAACCAATGGGTTTGGGGCTGCTTCAGACAGGGTTCGCAAGACTGAAAGTACTGAGCAGCAGAACAAATTGCTGCCTTTCATGGGATTTGTTGACAGTTTGAAGATAGGCTATCAACAGAGTTGCGCTTTAACATTGATCACTGAAAACAATGGTGACCAGGGAAATGAAATATCATTCACTCATTGATGATTCCCCTGTAATATAATCAGCTAATAACTGAAATTGAAGCCGTCGTTGAAGGTTGTTAAACTAATCATTTGGGCAGCAGGATGACAGAGGGGTAGTTAGTTCACAAGTTAAGTAGGATTTGTCTAACTGCTTGTTTTGCCATGTGTCTTCTTCCCTGATCGATGCCCAGCATTCACGTCTATTTGGATTAAATCATGAGATAAAGGTGCTGCCTCTGTTTTACATGGATATGTTGCTGTAGGTCTCAGTCTGAGTGTTGTCCTGCTGTTATGTGTCGAGGCTGAACTGAATGGGTAGAAGGATGTCGCCATAAAAGGTTTAAGGAAAGTAGATTGAAGCCAGCTGGCACTGTGGCACGCATAGAAACAATAGAGCAGCTGTCTGGCTGCAGCAGGTGAATTGTACTCTTTGAAAGGGAGCTGAAGGAGCCTCAAAGGTGTTATCCGGACTGTCAATTGCACCACTTGTGGTTGAAGTGTTTTAGAGAATCTTGATGTCTTTTAAATCTAGTTTTGACAGCATTTGTTTCAGTTTGAGTCACAGTGCCCTTTGTTATTGTTTTTGACAGTGTCTGTTGTACCAGTTTTCTGCTGCAGGTCTGATTGATTGTGTTGAAGCTGTGCACTGTATGGGACTGTAAAACATTAGCATACAGAAAAATGAAACTTATACAGAATTTAAGTTTTGTGTCTTCAGCTATCATTTTCCTCCGGTACAGATCGTTTATTATGAAGCCTCTATTGTGCAACTGCTTCATGGCCGCATGAGTCATACACCCTTGGTTTCTGAGTGCAAACATGCTCAGATGATTCTTCTTTGAACACCATATTTGCAATATTTTGTCACCAGGCCTCGTAGCACATAGTGACCTAGACGAAAGGGCTATTGAAGCTTTGAAAGAATTCAATGAGGAGGGAGCCCTGCAAGTGCTGGTCCAGTTCAAAGAGAGTGATCTGTCACACGTGCAAGTAAGTTCAATCACCTGGAAAACAGAGTTGTTGGTTAATATGTTGCTTCAGGACAACATTTGTGGCTTACAAATACTACGTGCTGTTTTTCCCCTATAATAGGTAAATATCGAAGTTTGAACAGTTTTTCTTCATTCCAGAACAAAAGTGCCTTTCTGTGTGGGGTAATGAAGACTTACAGGCAGAGAGAGAAACAAGGGACGAAAGTTTCAGATTCCACTAAAGGACCAGATGAGGCTAAAATCAAAGAACTCCTGGACAGAACCAACTACACACTTGATGTAACAACAGGCCAGCGAAAGTATGGCGGGCCCCCACCTGAGTCAGTGTACGCAGGTGCCCAACCCAATGTTGGAACAGAGGTACACTTTGTTATGTTGTTTGAAGAGTAAATCACTGCTGTCAGTCGGCGGTGGGAACTGAATTAGTTTTTTCTTTAACTGCATCTAATTGCTCACTGAGCTCTCATAGTGATACAGTTTTTTCACTCTTAGCTTTAAGACTCTGCAAGATTAAGCAATACAGACTGCCTGATATTTTGCATATTACCGCAGATGTTCAGAGCCAAGTTTGAACAAGTCACTTCACACTTAACGTCTATTATACAAACAGTTTGCATGAAAGGAAGGGTTAGTTGGATTTCTTTATCCATCTGAACTTGCTCACAAATTAATGACTCTGTCAACTTGTAAATTGTTAGTGGTTGAACCCTACAAAGAAGCCACACTAGCTTGTGTGTCAGTAGAAAGTTTAGTCAGAAACACCTGCGGTTGTAGTTGTTGTCATTGTTGTAAGAGTGAAAACTCACATGGATCACATCCTTATCAATGCAGTTCTCATAAAGTGGCTATTGACTGGATTTTTATTGGCAGTTTTCCCAGTTTAATAGCAGCAGGGGTTGTCTGGTCTGTAAAGGGGAAGTATCTTTCTAAATGTTCCTTATGTTCTGGTAGATTTTTGTTGGGAAGATTCCTCGTGACTTGTTTGAAGATGAGCTGGTTCCTCTCTTTGAGAATGCTGGGCCTATCTGGGACCTCAGGCTAATGATGGACCCACTGAGTGGCCTGAACAGGGGCTATGCCTTTGTCACCTTCTGCACTAAAGAAGCAGCCCAGGGGGCAGTGAAGCTGGTAAGTTTGCCATAAATGCACTGAATTGAGTCAGGATGGTAGTTTTTGAACAACATCCAGTTAAATTGTGTGTGCAAAATTACCTGAATACTCCACAAATAATAGCCCAGGAGCTTGCAGCTTAATTGTAAACGAGAGAAAAATTACTTATTTCACATGTAGATGAAAAATTCCCCTCCTTTAGGTAAAGTTTTCAACTTTCTGTGAAATGTTCTTAGCAGAAAGTTGGATGTGGTTGACCTGTTGTCATCTGTCATCATAATTCACAGTATATTGTTTACATGTTCTTTTCCAGTGTAATAATCATGAGATTCGCCCTGGAAAGCACATTGGGGTGTGTATATCTGTTGCCAACAACAGGCTATTTGTTGGTTCCATTCCCAAGAGTAAAACAAAGGAGCAGATTGTCGAAGAGTTTGCTAAAGTCACAGGTAAAGAAGTCTGCTGCTGCAGGTGTGAAATTTGGTTTGCCAGTTATTCTATTCAATCCAATCTGAAGCACTTAAACTTGATTGCTCAGTCTGAGAAAATCTTATTTCTGTCTGCTCACAGAGGGTCTCAGTGATGTCATATTGTACCATCAGCCCGATGACAAAAAGAAGAACCGAGGCTTCTGTTTCCTGGAGTACGAAGACCATAAAACTGCTGCTCAGGCTCGCCGCCGGCTAATGAGCGGAAAGGTCAAGGTTTGGGGCAATGTGGTGACAGTAGAGTGGGCCGATCCCATTGAAGATCCTGACCCAGAGGTTATGGCCAAGGTGAGCACCAGCAGTCGTGGAAAATACCAAATATTGAGGAAAAGGGTCTTGAAATGTCACTTTCTACTACTTGGCAGACAGTGTTAATGGCGTAAATGGTACCAAAATCGTCTTATGGAATAATGATAACAGGCTTTATGGGCCTTTAGCTTGAAAATGAACTGCGTATCATCCTAAAATGCTTTTCATGTCTCTAATCTGTGTCTCTGTCCATTTTGCAGGTGAAGGTTTTATTTGTGAGAAATCTTGCCAACGGCGTCACAGAGGAGATCCTGGAGAAGTCGTTTAGTGAGTTTGGAAAACTGGAGCGAGTTAAGAAGCTCAAAGACTACGCTTTCATTCACTTTGAAGAGAGGGATGGTGCAGTAAAGGTATTTTCTCTCAGCCTGTTTTGCAGGGTTTTTTTTCCATGTTTTTAAGCCATGAATTCTAGCAGAAGCTAACTCGTCTGTACTGTTTTCATCGAGTAGTTACCCGGGACGGCACTTTCTCGGCTTGAACCTAAATACTGCGATTGTTGAACCGTAAGACATTAGCAAAAATGTGAAGAAACGTGTCCGACGTCCTGCTTTTCTCAGGCATTGGAAGAAATGAATGGGAAGGAGCTTGAGGGAGAGCCGATTGAGATTGTTTTTGCCAAACCACCCGATCAGAAACGGAAGGAGCGCAAAGCCCAGAGACAAGCAGCCAAAACCCAAATGTAAGAAACATCTCAGCGGGTCCTCTGATTGTGAGATTTTCAGGATGGTATCCTCTGAAATTGTGCTCATCATCTTGTCTCTTGTTTATGCTCCTTGAAATCTTTCACACTCCTCAGGTATGATGACTATTACTACTACCCTCCCCCTCCCCACATGCCTCCTCCTGTCAGAGGCCGGGGCAGAGGTGGCAACCGGGGCGGCTATGCGTACCCCCCCGACTACTACGGTTATGATGACTACTATGACTACTATGGCTATGACTATCACAGCTACCGCGGAGGCTACGAGGACCCGTACTACGGGTATGACGACTTCCAGGCTCCGGGACGAGGCCGGGGCGGCAACAGAGGCTCCCGGGGTGGATCCTCTCCGGCCAGAGGACGCGGTGGCGCCGGGGCACCCAGGGGCAGGGCCAACTTCTCCCAGCGTGGCGGACCCGGACCAGGCCGCGGCGGGCGGGGCGCAAGAGGAGGCGTGCAGCCGAGAGGGCGAGGAGGGGTACGTGGTGCTCGGGGTGGCCGCGGTGGAAATGTAGGAGGAAAGCGCAAAGCTGATGGGTACAACCAGCCAGATTCCAAGCGTCGCCAGACCAATAATCAGAACTGGGGCTCTCAACCCATTGCTCAGCAACCGCTCCAAGGTGGTGATCATTCTGGTAACTATTCCGGTTACAAATCCGACAACCAGGAATTTTATCAGGATTCTTTTGGGCAACAGTGGAAGTAAACCAGTAGGGCTTTGATAACAAAATCCGTGTTTATTGTTTTTGTTTTTGTCTTTTTATTTAGAGACTTGATCTGATTGGCCCTCAATCCCATACGGTTGCCTGCGTTTTTTTCCTCAAAATTGGTGACATCTGGCAAGATATCTTTTTGTACATATTTTAATAATCCGCTTGGACTCAAACAGTAGTCACACTCCCACCTGTTTCTGGCGAACTGGTTTTCTTTTTTCTTTTTCTTTTTTCCTTTTTTCCTTTTTTTTAAAGATGGTCGTTAAAAAGATTTTCCATAACAAAGTTTGAAAAAAAAAAATTTTTAGATGCAAATATGTGCTCGAGCTGTCTATTTGGCTATAGCTTTATGTATGTTTTTAGAAATTCTGGTTTTCATGTTTTACGTAGCTAACAGCAACAAAGCATATGTCTCCTAAACCTGTATTTAAAACAAATGAAAATACAATTTGTATTGTCACAAAGTAATGCGTGTCTTGTTATTGAAAAGAAAAAAAAAAAGGACCATCGTAGTCCTATTTTTTGGCTTTACATTTTGGCTTGTATTCTTTGCTGTTTGTCTGCTTTAATAAACATACACGCACACGTGTACAAAACTTCAAATTGTGTTGCAAATTCATGTTTCGGCAAATTCTCTCTTCAAATTGCCTTCAAATTTAAGGCTCCTTGTGGAAGAAAATGGACTAAAGGTTTGCCAATGTTGGCCACATGCTACAGTGTCACCTTGCATGCCATCAAATTCCAAATCACCTATAGTCGGCATCTCTCAAGTGCTCTGTATATGTAGTGACATACTTCATCCTTATGAGTTCCTCTCATGTCCAAAAACATAAATGTGTCACAAATTGGTGTCCTAAATTCACTGTCGATGCAGCATTTAGACTAAACTCCACCCCCTACAATTCTGTCATACAAGTACCTTTTGTTACTCGTGGGGGGAATAAAAGCACAATTTGATTTATTAATTTGAAAGTGAAGCTTTTCCTTGTCCCAGAAGGATCTACCTGGCCGTTGAAGGCCTGGATACTAATCTTGCATGTTTATCTGGAGGTTTGATATTGTGCCAATGTGGGAGATAACTGCCATGCATGACCCGCTTGTAGTGTTTTTGTTCCCTTTGCTTTCCTAGACACAATGGCTGCTCTTAACCCCCCCGCCCCTCCTCCCCCTCTCTGCCTGTCTGAGCGTGTCCACGTTTCACCTGCCGCACCTCGAACTTTTTACGTTTTGTGGTCCGGAGCGGGCCGATTCTCTGCTTGTCGTCCTCCTTTAAGGCATTGACATGTGCATGTTAAACCAGGGCGTGCGAGTCTGTGAGAGTGCTTTGTCTTACGTATGCAAATTCATGTTTTACTCGTCACACAGTTTCTCCCTCTGCAGTTAAACTGAGTGCGAGTGTGTGAGCGCGAGGGACACAGAACAGTAGATGTGTGTGTAGATGTAACATGATCCTGTTTTCCATTCTCTAATTGCTTCCTTTTGTTACCTGACTAGCAGGGAAAAGGGGTCGAGGCCGGTCCTGATGTGTCGCTATGAAGACTGACCAGTGTTTGGCGTTACACACTGCAGGCTACCAGTGGATGGAATGGTAAGGTCAACTGACTCAGTGGTCCAATGGCATTCCAGCCTTTTTAAGGAGCAGATCTCCTGAAAACTGCCATGTTTGAAGATAATCAGAAGAGCAAAACTTGATTTTAAGTTTTTTTCTTTCTTCTTCTTTTTTTTTTTTTTTTTTTAAGAGTTTTAAGTTTATAAGCCCCCAGCCCCAAATATGCCATTTGAGACTTACTGAGTAGGAGTTCATGATGGACATCCTTCTGGAAAAGTCTTTGCACTTTTTTTGTTTGGAGTGGTTTAGTGGAACTTGATGCTATTTTTTTTTTCTTTTTGTTTCTTTGAGCTCTTAAACTACATCTTTATGGTGGACTAGACATGATAATCTATGATTATCACAGATAGCTTTGAGGTTTGATCATCTGGTATTGAAGGTTGGGCATTCCAGGAGAGTTGTTCTGTTAAGAACCTAAGCCACCAAGGGTCCGTTAACTACCTCAGTTTCGAGGACTCGCCTGCTCTGCCCGATTTTGTACTCGAGGAAACCGAGGCAGGGTTCAAACCCCTTCCCCAGCTCTCACCCCTCCACCTCAGAGATATGCACAGGCAACAACAGCAGCACTTGATGAATATTAGTTCTCACCTGAGACTTGACGTAGGCTACAGACGTTAGCTGGTCCTCCTGAAATGAGCCTCAACAAGCTTTGCTGTCTTGATACATGAATTGAGTGATTATGTAGTTTACAGACAGCTGTTGTGTTATAACTGTTATTTTTCTGTGTAAAATCTTAACTGCCTGGAAACCATCATACTTTGTCTTCCACGATGGGAAAACTGTCTTATTTTTTGTTTCTGTTTGTGGCCATCAGTGTGAGGATGTTTGCAAAGTCGTGTCTCAGGCTGTCTGCTTTGCACACCCATCTGTGTTTCTTCATGACGCGAATGACCACTGACATCCCATGAAGCTGCCTTTTATTTAGGCTCTCTGAGCAGGACTGGAATAAAAATTTATTTATTTCTGTGTCCTGAGAAGTTAAGGAATCGAACTAAACATGGCATGGAAAAGGTTTTCATCGCAAAAGCATGATTATATATTTCACCTTTTATGTCGCTGTAGACTGATTATCATGCCAGATTTGTGGTTGTGACAAATTATAGAGTAAAACTTGTGTTAATTCATCATTGTACACATTATACTGGAAGTCAAAGTGTTAAGAATTTAAAGGAGCAAATCCATCCTGATGTATTTTGGCGAAACGAAAGGCTTTGGTGATGTACCTTGCATTTTTGGGCGGTGTGCGATGTTATAATACTCTGACAGAGCTGTTAGAGATGTTATTGTCCCACAGATGTCAGTGGCTTCTGACGTCTCTGTGGTACGGTGTGTGTGGGGTGGAGTGAAAATGCACTACAGTGTGCGTGTCCTTGGTAATGAGGGGACATGTCAGTGCAACAGCGAGGCTCGGTGGTGTGTTTTTTGGAGCTCTATGGCTCAGAGGAAGGAGATGTATCAGGCTTTGATACGCACAGTACTTGTTAGGTGAATATTTGGGTTGTTTTTTTTTGGGGGGGGGGGGGGGGGGCGGTAGTGTTAATAAGAAAAAGATATAAAATGTCAGGCTTGCCCTTTGAATGATGCGAGGTACCAATCATGTTTTGGTGTGCATGGAGCACTTTTTGAACTCTGTGTGCACCAATGCACAGCAGGCACAGGGAGGAAATCTGTTGCACAAACATCAATTTATGCACTCACACGACGCATTACGTCTGTGGGACTGTTTCTATTTTAAGAACACGACAGCAATATTTATATTTCCCGACTATACAGAAAGGCATCCTGGGAATTGTAGGAATAAAGCAGTTTACGTCATTGAGAGTAACCCTAAATGCATTGTACGCCACAGGTGTGCACAGGTAATGGTGAATCAGTGTCAGAGGTTGGATTTCTCCTTTAAGCTCTTTCAAACATTAGTTGACAGTAATCTTGTTGCCTTTTTGTGGCGTTTGCCGCCAAATGTCTTGAACCTGACTCGTGTTTAGCGTTCTTCCAGTTCAGAAAGGATTGTGCAGCTTCTTTTCTCTTTTTACCAGGTTTGCCAGAAAGAGCCTGATGACTTTTTTTTTTTTCATACTAGTATTGACTCTGTTGGATCACCAATTTTAAGGGTCAAGAATGTTGTTTTTTTGTTGTTGTTTTTGCTAACAAGTGTGTTTGCATTCTTGCAAATGAATTGTTTTATACTGTACAGTGAGGTGAGTTAAACCTATTTTTCTAATAAAGTTATTGACTTTGATCTGGGGTTGTGTATTTTGTTATATAGCCACTTTTATTGCTTGTAGATATGTATAGATATGTGGAACTCCATATCATGAATATATGGTTTCTATTTTAAACAACACGGTACAGTATAAATAGATATTTTTGAGTTCATGAAGATGTTCACGAGTGTACTTTTCACTGTTCTGCAAGCAGCTAAATTCAGTCAAATGTATTAGTACAGGAGTTTAATGTGCACAGGCAAGCAACGTGTGATTATTTTACAGCCCTTTAAATTATGGGCCTGTCGTTTAATCTCAGACTAAGAACTGTCCCTTTAACGTGGAGAGAAACCAGTTTATTCACAAACTTTAATGAACTGCGTTAAAATAAAAAAACTAAAATATAGATTTTTAATAGTAAATGAGTTCCTGGATGAACATTTCATGGTTTTTCCAATCATTAATGTCAGTACATTAACAGAAAAACATTGATTGTCCAAGCGGAAGCGGCGTTGTTTGGATTGTGGGTTGCCATGTCCGTTTAGTAAAAGACACGTTTGGTGCGTATGTCTCTGAGATGATTTTATCAATTCAGGAAATAGTTTGTTCTTCCCAGGTATTTTCTGACATTTTCCAGAAACGTGAATAATGGAGGAAATAATCTTCAGATTAACGGATCCTAAAAATAGTTGCAACTCTATACTTAAAGTGAATAATTAAGTGCACATTTTGTCTGTATAACATCCATAACTGTATAGACGTCTCCCCGTGTGTAACCTTTAAATAAAGTAATAAAATATTTTAGGTTTCAGAAAAATCTTAAAATCCATGATGCTTTAAATTTCCTGTAATTATAGTTAATCAATGAAAAATTTTAAGATCGAAATACAAGTGAATCCATTCACATTTTCTTTTCAAAAGACAAAGATAATTTGCATGAGTGATTAGTTTGATTAGTGTCATCACTGTCTGCCATATAATCCCATTAAACTGTGTTTCAAAGAACAGAGGTCGTGGTTTTCTCCACAAGCGTCGTCCGGCCTGTAACGGGTCGCCTTCGCTCGTGTCTTTTTGACGGATCTGGCAACCCTGGTCGGATTAGAAAACATTCCATCTGTCAAGGAAGTCGCTCTGGACTTTAAAACATGGAAAAACGACGCAGAAACTTCAGAAACTGACCAAAGTTACTTGAATTCGGGACTAGTCTGGCCAACAGCCGACGTCTCCGCTTGTGAATAAGATGTGTTTTCTTATATGAAGAAGTGCTCCGATAACGTAAGTATTGTCGCTGCTAACTGAAAAAAAAACGAACGTTAACGTTAGCTAGCGCAGCTAGCCTGGGCTAGCTATCTCCCTCGTAGTTTACTCTTAAAATGTACATGCTTAACCTCACTTTTGTCCGATATAAGTCGTTAAAACAGCCCGAAGCATCCCTTTATCGTGTTAACATGTGAAAGGAAACGTTTACTCTGTATATCAACAGGTCCTTCGAAAGGATGGCGGGTGTCGTAACGTATCTGAAGCGGGGACTGAAGGTTGACGTCCTGAGAGAAGCCGGACGTCAGTATCCGCTCTTTTGCTTTCTGCTGCTGTCTATGCTGTTGCTGACTGTGCTGCTCAACAGGTAAACCCCACAGACTGTAGGTAAACTGAGGGGAAAGCGTGTTCACTGGGCTGGAGGGTGTCAGATTATCTCTGATCACTGGGCGGGTCATGTGATGTCTGACCTGCTGTAGTCTTATCAGGGCAGCGCGGTTTAATCTGCGGGCTGCGTGTTCAATCAGGCCTCCAGAAACCTGATTAACCGACTGTGGTGAGGTCAATTAATGGCAGCACTGAAGCATGTGTGCTCCCAAATCTGCAGCTTTCTCTGCCCACCTAGAAATATTGTGATTACTGTTTATTGGATTTCACTAACGTCTGTGTATGTGCAGTGCTGCTGATACTGTGCTCTGTGTTTTCATCTTTTAAAGAGCAATGCAGGATGCTACGTGTCGCACAATAAAACCTACAACTTTATGTAAGATATAACCATCTAAAAATCCCAAATGCTACAGTTGCAGTGCACGTGCAGTGAACACAAGGGGGAGCTCCAGATTAAACAGTGATTCCTTCAAACTGAACAGTTGTTTTTAGTTCATCTCCATAAACGTGTAAAATAATCTCCCTGCAGGTATATCCATATCCTGATGGTCTTCTGGTCATTCCTGGCTGGTGTCATCACTTTCTATTGCTCCCTTGGACCAGAGACCCTCCTTCCAAACATGTTCTTTGCTATAAAGCCAAGGAACAAAGTGAGTCATACGTCTGACAGCCTGTTTGATATCGATTCACTGTGTGGAGCAGTTTGTTCGCTATATTCAGAAAATAGCTGGACACAGTTTATAATGTGAGATTATGTGAGATTAAGGGAACGGGTTACTCTGTTTTTCTTCCAGCAGCGGCAGGAGCAGGAGTTGTTTCCTCTGGGCCACAGCTGTGCCGTGTGCGGGAAGGTCAAGTGCAAACGACACCGGTATGTTCACAGCATGTCTGAGCGGAGAAACAGCGAACAGACACGTTACATCAGTGTGCCATCTAGTGGATATTCTTCAGCAGTGTTAGTTTAATGTCATCAATAACGTCTGAGTGACACACAGCATTAACCTCTGCCGACCCAAAGACCCATAGCACGGCATCAAAAGAAAAATAAAGTACCCATGAATCACAGGGTCATCAGAGGTCTCTTGGACGTCACTACAAAGACACATTGATTAAAAAATCTAATATCACCACTGCAGCAAAACTCCACTGTAGAGTTCTTTGACAAAAAAACACTCGTCAGCCATTGACGCCTTTCACAGAGCTGGAGTGAGTTTTCACGCTGGTGATCTGTGTCGCTTTCAAGTGCGATGGGCCGAGGTGCGTTCAGGAAGCACACGCTGATCAAATGTTTTATCCTCTGCAGGCCGACGCTGCTCCTCGAAAACTATCAGCCATGGTTGGACCTGAAGGTTCATTCAAAAGTGGACGCTTCAATAGCAGAGGTGCCTCAGGGGGTGGATGCATGTTTATGGTTTAATCCATAATGTCTTATTGGTTATTGTAAGAAGTGTGGATGTTAGATTGACAAAGTGTTGAGAAAAATATACTGCAAGTTTTATCTGACTTTCCTCTGACATTTACTGACAAGCTTCCATTTTAATGTCTTTAAAATTGGAATTAAACTCTTAATGTATGTAAAAGTCTTCAGTTCATCTTACAGGCCGACTTATTTCTGACCTCTTCTCACTGTCTCTGTCTCGTAGGTGTTCGAGCTCGTCCTTGAGAACTTTGTGTACCCCTGGTACAGGTAAGAACAACGTGCTTTTATTGTCTTAAAGTCCAGATGAAAGCGAGGACTTTGCCTCTGTATGATGATGATGATGATGATGATGATGATGATGATGTGGTCTTGAAGGGTTAAAAAGGCATTTTCGAGTTGTTACTATAAACTCCCCCCTCTGGGTTTCAGGGACATCACAGATGATGAAGCCTGTGTGGATGAAGTGAGGATGACCTTTCGCTTCTTCGCATCAGTGCTCGTCCGCCGGGCTCAGAAGGTGACGCTTAAACACTCCTCAGCCAAAATAAAGCAGCACCAGGAAGGTTTTTACGACTGTAACTGTTCTCATTATTGATCACTGTATGTGCAGATTGTTTTCCTGGTGAATCATCTCATGTAGGGTTAAGTAGGTTTGGGAGGTGTGACAGTGTGATGAACTGTCCAAGAAGAAGAGCAGCTTTAAGTTTCTCCTTTTTCTTTGAATACACACTGCTCCTTCCATCCCTCTCATCATATACTTTGATTTTTGTACCTGCAGCGGCAAGTTGAGTTTCAGGGGTTAATATTTCTCTTTTAGCCTTTATTTGTGCACTCCGACGCATCATCTCAGCTTCTCCCTTATCAAGAGCAAGTTTCTTCTTAAGACCTTCAGCTCTTTCAGCTTCGGCCTTACATCTGGATGATGAGGCTGTAGATGATTTGCTTCTCACACTGCTCTGATGAACCTCGCTCACCGTCCCAACAGACACGACAGAAATACTCTCTTCTGTTTTTTCTGCTAATGGCTGATCATGTGCGAGTGCTGCTGCATCTTTCATCCACTGCTTTAATGTATTTTTGAATTCGTGGAACTGAGCAATTTTTGGTAAATACCATTTCGTGTGATCTTGTTCCCTTTCATCTTCTGGAAGCATTTCGTAAACAGAGACTTGAATTTTGCCGAAGTCTTCACAAAGTTCCTTAAAAGAGTCATACACCTGTTGAAAGGTCTCGAGGTGATCGTATTCCACCATGAGTGACTCAGTTTGATTTCTTTTTGTTGTCATCTGCTTTAGTTTGGCAATTCTTGTTTTTATCAGTTGCTCAATTTTAGCTTCAAGGCCTTTTTTTTTGGGGGGGGGGGGGGGGGGGCACTCTCTTTTGGAGCTCTGGCTTGCTTTCACTATTTTCCTCAAGCTCCTTTGAGTCAACATCAACAACGTCGTCATGCTTGACCGACATGCAGTCAGTATTCGGGTTACGGTCAATATTCCGGTTTCTGAAACATTCGGAATAACCTGTTTACATGCGTGAGCAAACAGGGTTTTTCCTGTATCCATGGTAATTATAATCAATTGGGATATCCCGATCAAAACAGCGACGCACGAACAACGTGTCGACGCACGGAGAACGTCATGGCGCAATGCACGTCATTTCAGCTTGGTAACTCTTCGCTCACCTTGTCCATCTCGCTGTCCCGGTACTTTCTACCGTCCACAGAAGACACGATATTCATGTCTTTCACCACACCTACGAGCTGACTTCCTCCTCGCTCCGAAAGTGTGGCGTCCTCCGTTTCGCCATGTTTTCAACAAGGACTTCCTGCACTCCAAAGACCAAGATTCCTTGCGAATAGAACATGCGCAGAACACAAATTAATGTTCCGTTTGATGGGGATATTCCGACAGGCGTATACATGACCAAATATTCGGGTTAGAAAAGGAGGAACCCAGGGGTCATATTCGGGTTTTTAAATTATTCAAGGTGTTTACGTGACCGTGCGCAACCGGATTATTGCTGATATTCCGGTTATGAAAGGGTTTTTGACTGCAGGTAAACGTAGTCATAATTTCTGTCACTTTTTTTTGTTTTTTTTTTTTAATTTTTTGTTTTTTGTTTTTTGTTTTAACGCTTTTCTTCCAGACGTCACTATGCACACACAGCAGCTGTGGGCTTCACAGGACGTTCACATCGGCGCCTCATTTGACAGCACAGACAGTAGAACAAGTTCATCACGGAGCAATACGGTGAACTCAAGTTAATTATCACGTCAAACAAGTCCGTTACACGTGCATCAGTTTCTCCGTGCAGACCACCTTTACTCCACTAAGCAAACAGTCAACGAGTCCTTTTTAGTGACGTGCCGTCAGCTTCAGAGCAGTTTTAACTTTTTTTTTGTGTGTTGGCCTTTAAACAGGACGCCAGGCACAGTCTCACGCGCTCGAATGCGCTTTCAGACGTTTTCTTGGGTTACTTACAGGGGATGAATTGTTGGTTGAAGGTCCGGGTTGGTTTGCAGCAGGTCGAGTGAATGAATGAATGAATGAACGAGTGAATGTGTGCGTTCGTGTAAACAATGACACGTCAAACAAAGAACGAGGATTAAACGCGTTAAACTCACGCGGGTGTCGGTTGAAACCTCTTTCTGCTCGGCGTCCTTCAGCACCTGAGCCCACTTTCCTTAATGAGACGATGACGTCAAAAAGCAACGCTTTGTAGTTCTTTACAACAAAACACAAAAATGGCTCCTACAAAGAAAGTGACGAGAAAACACGGAGGAGGAGAGTGAAACTGTAAATACTGTGAAGGAAGATTCAGCTCGGAACCAGCAGATTTTTATCTTTTACATCTGGAAAATGACTCATTTCTCAGAAGAGTCTCTGATTAATTGACTGATTGTTGCAGCTCCTCAGATTTTACCTGCTGTTCCTTCGTTCCTTTCAAAGGCTCATTTACAAAGACAGTCAGATGCAGGTTGTTGCATTATGAGCAGACTGTTTGGTCTTTGTGCTCCTCAGTGTTTCGCTGAAGTGTATTTGATTGTTTGCCTGAAGTTGATATTCCCTGCGTCAGTAAAGCCACAGCGGATGAAGAAGAAGCAGATGGCTCAAGCATGCAGTCTTAATTTGGATATATTCAAAATGCAAAAAGGAAATTTATGCGTGATCTCACTTCTTGATCTGAGATATAAAAAGTTTTTTTTGTCTTGTTTTTTGGTTCGCAGGTTGATGTTCCAGCTGTGTTCGCAGACAAAGTGATGAAGGCTGCAATGAAGCATATTGAAATTATTGCAAAAGCTCATGAAAAAGGTGAGCGTCTTCACGCATTAACAGAAGTTATCATTGTGGTCTGAACTGGAAATTGCTGACTTTACATTTTAAGAAGTGGCTAATTTGAATTGATTTATTTTCTCAGTCATTTATGTGGATCATTCTTTGAGTTGAAAAACGATGCTGGCAGCTGCTGCCTGCTGTAAAACCAGTTTCATAAAAATAAAATATGGAGAGAGTGAAAGTTTCATGTCCCAAAACTAGAAGCAGAACTGGGCCACATGCCACCACAGACACCGCTGGTGATCCGAGCTGTGTTGTATGTCAAAGATTAGCCTGTGAGAACGTGTTGTGACCCTCTGTGCTTGAGCTGATCCTTGCTTTGGTCGCGGTGGAACATGCTGGTTAAACTGTGGTCGAAGTTTGGAAGCGTTGCTCTGGTTCAGCGTGTAATAGCACTGATGCTGCTGTGTGTGTTTGTGTGCAGTGAAGAGTGTGGAGAGTTTACAGCAGGCAGCTCTGGACGAATATGGCGCCGACCTTCACATCGCGCTGCGCAGTCGAAGGGACGAGCTGCTCTACCTGAGGAAGCTGACTGAGATCCTGTTCCCCTACGTCATGCCGCCCAAAGCGACGGACTGCAGGTAGGCAGACGAAACCAGCCTGCAGAGCGTCAGACTGAGTGGAGGACATCAAACGCTGATCACTGCTGCAGTCGCTCCGTCCAGAGGAGGACGCTGACTGTTCGTGTCTAAGAGTGTCAGAGCTGTTGACAAACCGAACGATCATGTCGGAAGCTGTAAGCGTGTCGTCTTTGTTCAGGTCTCTCTCTCTGCTGCTGCGGGAGGTGATGGCTGGATCTGTCATGTTACCAACCATGGACTTCATGGCCGACCCTGTGAGTAGAGCGGGCTTAGTGTTTATCTGACGGCGTGAAGAAGCCTCAGTTCTGAATGAGCAGGTCACTCTGTGCTGTTTGAATACTGTAAAACCTACAAGCTTGAATTGATTTGGTCATGTTGTCTCTGTTTTTCAGGATACTGTGAACCTCATGGTGCTCATATTTGTCGATGACACTCCAGTAAGTGAAAACAGGAACACTGATCCCATTACATATCGTTCTGTACATAACAAAACACTGTTTCTCCACAGCTTACAAAGCTGAGCTGACTGTGCTTATTTGAATCTTCTGTACCTGCAGCCTGAACCGGCCACAGAGCCGCCGTCTGCCCTGGTTCCATTTTTGCAGAAATATGCAGACGTCAGCAACAAGAAGCCGTCTGTGAGTTCCGCACTGACACTTCTTAACCACTGCAGACCTTGAAAATGAGATATTTCTCACTTTGTACTGCGGTTTCACGTATTGTCTTGCTTGCATTTATCTTTGTGTTCTTTATTCAGTGTTGTTCAATCATTTCCTGTAATGAAGACTGCTTCATGTCCTCCTGTGGCCGTGCAGGTGCTGAAGTTGGAGCTGAAAGAGATCAGGGACCAGCAGGATCTCCTCTTTCGCTTCATGAACTTCCTAAAGCAGGAAGGAGCCGTGCACGTGCTGCAGTTCTGCCTCGCTGTGGGTAAGAACAACCGCCAGACAGACACTTCATCCTGTAGTAGAGCTTAACGGCCGAGCTAACACACGTCAAACTCTGGTCGTTTCCTCCAGAGGAGTTTAACGATAGGATCCTGAGTCCGGAGCTGAGTGACTCTGAGCTGCAGCGTCTCCACGGCGAGGTGCAGCACATCTATGAGACCTACTGCCTGGATGAAAGCATTGACAAGATCAGCTTTGACAAGTTCATCGTGGAGGAGATAAGGAACAGTAAGAGGACATCACGTTCGTTGTCATCGGCTGTCAGTGATGACTGCAAAGCTTTTCTTTCTAACTGCTCACTCGAGACAAAACAAATGTCATTAAGGTCACACTCCACCAGTTTACTCCTAAAATGTCTTCTGCGGCTCTCCACATATGGTCACTTCTGGCTCCGAAAAGCCAAGATGGTGACTGCCATGATGCCAAACTGGAGGCTTCAACCCACTGGATGACAATATGGCTTTGTCCAGTGTTTAAACACTAAGGTGTCAGAGTTTATATGTACAAAGCAACACATTTAGCCTGTAGATGAACTTTTCTTTGGACTTACGGGAACAGCAGCTGGATTTCTTGTGTTTTTTCTGGCCTCCAGTGGTTCAGTTTGTCCCCTGGCTGCAGTGAACTGATGGTGGACTCGAGCACCCTGTGACATCACCGGTGGGTGTGGTTACAGGCATAAGAGATCAGACATTCCTGACCGCATCAAACCCACACCCATCAGTGATGTTGGCGTGTTCAGAGGTGAAACGGACACAGACTTTCACTGCTCCTCAGCCTGGTGTTGAGTTACTCTTTAAACAGTTGAGGATGCAGTTCTGTTTGTGTACAAACTACTTTCCTGTTTGCCTGCAGCGTAAACGTTCTAACGCTGACACGCTGTGTCTCTGTCAGTCGCCAAAGGTCCGTACACTGGCGTGGTGAAGCTGCAGACGATGCGCTGCCTGTTCGAGGCGTACGAACACGTCTTGTCTCTGCTGGAGAGAGTCTTCACCCCCATGTTCTGCCACAGCGATGAAGTAAGAGCTCATGAAGTCAGCCAGCCACACATCTGCACGTCACCCCACAAGGTTTCCAGAATATTAAACAGCAACATCTGCTTTTATGAGACAAACGTGGAAGTCCATTCACTCAAATACTGAACAGTGCTCGTGTGTTAGGTAGTGGTACTTTAGTAGTATATATACTCTCAATTTAATGCTGCCGTATACTTTAACTTCAGTTACTTGTGAGCTTTCAGATTTAGATTTTTACAAAGTATATGATTGTAGTATAAAATACCTCCACACTGATACTTTAAGTACAGTTTCCTGACAGTGCTTCATCCTGAAGTTCTACACATTGACTTGATTGAAGGATCTGAATACTTCGTCCACCAGAGGTCTTTACTGTCCATGTGGTGGTGTGTGTACTTCATTTGAAATCATTTGTACATCGGCCGTGTCTCCTCTCTGTGTTCAGTACTTCAGACACCTGCTGAGGGGAGCAGAGTCTCCAGCAAGGAACAACAGGATCAACAGGTTTGTCGTATGAATGGTTTTTTATAATTTAGTTTGCTGTTGATTTGAGAGTTAGAAATGTGACGCGGTGCTGATGAAACACCTCCCTGGAAAGAACATTATTTCAGCTCTGACGACAGAGATTGAAGGTCTTCTTCTTTGTCATGAGTTGCTCGTGTGTCTTATTCCAGAAATAGCTTCAGTCTGGAGGAGAACAGGTAAGTAAGTCTTTGGCATGTTTTCAGACCTCTCAGTCTGCTGGATGCAAACAAACAGCGTCACAGTTGGATGCATGCAGATCCGCTGTATTCACCGGATGTATGTCAGCCGCTCTGTGCGTCACGTCACCTCGTCCGTGCATCAGTGCTGCCTGTGTGAGTTTAACAGCTTAACATCACGAGCCGCTGCTGGGCTGTGCTGTGTTTACATGGCATGCTGACGCTTGCTCTTTGACTTTAACCTCATGTTTGAGGAGGACAGCGCTGACCCTGCAGGGCTGTGAGGAAGTCCTGTGTCCTGGTGGGATCAGAGCATGTTTGATACACGGTACGAGCAGACAGCATCCATTGGCCGGTGGAGGAGAGATGGCTCCTTTTATGGGTTTTGTGACAGTTTGTCGGATGAGTCGGGCTCTTTGCCGGACACCTAGTCACGGTTAGAAAGTTCAAACTGTCTGATTGGACATCAGTAACTCTGCGCTGCTGTGGCTGCTGGCTTTTTACTGCACGTCTGCTGCCTGACTGACGCTCTGTGCAGAGAAACACACGGACGTGTCAGCGTGTTTGTCTGTCCACCAGAAACATGTCAAAACGAGGAGAGTCGTTCGGGATCAGCCGGATCGGCAGCAAAATCAAAGGCGTGTTCAAAAGCACGACCATGGAGGGAGCCATACTGCCGCCGAGCGCCATGAACGACTTCGACGAGGATTTGGTGAGTGTTTCTTCTTCTTCTTCTTCTTCTTCTTCACCACGTGCGTAAACGCTAAACCTGAGGAATCAGGCGAGGTTACATTCAATTTTCACAACATAATTTGTTCCCGCGGTTCGGCTCTTTGTGCCCCTGCAGGTGGAGGAGGCGACCGTCGTGATGGAGGACGACTCCCCCGCCGAGCCGGCCAGCACGCCGGGCGTCCTCAGGAACCTGTCGGCCTGGAGCATCACCATCCCGTACATCGACATCTACGATGACGAGGTCAAGAGGGAGAAGATCCCCGTCTTCTGCATCGACGTGGAGCGCAACGACAGGAAGGAGGGTGAGTGGAAGCACGAGCGCTGAGCTGCTTTCATGTCAAAGGAAAAAACACATACGTGAGCGGCAGTTTCCCAGTTTGCAAAGTTTACGTGCTTTCACGTACAGCGTCAGTCTTAGCATGAACTTCTTCACACGTCAGCCTGTACATCAGACAAGTCGCTCTTCTTCTCTTCTCACAGTCGGTCATGAGACTGAGAAGTGGTCGGTCTTCAGAAGATACCTGGAGTTCTACGTGCTGGAATCCAAACTCACAGAGTTCCATGGTAACGCTGACCCCCCCCCACCAAACCCACTTTACTGACATCACTGAGCCTCTCCATGATCTAAAGACTGTCAGCCTGCAGTCGTGTAGAATATTAACGTCGAGTCGTGTTTTTTCAGGCACATTTGCAGATGCACAGCTTCCATCCAAAAGGATTATTGGACCAAAGAATTACGAGTTTCTCGCATCAAAAAGGGAAGAATTTGAGGAATATTTACAGGTATTCAACCTTGACTTCAGTGGAAATAATTGTAGTGTTTCTGATTTTGTCGTCATTGAATTCTGTACATCCAGATAAACAAGTTAACAGTTACACAGGTACCATTTCCAAAGGTCAGTCATTTAGGTTTGTGTTCTGGGAGAAACAGCAGTTCAGTGCATAAAGTGTAAATGTATTAAGGTCCGTGTGTGTGTGTGTGTGTGTGTGTGTGTGTGCGCATGCAGAGACTCCTGCAGCATCCAGAGCTCAGTAACAGTCAGCTGCTGGCGGACTTCCTGTCTCCGTACAGCACGGAGTCTCAGTTCCTGGACAGGATGCTGCCTGATGTCAACCTGGGTACGTGCACACCAAACACTTCCTGAAGCAGTGCTTATCCACCTAACGTAAAGGTTGTACACGATGCGTGACGTCCTGATGGTGATTATTCAGTATATGTAGTGTGAGTGTTCGGCACCGTCACCTTTTCTTCCTCCTCCTGAAGTTTACAGTTCAGTCATTTTGGTAACTGAGTCTCTGTTTTACAGGAAAGATTTTCAAGTCTGTGCCGGGGAAGCTGATCAAAGAGGTGAGTCCTTCTCCGTCGCCTCCTCACCTGCAGCATGTTCTCCAGTTTCCAGTGTTCATGCTAAGCTAAGCTAACAGGCTGCCCGCTGTAGCTTCATATTTAAAGTATAAACACGCGTGTGCTATCGATCTTCTCATCTTGTTTTCAAAAAACTTGAAGACATTTATTTGTAAGACTTGATCTCAGTGAAACCAGCAAACATCTCACGCGGCATAAAAAAAAGACTTTATGGGATTTTAGAGCGATGTCCCAATCCTCAGCCTGTATTTCATCAAGATGTGTTTTATTAGCTGTAAGTGCAGTTTAGAGTCCAGCGTTCACAGCTGTCCTCCCCTCTGATGAGTTACCAGACGTCTCTGTGAGCCAGAAACAACAGAGTAGTTGCAGAAAGCAGGGCCCCTGTGGACGACGTGTGTTGTAATAACAGGCTGTGCAGGGTGGAGCAGGGGTGAGGATGGAGGCTTCCTTTCAATCAGAGGACCAGAGTTCAGGGTAAATCATCCGTAACCGCGAGGCTCCTGGGTGTTGTTCTAAAGCTGACCTCTGTGTGAGGGCGTGAGACACGAGACGTTCAGCCCTCAAAGCGTCGTTCTGTCAGCGCCGTGCAGTCGATAACTGATGCTGCACTTTCCTGCTGTCCAACATAAGACCAGTCAGTCCAGATCCTCAGAGGAACGTGTCGCACTCAGAGAGGTGGATCACGTGTCATTACACCTGCCTGCCTGCACCACACCTGCATCGACCAGTTTATGGTCTCATTTGGTCGCTTCAGGTCTGCTTCATTGCGGCGTGTGTGTGTGTGTGTGTGCTTGACACTGACGACGTTTAACGCTGTGAACCTTTCCAGAAAGGACAGAACCTGGAGCCTTTCATCCAGTCCTTCTTCAACTCGTGCGAGTCGCCCAAACCCAAACCCAGCAGGCCTGAGCTGACCATCCTCAGCCCGTCTGCCGAGAACAACAAGAAGGTAAAAGAATGAAAGTTCTCTCCTGCTGCTCATTAGTGCTGAAACGATCTGCTGATGGAAAAGTGCAGTTTTATCAGGCTTTAGAGGAAAGGAGTTTCCTCTGCCCTCTGGGAGGAAGAAGAAGGTCTGTTCGTACGATAACCACAATGTTTTTCTCCATGGAGACAGTTTGATTAAACAGGGGGGTGTGTCCAACAGGAAGCTAGTATTATTAGCACCACACAGGCTCTTAAAGGCCATGTTTGTGTTCACTCTCAGTAACTGAGGTGAGTGATGTGGATAAAATCCTCTATGTGTCATTTCATAGTGTGTTTATGTGTGAGAGCTCCTGAAGTTCAGTTGAGAAACTGTTAACTGATAAAATCAGCAGACAGGAAAATCTGTTTGTGGTCAATCCAGAACAGTAAATCCAGGGTGGGCATTGTGCAGTCCTGGTTAATGTTGATCACATGACTCTGCCCATGACCCTCTCTCACCTGCAGCTCTTCAGCGAGCTGTTCAAGAACAACGCGAACCTGTCCGAGAGCTCGGAGAGGAAACACAACCACAACTACTTCATGGAAATGGTCGCCGTTGACGGCATGTATGACTACATGATGTACGTCGGTAAGTGAGACACGTCTGGGCTCGTTTGAGTTCTCCTGACAGACCCTCTGACCTTCTCTGCTGCCCTCCACGTACAAAGAGCTCAGACTAATCCATCATCATCCCGTCTCCGTCTCTGTTTGACCCACAGGGCGGACGGTGTTCCACATGTCCGACTGGCTGCACCACGTCCTGGCGGCGGGGAGGATCGTGCTGAAGAACACGTTCGAAGCCTACATGGACCAGTACATGCAGTCCAAACTGGAGCAGGTCCTGCAGGAGCACCACATGGTGTCGCTCATCACACAGCTCAGAGGTGGGAAACGGCGCGCACACACAGGAAGACGTGTTTTTAAAGACAGGAATGAACAATATGTGCAGCGTTTTTTAACTTAAATCTGACCTCCCGGTGGAGAAAACACCTGTTAGCCTCCCAGCAGCCGCACGGCTCGATGGCCTTTTCCCTCTTTACGCTCACGTGCTTTAATATTCCAAATAAAAGAAGGAAAGGGTTGATTACTGTACGTACCGTTAAACTCGAACGCTTTGAGTCGACGGCTGCGTCAACATTTGATCGTGTGTTCGTACAGACGCCGTGTTCTGTGAGAGCAGCGAGGAGCGAACGGCAGAGGACAAACAAGCCCGAGCCAAGCAGACGTTTGAGGAGATGATGAAGTATTTACCAGGTCAGTGTTCAAGCCGCACCGACCTCCTCATCCTCCACCACCAGAACCAAAGAAGAGTAAAACATTTCACGAGACTTTAATGTCGTCTTATTAATCCTTCATACAATCACTCATTAATCTTCTGTATCTAAATGAACCAGGTCAGTTAAACCCGGTTAACTCACTCAAACCCACTCATGATTAAAACTGCACGCTTCTATTTTTGGGGTGGAAGACGTGCAGAATGATTAAATGTTGGTTCAGTACATTTAAACTGTGTTTGACTTCAGACTTCGTGGGAAAATGCATCGGTGAGGAGGCAAAATACGAAGGCATCCGGCTCCTGTTTGACGGCTTCCAGCAGCCGCTCCTCAACAAGCAGGTAAAGAGACGACTGCACACGAGCACAGAACAACACACAGCAACAGATGCTGACTTCACGAAGCTCGCTTTTATTCTGAAGTTGTCAGATTTGGGTAATTCAGGGTCACCTTTGACAAAACACTCTCACTGTATTCAAGAAGTCACAAGACAAAACGGCTGGAAACAGTTTTTGTCTCAGAAAATCTTAATCTGGAAAGTTAAGTACAACTGCTGTCTGATAAATGCAGTATAAAGTCAAAGTACTCAAGTACTATACTTAAGTACAATTTTGAGGTACTTGTACTTGAGTACTCTAGAGGACGCCGTTCGTGTTTTTAGCGGCCATCGAGGCGAGGAACAGACGCCAAACACACGAGACGACAGCTTCACAGAGACCGAGCCGAGTAACAAGAAAACAAAGAAAATGTATTCACGTGTTTCCTCAAATCATTTTCTACATTTAACAAAAGTTCACAACAAGTTTACGCAAATATAACAGTTTAAAAATCCTTCTTAAAATCTGAATAAACTAATAAAAAGATCATGACTGACGTTCGACTTCCTTCAGCTCTTCAGAGTCTTTGATGCTCAGTCCTGCTGTACATACGTGTCACACACACGTGTATTTGTAGATGTTTTCAGCTTGTCTTCAGTCATCAGCAGTAAATATAACATGTTCTGTGAACTAAAAGCCACGTTCATCGTGTGTCTCCTCAGATGACGTACGTCCTGCTGGACATCGCCGTGCAGGAGCTTTTCCCCGAACTGTACAAGGTAAACAAGTGACAGCGGAGAATGTGGAGATGGAAGAGACACGACTCAGGAGGGGAAACATGTGCACCCCGTGAAAGGCTTTTAATGTGAAACAGGAAGTGGGTTCGTTCCCTCAACGTGGCTGAACGTGATATAAATCAGGCTTGTTTGGTTTCTGTCGCGGAGTGTAAACACTGAGCCTGTTCGCTTGTTTATGTCTGAAGTTCAGAGCGCAGGAATCAGCTGAAATCAGGTAAACTCCTAAAAGCATCTGCTGCCATCCACGTGGAGCGAACGCCTGATTTACGCCTCAGATGTCAGTCTCAGTTCAAAACATCCAAGAAGCCGACAGTCACGGCGAGAAGAGATGCACGAAAAGGAGAAGTGATGTTTAAAAGTAGAGTTTGTGCGGTTGAACTTCTTTAAATTCAGTGCAGGTGTTGGTGACGTACGCGAAGCTCAGCTGACAGATGTCACTTCATTAATACGACACCAGTGCAGGCTGTGAAACGTCCAGTGATGATCGACATTCAACACGTCTCTGGACGTGAAGCATCTCAGCTGGCGGCGGACTCGGTCAGTGAGCGCAGATTTGGCTTCTTTATTCTTGCTGATGTTGGTTTTAGTGCAGCTGCTCGATGGATTGCGGTGAAATTTTGGAGATCGTCTGACTTTTCATCTAGCACCACCAGCAGGTTTAATTCGTCCAGAGCTTGAGTTTATGACTGAATACCTGCTGAAGGAATGCCACTCCCATCAGCCTCAGCTTTGGTCTAATTCGGAAACGTTAGCATGCATTTAGCTTGTGCAGCCTCACAGGGCTGCTAGCATGTGAGTGACAGCTGGCCTTTACTGAGCTTTCGAGGCATTTGGAGCAGGCTAGCTGTTTCCACCGGCTTCCAGTCTTTATGCTAAGCTAGGCTAACCAGGCTAACCAGCGAAATACATTACTAATAATAAGGTGAATTATGACTCGACATGATTAGTGCACATGAAAGTTCTCCTGTGCTGTGAAACATGATGAAAGTTTGCGACACAGCAACAACACTGAATGAGCACGTTAAAGATGGCGGCCGTGGTCAAAGTGAACCAGCAGAACGTAAACGCTGCAGGAAACTGAGCCACAGAAACTCCCGAAGCTAACCACAACGTTCAGCTCAGCTCAGGCGTCAGTCGCCTCCACAGCAGCGAGCGAACCCACCAGCGCTGCTTTCTTCCAGTTTCAGTCACGTAACGTTCAGGTGAACACATTAAACTGATGGCGTTTCCTTTTCAGGGCGCGAAGGAAGCGACCATCATGTGAACCAGACGATGTACCGAACACTGTATCCACACGTCTCCCACATCCTGGATTATGGAAGTGCAATACTCAGCTATGTCCAAAACCTCTGGGACCATCCTCACATTCCAGTGTGTATTCATGCACTAATAAAAAGAAATATATTTATTGATGCCACTACAGAAAACACTGTCTGCTGTCTTTTCCTTCACCACCAAAGACTGTTTGTACATGACTAAAGTTATCACAGCTTCAGGTTTTTCAAGAGCAGATTTGTCAAAACTTTTTTTTAAAAAAATCTATTTTCCTAAATCTTGGGAGCCTGCAGGAAAAACTTCCTCACAAAACACGTCGTCAGTCCTGATTGTACAGACGGAACTTTTAACAGGTCGACACACTTTAAAGAAACAGCTCAGTTAAAGCTGAACGGTGATGCGTTCGCTGACTGCAGCGAACTGACCCTTTAAAGTGACTGAGGAGCTCAGTGTCAACACGTCTCGCTCCACTGAATGACTAAAAATAAAACCATTTGAAGCCACAAATGAAAAAACTGTCCTGACCGAGCAGGACTGACTCCTTCTTGTGACCCTCTGTTGTCTTCAGCTCGTCTCGCCGCAGCACAACGCTTTCCGTGTGCTTGTTTTCCGGCACTTGGCAGCTCGCGCCGGTGCAGGCCGGTGCCAGCTGTGTTACACTCAGTGAACTGATTAATGAGGACTTCCCGGACATTAACAGGCAGCGAGCGTTGTCTGGGAGATCCCTCACACAGAGGAGGCCTTGTTCAGCGAGGAGCTCCGCTTCAAAAAACGCTGGATGTTGCAAATATGGGACGAGGTTCAACGCTCTGTGAAACACAGGGTTGTATGACTGCATGGGCTGGGGAGCACTTTGAAACTGTTTATGTTAGCCTTTCTGCCTCGTACATAGAGGAGTTTTGGCTCAAGGACACTGCAGCAGGTAAAGACTCTCTGTCACACTCAAAATCCTTCAGTCTAAATGTCTCAGAGTTTCACAAAGCCAACACACAATTCAGCTTGAAGATGTTTATACAACCACACAAAAGCATCTGAGAGGCATTTCTGACCACTTTGTTGTGATTCTGAGAATAAATCTGCAGATCTAAACACCAGATGAGACATTCCCAACATTTCCTGTGAGCTTTCCGAGAAAGACGGCGTACCCTGGTGTACCCTGGCACTACGCTGGACCAGAAAAATGTGAAACTTGAACAAGTTTCCAGTGATGAAAGATGACTTTTTCTCTCTCTGTGAAACCAGCGAGTCTGCAGCCATGCCGGCAGCTCTGCGCAGCCTGATGATGGCGCTAGATAAAAAGTCGGAGACGATTCATCCTGATGGGAAGGTGAATGTGAAAAGTTTTGTGGCCGACCAGCTGCTGCTTTTATCCTGTCAGAAGCTTCGATTTGGAGCTACAGCATCTCTGCATTACAGTAAATATGGACAACGAGGTGACGCTGAGGTGTGATGCGTTCTTTCTTAGCTAATACCTTCATAATGCATAAAGATTTCTCAAATTTCCACCCAAGAAACATGAGAACTAACGATTATTTTTTTTACATCTGAGACCTTGACTGCTCGTGTAAAGAGTGGTTTTCTTTCATGTTTCTGGGTAGAAGTTTGAGGGCTTCCAGTTCGAGTCTGTTTTCTTCTTAAGTCACCTCAGCTGTGGCTTTTTTTTATCCAAACTTGGTCCACACGGAGTTGTTTGGGGAGAACGTTGCTGCTGGAGCTGCTTTTGATTTAAAATAGCAGTAAAACAGGATTCAAAGTCAGGTCAGATCATGTTTTCGGCCCTGCAGACTTACATCCATCGTGCAGTTCGGTGGAAAACCGTTTTCTGTCCTCTGGTGTTTCCCGGATGACGTCAGCCTCACATGCTCCCACACAAAGCCCACAGCAGCCCCAGTGAAACCAGTAAAACCAGTGGAGTGGTTCGTCCAGAAGCCGAGTTGTAGATCTTGATGCGTCCTTCAACAGACGGATAAACTTTACTTCTTTGCATGATGTAGCTGGACACAACCGAAATGTCCAAATCCCCTGAAAGGAAAAACAGAATCAGACGTCTGGTCTCTGCTCGTCGACGCAGATCCCAACCCCCCAACATCCCAACATCCCAGCATCCCAACCCACCAACATCCCAACATCCCAACATCCCAACCCCCCAACCCCCCAACATCCCAACATCCCAACATCCCAACATCCCAACATCCCAGCACCTCACCGCTGTTGTGTTTGAGCGTCTCGTTTCTGATCATGGAGAATCCGTCTCCGCCCGACACCATGTAGGACGGCAGCACCACCGTGTAAACCGCCTCATCCTCGACGGGCTCGTAGCGAGGAACTCGACATTTCGTGCAGAGGATGGCGAGGCTCCTCACGCGGCGCCCCGGAGGCTTGAAGAGGTCAAACTCTACCTGAAATCCTGTCGGAAACGTCAGCAGAGTTACCCGTCGATAGTCGCTGAGGATCAGACATCAACACCTTTGTGGTACCCACAGAAATATAAATACTACTACAAATACTGAAAGGTGGCATCGAACGCCATGAAGATGAAGCTCAGCAGAGTTCCACATTTACCAGCTGCAACATGACAGAGATTGAAGTGTAAGTATTCTGAAAAGGGCCATTCTGCACAATGAGTACTTTTACTACTTTAAGCATACTTTCATGTTCATACTTTATCTTGTGTAACATTTTCAATGCAGGACAATACTTGCAACACAGTATTTGTACACCGTGGTATCGCTCGTTATACTTAAGTAGTGAATATCTGAGGACTTCTTCCATCTCTGGATTTGTACATATTTTCATGTTTTAATTGAGCCTTTGCGTTTGGTGAAAACAGGTGAAAAAGGCAGATCTGGTTAAGAAACGTCTTCTTCTCCTGAGGGATTGAAGTGTTCCACCATCCTGAAGACGATTCATAAACAGAGGTAAAAACAAAGGTACCGGACACTTGGAGGAACTCTCCGGTGCTCTGGCCGTATCGTTTCACCGAGTGCTCGAAGGCTTTCCTCAGCGTGGAGCCCTTCAGCTGCACCAGGTCGAAGGTTCCTCCGAAAGGTAAGACGGAGATCAGGTCCTCCATGGTGATGGAGCCTACAGAACAACCAGCACTGTTTTAGAAAGTTCTTCTGACAAAACACAAACGGTCAACGACCTCTAGAGAAGTTTGACTCGGAGGAAAAGTGACCGAGTCGTTCGCTCTCGGCTTGGTTTTGATTCTACTTCCACAGAAACGAGCGACGCACCGTTTCTGCCGTGCTCGTCCACGGACGTGCGGATGCCTCCTCCGTTGAAGATGGCCGCGCTGACGTGGTTCCACTGGACGTCTTCTAAGAACCTGATGTTGTTGCTGACCTGAATGATGGAGACAGAAGAAGATCCCCTCAGTCAGTTAGCTTAAAGCTAATGATCAGCATGTCGGTTGCTAGCAGCTAGCACGAGAACTGATCGAGGTCTGACCTGGACTTAAATCTGACAGCCAAAACAAACCGAACTAAAGAAGAAATTTTGAACGAACCGAACCAAACCAATATAAGTTCATGTAGTTCTGTCGACATTTTGTGTGTTGCTTCAAGCGGCTCTACAGAATCTAAGATCCGCTCCCACAAACGCTGGAGCGGCACCTTTCAAAGGACAGACCTTCATGATGTACTGTATGTAATGAAGCACTCTGACTGACCATGGCGTCGCAGATCAGGTTTCCCAGGTTGCATTCCCGAAATCGGCACTCTTCCGTGGTCCCGTTCAGGAAGACCAGAGTCTTTCCCACCACCTGAGACGAGTAGTTGGCCAGGTTCTTCTTCCATTCCTCCACCTGGGCGAGAACTTCTGGATCTGGACAAGATACTTAACCTCAGTAAGAGCGGAGCTACTAATTGCAGACCATTGCAGGAAAAACCAAATATGAAACACTGTCTCACAGTTCGTTATGTAATCTGTGGATCTGTATTTCATGTCCACAGGGCTTCAGAAAAGCGTCTGTCAGCGAACATCAGAGAGAAGAATGAAAGCACGAGCAGGGATCAGACTGAGGTCTCTGTACCTTGTGGGATGCTGCTGTTCAGCAGGATGGGGTTTCCTGTGGACTTCACCACGTTCCCAGCATCGTCAAAGGTCACCTTCAGATAACCCAGATATTTTCCGAAGGCGTAGGCCTGCACGACGGGAACCTGCCGCCCGTCCTCTGCTCTCACCATGAAGGGATAAGGACCGGCCGGGACCTCAGAGGAAGGAGGTGGTCCTGAAAGATGGAGCTTCAGAAAATTACAATCTGTGGACATGTTCAATTTGAAACAGTAAATCTTGTGACATGGTACACACAGCCTGAGCTAATGACCCCTGTGTTTCCACTGATTCCCATTAATCCCTGTGGAGAGGGAACAAACCAATAACTGGGATGAATGCAGTAATCAGCTGTACAGACAGTAAGAGGGAGAGGTGCGTGCAGATGAAAACATCTGGAAGTCCTCGGTCCAATCTGACCACACAGATTAGATTAGATTCACTCAAGGGAGACTTTGAACTCATCATTCATTTCTGCTTCATGACACCAACAAACTTCAACAGTGACTCAACTCTGCCAGGAGAAAAGTCCAAATCTCAGCGTGTGTGTTTGGTGCCAGTGACTATTAAATTAGTATCAAACCACTTCAGATCTGATGAATCATCCGGGAGGAACTGTGGCGTCATCACAGACATTAAGAAGAAAAGTGAATCACACGCTGGCAGAGCTTTTATTTCCCAATATCTGATGCTTCTGACCCTCCTGCACTGCAGCATAATGTTGTGACTAACAATTTTATATTATACTGTATTTATTATTGTTAGTCAACGTCTGAATTTCCACTCTGGGGATTATCGAAGGTTTATCTTATATAATTATATTGTATTAGGAGGAAATCTGTGCTTTTATTGTGAAGAAAGTTTGTCTGGTCACTACAGTACTAGTTGAGGTGTGTTGACTGTGGCTGCAGCTGATGATCTTCTGGTCTATAAATCCTCAAAAAAACAGACAAAATAAGCAAAATAAAGACGTCAGCTTATGTTTTAGGAGTTTGTTTCGTAACGTGAGACGAGGAAAAGCAGAAAATCCTCATATTTAAGAAGCTGGAACCATCGAATGTTTCACATTTTTGCTTGAGAACTGACTTGAAAGATTAACTGATTATAAGAACAGGCGTAGGTTCATTGTCTGTCGATCAGCTGATCAGCAAGACAAAGGCAGGTGTAGCCTCAGTGTGGGCAGGGCGGCATGACGGAGGCGTCTGTGGGATTTACTGAATTTTACAGCATAAATCTGCACTTCACAGGAGGTCTTGAATGCATCACTGTCAGCTTCAAGAGCACTTGTCCAAACAAAGACTAAGAACTAACTCAGAGGGGCCTCGTAGTTACACGCTGCCTGATGTTTGCTGCAGAGTTTCTGCAGCCTGGCGTCCAAACCAACAACTCACTTCCTGTCTGCTCACTGAGTCCTCGCGCTGCTGCTTATATGAAACACTACAGAGTTATTTATGGAGACCACGCTCGTGCCGACACCATGTTTACTTTGAGCTAACTGCCTGTATGAAGACTCAAAGTTTCCTCCCGGCCCGGAGGGAGAACACAGCTCACACAGACAGCTGCTGTTCGACTCTGCAGGAGGGAGAAATCAACCAAAAACAACAGGATCGCTCCAAAGTTTGTCCTGAAACTTCCAGTCACACATTCACAGCTCAGTCACATTTCTGTCTGGCTGCTGATTAATTAACTGAACATGCTGCCGCCCTCCCAAACCCAATGAGTGTCTGTCCAGAGGACCACAGCCATGAGAGCAAATCCACCCATAAATGCTAAAAATGGAGATGGTCTGCACAAAAAGATGCTGTTTTCGTCTCTCAGTGCTTCTAAAAGGGTCTAAAGCTTTCAAATCCAGTGAGAAAGACACACAGCAGAATTCACCGGCACGTCTTAGTGTAGTAAGGAATGTTAGAGGACTGCTGATGAAGTGACTTACTGAAGAGAAATAAAGCTCTGCAAACCAGCTAGCTTACTGTCGTTTAGCTAACGAGCTTGTTAAGCTGAAAGGCAATCAGGGAATTAAGGATAAGGGTGATGTTTGGAATTTAGTCACCATAAGTCACCATAACGTGTTAACAGCCGACCTGTGAAGAGGAACGTGTTGGTGTGTCCACCGATGACGACGTCGACTCCGCGGACCTTCTTGGCGATCATCTGATCCACGGTGAAGCCGGAGTGACCGAGAGCGATGATCTTATTCACTCCCAGCGTCTGCAGCTTGTTCACCTGCAGCTGCAGAGACTTCACCTCCTCCTCGAACAGGAGGCGTGGGCCTGTACGCCAACAAGGAGGTGAGAGATCAGTTCAGCGTCTGCATTTAAAGGCTTTCCACAGACAAAGAGGCATTAACCCAATCACATTCTTAGAGGGTTTTTTTTTTTTTTTTTTTTAAGAGATCTCTGTCGTCATTCCCATCATGAAAATTAGAGTGACTGTGAAAAACTTTTTGGCTGCACCAGTGATCTGACATCCAACTTGGCAGAAGACACGGATTCTGGACGCGGGCCGAGCCAACGGTGTGACGAGGCCTTCAAACGGAGCTCCAGCAAGGATATTTAACTGTGCACAGTCAGAGGAAACTGGAGATTTGTTCTTCCACAACTTTGTTTATTGTGAGTTTATTGTTTTCTATTTGTTTTACTTAGAGGACAAGAGGTTCCTCCATTTTCATTTTGAAGACCTTTTCTCGAAAGCAACTCTCCACGACAGCTGGAGAGGAAACAGCGTACACTACGCTGATGGATGCCTTGAAAATAACAGCGAGAGAGAGAGAGGGAGTGCATCTGAGTCTATATATGGAAACGATGTGAGAGGGAGACAAACAGAGACAGAAACCATCCACTTCCACTCACCAGGTTTGGACAGAGCAGGAGTTTCCTGCGATGTGTAGCCCACCACTCCCACCCTCTCGCCGCCAACAGTCAGTATCTTATAAGGCAAGTACGAGCTGCCAAACGTCGGGGCCAGACTTTTATCTGGTTTGATGTTGGCGCTGAGCACAGGACACTTGATCTCCTCCATGAACGGCTTCATGAGTCCCTCCACCCCGTTGTCAAACTCGTGGTTTCCTAAAGCCTGAAAAACAAGAAGGAAAGTCAAACAGCTGCTGTCGCTGATTACCATATTACACACAAACGCAGATGTTCAGTTCAGTAAAATAACGCAGACTCAGGACAGGTTTCATAAAGTACTGCAGGTCTTTGAGTTCAACCAGTCCAACCAAAACCAATCAAAACTGTTTCACTTGAATATATGAAGAGGTAGAAAACTGATGAAGGCCACAAGCCGCGAAGTGATGGTCTGACAATGACTTTGTTCTTCTTACACCTCAACCTGCCCAATGATGGCTGCTAAAACGTAAAAGTCTCCCTGTAGAGCCTGGTTTGTCTCATTTGTCCCTTCTGGGCTACTGTAGAAACACGGTGATGCAACATGGTGGACTCCTTGGAAGAGGATCCGCTCCTCTGGAGACATGAAGAGCTCATTCTCAGGTAACGAAAACACAGTGGTTTCCAGGCCATCCTTAGTGGGTTTGGCCAATGGACGGATGACTGCTCAACCAGGTTATTGCTGTAGTTACATCAGACAGTAACAGTGAGCATGTTAATCATTGTGTACTTAAATTGTGGAGTGTTGTTTGAATGTGAATACACAAAAGTGTACTGTGGCCCATCACAGAGCAAGAATGTAAATGAAAGCCAGCGACAGGAAACCAAACTGTGCTTCTGGACAGATGAAGATGGATGTTGACACGCAACAGCCAGCAGCACTTCAGGAAAGTGAAGCAGCAGAGAACCAAAAGGAGCGCGGTCGCCACGGGACGCCTCCCTCTGCCATCCAATGACAGCGTGACAATTAACCAGGAATAAAACAGCAGGACGGAGACGAGCCGTGTTCCTTCTGCGTCCACAGGCAGGTTGACGCTGGCAGACTGGTGGAAAGCTGCTCTGCAGTCAGCAGATCTGTCTCTGAAGCGCAGACTCCCTGATGCATCGCTAGATATGTCACAACGCCGCCAGCCACACCTGTGGAGGGCGTCTCTTTAAGAAGGTGTAGTAACTAAGACAGGCAGTCGTTACCCAGAAGGCATTTAGTTAATGATTTGCAAGTCAAAAGACGTTGATGCATCCAGGTTAAAATCAGGACACAGTTCACAGACCAGGTCCAGGTCCAGGTCCAGGTCCACTGTAACGACACGCTGAGGCCCAGCCATCAGTGGGGCTCTATGAGGCACTGATCCACAGAAAACGTCTCACCCACAGTGGATTTTGCCGTCAGACAGCACTCTCCTTTAGCACTGCATTTTCTCAATCACAGAACGCCCGTGTTCGACGCACTCGGGCAACTGTGCATCGCACCGCATTACGCTGCTCACACAGGAGACAAGAGGAGACCTTTATGAACCAGATTACAGGATGGGATTACCTGACAGCTGAGTACAGCGGCGCTCTTCACTGTCTATCTGGATTACATCCTGGTGGTTAAATGAAGTTTTTATTGTCCTGCAGAAACTCTTTTGCAGTTTTGTGTGATGTCTTTCAGACATGTTCAAACTGCTCAACGTGTTTTCTAATTTCAGTTGTTGTCACAGCGGTGAGGATGTTTCCCTCTTTTGCTTTTCTTCCGTTGCAGTGTGTTGACCTCTCCTGGCCACCGTACAGGAGTCACTCTGTGCACACACAGCAGGTAACAGTGCAGGATTAATTCTCCATCAAGATTTAAAAGGAGTCTAAAGTCATTGCTCTAATTCTGGTGTAAAGATTAAAAGGCAGGAGGGCAAACAGCTGATCCGTTAAAACGTTTCTCTCTGCTATTAAGCTAATTGAAACCAAGAGAAGCCTTTAGTCCTAAATCAATAAATTCAGCCTTTCAGTCTGAATCATCTGCTTTGAACTGAGACCTTTCTGCTGTTCTGTTATCTCTTTGGTTAGGTTTAGGTTTTAGTCGTGTTTACCTGAAGATCTCATCATTGGAAATCATCACGGTGATCAGGGTCCACTGTGTGTGTGTGTGTGTGTGTGTGTGTGTGTGTGTGATGGTGAACTCACTAGTTTCTGTGATTTATGATGTTTTGAAGCTCTTGTGACTCTAATGTTTAGGACTTTTCTGTGGTTATTTAATCGTTTTTTGGAGGAATTATATCAAAATGTGGGACAACAGAAAACCAAACCACATGAAAACACATCCTGCTCTGTATGCGTGAATCTCGACAAACTACAGTAACTGACTGACTGTGATTATCTGTGATCCATGCAGGAGTAAAACCAGGCGTGTAATTCTCACCATCATTGCAAATTAAGATTTTCAAGAACTTTTACTGATAGTTTGTGTATATTTTGCTTGTAAATCTTCTGTACTTTGACTTAAATTTCTTTAATTTAGAAATACTTCTTCCACAACTGGAAATAAAAGCCATTCGAGTATAATGAAGTAAATATAAACTCAAATCACTTCTGCACTATGGAGGCATTAGAACATTTAATAATGCAGCTACTACTGCCATTATTATTATTATTATTATTATTATTATTATTATTATTACTACATATGAAGCTGCTTTCTTACCATGGCATCATAACGCAGCTGGTTCATAAAATGCGCAGCCTCGGCTCCCTTGTAGTAATTGAACCAGACGGTCCCCTGGAACTGGTCTCCGGCGTCCAGCAGCAGCACGTTGCTCTCGGACGCGCGGATCCTCTTGACCATCGTGGCTCTCCGCGCCACCCCGGCGAAACACCCGCCGCCGCTTCGGCCGCTGCATTTCCCGGAGTGCTGGTTGGTCTCCTCCACCCGGGCGTGTACATCGTTGGTGTGGAGGAGAACCAGGTCCCAGGCCGCAGAAGTGGACACACAGAAGCCCAACAGGAACAGGAGGAGGAGGAGGAGGCAGAGCCGCGGCAGAGCGCTCCTCTCCGGGCGCACCGCTCCCATCGCTCCGCTACGCGTAAAAACACTGAAACCAGGCAGAGTTTTTTCTTACATGACCCACCGGAGTGTTTTCTCTCTCCGCTCCTCACGCGCCCTGTGAAGTATCTGTCTTTATGGTTTAAAGGAGAACCCGAGAGAACCGCATGCCGGGCAGACTGAGGAGAGAGAGCGCGTCAGGGGGCGTCTTCGGGAAGAAGGAGGAGGAGGAGGAGGAGGAGGAGGAGGAGGAGGAGGAGGAAGGCATCGGGGAGGACTTCGGTTGTTAAGATACGCCTTTTCCTTCTCTGATGGCCCCCCACCTCTCACTCATCGACACATTTGTTAACCAAACCTTCATTTGGTTTAAACGTAAACGGTCTTACTGTGAATCAGACGCATTTGTTTGCGCTTCTCCTCTTAAATCTCACGCTGGAGGGAAGCTGCGCGCGGCACGGGGAGGAACTCCTCCATGAGTTTACTGGAGCATCTTTCAACAAAGCGTTGACACGAGACATTAAAGGCATTAAGGGGATGAAAAAGAGGAACATAAAGACTGAATGAAACCTCACAGAACTCTGATCTGTAGATCTGGAGGTCTGATGCTCTAATTTACATCAAAATTCATTCTAATAAACTGGAATTTGGCTTTTTTCGTCTTTTACTTTAACATTTTGATCACTGAGTAATGTTTCCTTACAAAACCATGTATGTTCAGTCTAATTACAAATGAGTGACAGTAGAAATCAAACTGCTGTGGTTCATAATAAATGTATGAAGATGTGTTTCAGCTCAGGTTCTCTTTGATATGCTGATGCTATATTAAAGAGAGAGAGAGTCGAGGAGGAAGTGAAGGAGCTGCTGCTGTCTGTTAATTTCACTGTAATGAGAAAATCTGTTTACAGAGACTTGAAATGAGGTTAACGAGGAAACTGGTCACAGCGAACATCATGTCTGCTTTTTTTTCTGGCCGGAACCAAACGACACATCGCACACCGAAGCCACCAGAATCAGACACAAACCTCTTCCTTTGCCATTTCTACGGTTTGGACGTTCAGCAGAGGACACGTTCAGTCATCCAGCTTCAGGACTGAGTCTTTTCACTCTCAAACTCCGTCCACTTTGGTCCAGACTGAAATACCTTTGATGGACTGACGTGAACTTTGGTGAATCCGGACGTCTTGGATGCTGTAATACTGTACCTGCAAAGCTAATGACACCTCCATCATCTCAGCTGCTGATTAGCAAAGGCCAGCAAGCTAACATGCTAAACTAAAATCATGTTAGCACTGTCACAGAATATTACAGTGTACACACACTGTGCACATAACATCCGTTCAGAGTCAAAGTTCAAGCTCATGTGAGCATCGACCGACACACAAACCTCCGACTGCACGAACATAAAGTAAATAATTATACTGCTTTGTGCTCTTGGACTATTTTTAACTGTGTGCACAGTTTACAGGAGCAGTTCGGCCTTTATGTAATCCAGAAACGAAAGCAGTCGTCACATTCTGGTGGATCACTTCGACAGGTTTGAACTTGAAAACGAGGGGAAAGCTGAGGCTGCCTGCAGAGAAGGAGCGCAGTGACACGCCTTCTTCGACCTTCGCAGCAGCATCAGCTTTCCTTTACGTCACCTTCGTTCTTTATCATCACTCAAAGGCAGCGAAGAGCAGCGAGTTCAGCGGTCGGAGGACAACTCCAACCTGAAGCGTTTTAGTCCACAGATGCCGGACGTGGACATCAAGTCCAGATATTCGTCAGAAGCTTTGAGAAAGAGGAACGAGGCATCTTCTCATCAGGAGAATCTCACCACAGCTGCTCCCTCAACACCTGAAACCACCACAAAGTATTCTGGGAGTGTATCACAGCACTCTCACATCCACACGCCACACTGCCCCTGAGTTTTGAAAGCACTGTATAAATGTGTCTTGCCTTCACATTCTGTAAATACGTGTGTGTGAAAGTGTGTATTTACGTGTCTGTACGAGTATCGGTGTGTATCAGCTGGCTTCCTGACGAGTGTGTGTAGAGAAAACCCACAAATGACGTCTGTGAAGATCCTCATTCATCCAGGTCGTGCTACTTCTGAGTGCTTCCAAAGGTCTTCTAGAACCACAAACAAGTCCAGCTGCCTTTGAAGCACTTAGAAAAACCCACAAATGACTTTTTTTAATCTACAAAGTGAGGAAACATTTTAAAGGAACAAATCTGCAGTCAGTCTGTCCACTTCCACACAAACATCCTCTAACAGCAACTACAGGAGTCTACAGCTGTCCTTTAGCTCAATGCTAACATCAGCATGCTAACATTTGCTCAGCAGTGTGTCAGGGATTTAGCCATGAACCAAAGCCTTGGACAAAATTTTGACCGGTGGTTGGTGCTAAAGGAAAAGCCACCAAAGTTATTAAAATTCACCCTGAAGGGAACGAGAAGGGCTGTACGAAGATTTTTGGTGACCCATGCCAATCCATCCAATTAGGACCAACCGCAAGAGCTGTGATTGGTCAGCTCTGGCTGCTTGTTTTTGCTTTACTAAGTTAGCTGGATGTAACTCCAGAAGTGCTGTGATGGTGAAGTCAATGAGTGAAACCTCGTATCTACACCTGCTGCAATGCAAGTTTTTCAACCAGGAACAATTCGTCAAAGTAGTGCAAAATGCCTCTCCCACCTCCTTATGTGTAATGAGCTGTGTCAGTCTGTCATTAGGGCACACGCTGAGTCGAGTTTAAACTCAGCCTTAACTTAACCACACACTGGACAAAATGCTGACCAGCATCCGCCCAACTTCCACTGCATGACTGCTGTTTGGTACAAGAACATAATTCATTGTGGGCTGACCGTCGCCAGAGAAAATAACCCAGGCACCACTTACATTTCCTCCAAAACACATCGGGAAAAACAATGAAGCACAATCCTGATTCCAAAACAGTTGGGACAGAAGCTGATAATTTGCTGCCCCTTTGTGACATAAACTCAACTGAAAACAGCACAAAGACAAGATATTTAATGTTTGAGCTCATCAGCTTCATCGATTTTTGTAAATATCTGCTTATTGTGAATTTGTTGTTGGAACAGGAGCAACTGAAGACTGGGAAAGATGTGGAACGCTCCAAAAACACCTGTTTGGAACATTCCACAGGTAAACAGGTTGATTGGTAACAGGTGAGAGGCTCATGATTGGGGATGAAAGGGGCATCCTGGAAAGGCTCAGTCACTCACAGGCGAGGATGGAGCGAGGTTTGTGTTTGACAGTGATGGCGTCTTGTTTAGTTTTACGCTGCATCCTGACTTGTTTAGACTCGGGATCGTAGTATATAAATGTAACGCACAGGACACGGGGATGGTCCAAGCTCATGTTTAAAAGCTACACCTCTAAAATCACCAGTGGGCGTCTGAATCATGACGATATGACCGCCTGGAGGTCACAGCTGCCTGCAGCTGACATTTAAGTGGCCCACACTGCTGCAGAGAGCTCGTTAAACACTCCCACACAGCTCTGAGGCTCAAACCACACGCAGCCAAACCCAACTGAGCGCCATCATGGAAACAGACTGTCTGGTTGTTTCAGCCTTCAGAGCAGAACCACTTTGACACCTCCTGAGCAGTCTGAGTTTATTTATGGAGCCCGAACTCACCAGAGGCCTTCACTGGTGTCTGTCTCTAGAGCTTTAATTCAGTAAGCCGCTCGCGCCAATACTAGCAGCTAACATCCCACATCAATTCACTCTGTGGTTTCATGCATTTCATCCTGATTCTGTCTTGCTTTTGTCTTTGCTGTAAAGACTTTGAGCTGCAGTTTCTGTACGACAGGTGACAAACTGCACTTCCCCCAAAGCTCAACTGGTTTGTGGTGTGAACTGAACTTGTGGCGCTCTCCTACAGCTCTGTGGTCGTCAGTCGTCACCTCTGCAGGTGACAAACAGGTTAGAACATCCAGTCGACGCTGGCATCAGTGTTGAACTGCCTGATCTGTCTCAGTCTCCATAAGAGGACAACATCCAAGATATCTGACATCCTGCCTCTGCCTGAGCTTTGAGGCTCGAGCACAGGCCAGGTTGAACAGGGGGAGCAGTTCTTTCAGCTCTCACCAAACTATTAAACACTCACAGTGACTCAGCCGTTTCCCATGCAGCTGTTAGACTGCACAGCCACGGCTCTGGATTTTATCATGTTTTATGTGCTTCAGAGGTGTTAAGGGTGAAGATCGGCCCATTGTGGGAGTTTGTATTGTGTCTCTTCCCTGCAGCTGACTAATTACAGTAATTCAGCGCCCTGAATTTAACTTAATCCACAGCTGTAGTCATCCACTCTGCTGCTCTCCAAAGGCACATCCTCGCCTGGTTATGTTCCCTTTGTTACCTTCATGCACATCACACAGCTCTCACTCTACAGATCTTGAGTCCGGCGCTCTTAATTTGGCCTAATTTGGGTTTAGTTTGAGTTAATGAAAAGCTTCTTTGTTAACTGCTGCGTCTCTTTTGTTGTTCTCAGCTCATGACACAAATGGATCAATGAAGTGATGACGAGGGACTGGAACCGCTCGTCTTTCTTTAAATGTTCTGTCACGTCTGAATGAAGCCGTAAGGAACATTAACGTTAGAGTCTCGTCCGTCTGAACGACAGAGCGCCGTCATGTTAACAGACAGATGGAGCAGTAACGTTACTATTCCACGTCTGAAAAGGCACGAACGCTCTCCAGAAAAAGAAAACTGCCATACTCTGAACACCTTCTCTTAACGTCGCGCTCCTGATTGGATAAAAGCTTCTGCAGAATGAATAAATGTAAATGACTTACTGCACAATGACCTCTCCTCCGTCCCCTGACTGTCTAATCATGCCTACTTTGACATAGATCATGAAGGACTGAGCAGGCTTGATGTAGACGTGATCTCGCTGAATACTTTCTAGTGTTTTTGTAGTGTTTTTCTGTCATATTTTTGCACACATTTACGTGAGTACCCCCCCTCAGATCGGGCAGGTAGGATGGAGCTTAGTTCGAGGTCTTATAACCGTTTATTTGCTGTTGGAAACACGTCATTCAGACTTCTGTCTCACCTTTGCCTCTTCAGCACAGAACAGCATTGTGGAGATCAGACTTTTAAACCCTCTCGTGGAGTTTATTGTCTAATATTTGTGTTTTTCTGGAGGCGGGTTTGCATGCGCAGCTATCGGAGTGTCAGATAAACTCACTAATTCACTCGCTCACCCTCAGGCTTCAATTATGTGCGAGCACAGAAACAAGAAGCCGCATATCATTCTTGGCTGCTCTTTCTAAAATGAAAGCACTCGGGGATTTATGTGTGTTCATTCTTGGTTGTACTTTTTTTATGATGTTTTCGGCTTCCTGAGGGAGTCTGTGTTTGTTTAAGTGTCTGCAGACTTGAGATGGTAATCTGTTCTGTAACGGGTGAGAGTCAATGGGTGAGTTTGAGGATGATTCTGACTCAATAAAACTTGCAGTAAAATGCAGCTGAACGGCTCAGCAAGCAGCTCTTAACATCTGGATGACATCTATCAATTACTTCCTCATTCGAAGTCGACATTTTCATTACGTGATAATGTGCTGAGGGCATTTTATTTCCTCTGAGACGACTCCAGCAGCTACGCCCCCGTGGAGATCACAGTTTAGCTGCTATCAGCCAAGTCTCCCAAAAGAAAAACAAATCTTTGGCGGAAGCTTCGGCTCGTCGTGGTTCTGTGAGCAGGAAAACTAGAGCTGCATCCTTCTCATTATCCAATAATCTGCCATTAATTTTACTAAGATATTAAGTTTACCATCACAGACGACAGAAAACCAGCAGAGATTCACCGAGAAGCTCGAAACAGATAACGATCATTATCAAAGTCACTGCTGGGTTTTTTTCTGTGGACCAGCTGATCAATGAATCCACTACTTGCTTCAAGTCTGCAGGAAACTCAGGTATCAAACATGCACACGATCTACTTTTACCTTTAATCATGTGATCATCTTCATCTTTAATCTTTATTCCCATGGAGCCGCATCATGGTTACGCTCTATTCATTTACAAAATAAAAGAAGAAATTCTATTTTGAAAATTGACATTTTGGGAGTGTTTTGAAGTGGCCTCTTTTTGAATTTGTGGAGGTGTACATTACGATTTGTCCTGCTTGTCATGACTGTGTAGTGTCTTATGAGCCCACACAGGCTGGGTACCAAATCAATCAATCAATCAATCAATCAATCAATCAATCAATCAATCAACCTGGTTTATTTTATACAATTACTTTAAAAATCTGAGTTGTTCATGAGCAATCAAAAATGTTCTTGAAGAGCGTGTGTTTGTTTTGAAGCTGTGATGCTACAAACGCAGTTTTAACTGTATTCAGGCCTGTGCTGTCCAAATACTTCTGGACACGTGTAGCTTTTAATGTGCGTACACTGTGTGTTTTCTCTATTACATACAGTACATATATGTGTGTGTGTGTGTGTGTGTGTGTGGGAGTGAAGACGTGTCCTACTTTCCACGAGAGTACAGATGTTGTAACACAGTCTTGACACCGGCGGCGGCTTTGATCTCGACCCTCCTGGGTGCATCCACACTGATGCAGCAGTCACTGGAGCCGGATCAGCGCCCCGTCTTTAAGAAGCGGATCAAAAGGATGAAAAGCCAGCTGACACATGCATCAGTGTTTCCGTAGCAACGCGCACTTCATTGGCCACGACTTACTACGAAACCAGAGGTGTCAGTGATACACTGGTGGTTATATTACACCATGAGCTATTACATTATACGACGCATCACTCCTTCGACTGAGTCTTATTTCTGCAGGTTGCTGACTTTGCTGCGACTGGTACTGCAGCATTAGTTTGGACAGATTTATCAGCTTCAGGGAGGATCTCGCAGCATTTGGCTGCTGGCTTGTGGTCGTTTCTCTTCCTGCACCTTCCCATGAAAAATGAATCAAGTGTCTCGTCTCACTAGAGGGCAGCAACCTGCAGGAAATGAACTGACAAGGTGAGGAGCGTCTCGTTCAGTGTCACCGTGAGCATGCCTGGGTCAAATGAGAGAAGTCAGCGTGTTTGTGTATCAGCTGTTTGAGTAGTGGTTATTCGTGGTTCTGAGGGTGGTTTGGAGTGAAATGTCTCAACTCGTCTGTTGGATGGACTGCCATGAAATGTGGTTCAGACATTCATGTTCGCCTCAGATATTTCAACTTATCGCAGGAGAAGCTCAGCTGACTCAGTGCTTTGACATAATTCACGTGTTCATCATAAACACTTTAACTAAAGTTTCATTCATGAAAGACCAATCAGTGAACTCTGACTCCATCAAACATACTGAATGCTGTTGGTGAAGCCGCTGCGGTCGGTGCAGGTGCTGACTGTCTAAACAGGTCTTTAAGCACACCAGAACCACTCATCAGCCTCAGGGAAGGTTCAGCAGCGTTTTCCGGCGCCTTCTGTTCATCCCCCATCAGATTCTATTAAACATGAATCCCGGTCACAGGAGAGGGCAGTAGAGTGCAAGAAATGAACCAACAGAGGAGTCAGGATTACTGCTCAGTGTCAGCATCTCCACACTACACAGCGACACGCCAGGACACAACAACACGAGCCAGACCGTCCATTTATGTTAAAGCTCTGCATATGTCTGATATGAAAAATGAAAAGGCAGGACTGGAGTGTTTTCATGAGGAATGTGTGGCTGCTCTGACAGCCACTGTGGGGGAATCAAAGAAATGGATGAGGGTGTGAAGAACGGCAGTGACGCAGCCTTTTTTCAGCCTTTCTTACTCCAGCTGATGGATAACAACAGCTCTCCAGAGAGCAGCCGAGTGTATCTGGAGAATGTAGCAGGCAGTACAGTGTACAATAAAACTCCTCCTTCATGCATTCATCCTGTCCGCCCTGCATTAATACTCTGCACAGTGACACAGCTCCCTGATGGATTCATCCCTCATCTGCTCTCTGCCTTACAGCTCAAATCTGGCAGCGAAGGTGGCGGAGCGTCTGCTGTCGCCTTTGTGAACTCGTTTCACCTTTTTGTTTGTGTGGAGGGAAAACTGACCACAAACAGACGGGCGGCAAACGAAAGGGACAAATCCGAATAAATGGGCTGAGGAGAGCAGATGACGAGGCTCGCTGAGCCGTTTTACCAAAACGACGTGAATCATGTGCGGTGGCCTTCACATCGTCATCGGATCTGAACCCGACGTACACCTGTGGGAGATGTTGGAGCGACGTAACGAGCCCTTTTCAGTCAAGGAAGCCTCTGATGGGGCTTTAACACATTCGCCTCATGTTTGAATAAGCACGCTGGTTAAGTTCACGTTTCCTCATCACTATCAACATGACGCAAGTCTGAACTTGGCTGCCGGCAGATGAACGTAAACCTGCAGAGAGAGAGAAAAATCTGCGTCCGTCAATATCAATATCGCCTTCTCAGATCACTGTGATCTCAATCTTCAATCTCCAATGTCCAAAATCAGCTTAATGAACTCAGACACTGTGCAAGAGCCAAGGCCAGCTGTTGAGGAAACTCTCCTCAGATCAGTCAGTCCATACTTCTGCTCTCGTGGTGTTTCGGTGGAGTCACTGTGCTGGTGAGCGTTGCTCACGCTCCTGGTGGTTATTAAAGTCTTCGTCGGCCAAACGTGCTTTAAAATCATCAGTGATGCAGCCTGAGAGAGAACAGGAAACCGTCTTCTTCTTCCTGGTTATCAACATTTTATCTCCTGTCTTGTCAACTTCATGCTATAATTTCATTTCCCATCATGTTAACAAGGCTTCAGATGATTAATCAATTATCAAAATGATCTGATTTATTTCCTGTTGATCGACATAAGCTGTGCTTCAAACTGCTGAGTCGCCCCGCTGGTCCATGTGAAGGTCATGGCCTTGCTCAGGAGCACTCTGTCAGCTGCTGCTGATGAATGGCAGGGCTGACTCTGCCGTTTTAATCCCTCCTCTTTGAACCCTGCCATGACCAGCATGTGTGTCTGAGCTTCAGGCCAACATCTTCACTAATCAATGAAAACTGCTCTTCAGTGCATCGACCTTCTAACGATCCTGGCGATAATGAGACGAGCGTTCGGCGAGCGAAGCCGCTGACACGGCTGCTTACGCCGAACCCTACTGATAATGGCCCAGTGTCCGCTTGATTTATGTCTGTGCGGCTCGTCTGATCTCTGAGGAGGACGCTCATCCTGTTGGCGGGCAGGTCAGAGGTCACGGCCGCCCCCACAGCAGCACTCCCAGGAGCTGCTGGGGCTTCGGCGTCTTCCTCAAGGACTCGTCAGCAGGGCAGATGCAGGAGCTGATTCCCACAGTGGCGCTGGCGTTTTCCATGACTTTCATGTGACTTTCTGGAACTGCACTTGAGCATGTCCACGGTCTCCAAATGGTTTTTTTACTGCTGGTTTTCTGAAGGGCAAGCAGTCACTTTCACTGCAAATCTGCTGTGAAGATGAACAGGTGGAAGCAAACCGTTGACAGAGATTTAAATGATATGTGAGCTGCCATGTTGGACGTAACTTTGTTTTTCATGACACTAAAGAAATTCAATTCAATATTCCTTTATTTGTCCCGCGAGGGGAAATTCCATGAAATGAAAGAGCGAACACCTGTGGGAGTGAATGAAAACTACAAATCATCTGACTGTTACAACTTGTCAACCAATCAGTGGAATTGTGTGAAGATACTGACACTTATCCAAAACCTGCTCCATGGAACCACCAGTGGTCAAAAGCCCTCTCACTATGAGCGAGACAGTCCCAGATGCTCCCAGAGAAAAGCTTACATTACAGACATTTACCAAAGCAAAGCAAGTCTTTCCTCTTGTGAACCTGAAAAGAGCTGCCACACCGCCGCCCACGCTTCAGGATTTGCGTCACTGATCCCCTCTCCAGCCATCAGTGCACGTCAGCTGCCAGAGACGAGCCTCCCACAGCGAACGCTGGAGGAGGTCTGATGATGAGGCGTGATCTGTCTGAAGGGCAGAGCCGGCGAGTGTCAAAACCTCAGCTTCAATTAAACCCGTCATCCCGTCGACGTCTAAAATCCTCCGAGACGGCGTCCAGAGAGGCCTCCTGCAAGGAATATCAAACGGAGGGACACGAGGAAGCACCAGGACGAGGTTTCACTCCAAAACAAGATGTCATAAATGATGGAGTGTGTTTGGCTTTCCTCACAAGTTGATGCAATTTTCAGCCACAGGTGAGCTGCGTCCGAGTCAACGAGTTCAAAAGAGACAAAGAGGCGCCGTGTTCCTGTTGGAAAGGTTTTACTCTTAAATCTAATTTAAGAAGGAGGAAAGAAAGAAGAAGGAGATGGAGAACACAAAGTTCCCTGAAAAAGATGTGCAAATAACGGAGGCTTTTGATGCATAAATCAGAAGGATTTAATGGGAGCTCAGAGGGGACACAAAGCACAGCAGCGAAAACAGAAAGAAAACAGGCCGAGATCAAACCGATAAGAGAACAAACGTCATGATGTTTGTTCTCTTTCATCTCACCCTGTTTTGATTTTGTACTTTCTGTCACTTCAGCAGACTTTATTAAACTCTTTAAAACCTTTGTGTGTTCACTTCCCATTTTCCAGACGGAGAGCGGTACTCATGCACCGCAAACTCATTCAACTTATTGAGTGTTTAAAGATGATCTGCCATCACCACAAGAGCGACATCTCAGCTGCAATCAGCGTTTTTGAAATGAAGCGATGCATGTTCATTTGGCAGCTCTTCTGTTCTGAAATCAGAGTCTCAGCAGGGTTCACAGAGTTAAATGTAAGACTTTCTGTAACCTTTATGATGCCACGCAGAATGAAATCTAATATCTGCACTGTAAAAAATGCCCCTGAAATCCATAGTAATTTGCTGTCTGTGCACAGTAAATCACTATATGTAATTTCACAGCAGAATACTTTGCATTCAATCAAAAGAAGATCAAAGAGATACTGCAGAAATTCACAGGAACTAATTATGTACCGTAAGAAAACCACAACTACAGCGGCCAAAGCACTAGAGCATGATGGGAAACCAGCAGGGACGATATGGGCTGGAATTAGTTCTGATTACAGTGTGGGATTTTTTTCAGTATTTCCCTGCACTATTTAACAAAAGCTCCTAATGATGTAACGATTAGAAACTATTATATGTAATGAAAACATGACTTGGACCGAGCTAACCACCAGAAAATGAATGGATGCATGAAGCGATGGAAAATAATGAAGGTTTGGCCAAAATCAACATTTATTATGAGACAACGAGCTTCCCAGCAAGCAGTACTGACGGTGTTCGCTGCAGGTCGAGAACACCTTTAAAGATCAGTAATCAACCAGTTTGCTGGTCAGACTGTACGATTTAAGCCTGAGTTAACCCCAAACTGGTCGTCGAAGAGGAATCTGAAAATTGGGCAGAACGTCTACCAGATCGCTTGTCGTTCGTTGTGCATTTTGAGCTCAGGAAACTCGATGTATCGCCTGGATGATCAACACTGTGGCTCTGCCATCACGTGATCTGCTCTCTGATTGGTGGGCTTTTCCAGGCTTTAAGTGTTGCTGTTCATCTAAATGAATTTTACCAGATAACAGTCAGAGGTTTTTCCAAAGACGTCCATCTTTAAAATGCCCGTCCACATGCGACATGTTTGTTTAGTGTGTCGCTACAATGGAAAGCTGCTTTGGGGGAGTCAATACAGACATCAAGAATATGTCTTGGATGAGCGTTTTGGCGAGGAGGAGGAGAGAACATTATTCACTCATTTCCCCACCCATATTTTTTCCCAGATGGTCTGAAAAGTTTGAAACAGTAATTTGCTGCTCACACACGCCCACTTTTCTAACCTTGAGTCTGGGCTGCAAATGACAGCAGAAAGTTACAGCAGGAGGAGGAGGAGGAGGAGGAGGAGGAGGAGGAGGAGGGGAAATAATTTCTCTCCGCCACAGCAGAAGGTTTGCAGAGATGACAGAATGATGCTGCAGATGAAAAAGTGAAGTTATCTTGGAAAAGTAAAAACATTTCCTGAACACGGCCGTCTAAACTCAACACCACATCCTTTTTGATTTTCTCCACAGCATAAATTTCAAGCATTACAATAGTTTGTTGTGAAGATTTGATCCTTCGTCAGTCCAGACTACAAAAGCCAGATGGCTAACTTTGTGTGAAGTGGTTTTGAGATGACTCGATACAAACAGCAGCCTGCTGCTTATGAAAAGAAATATCTCCCAGCATGCTTCGAGACCCAGGGGTACTTCAACCATGACATGATTAATAACTCTGCACTTAAAATAGGCTTCAAAAATAATTATAGGAGATGGATGGGGGAAGTGCAGATTCTGAACCAGAATCACTTTAATTACAGAGCACAAAGAACGTGGAGGGATTTGTGTTGGTGGGATAAGTGCAGGGACAAAGCAACAATAAAGGCAAAGTGCGGCTGGGAGGCTGGTTCTGACACTGCCGGGACTCAGAGAGACTAAATGTACACAAAGTGACTTCAAAAAGTCCATTTCCACCATATGAATTCACCCTGGCAGAACGTCGGTGTGTTCAGACTCAAACGGAGTAACACCTGACAAACATATGTCACAGCAGACATTTTACAGCGTTGTGCAAAATGACGTTAGTGCACCGAAAGCATGAACCTCTCTGGGAATTTAATATTCCGTAATTCACCCCAAACATCGTTCATATCAGCGCTTATCGGTTAACATATATGCCGATACCCCCAACACTGAGCCAGCACGAAGCAGAAGGAGACTATTTTCAGGCCGGTTTGATCATGAACTTGATTTCTTGGTCACTCATGGGGGAGGTGAGCTGAACTGGAAGGAATTCAAAGCGAGGTTGTTGTGTCAAGAACAAACTTACAACTGAAGAGAGACAAAAAAAACTTTCAAAAACCAGCTCAAATTACTCTTTTCACCTGAAATAATACATGTGAATTGATCTATTATGACTCTTTTATGATCAGGCTTTGCAGGCCTGCAACACTTCAGTCAGACACTTTTGTAAGAAATAAAATTCACAAGACAATAATATTTTACACTCAAGCCGCAGGCTGGAGCGTCCGACTGAGTTGAAGCTGAGACAAATTACAACTCCTGAGACAATAATCAAGTCAATAATTGATGATGTATTTACATAAAATGAAACAAACGGTCGTTCACAAGATCCACGGAACACGACTGGAACCTGGAAATACAAATGATTTTCATAAAATGTGTTTTTAGGGCCTTCAAGAAATGGGATCAAGACAAAATCAACCTTCTGACTGCCGATGAAATGGATAGTGGAAGTGAAACGGGTGCAGTCTACTCTCTGAATGGGACTTTTATCACTGATGCATCGCGTTAATTGTTCACTGATTAGAGGCATTAAACTTTAGCTCTGTTCCCACTGGACTACTTCCTGGAGTCCTCCTGCGATTTATTTTAATTGCTGAAGAAGTCTGAACTGTGGCTGAATGTGATGTGAGCGTCTGAGGTGATCTGATTATTAGTCCCACATGGATCAGGATCAATAATTATGCGGTCCCGTTGTATTTTCATCTCCCTGAAAGTCTTATTTTTTACTTTCTGTTCTGGGTCAAGAATTACTGGAGCTGCAGCTGAGAGTATTGATGAAAGTGAAGATTGCACTCGGAGCAATTAAATGGAATTTTGGTGCAACGGCTCATCTGTCTATCGATTGGTTGTTGGTGGTTTATTCAAAGTAAAGCAGCTGTACTTGCAGCTGCGTCTGGAGATAACTGTAATGTTTTGCCAGTGATTTTTAATGAAATACGAACTTGAGCTCAGCAGGAGATCTGGGTCCAGAGTGAGCAGGTCATGTGACTCCATCATGACGCCGCAGGTGGAAGAGTAAGTCGATCGTGATCCTCAAAGTTAGTTATGATAGGAATAAGCCAGAAACCAGAAATCCTGCCCAGTGTTGCTCCCTAGAGACACAGCAGTAGTAGTCGGGGACACATGAGGACTGTTGAGCCAGGTGAGCTGGGAAGACTCCACCCAGGTAAGGGTCCAGACAGCGTCAGTCTGAGGGCTCGCACCATCACACCTTTAACCTGACGTCTCTTTTGCAAACCAAACAGATAAATTTGCGTGCTGTTACAACTCTTCCCAAAACCAATCATCTGTTTCTTGGCTCATGTCTTAAACTTTGGAATCAGTTATAGATGTTTCTCATTTCCTGGAGGAGGACAATGGGATTTCTGGTCCGTGTGATTTGAGGTGAGGACTGTGTGTTCCCTCCCTGTCTGAACCCTGATTCATTCATTCTCCGCTGAGATGTCACCTCTAAAACGGCCCTCAGGCCTCGTCGAGTCGCTGTCAACGTTCGCTCAATCAACCAATCGCACAGAGAGACGATGCTGATTGAGACGTCAGAGATACATGAGGCTTCAGGACAGACTCCCCTTCTTCACACTGAGCGGGGTATCCATTCTTTTTACTTCATATTTAAATGGATGCCTCTGTTTTCCCACAATCCATAAGTATTCTCTGAAAAGTGCTCTTCAATATGCAGAGACATTAAAAAAAAGGAGGCTGCGCAGAAGGCTAATTAGCTCCCTGGTTACCTCTCGCTAGCTCAACAATGATTCATAGGCACACTGTGCAGTGTGCTGGAAGGCTCGCTGACAAACACACAACATGTGCAGTTACAGCAAACAGGAAGCAACCCACATTTGTGTGTTCTGTCACTAACTCTGTCATACAGGTCAGTTACTCTGCTGGACACCGAGGATTTTACTGCACTCTGTTGATGCAAGCGAGCCTCCTTCTGTGGGCAGGACCTCCACAGAACAAGACTAGTAGGTGCAGTTTGAAGCTTTTCTTTCTTTTGCCTTGCTGTGTCCATGTTTGATGAGACAAAAAAAACAAAACAAAACCCAAAACTGTACACTAATTCCAAACTGTGAACCTCAAAGTCTTTATAAAGCCAGAGATCAGTGGCTGAGGAGCGTCAGCTGGGGGCATTGCTCGGGACGAATGTGCCATAAAAACCTCGACTGGATTCAATCAAGAGTGTTAAAAGTTTGAATTGGGAAAAATTCAGTGAGCTGAGGTGGATGGATTCAGTTGGATTAAGTTTATCCAAAGATTTGAAGTGGAGTGAAAATATTAACGTCAGTGATCACCCGGTGAATCTGAATAATGTGAAGTGGTTGTGGTTTCTGGGGCAGTCTTGGGTCTCCACAGAGAAGGCCCACAGTGAGATTAAATCCATGAGAAGACGTTCTGAACGCCTGCTTTGATGTAATTAAGACCATTAGTGAATCAATATCTGTTGAGAAGGAAAGATCCTGTTGTGTGTGAGGACCGTACAAAGCAGAGACGCCAGGCGAAAAAGCCTTTTTAGAGCTTCGTCCTGATGGATTTCTTCAAAAATTGTACCACTAATACAACACTAAAGCCATTTTAAACACTAAGGAGATTTAGATGCTGCAGAAGTGTTTATTGACGTGTTGTTGTTTGCTGTTTGAAAATGTCTGGTGAATTAAGGTGAAGGTTGTAACATGGGTAATAATCAGCCCGCAGCGGGTAGTGACAGAAACCGGACGAGAATGGGCGGTTCATAGTCTGAGGACGTTGGACGAATGGGTTCCTTCAGCTGACAGTTCTGCAGAGAGTGGGCGATGTGTTTGACATTGAGACCTAATGAGTTACAATTAGAGAGACGGATAGTTACATTTGTGGTGATTTACGCCTGTGGGCTTAGACAGGATGACAGCCCCTATCTGTGAACGCCATCCCACCGTGCTGCCATCTTTAGCTTTTTTTTTTCTTCTATATGAATCCACTTACTAACATAAAACCTGCTGCTGATACATAAGCAGTGTTAGTGTTTTGATGCGGTTTATTGTAGAAATAAAAAAAATCACTTCTGTACAATGAAATACCTGAGCTAGAATAAATATCAAATATCATACAACAGGAGAACTTTGGTTTTGGGTTTGGAGCAAACTGACGATAATTTCATAAATCCTTTAAAGGGACTTTAAGGTGAGAGCATGAGCATAACTAACAGTACGAGAGCTGAAGCTTTGCCTCTGCAGAGCCGTTCTGAGCTTAAAATTAATCGACTGTGTGGTTCCCAGAGGACGACTCAGGAGTCCCGCCAACTCGCAGGTCAGAGGTGGAGAAGGAGTTTCAGGTGGACACAAAGCCACAGCTCCTTCCATCCCCATCCGTCCCGCCGTACCTCTCAGCCACTGAAAAACCACATCCTAATGATTTTCTCCACTTTTCAAAGCCCGACGAGAACTTCAAAAGTCTTTTGCTTTTTCCTCTCACAGCTGCGTTCCACTCTGCTGCGGGCCAGGGGATGACCTGCGGAGGAGGCCAGGGATTTAGCCCACATTTCATAGTTCAGGCTCTCATCAGAAGAGCCGGCGCTGCCCTGTCGACCAGCTGCAGACGCTGCCTCATCGGCCGGGACGCCGGCAGAATACTAAGAGGCTTCTTCACTGAGACAAGAGGCTGGAAGTGGCTGAGAAAGTGTTTTACACATCGTTTGGCACATGTTCTGGAAATCTTCCAACTGCATTAAAGAGAAAACTATTCATAGTATTAAACTGTGTTTTTAGCGTCTTTCAATATGAGTGAATGCACTGACTCCTCATTTTATCTACATGAATACATTTAAAGTCAGAGTACACAGGTCTAAGCAGTAACACTGATGATGACTCTTCTTCTTCTTCTAATTAAAGGGAAAAATATAGTTTACGGCAACATGGGAGTCCACAAAGACAGTGAAGTTCTGCGATGACCTCAGCAGACATAGGCCAGTGCTCTTGAAGACTAGAGTTGACGCCTCGTGGGTGTTTGCCTCCGCCAAGCAGTCAAATTAGACTTTCCATCCACGTCTGTCCAGACTTACATTACAGTGAAGACTTTGAAGGAATTTAATTAATGGCATCAAGTGTCTTTTTTGGTGGAATGGAAGTTCTCACAATACTGACGTGTATGATTCCAGTGACTGACGGAGAGCTTCATCGCATGGAGCAACAACAATCACCTGAAGATCAATATCAGCAGAACCAATGAGCTTCTGCTGGATACAATACTTCAAATATGGATGTTGCTGCAAAGAAGCCAGACATTGTAAAATGTGGATGCTTCACACTCGGGTTGGGCGATTGGAGTTTCTTTTGGGTGATTTTTCTTTTGCTAATCAGGTAGACATCAGGTACAACAACTGAGAGCAAAGTACAAACTGCAGTACGACAGTCTGAGGACTAGTTTGGTGCTCATTTCCAATCCTCGTCACTGACTAACTTCCTGTCTGTCTTACAGGGCGCCGACGGCGGCAGAGGTCCACCAGGAGAAGCCGGCGACTCGCTGCAGACGTGACAGTCGTACACTCATTAAGATCAGCGCCGAAGCTACGCTCTGATTGACTGCAATTTCCTAGCTGCTGACTGCTGCACACCGATCTCTCTGCAGCAGCTCAGTGGGTATTTGTGTCAATCGGCCCCCGCTGAGATCGCTCCTGCCCCGGCAATGACGGGCTGTTCAGACTAGTAAGCTGTGACGGGCTCAATAAGAGTCCACAGCACACGGTGGTCCAGATGGATGCACTGCTGGTAAACAAGACGCTGTCGATAACGTCCATAAAACAAGAGGATGACTGCTGACATTACTGGGCTGCTGCACTCTAAAAAAGACCTGTTGACTCTGAACTTGTGTTACTCTGAAGTGAAGAGAAATGTAAGTTTTCTTCCCCTCCTCATTCAGACAGGAGCTACAAATTACGACTATGTTTATTACTGATTCATCTGGCCAATATTTCCTTCATTAATCGACTGTTTAGTCTTTCAAATGTCCGAAAAATAGTGACCCATCACTGTTTCCCAGAGATTGACTGTCAAACTAATTAACCATTTGATTTTTCATCATATCATAGTGAACGACAGAGTAAACCTTGGATAAACATTGGATTAATTAATTGAGGGGAAATGAATGACAGCTACTTTAAATTAAAAATTGAAGACAAGTTTCAAGTTTCTTCCTCTGATGTGAAGATCTGCTGCTTCACAACGACAACACAAATTCTTAGTGGCCGAACCAAAGCAGAAGCAGAAGCTAGATTCTGCTGCGTGATTTGTGTGATGAAGGCAAAGAAATGGGAGGACGCGAGGACAACAAGGGCTGTAAACTGTGCAGAGAGAGCTGGAGGTGAGTGAACCTCATCAGGTGAGCTGCAGCTGAACTGATGAACTACTGGACTATGAAATAACATCCACATTTACACAACTGTGCTACCATTTACTTTGTGTGTTCAGACAGATCCTATCAGCGTTTCTCACACTTAACGGTTACAGACTGAGACGTGGTTCAGTTCATGTTAAGGAGATAGTTTTTTACTCGGTGGTTACTCAAGCTAACATCAGCTACGGCTAGCAAACTTTAGTTTAATTATTAGGCTACATGGTAACATTGTGTTTATGTGAAAATGTGCTAACCACTAAGAGTTAGATGCTCTTTTCTGGATTAGCCTCCTGTTTGAGACCACACACACACACACACACACACACACACACACACACACACACACACACACACACACACACACACACACACACACCTGCATCATGATGCCTCAAACCGCTGAGTGAAGTTTTAGTCCAGTCTCTGCGTCCTGACCCGACACCTGGTGAAAAACACCTGAGCCTGCGAGATCCTTCAGTACATAAACATTCTTTCAACACGTCTGCTCCTTAAACTCCTCCTTGGGAACGATCCAGGTTTGGCTTAAACTGAACAATTAAAAAGAAACCAACACTGACTGTTGGTCGGTAAACAGGAATCAAACAGCAGTCTCACATGTTAAAGTCCGAAGTCTTTATTGATCCATCCACACACAACAACCTCCTCCCTCTGTGGACTCTGTTGGTCTACAGAAACATCACTCAACATCCTCCTTTGTTCACTTTATGACGTCAGCTTCAACCTAAACACATATCGTTTCAGGGCACTTGAAACCGCTGATGCCGTCGTTCTTCCTGGGTGGATTCAGTAAATCAAAACAATGGGCTGAAAGAAGCTACAAGCACCTGCTGCCCAATGAGGCTCTTTACACACCAGACAACAGGTAGTCAGTCGCCTTTCTGACTAGAAAACCAGCTAAGGTTGGAAAGAAAAATCCCTGAATTTAAGTTAACATGCCAACAAGCAGCCGCCCTGCTCAAGAGTCCTGGAACGAGACACAGAATTCCCATCTGCTACTTCCTGTCGCAGCAGCAGAGAAACCAAACACACCAGCACGTTACTCGTCTAATTTCGTGCTAATTCTCTTGAAATAGGTTTCTCTCTCTTCTCTTCTAAATGGAGTAAATATCAATTTGGAAAATTTGTTCCAATTACCAGAAAATCAATGAGCAAGGTCTGAAAAAGACAAAACATGATGCAGCTTCAGGGAGCTTCAAATCCAAACCATGTGAAAGCCCAGACTTCCCGAAGGGAAATACAAATACAGCAGCCTTGTTTCTGCATGGAAGCAGAGTCCCCACAGTGCGAGTAAAACCCGTCCAACACCCCCGGACTCAAACTGCTCGTTGCCTTGGAGATGAGGAGGTTTTTTCCGTCTCTCTGCTCTGCAGCTCGGACTGAAAGGACACGCAACATGTCATTCAGCGTGATGAAACTGAATGATGAAAGTCTCGCCGGGTCAAACTCATCATCGACTCGACTGCAGCCTAATTAAGACGAGCTGAAGGTGCTGCCGTGGACTTCTCGACAGAACAAATGCAGTTGGAACTTCAGCACTCTGCACGCTCTTGGATAAAATGGTGTCCTGTGGACCACATCCGGCCCTTCAACGTGTGCATTTGGCCCCTGAAGGTGGTTCACAGTGAGGCGTCTACACGATGTTGCTGGGATTCACATGATCTCATGCTTTCTTCTTGTCTGCATGTTTTCCTTCACCTGCAGTCAAAGTTGACCTCTGGGCCTTCGAAACTAAACGAAAAGCCCAATTTTAAACACAACATCCATGTTAGAGATTAAATTAGGATTCTTCTGTGCTGATAAATGGCCACCTCTGCTCTGCTCGTCTGATTTTCTGCTCCACTTCCCGGCTTTCATCTCTTGTTGATCGGACTCTGTTTTCTTCCAAAGCAAAGATACGGATGACTTTTCCACTCCTCGTTAGTCATGTTACACACATGAACCAGCCGGGCCATGATGAAGACCAGCACCTCGCACACGTCATGACTCACATGCTGCAGAGGAGATCCCAGGCTGCAGCAGACGTGGAACCACTGCAACGATCTGTCATGGTTTTCCTGTAATTCTGGAGCTCTGGAGATACGAGCTGTCGGAGGAAATCTGCAGCTCATAATTTACTTTTAAAAGTCTCTTGGTGGGAGACCAGTGCAGAGATGCTTCATTCTGCCGTCTGTGACAGGGAGTCATTTAACAGCGCAAGTGGTAAGATTTGAACGATCCAGGCGCACAATTGACGATCAGTGTGGGCAGATCATTTACTGAGAGCCTTTGAGACGAGGTTCACTGAGACACGTGAGATCGTGTTACAGTAAAACCAACTGTTGTATTTTGGGGTTTTTGCCTGTTTGCAGGTTTTCAACACACAGGAAGTGACTGTATATAAACAGAGGAGAGCGTCTATAAGATATAACAACCACGTTGATCACAGAATTAGTTCTGACAAAAACAATGTAATATCGACGATCGGGCGTCTGACCTCGTGTAGTGCGACATGCTAAACGGGACGCCCCGACACTCAAACAACAAGACTAGCATGTCAGAGTATTTTTGTCTTGACTCGTCTGGTGTGACATCTCCTACGACATGTTCCTGAGCGTGGCAACCATGACAAAGAGGAGGAGGAGGAGTAGGAGGAGGAGGAGGAGGGATGCTGAGGTTGCTGCTGACAGGTGGGACAACGAAAGAGGGGAAAAGCTTGTTGAGCCAAAGTTTGGGCCGAAGTTTACACCATCTCTTGCATTTGCTTTTAATGTTAAAGCACATCCACGGCCGTTTTCTCTTTCTTTCTGTTTGTGTGGTACAGACACAACGCTTCTGTCAGTTTGATTGACAGTTGCTCTGATGTCATTCGTGATCGTGAGATAAGACGCGCCATGATCGATCGGGGTCAAACGTGTAGGCAGTGTGATCGTTAAATTTGACACTGTGACCATTGTTGAAGACAAAAAACTGTGTAGTCTGTAAACACAGCACTCAGTGGAAGTAGGCCAACAGCTTCTTTTTTGGGTTATTTAAGTACTTAAAATTTGGGCGTGTTTTCAGATGTCAAAGACAGTGTAAACTTCTGCTTCATGTAAAGGCAAGAAAAACCTTCAAACTGCAAGAAAACTTTGTCGGCAGCAGCAGTACACTGAGGTGAAGTCTGGAGGCGGTGGGCTGGCTGCTGAGTTTGACTGATGTGTGAATCAATACAGCCAAACATAGAAACCTCTGTCAGACTTAAAAATATCAAAACTGCAATTAGTGTATGTGGTTTCTTCCCTCCTGATGAGATACCAACGAAAAGCATTTCAGATGCAGCCCACGTGTGCATGCAGAGGCTGGAGACTGTCATTGTTTTGGAAGCCTAAACTGGACTTGATAAGATTTGTATCAGGAATGCATTTGCTGTCAGATATCATTCAGCTGATGTTAGCTTACTGCAAAGTTTTCTGGTAAACACGGTTGTGTGTACGGCACAAGCCTTGTGTTTGAAGGTGCTTTTCATCATCTGTGATGTGAAAACGTCAGATTTCCACACTCCAGCTCACCTGACGGCTCAGACAGCTGAACAGTCCAATGACACTGAGCAGCAGAGGAGGCTGCACCGGCGTCAGGGCAATTAGTGTTGCAGTTGGTAATTTTGAGACGTTTATATCTTGCCATGCTGAGCTGCTGTCTGTGCAATGACGCGGCTAAGTCGAGAAAAAGACGAAAACTGACTTGACTGATGATTCAACTCAACTACTTTATGCTCGGTGTTTCACACAAGAACTTTCGCTGCTAAATGTCTCGAAGCGTTACTGCCAGCCGTTGATCACTAGCGTAGCATGAAGCCACCTGCAGGAAGGTGCACTCACCTTGGCACAAGCATGCATGTCCTTGTAGGCCCGTGCAAAAAACAAAGAAAGCAGGGGTGCACCCAGGGACCACCGAACCAAACCATGTCTCATACGTCTTAAAATGATAATAATATATTATCCGGTGGTCCGTTTGGGCTACGTGAAATTTCTCTTCTTTCTCTTTTTGAGACTTGAACTTGTGTTGGATTGACAATGCAAAGAGTATGTCAACAGAAAAATGAAAACTGGTCTCAGATACATAACATATTTAGCCCTGCAAACCCAAAAATGTCCCTATGAACCCAATGAAGGCTCTACTACCAACATCTACAGTTTCTCAATCAAAACAGCCACATGGAGCTCACTGCAAAGACAGCACAGTCTGTTACCACAGGTAAGACTTTGAAGGGACTCTGCAGGCATCTACACTTCCTAATTCCAGATATAACTGGAACCACGTTGATCCCTGACGGCCTTTGACCAAATCCAGCCAGTGCTTTACGTCCAGTGAAGCTAAAAAAGGAACACAAAAGGGGAGTTTTTCCTTTTTCCAAACCTGTTTAAATCAGATTTTCACCACCTGACATCACAAAATGAGCACAATGATCAATGAGCTGAAGGAAAGGAGTTGATATCAAGCTTCTGCTTAACGTTTGACAGACGATTTACCCAAAAGTAAATCATGTTTACATGCACAGGGAGAGAAATTGGGTTGAGAAAACAAAGCGGAGACTGATATTTGTGTGGTTCAGACAAATACTGACAGACGACATTTGTGTGCTAATGGGCCTTCATCACGAGAGGTGTTGACCAATTCTCAGAGAAGACTTGTTGTACAAACGTCTCAATTAGCTGACAGCTTGTAAGCCGAGAAATGTCAAAGTATGATGGATTCTGTAATGAGCTTGTAAAAGTCGAAAGACCTGCAGTGAGAGGACGGATTAATCATAACTGAGGCGGCGGTTTCTGAAATGTTCGATTTGGAAAAAGGCAGTTTGTCAGGGGAGGACCTGCTGGGTTGGTTTGGGGTTTTTATTTATGTCTGAGAGCTTTGGCAGCTACAGGCCATTACTTATGCTACTTCTGATTGGTGGAGCTGACTACAGGCTTTTAGAGGAACCAAACTGAAAGAAGACACAACCGCAGAGAGAAGCAGTCACCTCAGGCTGTAACTGAAGCTGCATTTATTTCTAATGCTCGAGACTTTTATGGAGAAAAACACCTGTTTTACCATCCTGAATGACTTCCTCTACTGGTGGAGCTCATCCACTGCAGGAGCGCAGAGAACAATTACAGTGAGCACTAACCCCGTCCATGCACATACAGTATGGCTTCTTCCAGACACGGCCGGTGTTATTAAAAAATGTGTCAGTCTGTCAGCACTCTTTGACGTCCTTTCTGTGGCTGTCAGTTACTTTTCCCTGATCGCTTTAAGGCCTTCTCATCCAGAAAGGTGAAAATTCACATCATGTTCAGTCTGAGCGCACCTCCAGCAGAAAGCCGGCGTCCTTGACAAAAACACTGAAACCCAGTGGATCTCAGTGAATCTCTCCCAGTGGATGAGCCAGTGTCCAGTGTGTGTGTGTGTGTGTGTGTGTGTGTGTGTGTGTGTGAGAGAGATTGGAATTGTAAAGCCTTTTGGATAAAGACTCCATATAAATGCAGTCCGGTTACAATACGCCTGGCTTTGGATTTGCACGCAGTACTTATTGGTGGATCAGTTCCTTGTTGTTTTGGGTCTTTTCAGGGGATTATCTGACAGCAGAAAGATGTGGTGTTTTTAATTTGACCTGGATAAACTCAAAAATAGATGGATGGAGTATTTGTTGTCAGTGAAATTACAATATGCTGTATGTTACCCTTCAGCAAAAACACCAAACAGCCCGACCGGACAGACGTAGGAAACGAAAACGGGCGACGACTGCAGGTTAACTGAACAGTGACGCCACATCTGAACACGTCACCACGTCCCGACAGAAAGACGAGCAGGTCTGAGTTATTTTGCCTTCTCGTGCAGAGTCTGATAAATTCCACATTGTTTTCTGTGACCAATAGGAGCACAGAGCGCTCTTCTGCTATGAACATGGCGAAGCAAAGGAATGATGTCGTACTTCTTTCTGTGTCAGAACCACAGAATAAGACAGGACGACCGAGGATGCGAGTCTCTGCTCTGATGAAATCTGCAATCAGCACTGTACGATTTCAGCTTTGAAGACTCTGTGTACAAATGCATGAAACATCGGAGTCAATCATCTGTCCAAACGTCTGATTTTCATCACCCCAAGAATGTCAGAGAAATCACGAGTGAGTGAGTGACTCAGTGCGATCACTGCGGTGACTTTCATGCCTCATGTCAAAGGACTGATTAACGCCGGTGCAGCCGACACTCGCATTTTCACCTCTGTCGTCTTCAACGCTGGAGCGATTTTTACACAGTGATGATAATTGTAATCCTTCTGTTCTAATGATGTTCACACCTGCAGCTCCACTGTAGACCCACAGGTGAATTACACAGCGGCCTCTGTAAGACTGTGAATAAAGCACAGTGTACTGAAGAAGCGTTTTAATGTTGATGGACTTGCAGATTCAGTATGTTTCCAGCTGCCTTGCCTTCATCAAGGTGGTTTCCACATTCCATAAATGCAGTCTATTGATCAGTCGCGTCACATGTAGATCACCACAGACACACCGAGGACAGAAGGCAACTTCATGATCATCAAAGCAAAACATCACATTTACCAGCAGAGTGGATACTCAGGAAGTAAACACCCTCTTATGAGTGCTGCTTTGCCTGGTTTTGTCATCTTTTACATTAACAGAAGACATCTGGTGTACATCTAATGTCTGGTACAGTTTTATGGCGAACAGCAGGATTTTCATGCATGCTAATTCTTTTTGTATGCTAATGTGAGATGTATGTGCGTGGGGCAGCTCGTTGATGGTCTGGAGCACACTCGTCATTTCTAAAAACTACCTCTGTAGACTCTGTTAGTGTTATTACTGCCATTAGCTGACGTCTCACTGGCGAATGTGTCGTGTTAGCTCGCCGGAGCGAACGGATGTCAATCAACGCTGGAAACGTGAGGCGCCTCCTGAATATATCACGAAAAGGAAAAAACTTTGCAGCCAGTTGATTTATTTCTGTTATTTTCTGCCTAAATCTTGCATTTGCATCCTGGTTCGTCTGTAAGCGAGAAAACAGCTGAACCATTGCACACTTACTGTCTGTGGGTTGCTGCTCATCCTGAAGTAATTCACCAAATAATAAATAAGACCCTCCAGTATCAGCTAAAACTGCAGAAAAAAAAAAATCTCAGAATAAAGATATATTGTGTATATTATTCTATTTCCAAACAAAACAAATGAGCTTTTTGTGCAAATGCCGACCTCATTTAGTGATTTCACGATCTCTGACCTGCTCCATGTCACAGTGCTATCACACACACTCTTGTGCTGCTCTCCCAAGCAGCTGTTTTTGTTCTCAAAGTCTAATTTATGTATCTGCGAACATTGTTGTTGCTCTGTCAGGCTCCAGGGTCACTGCAGACAATGTCAGGGAATACTAATAACATGCAAATCCTTTTAATTATACATTGTTTATTCCTCTTTCCCTCAAGCTATAGTTTGATTGCAAAGTCCAGGTCCTCCTTTCGCTGGCTGAGCAGCAGCCTGAGGGGTACAGTAAAGCCTGGTTCAGGCCGGAGCGGACCTCTCTTAATGAATCCAAACAGGATTTCTCTGACTTTGTTTTTCTGTGCTGCAGGTGGTTTAACGTAGTACAGCTGCTGTGGTGAAAACAGGTTCACAGAAGCTTCCCAGCTCCTATAATTTCTGCTCATTTATGGTTTTAAGTGACTTAAACGATAATTAGATTGATGAAAACTGTCAAAGAGAAATATAATGTCATACATCACACCATTAAAGCTTCTAAAAGTTGTCAATTTCACCGTACATGGTTAAAATTAGAAGAAGAAATTAGACTCTCACAGTTCAGATGTGAAAAGCTGCTGACACTGACAATGAAGTGAAACACAGACGGCACAAACTTCCACTGCGACTCGCTAGTTTTCCACAAAAAGTGCCATGAGAATAATTTTAGCGATCATCTCAGAACAAACGCAACAAGCTCTTGAACTTCAGTTTTTCCAGTTTCTGTAGAAAAGAAGTTGAATTCCTGCACACTGTCAGCTGATTAGGACCTTCACCACCATCCTGACGAAGGCTCATGACCACAAGTTTGCACCTCCACAAAGATTAAAGCTGAAGGTGTGAGGGAAATCAATGTTTTCCTTTACATGATTTCATTTTAAGGTGCACCTGTCTACCAGGTGGCACACTGGCACTTCATACCTGACCTATGCTAACAAACAAATCTGTTTCTGTCTCTTATTGTGACAAAAACCTCTGAACCTTTCATTTCATGGCCACAAGGGGCCACAGTGTGGCCCTCTGCAGACAGCAGGAGAGGATGTCTGTGATCTTTTTCTAATGTCCCAAAAAATGGGACATCGCTGAAACAAGACACAGGACGAGAAAATACTCAATGCACCCACCGAAGTAGGAAAATAAGTTAAAAAAAACACACAAGCAGATGATGTTTTGGTCAAACATCAGAAAATGGATCGCAGACAATGAGTAACCATGAGACGCTCAACGGGAGGAAGGGACCAAAACACCACCGTAGATATCACAAACTGTAGAAAGAGTGATGCTGATGAGTTTCATTTTAACCTGCATCTCTATGTAAATCTGCAGAGACGACACACCAGACAGTGAAATGCTCTGTGCATGTGTGGTCTCATTTACATACCCATTACATTCATGCAAACAATACGGGGCCCCCATGCATTCCTTTGCAGGGAAACTAGTGGTGCAAAAAGTCCCTTTAATGAATTAACGCCTGCCTTGTGGGCTCTGCTGAGAAGGTGTCACACCTAAACAAGGCTCTTAAAGCTAAAGCGAATCGTGCTCAGTGTCCAGCGCTGTGCTGGGACTGTGCAGGCGCAGAGAAATAACAAGCCTACTCAGCAAATCTTCTCTGTGAAAATAAAGGTGAAACAAGCAGCAAGAGACAATGCATTCATCCTCTGCTGACTCAGACCATCTGTGTTACTGCTGACCTTGGTCGCTGCAGGAGGAAAGGCCATTTCACAGATCTCACCTGAGGAGATGAGATTGAGTTGCCAATACTCCCAGTCAGCCTGTATCTCAGGTGTCAGCCGCTTTCTGAGAGATATGGAGGCTGGATTTTCAGCCCGGGCGTGCATGTGTTGCAGTCATATAGGAAGGATAAGGATAAGTAAAATTGACAAAAATAGATAATGTCAATTAAAAAATGTTAACTTTTATTTCAATTTCCAAACAGTGTGGGTTTATACTGAAGAATATTTCATAAACTGAAATATAAACATATCTTGTAAACCTTTTAACACCTCCATGCAAACACTGTAAATAAAGTACGTTTTAGCCCGACTTTAAGCTGCTGTTACTGCTGTAAACTGGTCACATGCAGGAGTTTGCTCATCTACAATATTAATCAATAAAACTGATTATCACTAAGATTTGCTGCTTTTCTCTGTTTCACGTCATCGTAAAGTGAATATTTTCACTTATGTCACCTTGAGCTCTGGGAAGACTGTAATGTGCATTATTTACAAGTGTGTGAGAGCTTATATAATAAGCAACTAATCAAAAAGACATAATCACATTGATCTGTAATAAAAATAGCAATTTGTTGCAGCTTTGGCTCATTTATGTCATTTTCATTCTCATGGCATCTTAAGCAGCGACTGAAGGCCATTAAAACCATGTGACTGCAGTAATCTGAACGCTAACAATGTCGTGACTGACAGAGCAACCACTGCCTTCACAAGGCAGGTATGAGCCGGAAGTCACTATTTATGTTAATCTCTTGCTGCTTACTGAGCAGAAAACTTTGACAAGCTCACATATTAACATTACTTACAAGGAAAGGCAAACAAGCTCCTTGTGTCGCATCTGAGTCATTTCACAATGAAGCTACGAGCAATTGAAACATGCGAGGCGGATTCAGTCGGGCAGGGATTTCCTAATTCATTAGTGATCCAAAGAGAGTGATTAACTGAGCTGCACAGAAGGTCTCTGCTCCACATTTATTGTTTCACATTTCAGAAAACTGTGGTGTGTGTTGGAGGATCGTCATGTGCACAAGACTAGAAAATTGAGTTCTACAGAATAAGGCTGAGCAATTATTGGCAATCACACACAAACCTACGTTAAAGTATGAAAAACATCAAATCAGCATGTAGAGACTAATTTATTTTATCAGCAGGCTGCAGTATGACTGGAATAATAACACTGTATCTGCTATGTCATGCAATCTGCCATCCCTCCTGGACCTGCACTCCTCCAGGACCCTGAGGCGTGCAGATAAGATTGTGGCTGACCCCTCCCACCCCAGACACGAACTTTTTGAGGCACCCCCCCTCGGGCAGGAGGCTGCGGTCCATCAGGACCAAAACCTCACACCATAAGAACAGTTTTTCCCAACTTCAGCTGGTCCCAGAGACGCTCCGTCCACCCAGGTATTACACATTCCCTGGTGAATCCTCCACAAAACTGTACAGCGGTCATACAGTATATATTGTTTTTAGAATATTCTTTCTACTTAATTATCAAATTTCCATTCATTCTTGCTTTTTAACTTTCTTTATATGTCTCCACACACTGTACTTCTCCTATGTGAAAACCTACTTGGCAATGAACCGAATCTGGTGTACCTTTGGTATCGATATAAAGCCGCTATCAGGTGAAACCCTTGTAGAAACAGATTGATTTTGCCACTGATCCTTTTCTCTTTGTAATAATGTGTGCCTGAACTATCAGGTCCAGGAACTAGAACAGAAAATATACAAGTCAAATCATGTGAAATGCTTTTTGGACAGTTTAGTGGCAGCAAACCAGAGAAGACGTTTGATAGATCTATACATTTTCCACCGTCTATGAGGAGCAGCAGGCTCAGAAAGGCAGGCCAAGCTTTCCTCTCCTCTGCATCATTTCCAACTCTTCTTGGGGATCCTGAAGCCTTCCACAAGTCAGATATATAATTCCTCCAAGGTGTTCAGGGTTTCTTCCTGGGTCTCCTATCAGTTGAATGGAAAACCACCACAAGGATGTACCAAGGATGCATCCTGATCCTTGTGAAGATGGGGTATGAAGCATAGATCTACGAGTGAATCGATCTACAAGTGAATCGATCCAATATGCTGCACCACTCTGCCCATTGATCGCTCTTGCACAAGACTACAAGATACTCCTTCAGTTGCAGCAACTCACTCCTAACCAATTTCCAAGCCTAAATGTGGCTCAGAAATTGACCCAACAAGCTTACTAAAAGTTCCTGAGACTCAATAACACCTTTGCAGCAGCTCGATACCTCATGACTTGGTCAATAAGTTAAATGAGACTACTTAAATGACATTTGACAGACATAAAAGTCCCTCTCACAGTTTGACATTTTGATTGCTGAAAATGTCACAAAGACGCCTCGAAACACATTTAAATTCTGCTCTTCTACAATCTCTATTCATGAGCCATGTGTGGTCAGACGACTGAGGCAAGATGACTATATTTAGTGGGATTTAGACATTCAAACACAAGAATAGCTCATTAACAGGCATCAGCCCTCTGCAAAATGTTGTGATGACAGTCCGAAGCAGATAATTAGCAATTTGTTACGCTGCATTGGAAATGGAGAGGAAGGAACTTAATTAAAAAAGCCTGTAATGTTTACTTACTGTGCCAATGCACAAGGAGATCAGCTTAATCTGCTCACTGTAGGTTACGCCTATTAGTGCACTAATAAGCAACAGGAATTTAGGTTTTGACACTACAGCCGATCTCTTTGCTGCCACCAACCAAAACACACACTCAGCTGAGTCGAAGGGAGACAAAGGGTGCAAACAAAGCTTTAAAGGATAAGGTTGATGATATTCTATTATTTGTTTTATTGTCAGCAAATCCCATGGAAAGACCAAAACCAACAGTGAATGTATATACTAACAAGTACTGTGTGTGTGTGTGTGTGTGTGTGTGTGTGTGTGTGTGTGTGTGTGTGTGTGTCAACCTTTGATGTATCTTCTTCCTCTGTGCCATAAAGCTGCACTGTTGTTCAAAAACAATTTAAAACAGATTAATGTGCGTTTGTGTTTTTAAAGATGTACTTGTCTCCAGAAGGAACCAATGGGCTTGGGGCTGAGAGCCACAGACAGCAGTAGGGAAGTCAGAGAGCATTAACAGACCGACTAAGAAATGACTGGTTTCGATCTTCTCATTGAATTTGGTGACAATAAGAAGTATAGAATAATGACAGCCTTATCCTGCAAATGAAGCCGTCCCCTCATGTTTCTAGGTTATTGTCAGAAAAGCAGTGAGACTGCACGGTTGCATGTTTAGGTGGATGCAAGCCAAGTGGAGAATGCGCCCTGTATTAATAAGATGAGAGAAACTGCTGCCTGACAGGCCCACTGAGGATGAGAGCAATCACCTTTATTCATGTGGTGGGTGCTTTTGTCCAAAGTGACATACAAATGAGGAACATCTAAGCCTCCATCGATCAAGGAGAGCCCATCGTTGGGTAATTGTTGGATCACTTTTGGAGTTATAAAATCGTCGAATGAGGCCGCTTCATATTTCCAACGTTGGAAAGTGTTGGGGGAGGCTGTATCTGTCCTGAAAGCCATCCAACATTTGATGTGAGAATGTATAAATGTCTTAAATTAAGTCCTTCGGTCGTCATTTGCAGCAGTGAATCAGTTCATTTTGTACATTTCTGTTTTAGGTATTGAGTCATCTCTCTTACTGAGAATTATTAAGCAACAAGGGCTCAGCGTGAAGCATGTTTTGACAGATATTGATTGACACACTGCTTGCTGTGATGGTCAAGATTCTGATCATCATGTTCTCTTTTCTATCTAATAACTGAACTCCAGCGCGCTGCAGTTTTCTCAACAAGTCATTGAATTCACAGCTTTACACTGTGCTGCTGTGTTTGGCTGCCCTTCCTGTCAGGTGAAAAGTGATCAATAAAGATTGAAAAAAGATACAAAGAGGCTGAGCTCACAGTGATTGTATGGAGGCATGGACGCTCAGCTTCATTCCAGACAGTCAGACATAATCTGAGGAGACCACAGCTTCTATCACAGCCAGTTTATCTTACTATTTGTTGAATATTTCAGTGGGCTGCATGGAAAAAGAGGGACGTAATGAAAATTTCACTGTCAAGTGAATTAAGAGGAATCTGAAAGAAGCTAGATCAAACCAACCAGTAACACAAGAAAATGAGAGTCCTCACCATTCACTTTGGTCCCACGGCTTATTAAGGAATTCCCATAGGGGGCGACATGCAAAGCAAAGGCCAAAATTGCCCTAGATTAAAATTGAACCTAAGCATTACGTGTCATGCTCGGATTAACTGAGAAAAACATCAAGTCCAAGTCATTCTGGGCTCAGGTAATTCATTGATAGATCTGGAGCTGCTCAAAGTCGTTTTGCATCAAAGGAACGGAGAAAACAGAGCTCCCTAAGTGCACCTGAAAGCTAATTCAGAGTGATTTTTCAACTGTGCATAAATTAATAACAATGTCCAGGCATGAGATGACAAGATTCAGCTCCATTTTCAGTGTGATGAACAATTACATTATGCAGCAAATTACACCATAGACTACACAGCTGAGAAAATACTGCATTAAAACAACCTTTCAACCCTATCGATATAAGAAGTAACATTCACAATGAATATTCTGACTTTACTGATAAAATCCTGGTTAACATTTTCTCTATCATAATGCCAAAGAGCCCAAGGACGTTGCTTCTTTCAGTTTTTTTTAACTTAAACCATCTGGAAATATTTTCTTAGACAGTATTTACTTCAAGCAAAATAGAAGTACTATTCAGTTTTAAAAGACCCAGGATTGACCCCTGAGGAACACCACAACCCATCCTGGTCTAATTTGGGGGCAGGGTGTGGACAGACGTACGACTACTCCCCTTCACCGAGCGCCTCTTCTACCCATCAGGTAAAGCCAGAGAGACAATGTACGCATTACGTCATATGTTAACACCAAATTTGTTGGTAGCTCCCAGCTGCTTTTAGCATTGTGCTGAATGTCATGTCAATCAAGAGGAAAAAAAGTGTCACACTTTGTGTTTCTGTGTGTGTGTGTTGGTCCTGTCCTGCCGCTCACTGCTCTTCCTGCACACCTGTCGTCCATCAGCTGGTCACTTGCCCTGTTTTTTAACTCTTCTCCCATTCGTCACCAGATCATCGTCTCGGCTACAGTGGCCCTCGCATGCTTCCAGCCTCTCTAGTTTTCTGTGATCTGTTGTTCGTGTTGATCCCTCGTGCCTGTGGATCATCTCTCATCTCATGCCTGCCTGCCTCTCTGCTTGGCTGTCTGCTAACCCTGAGGTAACTCCAGCCTGTCCACGGCGCTCACGTTCTTCTGTTTGTCCAGCCTGGCTCGGCTTCGCCATTCACCATCGCCCCTCTGTCCTCTGTTTCTGCTAGCCAACTCATCCTCGCCTCTCCTCCCTGCAATAAATCTTCCTTTACTCACCCTACCCCTGTGTCTCTTCCTGTGCCTGGGACCACCCTGGCAGCACTGTGACACAAGACGTCATCTTGGATTCTTTGTCACCGGCCAAACGATCATTCAAATAATAACAATAAATCAAATTAATTGTATACATAGTGTAGCTACAGCAGTCATAGTCCCAGACACGCCATCTGATTTCTCAGTCTTTTCCAAAATGACCTGACTGAAGCACAAAAGTGAAGCTCAGGTCTGTTTATCGGGGTATGAATTAGGTTCAGGTGCACAGCCGAGACAGTGATGGAAATTTCACTGGCAGGCCTCACTTAAAACGCCTGGATTGGTGATGAGGTGACCGGGTGGGGAAGCTTTTTAACAAACATGAACCTCGGCCGCTGCGGTGGGACCGGCATCTAAAGTGTTCCCTCTCTGCTGATTGTGTTATTGACAGTGTGCATCCATTACTGCTTGTGTTTTTCAGAAATGAATGTCATTAATGAGTAGCAGAGAGCACCTGGTGCTGATGGCCACAATCAGCCTCTGAAAAGCCCGAACCGAGGAGGCAGCCAGTGGGAAGGCCGGGAGTTCAAACGCTGCCTGTCAAATTAGGCTGAATTAAAGACCAAATCATCCGTTTGCTGGACTGATGGACGAGACGGACTGGATTCACACATGGAAAGCTCGAGTCAGTGGCACAAAGCGTTAGTCACTTGGTCTTTTTACTATTTTCACAGGCTGGTTTTTATCATTTGCAATGTTTAAACTGTTGATAAAATTCAGCTTTTCTTTAGTAAAGTTTTCAATTCACAATTCACGTTAATGTTGAGTCCATGTGAGGGTGGCAGAAATGAGAGGAATCAGCTCCTCTGATTTTCCCGACACCACCGCAACGCTGCTCAGTGGAGTGTGCCTTTAAAAACGCTCTGATGTTGTTTATTGAGATTGATGGATGTTGTCTCTTTCTCCTTTGTGTATTTCCACTGATACGCTGAGAAGTAATGTGTCAACTGAACATGGGTGAAGTGAAAATAATGCTGTCATCTCCCAGTGATGCAAAAACCTTTGGAATGAAGACGAATGAGCAGGAGTCGTCTTCAATTTACAGCTTGCTAAACCAGATTACATTAATCAGCCTGACTGCGTGCTCACAGAGCGGGCGGATGAGACGGGGCACGGACTGGCTGCTTGTACTCAAACTGTATGACAGCAGGTTATTTGGGGGATGTTGAAGAGCTAACAGAAGGAAGTAACTGGAAGAACATCAACAGTTCTGTAGTGAGTTGCTTCTAATTTCAAGAACTATATGTCCTCCTGGGAAAGGAAACAGATTTATTAGACGCTTTCCAGCTCAAAGCAATTATTTTTAACACTACAGCAATAAACGTTAAAGCAGCCTTTGAACAACAGATGCCTCTTTGCTTTGGGTTCATGGTGAGCCCTTAATTGCATTTTAATTTTTTCTGGCAACTATCGAGGACTTTGAATGCTGAACTTGTCAAGTCTGAGAAACAATCCTGAAATCTTTGTTGTGTCCTTCTGCAATGCTCTTTTGTTTAATAGTAAAATAATAATAATATTTCTGTCACTGTTAGCAGAGTTAGTTAGCAAAGCTGTTTTTAAAACAAAGAAAGAGCCTCTAGATGAAGACGACGAGCTCGTACTGGCGAACCAGCACACCTCCAGCACATCATCAATGAAAACAGGCGTTTTTAACCTTGCCGTTCTCTGCAGTGAAAAGACACAGCCACGATGCCAGCAGGGCTTGAGTGGCTGCAGCTGCTCGACGTGACTCCCCTCACCACGGCTGAAAAGCTGCCATACAAACATTCAAACTGAGTCACTCCACTGGAAGGGTGCTGTTGGAGGGCACATCAACAGAAGCCACTATCAGACGCCAAGCCACACACCTGGTTTGTCTTTTCTCCACCATCAGCTCATTTTACCGTCTGATTTTTCGTCCAAACAGAGGCTGTTTTCTGCAGCTTGGAATCTCTCATTTCAACGAGCCTTTCAAAGAGCGGTTATGAATATCTTTTTGAGGGTCGAATCTGGCGCGCTAATTGCTCTCTGCTAATAAAATCATTAGCTAGCGTTTCAGTTGATTTTGAAACAGCTGTCAAATAAGGCCAGTGATCTAGAACATCAGACACTAAGCATCTGGAAAAGCATCAAAGGTCAGTTAGTTAGTGTATCAATCAAGGTGAAAAAGTCTCTAAAAGTCATCATTACCACAAACACCCCGTCCGTATGGATAAAAAGGAAACTCCTCGTATCCCCTTTTCAACTCTCTTAACACCTCTTTTGAATTCAAAATACACAGACATGGAGAGCTTTAATCCTCTGCTCTTGCTCCGAGGATTGTGATGAATGTTTCTTTAAATCAATGCTCCCATGAGTTCAGAATACAAATCTCTTCCCATCGCCTTCCAGTGAATACATCACGTCAGCCTCAATGCAGTCCGCTCTGTTGTCTTACTCTCAGACTCTTTTGTTAAACCTGGCGTACAAACGATCTACCAAGCAGCATTTACTCTTGTAAAAGCTCTATTTTCTTGCTTGTGTGACAGCTAAGCTCCTTTTCAGTCCATAAAAACACAGAGGACGAAGTGCGAGCTGAATTTTTCTAAATAATCTCTATTTCTATTCCTACTCCAAAAGCCTGTATTACATCCAAATGATCGAACTTTGGATGGACAACCTTGAACCTTTCAGGACTTTCAGGACTGGCCGTCAAAGATCCTCTGATCTATAACAACGGCGGCCCAACATACGGAAAATGAATTTTCATATCAATCAAGGTTGTGCAGATTTAAGGCGCCTCAGAGCTCATAAATCATCCTCTCCTAATGGGAGAGTGTGGATATGCCTTAGTGAAGCATTATTTACACAATCCACACACGGCCTCTGCCGGCTTTGCACAGTAAGCCACTTTACAGCCTCACTGATTTATGTCCTCTTACCTTATTTCATGCTTTTCGTTATGGCTACAGTATTTCATGGTCCAGCAGCCCAATGCTCTGCTGGACACTCATTTGATCTCTTCTACAACCTTTGACTAAAAAACACACTTCCACATAGCACAGTGAGTGTTGTATTTTCAACACTGAGGCCAGGTCGAGTCGAGTCATGGCAATCTAACGGCAAGGCGGGAAGCACAACCTGAACAACAGTCGCAGGAAGGCGCGGAGTAGCATTTGTCCAGCAATGCATGGTGGGTAATAGCCTCGGCCACTTAGCATGCACAGATTTTTCATTGAATTAAACTGAATGAATTCCAGCTGTGCAGGAGGCAGAGAAAACTGAACGAGGGTTTATTTGAAGATGATTACATCACGGAAGGAGATTGTGATCCAAAGCTACATGTCAGCTAGGTCCATTACTGACTTCATGTACCTTTTCACTTTCTCACACAATTTCATGTAGAAGTGTAACTTTTGCATAGTCCACCTATAACACACGGTGCAAAAGATACACCAGCTGCTGCGTAAACTTAAATAGTATTACGTTTTATTTCCTACACCTTGTTTGGCCACACCTCTGGCTAACCTGCATGATAAGTCAAAGCCCCCTCAGTCTTATTAAGACTCCTGCTATGGACAGTTGGACGTCTGAGTGGCCTTGGCAGCTCCATCATACAGACTCTTTTTGCAATGTTCCAGGTGTCTGTAAAGATTTGCTCTTTTACATTTGCTTGCAAAGCAGCATAAATGCTCCTGACTGATTCACTGCCTTTGAATCTGGTTCTCTCAATAGAGTTTTCTTCTCACATTAGAGTTATTTCGGTGAACATCCTGCCCCATCTGCCTGTGTACACTGCGTCATGTGGAGTAATGGACAGTCTGCATTTCTTGATGCAGCTCCAGGAGATATTAGGAGTGTTTGATACGATGGATGCATGAATGAACTGAGATCGTGATCTTAATACCATTAATTGTGCAGCCCTCAGAGGCACAGGGAGCTGCTGTACATCAGGCTTTGCGATACACTGATTGCTGTCATTTCGTGGAGGCAGTAAGAAAAACGTAGAATATCTGCAAGCATGCATTAGCAGGCAGGGTTTTAGAAAACTAGTTTTTTCATTATCACAGTGTTAATCTCCACAGATGAGACGGCTCATGCACATGCGTTGGGAGTCTCTGGGGTTCTCTGCTGATGATGCAACCTGCCATGTCTGCGCCTGTCAATCCTCCACATGATGAGACAGATTACTCCACCACAGAGGCACATTAACCACCAGTGCACGTATGAGCAGTCCATTTTGATTTTTTTTTTAAAGCGTGGCCTATCCCTGCTTTGCTCCCAACAGGATATGAAAGATGAGGAGATCACAGACAGAGACGGGAAGAAACCCAAAGAAGACACAATAGGAGTGATGGCTATCGCTGCAGCCGGGGCCCGTGAGCCTTTGGTAATTCGTGACGTACCAGGAAACTTATTTAGCTGCGCTCATGGCCGGGCCATTATTGCAGACAGCAAATAAGCAGCAGGGAAGAGAACATCACTGCAGATGGAGGCACTCGGTTTCACGAAGAGGGGTAAGACACAGACCAGGGAGTGATGACAGGCTAACAAGCTCAGAGCTTCAGGAAACAGATGCAGGCGTAGAATCCATTAGCAGCGGGTGGCTGTAGTTTCCACTGGGGGATGGAGGAAAAGGCCACCTCACTTTTTTGTCTCCACCTCTTGCTCGATTTACTCCCTCGAATTCCTCTAAACAGCATCCCCAAAACCCAACCAAGCCCTAACATGAAGAGCGAACTGTGCGATCAGAACAGCATGTTCTAATTTTGTACATTTTGGTTGCTGTTACTTCTGAAAACAAACATATTGTGCTGATGTAATAATCTTCAGCTGCAGCCTGTCTGCAGAAAGTCTGCCATGTTGTGTTCTTGTGCTGTTTGGTTTCCTACTGCAGTGTTTTGTTGGGATTATTTGCCCCTCTGGTGTCTCTGTTATCGGTTTGTTTTTCCATGTTTCTGTGTAATTACTGCCTGTTTAAAGCAAATTTCAATTTCAAGATGCAGGTTTCTCTTGGCTGAAGTAACAATCGGTGTACAATAACACACACAGTACTGAGTCTGAACCGTTTCACCACATCATCCTGTAAAGTTTTAACACTTTTTCCCCGCAGTTAACAAGCTGGAAATGATCCAGATCCTTTTTGTCACACTTCTGTTGTATTTTAGGACCTGCGCTGAACCCCTGCAGGAAATACTAAACATAATCTCCCATTTACTCAACACCAAAGGCTCTAATATCCATGGTGGAGAATAACATGAAAAGCCTTAGTCATTACTCACATAAATAAAATAAACCTTTGTAAGCACTCTTCCTTGATGCATTACACAAAGCAAACTATTAGCACTTAACAAGAAAAATTAGTAATTTTGTGGCTTTCAGTGATCGTTTTAGCATCATTCCTCACTTAACAGCAGCACTGCAGAAACACTTTGGACGTTTTTGTAAAATGATTTTGCAATAAAAATTAACATTTAAAACATAAAAAACACATTTATTACTGGATAACAGATACATTTAATGTTAGAGTGAAGTAAACAACTATCAGCAAATATCTGGATTCACTGTTTTCCAATCAGCTGTGCATTTCATACCATTTAATAGAATGAACAAACAAAAGAGCTGAAGCGCAAACATTCCCCATATTTCTGACTGACATGGCAGATTAAAAAGTTCATTAAGTATGTTTTTTTGGTTATATTTCCTTTTATTTGGATCACCTGGATTGCCTTCTGGTTATGTTTTGTTCTGTATTGATATTTACCTCCCACGGCTATGTCAACAATCATTTATTGAGAGTTTGGGGGGGGGGGCTTGATGTTCACCTTTAGATAGAATCTTTGACTTGACGTTAAACACACGTGGATAATAAGTTTGACGTATGTATGTCAACACTGGCCAGCAGTCACAGCCCACAACGTTTACATGCTCAGTATCTGAACTACTGTTGAACAGAATAATTCTAGATCTTTTATTTCTTTAAGGGCAAAGCTGGAAATATATTCTTTATTTTCAACAACGGCTCACAAACACGTGGTTTAATTTGAAAAAAGACTCAGCTGGTCACTCAAACAGGAGGAAATGGAGCATTTGTTGGGGACTATTTTCAGCGGCGGATTAATCCACATTTGGTGGCAGTAGGAGTGTGTGTGTGGGCTTGAGTTAAAATAAACTCCAGCTTGTGTGTTCATGGTGATGAAGGAACGTGTCAGTGTGGCTCATGGAGGTGTTGTTAATAGTTTCTGGACAACAATGGGGCTCTATGGCTCAGAGGAGGAAGGCGCAGCAGGCTGTGATACACACAGGTCTTGTTAGTAGACACATTCAGTGTTGATTTTGGTCTTTTGAGGGACTGAAGATTATGGGCCTTTGTCAATATGACGTACTCTGTGTATTCCTTTTAAGTGCACCAAGCCACAACGCCGGTCTCTGTAGATGCTGCTCAGCCGTGTGAGGCCGTTGTTTCAAACCAACTGTGGCAGTGAAAAGCAAATCTCTGAACGTGGCCTGCCTGCTCTGCACTCAGGGGTTCTTATCTGTCCGAGGAAGTGAGGAGACCTCCTATCCTCCACATGGCGATGGAAAACAAGGGAAACTCATCTGACAATAGAAAGACGCGCTGTTCCAAGTGACTCAGGAAGCCCGTCTGCTCAGACCCCACCTCCACCCTGCAAGGTACCTTTGACTTCTGCAGAAGCTCCTCCAGGACCCAGAACAGGTGGCACGAGTTCTGATACTGGTCCACGGGAAACTCCTCGAGCCCTGAGCCTTGCGCCTGGAAAGGAACATCAAAATTAGGGCTGCATAATCCACATCAACACTTCACTGCTGATGAACAGATGACTTAAACAGGCGACTGATGCAATGTGGGATTTTGTTCCAGATTTTAATGTATGTACAAAAATACTCTTTACATCATCTAAAGCTTTATATCTTTAGATGATGATGGATGCTACTGCCTCTGCAAACCTCCAAAAGTCTTTCACAACTATAAAAACAAGTCGCTGTTGATATAAAATGAGGCAGGATTCAACCAGCTCAGGTATCCCACGAATAAAAGTGATTCGGACACAGCTCTGACTCTGAGTGTAGGAGGACCAAACGGTGTGTACCAACGACCTTGGCACTCCAAATCACCACAGTACTCCAGAGGGAGGAAAACTACCCACGCCGCAAAATCAGATTGCAGTTGCTCAAGGCATGATGGAAAGAAGCCAATTATTGAGTGGCTTCTTTGCTAAAACATCAGTATGTTTGGCTGCACTGCAAACAGATAGACCGGCTGCCAGGTGATAGGTACTGTCCTGACCTTTATGCAACAGTGAAGAGGCTTCCTAACCATCTCAGGGCGTCCATCCACTCACTGACTACCTAAATGTCCTCTGGCAGATATGGGCAAGACTTTCCCTGACTGCCTCTTCCACTGAGGACACATCAGTGTTCAGGAGTTCAGGATCTGCTGAGTGTTCCTTCCACTGCACGACAAAAGCCCAGTGGAGGTCCGAAGTTGACTTCATGAGAAACGTGATGTAAAACTGGACATTTGGCCATGAAACACAGTACCACGCTAGCAAGAGATATGCTCGTCATCTGCCCCGTGGAGGCCGACCTGATCACTCTGTCTAATGGTCCTTCTTGGTCCTTTGGTGGCAGATTGTTCAATACGATCGAAACATACACATTTATGACAGTAAAACTGATTTCATTCATTATATTTCTTTCCATTTTTTGAAGTCTCACAGTCATTTTGCATCTAGTAGTCTGCAGAAACCGGTCTAAATTGGTGTTATCGATCATAACCTTGATTTTATTTGATGACTCGTCATATAAGCGGTTCTACAGGATCTCCTTGGAACATTTCTTGGCAAAAGTGCTTCAACGTGAAATCCTTTACATCCATGAAGGCTTGTCTACTTTGGTATACAACCCAGTCCCCTGGGGTAACCAAAGCCAATCTTGACAGCTTCCTTCATCTTTGGTGTTGGCTTGCTGCCATTACAACCTCCTGGCCACATCTTTGAGCAGCAGCCTCCGCAATGACAGACGTGAACTCTAAAACGGTGGATATGGCAGAGCTTCTTACCACCTCCTGGGGTCAACCAGCACAGACACATTCTCTACTTGTGTGAAATACTACAGCCAAGATGGAGATATCAAAGACATCCTTTAAAGTTTATGACCGCCTAGCATTCATGATCGATGTAACCCAAGGCAGAGACAGTGGTACGGAACCAGCAGAGAAGGTGCATCATTACTCAAATGAAGCAACACTGGTGCAATCCTTCAGGGCGGATGGACTGATAGATGATGTTGCAACATGCTGCGAATACATGCACACACTATTTAGCAACAGATGACAGGACAAAAAGAAGAGGTACGAGGTGTTATTGCTTTCAGAGTACACAGTAAGCCAAGTTCAAGGCCTACAATACACAAAATACTGCAAACCAAATGTTAATTATTCAAATAACAGAAGCTGCTGGATTCCTTCCAGGCTAAGTCTCAGTGTTCCTTCGTTAATGTGTGTGTGTGTGTGTGTGTGTGTGTGGCTGATTTCTGCGCATGTGAAAGTTTCAGTGTGTGCACCTTTGTGTGTGAGATGTCACAGAGAAAAACAACCGCCAGATGGCTGTCAGGTATTCCTCCAGGGTTACGATTTCACAGAGCTGACAGAATGTGACAACAACACCCCTTAACCCTTACACACACACACACACACACACACACACACACACACACACACACACACACACACACACCACTTAGACAGCATCAGGATTGGGTCACTTTGCTCTTTGAAACACCATTTTCTCACAATTCAATTGTTCAATTTCGCCTTCTTATAAACTCTTACAAACTGTTTCTGCAGCCTCACTCACAGATTATTGGAGACAGAATTCTCCTGCTGACAAAGTTTGGATTCATGACCAAGAATCCACCACATCAAACCTCAGTGCTGATGTGGATCTGGCCTCACATTTCTTGCGCAGGTTAGTTAGCTATGTTGCTAAAGCTAATGACTCATTATGTTATTTGGGGGCACAAATTAGCAAAGCAAGCACCAGCTGTCCAAAATCACCAAAGCTCACATAAATACATTTGAATATTATCAATGACTAAAATGAGAGTGAAGTTGTTTTTAATGCTTGTTGCTCGGTATCTTGTCAGCTCACACAGGAATTAAATACACAGATGAAACTTTATTCATGCTATCTGTGACTTGCAGTGAGAGCAGTGTGGCAGATACTCCCAGTATCTATGAATACGTCTGTACAGTCGATGGCACTGACGAGCAGAGAGCTTGTCATATGATTAAATCTCGGCTGTGTTATCCACATTTGAATATCAGTTTGTTGATTCAAAGGCCCAGAACTCATAAATTTAAGTCATACTAACATACAATACAGTCACTGAAAAGTGAGTTACTGTTTATCTTCTCGGCTGCTTATGATTCAAAGCACGGGCCTGCTTTGCTCCAGGGTTTCACGCAGTCTTATGTTGTTGTCGTCTATTGTTAGCTCGACTACTAAAATAACTGCCAATTTGAGTGTGATAACAGGTTCCAATCATGTGTAAGAATTGTCTTTGAGCTGAGTGAAGGGACTGTGCTGAATATATATATATATACACGCAGATTTGCCATTAAGAGATGGTGCCAGGCAGCTTGACACAGAGGCCTCAGATACTCACACTGTCTGCTACAGCAACTGTCAACAAGATGGAAAGGCCACATTTCATCTGAGCGAACACGGGGAGGGAGGACTGCAGTGTGACGTGCAAATCATGGTTAAAAAGATGATTATCTGGGCTCTACCCATGCACAGATCCTGGATGATTTCTTACCACCCTGTGACTGTCGCTGGACAACCAAGACATGGAACGACGCAAAGATGCAAATGTGGGAATTAAAGCTTCCTGAAGGATTTCCAGCATTGAGAACGTCATGATCTATTTCAGTTTGACTGACTGCACAGTGAACATCCTGTTCGGGGGCTTTACCATTAATTAATATGCAGATTTGCTTGATTTAAACCAGAAAAACAACTCTCTACACATACCACAGAGTTCAAACCACCTCACTGATGTCTGGTGAAGGGCTGCTTCTTTAATTAATCGATTAATTGTTTAGTCTGTAAGAAATCCCACTTTGCCACGGCTTCAATTTCATTTAAAACAGATAAAATCAGCAAAAGATCATTTTCGAGAAGCTGGGACCAGATAATGTTGTTCTTAAACAGCTATTGAATATCAAAATGGATTACTGTTTGACATTTCTTAACAGCTCAATAATGTAGAGAACCGCCGACAGGTACTGGATGGTTCCTCTTCTTTAAAAAAATAAAAATAAAAAAATAGTAGAGCTGGAACAATTGTTTGCCAACATTTTTTTAGTTAATTGTTAAAGTCCATTGTTTGGCAAACATTTCCTGGTGTTTCTTCGAAAAAGTGAGGATTTGCTGCTTTTCTCTGTTTTATATTATTGTAAATTAATTATCTTTGGGTTTTGGTCTGTTGGTCGGACAAAACGAGTAAATTAAAGACGTGACTCTGGAGTTTGGGAACATTTCCAGGGTATTTTTGGTGGATAACCAGGACGTCCAAAAGTTGAGACTTTATCAAAAGTTCTGCATCCTGTCATTTTTGAAAACATGAAAAATGACCCTCAACAACAAACGTCTCCATTGAGAGTTTGCTCTTCAAGGATACACATCATTTACAACCACCAAGCTGGACAAACACTGCAATTTGAAGCAAAACAGGAGGTCATCTTAACAAATGTGAGGAGGCACAGAGTACTTTAACAGGGTCAAACCTGCCAGCAGACATTGTGCAGAAAAGGCTGCCTGCCAAAAGCCTTTCAACACCTTTTCCTTCAGCCTCACAAACGAAGAACTCATTTCCTCCTAAAACTGTTGCTTCTCCACGTTAATCTGCTCTGGTTCACCTCACTCTGACAGGACAAACTACGCAACTAATCAGGCATTATGTGTTAGAATTATGCTTATTTCTTGTCTAGAGCAATATCAGGTGCAACGATGCACAATCCTGCACAAACTACCAGCAGCCACAGTTCACACTCGAGTGAGCGGGATGATTATTTACTTTTATATGTGACGAAATTCATCGCCTCTCTAACCAACACGGTGACAACAACATATAAGAGCATTCAGGAGGAAGAGGCGGTTTATGCCAGTCAGGCTGCTGAGAGGAAGCCGAAGATATTCTTACTTTCATCTCCAACCTGTCAAGCACTCGCGTGGTCAAAGAATTTATGAAGCCATGAAGTGAGACTCGATAGAGCAAAAATCGATAACTGGAATGAAAATCTAGTGGGAGCTGTGATGGAGCAGCTGTGAAGAACATAAACAAACTACAACTACTCGTCCAACGGGGGGCTGACTCTAACGGTCACCTGAGATAAAAATCCATCCTCACACACAACACATACAGTCAATGAAGACACCTGTACATACTGTCAACTCAGTGCCTCTTTTTTTTCTAGGATTACTGTTTGGATATTTATTGCCTTTATTGGATAGTGAGAGGTGAAGAGCAGACAGGAAACAGGAGAGAGAAGGGTATGACGTGGAACAAAGGTCGCCTGCTGATGAACGTGATTTTTAGCGTGGTAATTAGATTGAATTATGTGATATGTGCTGGAGTCAAGTATGTAGTGCACAAACAGCGTCAAGAGGTTTATTCAATTGAACGTTAGCATTAGCACTGAGGAACTGTCACACAACAGTGTTGAAAAGTTAGGGCTGACAAAGACAGCCAAAATGTAAAATCATGCTATTTTTTCTTTCATTTAACCGACAGTATGATGCTATTTGATGAAGTCCAATGCCTGCTTTAAAACTAGGAACCAATAAGTGAACCGGTCTCCTCCATTCATTGGGACCTGAAACAATATTTTATTGAAAGACTGGGATCAATCAAACATTGATTAAAAATGCTGGATAGTAACAGTCTGCACATTCTGCCCATCTGACAGGACATCAAACAACGCAGTGGAAAGGAGTCCAAGTTTTCGTAGTTTCTGTATCAGATTTGATGAGTCAGATCACTTCTGACTACTTAAAGTTTACCTAAAAAGTGAGCACATGAGTGAGTCCATGTCACAGGCCTGTCTGTCTGTCCAGCTGAAACAATCTGAAATCAATGGCTGGAAAATGGGGTTCTGAGGAGCTCTTGACAAGTCATAAAACATCTACTATATTCATGTCTCTCTGTTCTGTTTCATTTCCATGTCACTGGAAATCAATGTTCATGGCATGAAGGGAAAAGAAACACAATGCAGACTGACAGCTTCATCAAGCAGGAGCTGAGCGAAAATCACCAGATCTCAGATTGCTTCTTGAAAAAAGAGATGTTAGAGGTGCCACATTTTATTGAATTGTCTCTCCATCAGTGGGTGGTTGTGTTCCCCACAGTGGATTCACTCTAAAATCCCCTGAGGAATATCTTTTACAACCCACCGCACAAAGTATCCTATCTAACTAGATCTAAATAAATCATCATGGCGGTAATGCTACACGACTGGCCATGTTTCTGCCAAATATCAAACCAGAAATAATTCTGTTGAGAAGACAAAGCAGAAACAACAAATAGCAAATGTTCATGCAGCACAATCAATATAACTAACAACAGCCTCTGTTTTTGGACCTTTACAGACTTGAAGTGCAAGCTTTGAGGTCACGTCAACACACAGAAGGACTGACAGAGAGCTTCATCATCACATGGTGCAACGACAATCACCTGAAGCTCAATCTCAGCCGAACCAATCAGCCCGTGGAGGACTACAATGCTTCAAATATGGAGGCTGCTGCAAAGAAGCTACTGATTGTAAAACGTGGAAGCAAAGAAGATCTTTACAATCAGCACAGTTTGACGGTGGACGCCCAAGATTAGAGTCACCAACTCAGTATGTGACCAAATGTGAAACATGGTCTAATCTACTGAACATCATGATGTCACAGTGAAGCCGACCTTTTACCTTTTGGCTATAAAATGCCAATAACTTCATCGCTTTATCCCGTGAGATATTGGTGTGTAATCAGCGTATGGATTCTTCCCTTTTGTGAGGTCACAGTGACCTTTGACCATGATAATCTAATCAGTGCAACCATGAGTCCAGGCTTGCATAGCTGGACCAATCTCGACACTTTTCAGCTGAAAAGGTAACAGCTGACCATCTTAGGGTAATTATTCAGTGTGTTATTTTGTCCTATGAGATTTATTGACGTGTGTATGTGCGCTGCATTTAATTGATCTGCTGTTGGTGAATGCGGTAAATGAATTGAATCTAACTGGAAAATTTGAGCAGGCATTGAAAACCACCTTTTGGCACTCAGTGACAATACAGTACTGATTCGATACCCTGCTCGAGACTGCTGTCTATATTTCAAACTTATATTTCAAAGATTTGGAGATAAGACCATTACAGGAAGTGATAGAGGGTCCATCTGCATGTACCCAGATCAGACTCCTTCTCTAAGTGAGACGCTGAAAACAGCAGGACAGACTGATTGAGCTGTCTGTTGGCTCGTTAGCGCTCCTCGGGGATCTGATGGGCCGCGGGCTGACAGTGACGGGATTTGCTGCCGCTGCCTTTTAATAATCCTGATAAACTACCGTCTCCCTCCACGACAGTTACAGGACAGCTCTTCACTTCCAGGCCAAAACGCAAAGTCAGAGTGAGCCTTATCCTCAGCGTCTCCTCTCCCAGTGAGTGACCTCAGCTACAGGTGGGACGTGAGGGAGAAGAAGTTTATTCTGCAATCAACTTTCCAGGTGAGCCTGATGATGAGTTCTGGATTTTAAGCTTAGCAACAGGATACTGTAGAGAGTCTCTGCATGTCTGCAGGAGGCTCCACCTGTTACCCAGAGGCTCCTAACCTTCAACTGTGCCCTCAAAAGGTGATAATTAGCAACCCTGAGAGTCAGTTCATCAGAAATGAACACAGTTATCTGTCTTTGCAAGGTGTAACACCCTCACAGCTGTTCTGAGCATTTAATTTGGATTTTAGCCATTTTCCAAACATGGACGTAATGTAAACATCACCTTTCCAACTGTCAATGCAATGTTATAGTACTGAAGGTTTGGCAGCTAAAAAGCCAGATAACCTTCTCTGGGAGTGGGTGGAGACCAAACCAGAGCTAAAGAAAGAGCCAATGCAGGACTTACATTCATCACATGGACACAAACACAATTCTAAAGTGATGTAATGTCACCCTGTCTTTTTATTACTTCCATACTTATTACTTACTTATTAACGTGGCCTTGTTTGTACTTGTCTAAAAAAAGTAAGTTATAAGATAATAAAAAGATTAATCGACTATCAAAGCAGTTGTTAGCTGCAGCCCTGCTGTGGTCAAAATGAGAAATGACGCAACTGTTTTGAGAGTGTGGAAACAATAAGCCGCTGAACATTTCATGATTTTGGGACTCCATGTAGAGACGTTTGAATACGGCGTCTCAAAACAAACAACCTCTTCATACCTGCGCAAGAACCCTGCTGATCGCCACTGCTGGGATTCGGAAATGTGAAAGGCCTTCTGCACCGAGGGGGATGAGGACCTGTACTGTGGTGAGGAGACAACTCCGCCATCTGTATGCAGCGAGGGAGCCTGAAGCACCATGACCCAGATAACATCAGCTGCACTGAGATTATAAAGCTGCACCCTGAATGGAATTTAATCGTCCATTTGATTGGACCTGGAGCTCGTTACTGTTCTGACTGGGTCACAGTCAGACAGACGGGCGGGGCTGAAAGTTTCTAAGCGGAAGGAAATAAAGGGATGAAGACAGATTGGAAGACGTCCACAAAAACACTTTATAAAAAGGGTTCTAACTTCAAAGTCAGCACATCACTGTTGAAAACGGTAAACGGTTCTTCTTCTAGTCTATGTCAGCAAATAGAAGAAAATAAATGCTATTTCCTGGATCCTGAGGCGATGTCTTCAAATGTCTCATTTTGTCCAACAGTTTGTCCAAAAACCAAAATATATTCACCTTGTGATGATATAATGCAGAAAAACTAAGCAAATTCACCTCCAGCTTAAAGACTCTGATGAAAACAGACAAACAATAACTGATATTTTACTCTTACTCTTTTTGGCCACTTGGGGGCAGCAGAACAAAACGGTACACATATCACTGCCTATTATCGTCCTACTGCAGTGATGTTTGTGTTTGCATCCACCAAATGAATGTCAGTCTATCACTCCCTCTGTTTTTAGCTCTGGTTTGGGATAAGATAAATATCTGGCCGATTAGCTGCTGAATGTTTCAGCTAGTCTCAAAGTTTGTCTGCTGTTTGCTGTTGAGCAGGTATTACTGGACATATTTATTAAGAGTTAACACGAAAATTCAGCTCATCTGCTGTTCTTAAGGACTGTGTGGGCGTGATTCAATAAGATTTGATTGACGAGGCCTGAAAAAAAAAAACACAAATAGGGCTGCAACAAAGGATAATTTTCTCAATTGGTCTTTAAAATGCAATCTCATTTTGTCCAAGGCCAATTTGATGTCCTCAAATTGCTTGTTTGGTCAGTGGTGAGTGTCAGACCGTTCTCCTTCACACAACAAATACTTTTTGGATATTTTTCTTTTCTCCCCTTTTTTTTGGACTGACGCTCGAGCAGTTTGGATGCAGATGATTTGACCTCTTCAGCTCTGGGAGTTGCTTTGCGCTGCTTTGAAAAAACTTGCATATCAAAGTGCTAATTGCCAGAACTCTTTCACAGCTGATAAATGCTGCTAATTAGCTTTCAGCCCTCTGTGACTCACCGCTTTACCGCCATTTGTAATTCTGATGAAGTTACTTCAGAGTTTACGTCAATACCTTTTTCTCGGAAGTGTTGCTTTATTTCGTCGAGATTTATACCGACAGCGACTTTCAGTAGAAAAGGACATAAAGAAGAGAGAGTGACAAGACTGCAAAGCAAAAAGGCCGGGTCAGAATATATAGAGAACATGAGCGACATCAAGGTAAATGGAAGGAAGAAGATTATGAAAGAAAAGAGCAAAAGAAAAGTGAAAGGCAGGGGAAAGAAAAAAAAATCCGACAGGATGAGACTGATAAAAAGAACAGGCGACAGAGGCAGAGAGACAAACAGAGAGTGAGGCAGAGACAGCAGACAGAGTGAGGGAGAAGCTGACAAAGAGTACATAATGAAGCTGTGCTCGGCTGGGAGTGTGAAGGGCAGTAATTTACTGATCAAGGACAAAGATTGATTTGTCACCAGAGTGGAAAAGAAAGCCCAAAGCGTGATTGAGAAGCTTCAGCCTCTCCTCTGCGGCAGTGCTGTCAGTCGGTCGGCACTGCGCTCCCATCGAAATGCTCGGGGGCTCGGCCTGTGCTGACCCCGACCGCAGCTTCACCGAGACCCTGCCCGCAAGAACTGCCAGGTCCAGTTCCACGTCAAAGCAGGACCAGTTCATCTGGTACAACTTTAACTTGTACTGCTGCACAGATCAACCAGTACAGGCCAACATCTGTCCGTGCTGATGTCACAAATACACTAAATGTGCATGAATTTAAGCATTTGAAGTTTTCCACTGCAACAAAATTTTACATTTTTCTGTCCGAGCAGCGGCTCGGCTCAAAGCTGAGCTGCTATCGACCTTTTCTAACTGCCTGATTTCAGCTGCTGACGGCTGCAGTCGTCGATCAGACATAGCGGTTGTGCATCACAGATGGCTTATCTGATATGACAGCTTCCTTTGATCTGAGCATGTGTGGATCAATATGAAAAAGGAGCTGCAGGAAAGACACAAAATCGACGGCACGCACAGCTAAAATTCAACTTTGAGACGAAGGAGGGTTGAAAGGTCTGAACAACAGCGAGCTCCACTGCTGTTCCACCTCTCGTTTGTCTAAAGTCTGTTACTGTGCGCTGCTAATCACACATGCAGAAACACTAAACTTTTAATTATCAGCTCATCTGGAAACATATTTTCAGATTGTTTAAATAATGAGAAATGTCCACTACGATGTCCCAGAGACCAAGCTGACATCTCCAACAGTCCAAAACCTGAAAACATGCTTGATCACGAACATTTTATTATCAATGTTGCTGTTGATTCATTTTCTGTTGATCGTCTAATTGATAGCAGCTCGCTGGGCTTGTGGAGGAGAGAGCAGTTTTAATGAATGACTTTGAAACAATAAAACATGTCATGAAGCTCATTTAAAAGCTAATCAAGAGAATACAGGAGTGCAGATCCTGTTTGGTTTAACTGATGCAGTGTGACAATATCGATAAAGGTTAAGACGATGACTCAGTGGCCTCCTAAGAGGCAATCGCAGACTAATTAATCAAGTCCAAATTGATTTTCATGTTCTGCTACAACAAAAAAACAACAAAAATCTGCCTTTTTCTCAGCACTTGTGTTGATGACAAAGAGTTTCTGGCCTCACGGTCTTCCTCACAGGCTTGTTGCACACAGCAGTCGTATTACACTCCTGGTATGACTCTCCTTGAAGTGCTGCGGACAAATAATTCCCGGCGGTCCTCCACTGAAGAGAGCACGGCCGCGGCGTGCTGCAGGCTTACATGCAACATGACCACACACCACCTTCCCCGCCCATTAGCCCGGAGCAGACAACAGCGCCCGGGAATTGATTTTTTCCTCTTTCATTTTCTCGCCTCTGTCTTGTACAAGCGTCCTCTTGCAGTGTTTTATTTTTTGCCCCGGCCGTCTCTTTGAAGGCGGTCCGCTGACAATCCACTGATTCAACCGACAGAAAATCGATCCAATCTCATCCAAGCCGGCGTTCGCTGAGCTCAAATCTTGACATCTTGACTGCCCAAGGAGGTGGGAGAACACAGGTCTGTCTGTTCCACACACACACACACACACACACACACACACACAGGAAAAAGTACCGCATCTCCTTGTTTTCTCCAAGTTTATCTCAGCATCAGCAACCCAAGAAAGGCCCATCGGGGGAGATGATTATTTTCGTTTTTGTTAAATGGTTTCATTAAGCGGTGACAGTTACAGAGAGGAGGTCAGTTCTGTCCCATCTGATAAGACAGCAGAGTTCCCTCAAAGATTTACAGCGTCCACCCACTTAGTGAGACCTGCTCGAGCAGAACGCTGACAAAAGAGCTCCACCTTAACCCGGCAGCTCGCACTCCTTCTCCTCTCTCCTCTCACCAAGCTATCCATGGATCTCCTCCTCCACTCCTCACACATTCGCTGGAGGTGGTTGTGTCTCAATTCAAGGCAAGTTTATTTCTATACGTTAGGGCTAATATGCAATGAATTCTGGGCAAATTAACACAAATTAGAGATCAAACCTTCACTCCAGCAGATAATATTTCGCATTCTAGAAGAATTCAACAGTTGCAAGGACGTTTAAAGAGTGTTAAACAGACGCTCAGTGCAGTGCAGACATGTAGCAGAGCTCAGCCCCTTTACTGACGCCTCATCAGGATCAGGACAGCTTCCTCGGCCAAATTAATTAACCTCAAATTATGAGCCATGTTTAACTCATTTTGTCATGCCTCTCTCTCACCTGAATTAGACTAATTAGAAAAAATAAAACTGGCCTTTTAGACACAACAGTGTCAGTGTCCGTTCGATCAGTATTTACACTGATCTTAAGTTCTCATGTGAGATGTGGGGAGGAAAAAGTCAAAAAAACAGAGCGGTCAGACTGTACGCCTTCACCTCTCAACCACACTGCTGTTACCTGGGAAGCTACAAAAAACATATTTACTTAAAAACAAGAAGAAATGATGTAAAATTACGGTTAGTGGAGGTGCAGAAATGGAAGAAGATCAAAGATTCCCCAAATTATTGTGCATGTGCAGCTTCTCCCGGTGAGCGGTTTTATTTTACAGGCAAAATTAGATTTTAGAAATACTAGATTAAAGATTCAGGCAGTGGCTGTTCATCCACCTGACTGAATACAGAGGATGTTAAAAACCTGTTTTGTATGTGTGTGGTGTGTTTGTGTATTTATGCATGGCTTGGAGTGTGTGAGATGGACAGGAACTCCACAGAGGCTCCCAGGTTTACTTTCATAAAGTGACTTTGATCAACCAGTCTCATTTTGCTTCCTGGTTAGACCGCTAATGAGAGCGGTCCGCTTTGAGGATAGAGGACGGCTTTGATCCTCGGCTAATTGTCCATCAATTTCTCTGACTTTGCCCTTAATTTGATCGTTCTTCAAATCTGTCAGCTATGTTCAGCGGCGGACGGCAACAGAGCTGGACCCCACACAGAGCAGATCACCTCACACAGAGCAGATCACTCCACACAGAGCAGATCACCTCACACAGAGAGCAGATCACTCCACACAGAGCAGATCACCTCACACAGAGAGCAGATCACGCCACACAGAGCAGATCACCCCACACAGAGCAGATCACCTCACAGAGAGGAGATCACCTCACAGAGCAGATCACTCCACACAGAGCAGATCACCTCACACAGAGCAGATCACGCCACACAGAGCAGATCACTCCACACAGAGCAGATCACCTCACACAGAGCAGATCACTCCACACAGAGAGCAGATCACTCCACACAGAGCAGATCACCTCACAGAGAGCAGATCACTCCACACAGAGCAGATCACCTCACACAGAGAGCAGATCACCCCACACAGAGCAGATCACCTCACAGAGAGGAGATCACCTCACAGAGCAGATTACTCCACACAGAGAAGATCACCTCACAGAGAGCAGATCACTCCACACAGAGCAGATCACTCCACACAGAGCAGATCACCCCACACAGAGCAGATCACCCCACACAGAGCAGATCACCTCACACAGAGAGCAGATCACCCCACACAGAGCAGATTACTCCACACAGAGCAGATCACCTCACAGAGGGGAGATCACCTCACAGAGCAGATCACTCCACACAGAGCAGATCACCTCACAGAGAGCTAAACAAAGGTGTCTGTGTAAATATAAATGAACATCAATGTTTTCCAATAAGCAGACCACAGCTGCAGTCTCCTTAATACAAACGCTGCCTTAGAATGTAACTAAACAATGCTTCTACACTACGCTGTATGAATAATTTGGCTTTCATGCTGTCTTGTTCTTACTGAACTGGCTTCTTGAACAAGAAGAGAAAACTAAGCTGAACACATTGTTGTTGATTTAATTTCTCCTTTGCTGACATGATTTGTATTTAAAGTTGTGAAAGTACATCAGAGGATTTTGGGAATAAACTGATAGACAGTCTCTGTCTGTGCAGGTTTCTGCCAAAACGTATTTTGTTCTGAGCCAAATTCCTGCTCTTTAAATGTACTTGGCAATGATGCAGATTGGTCTAAATATTGGCTCAATTTATTCTCCATTTTCTGCAGCCACGACAGCTAAAGTTTAGGCGCTCTGCAGACTTCATGTAGCTGACAAACCACAGTGTGCACGTCTGTACACACAATGCTCAGGATGATATAAGTTAGGCCTTAGTGGATTTGTAGGCCAGTCAGATAGTAGCTCAACCTAAAATGCCAAAGCCATTATGACTATGGCTGTGAAGTGCTGGTAGCCATTACTCAAGATGAGAATGCTATAGCTTGCATTTATGTGGGACACATCTAACGGACATTAAATTATGCTTTTGTCATTAAAAACTAAGGGAAGGCGGAGAGAAAGAGAATATTCCCTCTGCCTGAGGTCCCGTCTGCTGAAATGAACCTTCATTGTGTTATAAGAAGGCCGTGATGATCATGAAATCATATATTTCCCATTTTTGCATAGTAATTCAATACAATCAGTACTGTCCGACCACATATTTGTCCATCTAAATCCAGAAGATGCATGCGATACCGAAGCAGAGTAGTGGATGCAGTGGATTATTTTAATGAAAGCTGAGAGAGGCGAGCACTGTGGGAGGAAGAAGATAACAGAGAGGAAGACAACAGGCAACGGGAGAGTCAAAGAATGCTAATTAATTAAGCCATCATCACAGATGCCACAAGAGCTTCCTCACAAAAGACGTATAAAAAAAAAGTCTCCTGAAAAAAGCCTGGAAAATACTAACATGACAAGTAATGAGATAATAACAAAGCATTTTTTTCTTTAGATTTTACACCTTTCACATTCCTGCTATGCAGATTTAATAAGGCAGACTGCTGAGAGTAATGATGTGCACAGAGACAACAGTCAGGATTTTAAATGGCATCTTGATTTACAAGCCTCAACTATGGCGACTATGGAGTATGGCACAGTTCAGCTTCCATGTGTGTGGGATCCAGACCTGAACCCCCTGAGAGGGAGTCTCATTTTGGTCTCTCACTGCCCAACATTGACCTCGTTTTTCATTTGTCAGGTGCTTCTGGTCAGAGTTTTGTCTTAGCTGTCAACATTTCTCATTTACATATAAATTCAACACTATTGCTGATTTTTTTTCTTCAACACAATCATGAAAAGTATATTATTTATGGCCTCTGCCCAGTTATAGTACAGTCCAGCACTCCCACAGAGCAGCTGCACCAAATACTGCTATATCAGCCTGCACGAGTCTCGTGTCTCACCTGTAAGACTCAACACCTTTGTTTGTGATATTTCACACAGAGGAATAAAAAGTGTGTCCTTGTTCTAATCGGTTATAAAACTCAAGCACACCATGGAGCATCTCTCCTGCTGCTAATAGGCTGTCAGCTGAACTGGATGGCAGTGGAGGAGGTCGTAGCAGCGTCTAGTTCAAAAGTAGTTCAGTTCACTTTGATAACGTTCAGTCGCAAACACAAAGGAACCTCCCTCTGATCCGGTTCATTCTGTAGTTTGGTCATTTTGGCTCAGGTTGTGAATGTTTATGTCCAGCCATGCTGCTATCCTGCTTTTCTCTATACAATGACACAGGTCAAAAAAACACCTGCTGCCATGCAACTTTGCATTCACCGTCTCCCTCAAGGACACTTTGACATGTTGACGGGAGATCAAACTGCCAACCCTATAATCAATGGACGAAACTCTATACGGAGCCACAGCTGCCCCAGGATGGACAGGACAACCAGAATACTAATAAAACTCACATAAGACTGAGACTGTATTATATATAATATACTAAATACCATAAAGGCAAATATGGTCCTTAAAATACTTTTCAATTAAAACATTAATGCACTGAAACAGAAAAGAAATTCTGGGAAAAACAGCTTCAGGATCACAAAAAAGTTTCATATTTGACCGAGGTGGCGAAGAGATTGTATTGTTAAGAAAAGGTGAGATAACAGGCTGATGGAAAGAGACTTTTCAAACAGCGAATAACACCTGGTACCTGTTTGTGCTGTGGAGAGCACCTGTCGACCCTTATCTGAAAATGGGCGTCAGCTCACTCATGGTGGAAAGTATCGCAACGTCTGCATGCAAAGCGCACTGGAAAAATAACTACAGTACGAGTTCAGACAGGAGCCCTCGCTGCTGTCACATCTCCTTCAAATCCCACAGCTGCCGATGGAAAACACAGCAGGATGTGTGCGCGTCAGACAAATTCATTCATTAAAATAACAAACACCATTTTAGGTGGGAAGCAGCGACGAAATGTCACGATGGACCAGAGTCGGTGCTCGATTAATTCTGTTATCTTGTCACATCTTAAGGTTGTATTAGCATAAGAGTAGTGGAAAACACTCACTGACTCACATCTCTGTTTGGGTAACTTCTCAGAAATCCACTTAAGACTCAGAACATCTTAACAGAAACAGGACTATTGAGATAACACAGAAAATCCACAATGACAGGATCCAAATGGCCTTTTATATAATACTGTAAAATGACAGGACCTCTGAGGGCTGTCAAGCACATTATGCCTTTGAACTGGTTTGAACAGAACTGATGTACGCAGCATTAATGCTTGTGAGGAGCAGGCCCAGATTCATTTGCTGAGTTCAGACTGAACGACACACAGCTCAGCTACTGTTAAATAAAGGCTCAAGGCACCTGCTGGAACCAAAGCGGGAACAGATGTGGCACCATGACCTGTTCCGCCTCCCGACCTGGAACAATTTGCCACAGTAAGTTGTGGGCTTGGTATGCGTTAAGCTCTGGTTATTCATTTGTTTAGATGGGGGGAGTCATTTTTTCATTACACACAGCTGCCGGTTTATTAAGGCACACCGAGCTTAACTAATGCAGTCTAATACAATCCTGTAATGAATCCTCCCCTCATGAAGGTTATGACATTTTCAAGAGATGCTGATTCAACTGGATAATCATTTATGTATGATGCTGTTGAACTGTACTGCATTGTACAGAGAGGTGTTTCTGTTATTTAGCCTCCCCTCATGGATGTAAGTGGGATGGCCGAGGTGAGTCCATGTACAAATCAAGTGGCTGTAGTTCGTTTGGACAGCAGAGAGTCGACCCACGCTGCCGCACTGGTAATCATTGTTTAACTTTGTTAAAATCACAAAGGTTTTCAACATGTTAAATATTTTAGAAAGGTAAAAATATAGCTTTGAGGCTTCCATTGGGCTCGGATCTTAAAGTCAATTTCAGCTGGTTCGTAAAGAGGCGAGGTCCAGGTGTTGGTTCTAGAAGCCTGAACCACAGAAGACAACGCGCTTACAAACACCGCCGGGGTTCTGTCTTTTAGCCTCTCTGACCGGAACCACCCAGTGTTCGCTGGTAGTTCTCAGCACCAGAAAAAGGGGAATGTTTAGTATGATTAATATGAAGGCTACCACCACTGGAGCTGGTGCAGAAAGAAGCTGCATTTTTACCCTGAGACTTGCATCTTTGTGTCTGCAGCTTAATCAGCACCTGGATGGTGCACAGATTGTTAGCACACAATGATTCCCTCTCGCTGGTCTTCCTGTATCAGGACCGACTATCTCCTCTTCTCAACTTACTGCTGACTCAACTCAACATGCCAGCATCCCCCCCACCTGCCAGCCCCGTGCCTCCTACAAAGCTGTACAGCAGGAAGAAATCACAATGTCGTCATTTGTTTTCCCCGTGAAGGTGTTATTGGTTTTCTTTCTCCCCGAGGAATGGAGCAGAGCTGGTGAGTAAGTGTAAAAAGAAGCAGAGATGTACTGACAAAGCTCTCTTATAGCAACTCAAGCAGAGAGGAGGGCTGTTTGTAGCTCTTACAGTGGGTCTGTGTGAACATTGTAGAGCTCCACTGACTGGAAAGGAGCCTGACACAACTAACAAACTATGTTAGCAGTAAAAAATACAATTTTTCTTTATATACACATCAATATTTATTTGGCCTGTCGTGATTCAGTCATACCGATTTCATATGCTACTGTTCAGCCAGACAGTTTAGTACATAACATGTAGTACAAAAGAGCGAGACTGATAAATGAGCTTTCAAATTAGTTGAGATGTTCTAGTATCGATGTATAAGTCAGGCAGTACATAAATGCCAAAGATGTGTTCATCTTCATCCATCAGAGCCCTCTCGTCTCTTCATCATATAACAAATGGCCCTTTTTCACAGTAGTAAAACAAGCTTCAATCTGGGCCCTGTTAAAGCTGTCAGGTGGCACCTGCGTTTTAACTGCTGTCATCCAGATGAGCAAGATTTACTCACAAAATAAAATACTGACATGTTTTTTTTTTTGACAGGAAAGAAAAGAAAAACATCAGTCAAAAGCCAAAACATATGAAGAAGACTCTCCCGATAATGGGAAACAAAGATTGAAGGTTAAAAACGCGATGAATTCATGCCTCGAAAAGCTGTGAACTTTTATGTCTCACCGTAACCCACAGATGGCAAAACCTGCCTTGCAGGACCAAAAACAGTCAATCTGAGGAGTCAGTGAGCCAGTGAAGGAACCACGAGTACAATTGAGGGTGAAAAAGTCTGAGTTTTTGGGGCGATTGGGTGCAGCGTGTGAGCAAACACTAAAACAAACAGGAGAATTTAGTGGAAGTAAAATGGTGAAAGAAGGACTAACCTGCTAGAATTAGAGTAAAGCATTATTTCAAAGGAACTGTGAATCCCTGCTGGGATGGATCACAGAGTGGTACAGTCCACTGACCTCGAGGCTGGCGGTCAATCGCCTGTTCAGATGTCAAAGTGTCCTTGAACAAAACTGCTCCTGATGGCCAACCGGTGCCATACAAGGGAGTGCGCCGCCATCATTGTGTCAGTGTGAGGAAGGATAGCTGGATGACACTAAGAAGTTCTGAAGTGCTTTGGATAAGAGAGCTATATAAACGCAGTCTACCCACAATTTAACGTTTCGTTTCATATTGACATACAGAGCATCATGACGCGGCTTATTTTCAGGAAACTCAATTGAGGGACTGTTCAGGGATAAAATAATCTGATTGAACGTCTTTTTGGCTCATCTAGCACATCCAAAACCGGATAAATCAAAGTAATTTATCACACTGAAGCAACAATTCTATGAAAATCCAATAAGGCCACAGAAAATTCCAGCTCATTTGAGTGTGTGTGCACATCCAACCCGAGTTAAGAGCACATGCAGGCTGTTCAGGATGCAATGTTTAGACCAGCAGCGTCTCCATCAGGCAGTACAATCGCAAACGTTATTATTAGATTAATTCAATTTAATTCCAATAAACTACGTCGTGACCACTCTGCACCACAGGAACTAACATTTTGTGGAAAAAGCTCCGTTACTGAGCACTCCAGTGCACCATATTCCTCTCTGCTGTTTGTAATTACGGTCTTTAAAAAGCAGATTTCTTCCTGCATCTGATCTTCAGACCTGCAGCGACTGAACTTTCTGCTGTCATGGTGACACACGTGAGACCGGAACAAATGAGCTTTAAGGCGCATGAAGCCAGTTTCTTGGAAATGCCATGCGTGTGCACCGCAGCTCTTCCCACATCTCCTAAAGACTTCCTCCCTGCAAATACCACTGTCACTCACACAGACAAAGCAGTTCCATTAAACTCACAATTTTTGAGAATGAATTCACCTTATCTGAGTCACAGATTGCTATCACGCATCGGACGACCGGGCTCTCAAGAAAAATGTAGGACTAGGAGCATTTGAAACTCGGGAATCAGCCTCCTCCTGATATTTAAAGATAAAATGTGAAGTAAGGAGCAGTCCTGGAGCGAAATATTCCCCGAGCATTCACTGAGGACTGAGGAGCCAAAGGGTGCAAATTGAACTGGCACTGGCCTTTAGAGGCATCAGCTGCGATGCTCATTTCCTCTGGCTCTGCCACCACAGCTGAACCCTGCATGTCGGAAAACTCATTCATCACCCCAAAGCCAAATTTAATATCCCCAAGCCAAACTTAATATCATTAAGGGCACTCGGCCCAGACAATGGCTGGCCATGAAACTCATCGGATCATTCTAATGAGACAATAACACGGGGAAGTTTCATGGGATCTCATGGCAAATGAAGCTACAATGGAAGGTTAACCAGGAAGGCCACCTCCCCCCCGACTGTACACTCACACGCCTCATAATTCATCACAGGAAATCCAATGTAGCCCTGCAACTAATGTTCATGCACATCTTTTTTTTGACTAATCAGTCGTTTAATATATTAAATGCTAAAAAGGGGCTCATTATGTACTTATCTGAACTCAAGTTTTAAAGCAGTTGAGAGGCTGGAACCTACAACCGACTGGCAATTTTAATGGAGCTGCACAAACCAATGAATGAAACGATGGATGTTCGCAGTCGCTCACAGTCATGAACTCAGACAGAATTACTACCAACTGCAGCTCCCTTCAGCTCTGTGGAGCATTTTAACATCTTTTAGCACATAGTTTTGGTTTAATGATCCACAACGTTACTGTTGTCTCTCATCAACCTCATTCCAGCAGCAGCTGTTTCCATCAAGCCAACTCCGATAAACTCACTGTACACTAGCCGCCCGGCAGCAAACACACAGCGAGAAGGTGGAGCGTTCAGCGGCTAAAGAGCCAGAGATGTTTCACAGGAGACCAAATCATAAGTAAAAGGAAAGCAGATACAAACACGACTGTAATGCGACGATCGTGACGCTCTGCTGTCCCACAGACCTCAAACAGCTCACTGAGTTCAACTTAAAATCTGCTCAAGTCAAAATCAATTCGATGAACAGAAAATCAAACCCAACAATTTGGCTTATTATTTTTCTAACTGACAAACTGTTTGCTGTCATTTCTAAACGTCCTCTGGTTTCAGCTTCTTAAATGTGAAGATTTGCTGCTTTTGTCTAAATTCTGTTGGGCTGTGGGAAACAGTTTTTAACTTTTTACAGACAGTAGCCAGCAGTGTAAATAATTAGTTTCAGCTCTACACAATTAATTTTATTGTTTCAGCACTTGGCAGGTTCACACCAAAATCTGCCGTAAATCGGCAAATAATTAAAGTGATTAATCTTTTTTGTTGTTATCTCCTTGTTGAACAGCATCCAGCTGAGATTTTGCTTCTGCCACACCTCCAGTCCTCTCCAGTACACCGGCTAAAGAAAATATGGCGAAGACGAGCCGGCGAGCCGCTGACCACCCACAGTTTGCATAAAGTGCAGACGCTGAGACGGTGACAACCGAGGGTGCATAGTAATGGCGTCAGAGTGGCATTTACACTGCCCAGTGGTTTAGTGTTATTGCTGGGTTTCATGGTGGCTTTGTCCTGAGGGGCTGTGGCTGTTTGGTGTGAGCCGCCGACTGTCACGCCCTCTGACAGAACAGCGCAGCGCCCAGATGGCACAGCTCATCTGTATGCCGCGCTGCTCCAAGGACAGTGGCACCAGGCTGCAGCATCTCTGAGGATGTATGTCAGACAGGAACGCCGGCCTCTGCCGCGCTGCTCCTGATAGAATACTCATGACTTCAACGCCTCCTCTCACTGCAACGCTTACTGTATGTCCTTGAAATAGTGCATCCAAAAACACTCATTCTTTAGATTCCTGTGACAGCTTTGAAACTTCAGTGATTCAGCAGGCTGCAACATGAAATAGAAATGTATATATTAGACCTTCACTGCAATGTTTGCTTTACTGTACTGAAATCACAGGTTTAAATACAGCTGAAACAATTACTCCATTAATCAATCAGTCAATTAATGATGCCTTCGTTAATTTATTAATTTTCAAAGATAAAACTGGCTCCAGCTTGGAATAGTTTAAACTGTTTTTCCAAGTCTTCCATTATATTACAATAACTATCTTTGGGTTTGGGACTGTTGAATATGGCAACTTTAGGAAGTTTCAATGCTTTCCTGACATTTTATGGACCAAATGACTCAGGCTAGTTTCTTCAAAGCTCTAAATGATGACATTTGGTATCTTTACACCTTTTTACACGGTTAGGCTTATTAACCTGGCCTAATATTCCTTTCTGAGGAAACCAGGACTGAAATAAAGGTGAAATATGCAGCGTTACTATGATTCATAGTTAATCATAACAGTGAAAATGAACAGTTCTAACAAGGATCACTAATTGCAGCCACAGGACAATGGACAGTCCATTTATTTCTCCATGATGTGGGACTTAAAGTCCACGTGTCACCATGTAAGATCTCAAATTCATAGTTTTAATAGTTCTCCACTAAAATCCTAAAGGCGTGAAAACCTCTTAGCTCGTTAGCTCATCGTCTTGCATGTGTGTTTCCAGACAAACACCGGAGGAGCTGTTAAGGTCTCCCCAGCTACGATGCAAACGATAACAAGAAAATAAGGTCGATCATGTGTGAACATGGCACAAAGCCCTTCAACCACCGTCGCCTGTCCTCTCCACCTCTGGAACATAAAGGCCCGAGTCAGCGAAGACTCCCCGGACAGATGGGAGCGATCTGCCCCCTTAACCACCAGCTGGAGAAGGGTGAAGGCCCGCGTGGCGTTCACTACAGCGGCAGGTGGTGTGCTGATAAACTGAAAATGTAATACTTCCATAATAATAATAATTACTACTACTTAGGAACTTAATTGTAAGAATACAAACAGCTTAGGGCTCACAAGTTTATTGGTTCACAATATTTCTGAATAAAGTTGGAATTTAAATGAACTCCAACCGTAGAAAAATGTGCAAATACTGGGTTTTTAAGTAGTAAACCCTCCCCTAAAAAACTACAGGTTTCAAAATCTTCATCATCAGAGCTATGCACATGGTTTAAAGTAGGGTTAGGGGTTTGGATTGTGTGTTAAATGTGTGTGTTCAAGAGTTTCTTGAATTAATAAATTACATATACAGCCACATGTTACACTATCGACTCATCGTGGACCCATTCTTCAAGTAAAATACAAATACAAGTACCTCAAATTTGTACTCTGAGCAGGGGGGAGGACACGTACTCAGGCCAACAAATCATGTGAGTCTGTTATCAGCAGGGATGAAGGGTGAACTGAATCTAAACACCAACATAAATCACTGACAGACACGAGGAATATACTGCACAGCAGCTGGCGGCTGGACGTGACGACAAAAGGGAAGACGCAGCCTGTGAGTCCAAAATCAAACGTACAGAGCTTTGCTTTGAAAGCTGGACAAAGTCTTAATGTTAGAGAATCTTAGAGAAGTAAGTACGAGGGAGAAGATCTGAAGGAAAACAGGAAACTGTGCAATTTTCAAAATGCAGGAGCAGTGATCATGTCAAGATGATCCCCTTAAAGCTAGAATTAGAATCAAGTTTTTCATAAAAATCAAACCCTTTTTATACCATTTATGATTTTACAGCAAGTCACTCAATGCATGTGCAGTCTGGAATTATCTCTCCATATAATCGTTTGATTGTTAGCTCGCGTGCTGCATTCAAATCACTCGCCGCCTGCGAACGCCTCACTAAAACGTAACATGACAAAGCCTCATTCAGACTCAGCATGTCATTATCAATCAGGGAAATACAGCAGAAGTAGCAGAGTTAATCTTAACAAGCGACACAGTGAATAGCCTGAGTGAGCGCTCTTATTTCTGAAATCACACCAAAGTTCAAATCCAGGCTCCTCATCACTCCGTCTCCTGCACGATTCACACGCTCTTTGCTGATAGCTTCAATCAGTGTTATTCACCATGACAGGCTGGAGTGCATGGCGTTTGATGGATACCTGATGAGGCACGCGGCTCAGACACTAAACGGAAAAGAAAACAAAAACAATATTTATTGTTCAGAATGAAGTCTTCTCAGCAGCTCAGGCATTTTACCCTCTGCTCTCAGATGTTGAGCTTCAGGGCAGCTGCAGGCATGTTTGTCCATGCTGTTTAACTAAACTGATGAAAAGCTGCACCTGCCCCGGCCACTGCCTGAAAAAACGGTCTGGAGCGAAGGAAAACAACCGTCATCAGGAAATCTGGTACCTGACAGCAGTTCTTTAATGCTTCTGTACGCTAATGTTCTCTGAGCTCGCCAAGAAAAAACTGATGAGGAGCATTAATAGTATTATTAGACCGCAAATTGACCACGTTAGTAATAATTAACATTAACACTTAATGAATTGTCAAATTAAACAGAGCAGGACACACAGCAGACCTGCTGCCTGTCTCACTGATTTGGTCACCATATGATTTGCATGTAATACATAGAAGCAGACTGGTTTGACTGACAGCTGTCACACCAGCTCTAACAAACTGAGCCAAACAAGCAAACGCCCCAGACTTCATGTTAAAGCACCCGAAAGCAGACAAACCACGAGGCATTTTATTTCATGTCATGTCACTGAGAAACCTGCTCTGATAGACATGTTAATCCTGACATTAAACGGCAAAAACCTGGAAACTGAACTAAAGAGGGAGACAGAGGAGGCATCCGCTCAGCCTTTATATGTCACTGCCATGACAGCTTCCCATACAAAGGAAATCCTCCATGCTGAGAAACACTTTTCACTCAGCACAATTGATGGGGGGGCCAGGGGTCTGCTGCTGCTGACAAAAGAGCTGAGGCAGGGGTCTGTCCATGGACTTGACTCAGCCTGGGGACTGTATGAAAGCTTATACAAGGGGGGGTGTGGTACAGGGGACGAGGAGGGTCTTTGTAGAGTCCCACCAGGTTTTCAGCAGAGTGACATATAGTTTCATGTCAGTATGACTCTGCCATGGAGCAAATCTGACGTTCAGGCTGAAATGAATGGGTCTTGTCCATATGGGATTAGTTTTACAAGAAACACTGCACACTGATCAATCAGCCATCAGGCCAAAAACCCTTTCACATCGTCATCGTCACTTGCGATGGCTGCGATTCGGGAATTGAAGTTTCAACAGTTGCACTCATTATCATTCGCTCTGGTTAACAGCGTGAGCTAAGAGAGTAAAATGTTAATGGAGATATAGATGCAGACTCTTCTACAGTTTTTACATAATGGGAGGCACGCCGCTCCTCCCCTGAGACCTCCTGCCTGGAGAGAATGAACCGCGGAGAGCTGCAGGAGCGGCGCTGCAAGCAAATAAGACAGCCCAGCGGCTCCGTCAAGTCAAAAGTTATCTCGTTGTCACGTCTTTAGCCTTGAAAGACTGAAGACGAGTGGTGGGGGTGGACGTGGTAGGGGGTGGACTCCATGAGCGCTCTAATGACTGCAAGGGCAAAACACTCAGTCAGACACTGGGTGGACAAACCAGAGAGATGGATGGATAGATTGATATTTTTATCTTATGTTTTAGGGTGCCACCTATCCAGTTGGTCCCCCACGGCCTCCCTAGAAGCAACCAATCACCTCCAGTCACTCAGACTTCTGTTTGGACCCAAATACACACACAGCTGGCACAAAGTCTGTACATGATCTCAGTACAGGATCTCATTTTGAAAAAACAATCAAACATGTAGTTTCTGCTCTTTAATCAGGACGAATGCTCAGTAAAACAAACACACACAGTTCACAAAGTGATAAGAAACACACACCCACACCCACCCACACACCCACACCCACACCCACACACACACACACACACACACACAGAACTGCAGCTCCCTGCAGGAGCGAGTGTGTTCTGAGCACAATGATAAGCTGGTCAGCTCATCTGCTGTGCTACACATCAACTGTTCGGCCAGCTTTCAAAAGACAGGAAACGGAGCGACACTGATCAGCCTCCATCCTGTAACACTGAAACACTCAGCAGCACTTTGTATCTGACGATTAACAGCGACGCTCTGCGTGAAGACTGTGTTTCACTTGTGTAAACACGGATCAGAGATCTGTGGACGCCGCTACGTGCTCTTGAACTGCACACAGCTGCTGCGTTCACTGTTGCTGGTTGACATGGACATGCAGCAGTTTAACCCCGAACACAAGGACAAAGCAGCTTTCTTTGGCTGATGACGTGTCTGGTCACTCATGTTGGGGGGGGGGCATGCTTCCATATTTCATATGCTGCAGGAGACGTGAGCCCCCCCATCCACCCATTATGTCAGTGTGCTTTCAAATGCCAAGCCATCACATTAACAGAGGTCTAGGCCTCCATGTTGGTTCATTTAAATTCCCAATTAAAAGTCTCCAGAATGCACCAAGGACGATGACAGCAATCCCCCCGTATATGACAGTTTGTGGAGAACTGAGCCTCCAGACTCTTGCTTACAAATAGCCATTACTGCTGGTTTGTTGGAGACAATAGCGCCACAGGAGCACAAGGCTGTTTTGCATTGTCAATATCTCCAGTGAACAGTGGGTTCAGCTATTTTCTTTCTTTGACTTGGCCCTCAAAAATGCAGTGTTGATAAAATTCTCTTTTTGGCATCGGCCGCCTCGAGAGGCTCTCTCGAGGAGGAGGAGGAGGAGGAGAAAAACAGGCGCAAGAGCATGACCGACCCTGCTGAGTGGGAGGGAAGCTCAGCGGGAGGGGTGAAGGGGGGAAAATCATCTGTATCCTTTTCCTTTTTTACACATTTCCATTTCGAAGGACCCCCGGCGGCTTGACACTCAGCTCTGCCTTTCACAGGAAGCAGGCCGGCCAAATGCAGCTCTCGCCTGGCCTGTGACTCAGGCGGTCTCCAGAGGTACCGAGAGATGTTTGAATACATGGCAGACAGGAAACTAGTGGGACGCAGTATTGATTGCAGTGGTACAGGAGTGGCCGTGGCACCGAGTCAATAGGGCAAACTGTTTTCACCTGAAGCCCTGCACAAAAGGCGGCTGGCAAGGAGCAAAAAGGTGAAATAAAAGAGTTTATGAGAGAGAGAAAGGGAGACTGTGGGGGAGAACAGCAGAGAGGAATAAACAGATAGAAAGCCAGTGAGAGTACGATGGAGAGATTCATGATCTCAACATGGTTTGAGAACAAAACCACCTGTTTATATGGACTATAATGTGTTCATAATACTTCACACTGCACTGCTGTTGAAAGGGAAGTGAACAACACAGACAGAAACATGAAGAACACATCCTATCATGAGGCGGTGGAGGGAAGCAGAAAGGGATCAACACTGTCTGCGAGCCAAAAGAGACAGAAAGAAGAAGACAGAAGAAGAAGAAAAGCAGGAAGGGAACGAAGGAGGAGGTGTGGTGAAGCGGTGGGGGTGTTTACCTGGAAGGCCTGCCAGAGCTGATCAGCCAGAGTGCTGATCTGAGAGAGGATGTGACGAATGAGAAAGGACTTTGACATACTGCAGCTCCCCAGCGTGATCAGGCACTCCATCAGCGTCTCTGCAGCCCGGAGCTGAGGTTCGGAAAAACAACACTTCACTAAAGCAGATTCCTGAACGCTTTCTTTTTGCTAACCTTTAGAACTTCACATCAAGGATGCAAAATCTCTAAATGAATAGATTCTAATTCTACTCATCACAAACTGGTTACAATAAATATGTGCTGACAGTGCATGCCTTACGGATTAAAGACACCGCACAGCTGCACACTGCATGTAAATAAGACCGCATGAGCACCAGTACAGCATGGGACTATGATCATTTTGATTCTAGATTCATTTACCAATGATTTTCATGATTAACAGATTAAAAATACCATACAATTATCATTTCTAAGAAACCTTCAAACTTCTCATTTTGTCTGAACAACAATCGGAAACCTCAAACTATTAAGTTTACTTTAATATTTGCTAATGAAAAGCAGCCGATTCTCACGTTTGAGAAGCTGGAACAACAGAATCTTTGACATCTTTCCCTTAAATACTGCTGAAACTATTAATCGCTAATCAGAACTACCTCCTGTTGATCAACCAAGAAACAACACAGTGAGAACCAGAAGAAAGGTCGGCGGTATTCATTCTTTTCATTGAAAATGTACAGTTATACAAAAACCTGTATCAACAGCCCCAGAGCTAAAGGATGGGTAAATCCAAAGCTATCACAGGATAAGGTGTCATTCTACTGTACAGCCCACAAATCCCATGAAAAGACCAAAACCAATAATGTGTTAATCCTCTCAATGCACTCTGACTTCCTGTCTGTGGCTTTCACTGAAGACACAAACTTAACACAAGTGCACATATTCACCATCAGGTTGCTTATTAGCATGAATATTAGCATCATATTAGCTCTTTATTGGTCATTATAAAGCACTTTTTAATGTTATATTCTGGGGGTTGGTGGGTTAAGATCATAATTCACGCACAACAACTTCCTTTCTTAGCATCAATAAGCAGTAATTAGGAGGTTCACTGTAGAACGCTGCAGTTATCAGGGATTACTTCGAGTGGTGGATTAATACGTAATTTGGTGCTCTAAACAGTACTTCAAGGAGCAGGATGGTGTGTGTGTGTGTGTGCATGTGGGATTGAGTTTAACAGTGTGGCTCACTGATGTGTTTTTAATAGCTTCTGGAACAACAATGGAGCTCCAGACAAAGAGGAAGACGATAGATCAGGCTTTGATACACAATATTTGTCAGATACGTTCACTGTTGTCTTGGGTCTTTTCATGGGATTTGTTGACATGGAGAAAAGTCCACTTGTCTTGTCCTGATAGTTTCTACACCCTGACGCCAAGCACACAGTTAGCTGCTGCCACAGGTTTGAAGTTCTGTGATCCTGGAGGGGGTATGGTTAGCATGCACGCTCACATTCAGCAACAGCCTAATTCATATTCACTCAGTTTTTCACAGTTTCGAGCGAGAGCAGGCCAACACATCCAAACTGTCCTCTGTTGCTGTGCCAGCAGGCAGCTCCACGGCGGCAGCTGGGGATAAATTGTTTGGCTCAAGGGCATCATGACCATTGTTGCTTTTTAATTTGGTCTGGGAAATTCAACTAGTAACCTTGCCCACAATTGAAGTGCAGAGCTAAAACAGATGCTTAAAGCTGATCAGATGGGCGTGTTTGGCCCTGTTCCTCAAACAGAGAGTGACTGAAAGATGAACGAAAAGGAAAAAAAAAAAAAAAAAAAAGACCTTAAATTCAATTTGCTTTGTATTGCCTCTGCTGCTGATTACGCCTGAGTGCTGAATGCTACAAGGACATCATGAAACTGTCTGCATGATTATCCTATCAAGAGACTAATTCATAATTTGGAACAACTGAAGGGAGGAGATTGTTATTCAGTTTTCCTAACCAGCTTGTCTCAGGCTGCAGATTGATGAGGCCTTCCTTCTCGCCACTTTTACCTCTTCGCTCTTTGATGCACAAACCTGATCAGACCAGCTAGTTCTGCTGCTTACACGGAGATGGGCACAAAAAAAAAAAAAAGGATATAAAGCACCAATGAAATGAATTCTGCTTTCTCACTGCATCCATCAGCTGATTCACCTTCCACTCAACACTCATCCTTTGACTATTTTTGGTAATCCTGTTGGCTGCAGTATCTTTGTCATGCTCCGGAAAGTAACATCAAAGCTCACGGCTACGTCTGGCAGAGGAAATGAGGGCTGCACCTAACATTTGCATTTCAAACCTGATAAATCTGTTGAATTATTATGATCATATCGATCATGTGACTAACAGAAACCAGGGCTGAGCGACATATCGACCAATTTCAACTATTTCTCATGTTTTCTTTTCTTAAGCGTAACACGAAGTCTGACATGTTTAAACGTCTCAGTCATAATGTAAATAATTCCAGAGTTAGACGTCAAAATATTTTGGCTCTACACGCCGTTTTCCCCACTGCTTTTCTGATGTCCGCCCTCTCAATCCTCTCCGGATTCAGCGAATTAAAACCAAAGCAGAGATGGTGACGACTGCTGGAACAGCAACAGTGGAAAGACGAACCAGGACAGTTTTGGTGGGTTTGAATTTGTTTCTGTTAAGTGTGAATGAAGTGTGTCTTACAATGATAAAATCACTGATTCTGAATATATCACAGAACATTTTGTGGTTAATACTGTAAATGACTCTCGGTAGATAACCATGTTTTTGAGCTCTGTAACGTATGGAGCACGCTGCAGGAGAAACTGTCAGCTACCCTCTCTTCACTTAGGGGTTAACGTCCAGAACGTCGTTGGAACAACGCTCTGCTTAAATAACTTCTTATCTCATTCTTCATGTTTACGGGCACATGCTGTAGCCATAACCGTGAAGGGTAGCATTGTCTGAAAAATAATAGAGTGATAAAAGGTGTACTTGAGCGCTCTGTTTGGGGCCGAAACGCATGAGGCGAGCTGGATGCAATATACGAGAAGGTAATAAAAGTTCTTCCAGTAGACAAAAGGATGACACAGTAAGATGAGGCAGGTTTGAGGCTATATGAGGCCAGCCAGACACTAAACTGTCCTCCTCTGCGAAAGGTTATTACATGAAATATGTCTGCAGTTGAACGCAGCGGGAGAGTGACATTTGAATGACGCCACTTGGGATTCAGGATCTGCAATTTCATCGTCTGGGCTCTTCATCTTGTCCAATCTCCTTCCTCCTAGACGGTAACAACTCCTCCAGGTGTGTCTGAGAAACTGAGCCAGAAATAAGAGCTCTCTTTGTGGACGTGAGCGGCTCTGAAGGCAGGACCTGCTGCTGGGTAAATTGCAGTTGCTTGCGGCATTACTCCTTGAGATGGAACGCACTTTGGCTGTAAGCACTTTGCCAGACGTTTTCACTGTTTGACTCTTAAGCTGTGGCTTTAGAAAAGGGATGAAAAAAAATCACGGTGGGTTCCCTACAATATCGAATTGTCTACAAGAGCAACCCTTCATCTGTAACTAACAGTGAGCAGCTTTGGACTGGTGGCTGCCCATCACGCTAAGCCAACCTGTAAGAGGCCATTAGCAGGTTTAAAGACTCAGTGACCTCGCCAGAGAAAATATGAAGCTGACTAGAGCTGAAACAATCACTCACATAAACAATCAACAGAATAATAATTCACAAAAATTTAGACACAGTCTCCAGTTTCAGTAGTTGAGGGGATCAGAGCCTGGGCTGCCTCCCTGTTGAGGACAGGCCAAATCCCTCTGATGCTGATGTTATATGTACAATAACGTGTATTACAACCTTCCCTGCATGACTGGAGCAGAAACACAGAAGCCTGTGGACGACACATCTGAAACTCAAACCGAGGATTTCACGTGCACAGTCTATCCTGGACTGACTGACACCCCCCTTCCTTTACAGGAAAAATGGCATGTCACATAAAATAGAGTTACGGTGTAATAGTATGGACACACTCTCCTCTCATCTGTACACTCGCGGTTGATATAACGCAACACTTCAGATCAAATCTAACTGGGAGTCAGAGCACAATGTGCTTAGTCACCTCTTCATACTGTCAGATGCACGAAAATACACTGGACATGTATTCACTCGTTCATCAAGACGCTGTATCCCAAACAATCTCATCCCTCTCCACATAGAAAATTGTTTTTGAACAGCGTGTTTGACAGATTAGTTAGTCTGATGTCAGAGTGTTTTAGAAACGTGTCCCAGAGGTCGTCGGCCCCTGCTGGCACGCCTTGATCTTTTCAGGAGTCTTTCCAGTATTATAATTACCCCTGCCCTTCATCTCTGACCTCGCCTCCATATCTGACCGATCCTGAACAATCAGTTTGACTGGCAGCACAATGGAGTGTTCACTGGACGTCAGAAATATATAGAGTTCATTAACGGGTATCCTCAAAGTCGTTTGCAACATCCTTATTGGTCCAACTTGGAGAGAAAGCAAACTTTTAAAGAAAAAAAATGTGCTGAACCAAAATCACAGCATCACTGAACAGGTTGAAATGCATTCAAATGTCGACTGTTTGCGTGAGATGTTGAACAGTTAAGCAGTTGAAGTGTCAGTTGAGGCTGAACTGAAAGGGTTTCAAGTGTCTTCTGAAGTGTAATCACCTGAAATTTCAATTTCAAATTCAAACCCTTTACATAAATAGTTTAAGTGCATGTAAACTGCAGCGAGCTGTATTTGAGCTGTCAGCTGAAGAGTAAAAATTAGCTGAAGTGTCAGCTAATGTGTGGATGCTAAAAGCCTTTGAAATGCAGCACCTGCGCGATTTAAAATGCCAATTGTGGGTTTCCAACAAGTGCAGGAAATAACAAAAATCTGGATTGGGGTAAAAATACTACACAACAATAGGCTAATTAGGCCTAAATTCTGGCCCTTGGACAGCTGTAGTAGATGATCCCTGTCTTAAAGGCTAGGAACATGATTGACTAACTCAGACTCCTGATGCTTCATGTTAACGTACGATAAACGTTTGAATGCATTGCAAAATCATGCATCTCTTCACAATTAGACTATTAGCAGTGCACAGTTTCTGTGACTGTTAAGCCCATTTTGCTGTTTGGTGTGTATATATCAGTTTGGTTCAAAATGTTTAAACTCTAAAAAGAAAAATCAGTCTTAAACATCAGGTTTCAGGTCCAGCTCTTCAGAATCAATGTGGGTTTTTTTCCAAAGATACCATTTGGGACTGCAGCTCACCCACCAGACACGGGGTCATCCATAATAGAAAAGACAGAGAGACCAATTTCTGCAGGCATGGTGTGGTGTCATTAGACCAAAATGCAATGCAGCCGCGAGGTGTTGCATTTTGAGTAACAGGCACAGCTGAGATCAGTGACCCATATCACCCACAGCTGAATGACCACATTTAAAAGCCATTTCTAAGCCTGTATAGGCCCACATTTAACACCGAGCAGTAAGTTCACCCCCCGTCACTGAGGCCTTGTCAAAATAAAGACTGGGCGGAAAAATAAAAGGAAGCTCACCAAAATGAGAAGATGACTCAGGCTGAAGGATAGTGAGCACATCACAAACATTAATTACACATGCGCTGAGCATCACAGATGAGTAACATCAAACAGTGCTGCTATCAAAAAGACAATTCTTACTTTAAACAGTGTAATCTGGCTCCAAACACAGAGCTCACTCTATAAGGTGCTTTGATGAAAAGGCACCAGTCTGCATAAATTCACAGGCAAATCTTATGGGACTCTCCCAGTTTCTCATAAAAGGACAACAGAAATGATTGCAGATGTAGCTCGTCTGTTGCTCAATGGTGCTAACGCTGTCGGTAACCTGTTGAAACGCCATGTTTATATCAAGTGGGATGGAAGAAATCAAAGGGGAAGATTCCCATCACATGGAGAATCCAGCTGTCGTTGCAGAGTTGTGAGTTGGAGGGTTAAAAAATACTCTAAAGATACTTGACGGGTGGGGTTAACAGGAGGCATCCTGTAGATCACTGTGGTGCAGTTTAGGATGCAAGTGAGCGGCCACATTGATATTACCCACACTGACTTTGCTTCCATCCTTCCATTGACTTTACTTAACACAGAGCAACAGTGGGAAAGCTCGACTCCTGCAGTGCAATAATTAGCTCTTTTCAGTCAGTGCTGATCACAGTGGAGATGACTTTGCTCATTTCTTCAACTTGTTTTTACCATCAACAATCGACACAAGCGTCAGAAACTTGGAGGAGAAAATAAATGCAGCCGCTCTGACCAATCACACGTTATGTCCACTGAAGAAGTCTGCAGGTTGGCTACACCTCAATAGTCGGCCATGACACACTGTAACCGATCCACAGTAAATAAAGTTTCTTTGTTAACGTCATTATTGTATTCAGGGTTTCTACAATCAGTTGCCTTCAGTCACGACGGGCCACTGTTCATCCTCAATCGCTGATAGCCAATACATTCGTCCATTCAGCCAACCCGTTCCTAAACTCTCAGCACTCACAAGTTCGACAGCATTTTGATATCTTCTTGGTCTTTGGTGGCCAGTTTTCTTGATGATTCTTCAAAAACACCATCTGTTCCCCTTCGGGTTTGTACGCTTTAGCGCCCGTTTCCTGACACGGTGAGGAAAAGACAATTTCCCACCAACGGCATTTACGTTCTTGTGATTGCTTGTCTGACTCCAAGTCATCCATCTTATAAGGCTGTAAGACACTTTGCCTCTGTGTGGACATTAAGGGTTTCTCAGAGACAGCCCGGTGCTGCGCTAATGGACGTCCTCATTGAATTTGAATTATTCAACGCCCTCATCACCACTATCATCAGTTTCATTGACAACTGCTAAACATCTCCGCGAAAAGGAAACTTTCTGCACCATTTGTCCTGACAAACAGAGGGAGTTTGCCGTGAAGAGGAAACTGCCTGCAGCCATGTTAAGTGGGTGAGCCATTCTCTGAGCGTTTAGTACAGTGCAAGACGGGATAACTTCACCCTTGTCAACTCAGGCTATCTTTCATCTCCCTTCCCAAGCTGCTGAGGCCTGTCATGACAGTAGCATGTGCAAGGCGGTAAGTGACTTTGAATGAAGCAATTTCATACTTTATGGGCTCAGCAAGATTTGAATGATGAGAAAACCTAATAACACAGGATACTGCACTCCTCTGTTGTAATAAAAATACTCGACATCATTTGAAGGGTAACAGAGGATTAAGCTGATGTATTAGGAAGGTACTGAATGTGGTTTCTCACAGCAAAACGATGACAAGCTGCTGTTTGTTTAACATGTACATCAGCTCAGTTTTGCCCGATTTTGACTATCCTGGATTACATTTACTTCTGAAAATAAGAAAATTAACTGCTATTAATTCAAAATATTGTATGTGCTGTATGTTTTAGTGCTGAAACAATTAGCTGATTAATCGATGAGCCAATTAATTGAAGCATCTGTCAGCTCTGCCCCCCTTCAGTCAGTGCTGGTTTCCAGTGTATCTCTTCATCTGTCCATTCTAGTACTGCATATATACAGATTACAGTGATAATGATGGAAGATTTACAACTCAAATGTATCAGACATTGGGCTTTAACGCAGTTTTTTTGCTTGTGGGGGCCTCCACCTGTCGTAAGTGTTTCAACTTGATCAACGTCTCCTGCTCATCAGGAGGTGCATGTTCTTGCTCCAGGATTAGCCTGCCGGGGGATTTCCCATGATACACCTCTCTCCTCTCTCCTCCCCTCCATCTGTACACATTCATGTCTTGTTAATGCATGTTACTAACTTGGCATCTTCCCAGGAGTCACTGCACTTCCTCATCTCGCAGCTTCCACGAATCCACCTGGATTGTGAATCATGGTTGCTCCTACTGCTACTATGATTATTATTATTGTATACATAGTACTGTTATCATAATACTGCACTTCTGTTGTTATTAAAGCTGTTATTGTCATTAACATAAATCTCTCTCTTCCTCTCTAGTGTGTGTGTGTGTGTGTGTGTGTGTGTGTGTGTGTTTCATATATATCACAGGTAGCACTCACACATCTTCTCTCTCCCTCGATGCTAAAGCACGTCTTGCTAAAGACACGTGTCCCATGGCTGAAACGGGAGGCTGTCGAGGGGATGTGACAGTTACAGAGACGGACAGCATTCAGTCCATTAAATGGACTGATGGTACACTCGTCTGGTGCATCTCCCATGGACACAAAGACCTCGAGGCAGCTGCCGGAGTGAGAGGTGTTTCTAAAATATACATTTTTCATAAAATAGTTTCTAGTTTCTAATTTGTCCGGTTGTTCATGTTTAATGTTAATTATCAAATGTTAGCATGCATGTAACCTGTTGGCACTGTCGTTGTGAGCATGTTAGCATGCTGACATTAGCATTTACTTCAAGGCATTGCTGTCACCAAGTACAGCCTCACAGAGCTGCTAAACTCTTAGACTAGTTTGTGTTGGATGACAGAAAGAGAAAGAAAACCCTCTAAACTCTCTGGATACCATGTATGTCACTTACTAAAGCCTTGTGCACATTACTTCTGCTTGTTGAGAAGCACAAAGCTTGACAGAGCTGCTGTGCAAAAATGTCAAACATCCTCAGATTCCAGCTTCTCTAATGTGAGGATCTGCTGCATGTCTCTGCTGGATAACACTAAACTGAATGTCTTTGGGTTTTGTGGCTGATTGGACTAATATTTCACTGCTTTCTGTCGTTTTATAGAATGATTAATCAGGGAAGCAATGATTGAAAATAGTTGCAGCCTGAGTGTTTTCTCACCCTACTTACAGTTGCTTTTGAATGTATAAAGATCATGTTTACACAGAGAGCGTATTTGGCCCAATTCACTCCAATCAAACTCCATTTAGTTCTAAGCGGACAAATGATCAATTTTTACATTTGCCTACAAGCTCTCAGCTGCAGCTGCTGAATACATTAAGCTGAGTCAGCACATATTTTTACACAAACACCAATAATCCTCTCTTGCCTTGAAAATAGAATATTATGAAACTTTAATGATGCTCAAGGGAAATCAGGTAGTATTAAAACTTCATTTGGGTAAAGTTAATGGAGCTCTCCAACTACTGCAACTGTCACGTCAGCCCCTTAAGCCTTATTTGCAAAGAACTTAAATTACCCAAGGGACGTTCAGTGGTAACAATAGCATGAAAAACTTGTGACCAATATGGTGATTTTATCCCAGAGTGGTGTGCAGTGTCCATAGAGTAAAACCCGGAGCAGTTTCTGCAGCTAGAACCTAGCCAAGGTTTCCTCTCTTTGGTTTTCCTTCGTGCTAGCTGCATGGCTAACCGAGCTAACGAGCCAACAGCAGCTACACTTAGCAGCATAGCGGTTACTTCAGCAACAAGTAAAGCAACAGTATCTGTCCATCAGGCTGCTTGTTAGCAGCAGTTACTGGTTATGTTAGCATTAAGTAAAGTTATCTGTCCAGAGTTGAGACAGAGCAGCCAGAGGACATCAGAGCAAAAACCAGAAAATACTTTGTCCATAAAATATGATCCAGTTCCATTTAAATCAGCAAATAAAGTTAAAAAGTTCTGTTTTTGTTTAGTAATACATGAGGCCCGACCCCCAGAAACACTCTTCTCTTTATACATCCATGGCAGCGTCATAAAAATTCAGAAAGTGTCTCATTGGACGCAAAAGTTTTCTGGGAAATGACAACTCAAAAACACCATTAATAAAACTTGCAAAACAACATTTTTGCCATTGTTGGCCCAGATACTGGCATTTAGATGAGAGATGCCAGCATGATGAGGCTGAAGATACACATTCATACGCCTTCGACAGACCACAGTCTTATACATTTGCTCCTGACAACCGAGAGACCAGAAACCAACAACGATGAGGAGAAATAACAGCCATGAGTGAGAAACTGAGGGCAGGTGTCCAAGTGAGTGACCAGCTAACGTACGCAGGAACAAAGCTAGTGCTGCTCTTTTTAAATTCAGTATGAATTTCAACCTATAAGTTGCTTTTTAAGGATCCGGCACAATCTTCCTCTTGTCATCTTGTTTCCTCCACAGCTGAGAAAAACACATTAAAACTCCATCCATGCACATGTGGCTTTGTGGCTAGTTAATACGAATGGTAATAAAGCAATGAGGGCACTAAATCTAGATTTTCCATCTATTTGATCACATAAACAAAAAGTCTGATTTCACAGATCAGAGGAAGTTGGAACTGCCGCAGGATTGTTTGTTTGTATGTTAATATATCTGATCAAAAAGGCCAGATCGACTTCTCCCTTTAATGAACTGCTCCAAATGATTTGGGTAATCTTCCAGCTGTGGACATTGATAAGGAAACACTGTGTGTATACACATCCCCTCCCCAGAGATCCCATTACTCACCCTGCTGAGCTGATTACAGTGCAGCAGCATCCCAGTCAGCTCCCTCAGTGACTCCTCCAGCCGTCTCACAAACTCTACAGATGGCAGCTTCTGAGAGCAGAAGAGGTCCATCGCTCGAGCTGTGACCTGGCAGGCGTGCAGGACGAGGTCTGGAGGTCCGAGTGTAAGGGGATCTCTGCACGCCGCCACCACCGAGTCCAGGAGCTGGCACACAGAGTCCACCAACACTGACCCCGCATCCCCGTCAGGGCGGAACCAGAGCGACTCCAGGACGCTGTTGGTCCCCTCTACTCGGTGGAGGGCGCACAGCGACTGGAGGAACTGTACATGAGGAAGCACGGCCCTCCCACGAGGACATCTGTGGAGACTGCAGGCAGCTGAAAGCTGAGGGGACGAGGCGGCAGGTTGGGGGTCCTGTAGCAGGAGCTCAGGAGTCTCTGAGTCACAGCCTGGTTCAGGGTTCACACTGCACACCTCACCCTCTGGACCAAACATGTCCTGCGAAGAAAAGTCCACTTCCTCGTGATGATCTGGAAGTCCAATGAGGAGCTGGATCAGTCAACAGCGTCATCAGTCATCAGTAAGACACATTAGCATTAAGGTCTCAATAGAGGCTGAGGGGGAGCACGGGGTACCTCGACCTTTGATGTCAGAGGAGGTTCAGACTGTCCAGTCATACAGATTCGAGGAAATGGGTTTGGGGTGTCTCCACTTCTGAGATATGCTGGTTGTAAACTGGTTCTGCCTGGATTTTGGTGCTCAGAGCAGAGGACATGATAGCTAAAAAGAGCCATCCACGCCTCTTCTTCTGACCCTGGCAGCGTGGGCGTCACGAGGCTATTGATAGGATTGTTTATCAGGCAGCCTCTATGTTGAATCTGTGTGTAGAGTTTTGCTTCCTGGAGTCAGATCTGTACTAAAGTGCCTGACCACAGAGTGCTTTTATGCATCACCCTTCTTTTTTCTATATTTGTCCAATGAAATCTGGCTTTTCACTTGTGTTAAGAATGGCTAAGATTAACGAGCACGTCACAATAAAGAGGCACAAAAGGGTCACAGAGGGAGAAATGTGTCACCGTGACAAAGTGAACTGACAAATTCAGTTAAGGAAAAAGGTAACTGAAGGTCAGACGGTAAATGAAACTAGATCAGAGAAGACCCCCTTCATAAAGGGGCTGTGGGACATGTTAATGGCAAACTGACAAAACACATTTAATAATGGCAGAAGACACACAACTGCATTATTACATAAATGACCATTCATAATAATGATCATATAATTATAGCATCATCATTAAAGTGCATAATTACAGTTCTTCCAATCTAATCCCTGCGGTCATAAGAGCAGAGTGTGAGCGAGCCGTCGGTGTCTCACAAACGTCAGCGCTTAGATTTCAGCCTCTGCGCTCTTTTGTAAAGCTGAATATTTTTCTTTTCACACCAAATCATAAACATCAAAACATTAGGACCGCACTTTCTCTGACTAATTTTCCTTTGTTTGTTTTTCGCTGTATCGCTGATATGTGCTTCCTGGATTCTCATACAAACGTGCATTTCAGTAAGTCACTCTCAATACTTTGCGAGCATGAAACTATGATCCTTAAGCCCCTAAAATCCCACTGGTGGGCTTCTAGAATCAAAATTATAGCGGCTGCAACTCATAACTCCATGAACAGGTGGACCTTGGTTATCATTTTCGTGGGCTGCGGTGCTAAATGTCTCCCCTCAGCCCTTGAGGATTTAGATTTAGGGGGACGAGTGTTTTCCTTGAATCAACTGCTATCATAAAGGCTGCACTATTTATAACCGTGTGTGTTTTATAAGGAGTGGGGTGTTGTGTTTCAAAATGACAGATTCTCTGCTGGGGAGCACTGAAACCTTTTCCGAACAAATGAATTATAACATAATTTACACCAGTCATGATATTTGGCAGCAGCGAGCCAGCAGCAGGGTCTTCTCTGACAAAGGGAAAGATAAACAACAGTGAGAGGAGCCTTAATATACTGGAGATATGGAAAGCTGCAGATACAAATACACACTGCGCGTATTTGAGTTTGAATGTGAGCTCTTCACATTGTGCGCAGAGCTCACAAAGTTAGATTTAAGACATTTTTAATGCCACATAAAATGCAATTTAATACATTTTTCATGGCCATAGCGGCCAAAGTATGAAATATATCAATGAAAACCAGTCAGAACAATATGGCCTGGAGTTATTTACCAATTCATTGACATTTATATCACATTTTTGTCAGCAGTAGCCAGCTGTATATAACAATAAACCCAAATAATATCATTAATTAATCATGAAGCACATTGTGAAGATGGAATGGCAGTGGAAAATAAATGGATTAAATAACAAAAAACTAATTAATTTAAGGTCCATATGTCAATTTCACATTAGATCAGAGGTCTGAAACAATAAAACTGAGGACTCTCCAGCCAGCTTTTTCACTAAAACCACAGTAAAAATTTAGAGAGGCGTCATTTGTGGTGCTGTTGAATTGCTATACTGACAGGTGTTTCCATTAATTTGTCCACACCACTTCTGTCAATGAGAATGGAGTAAATAACAAAAACCCCTGCCAAAGAAAAACCTGCACTAACATGAGCATTTTATTATAGTAATCAGGAGGCAGACGTTGGAAAGCTGTAAGCGTTATTTTTCAAGCCACTTGTCAAAATCCGTGAATCATTTGGAAAAACAGGATAGTTCCCATCATGCAGAGCCGACATCCTATTTCATATTTATTTCTATCTCACTCCCGCCACCTAAAGAGAGGCAGAAATGGTCTGACGTGACTATTTTTACTGAACGCAGGTGGAGCAGGAGCTATGCAGAGTGAATGTTCAGCTGAGTCCAGGCCATAATAATCTGAGCTGCTCTAATTGCAAATCAAGGACCCTAACAATGCCAAATGTGGTCTTCAATACTCTGAAATTGAATATTAGAACAACAGGAGAACATTCACACAAATTGTATGAGCTTTCTTTAGGGAGCAGCACGAGAGGGTAAACAACAAGGGCTCATTTCATGATCTCACGGTACTTCATGAGATCTACAGCTGGTCACTCTGTCGCTGGCTGATGCTGCTGGAGCAGAGATTGACTCCTCATGAAAAACGCTGTTATGTCCACAGTCCATAAACTAGTTAGCTGGCTGGCCAGCAAACTTGAGTGAATGAAAGACAGCACACAGAGGACATCACAAGGAGGACCTACAGATGGCGATATTTCCCCAGTAGCAGTACTTTGGTTCCATTGATTAGCCTGTCCAGTCCAGAAATTGATGGGAAATGACCAGTTACACGTGTCGGCCTGTGGGTCCATTTGTGCACACACACACCTTGCTAACGGCTTCGCTAACTAGCAAACGAAGTGTGCAAAGCATAGATGCATTTCAAAGATGTGAGGGTTATTAGTGATGAATGAATTAAACTGCAGCTGGTTCAGTGAGTGAAAAACCAAACGACTTTCACACAAGCTGCTTTACAACAGCTCTGCTTCCACTCCGCAATCATCAGCTCCAACAGAATTTACATGTCGGTAAGATCGTTGTGTTTTTATATTGTGAGAAACTGGGCCCTGAAATATCACTAAGCCCTGACAGGATATCAGTGTGCTGGGAAGAAATATTGAGTCTTTGTTTGTACATCACGCACCGGCCGGGTCGAAAAGAGGGACAAGCGGCAGTAAACCTGACAACTCAACATTCATGAGCATTATGTATGTAATCATTAGCAGCCTTGTGCGCTAACCTCAGCTCGCTCAGCGCCTGAGCTCCTCTGAGGAGTCATGTCAGGAGGCGGGTGTCCTTGAGACGTCCTCTCCTCAGACTGAAGGCATCAGTAAAGACACTCTGTGCTTGTGTATCTTTATAAACTGTCAGCTCTTTTTTTTTTGACTCCAGCTCACCTCTCAGCTGTTAAAACTGCAGGTCGCTGAATGAATTACTCTGAAACTTTGACTTATTCAAGAGTGAAACCTTTTGCAAACTACAAGCTGTTTTTGATAAACAGAAGAGTTTTCCCCACAAATCACACTCTGTCTACCCGACAGTGGAGGAACGCAGCTAAGTACATTTACTCAAGTACTTGTACTTAACTATACTTAACCACTTTCTACTCGTATTCCACTACAGTTCAAATACTGTAGTATGTACTTCACTACATTTATCTGACAGCAAAACATATGCAGAGCTTATAAATATGATGTGAGAATCTGAATGCGTCCTCCTACCTGCTGCCTCCGCGCTGCTCCTGGTGCTCCACGTCGCTCTGCTGATCAGCAGCTCCTGTCGCAGCCTCAGCACCTCCTGCTGCAGCTCCTGGCCTTTCTTCTTCCAGCCTTCATCCTGGTTCTTCAGCTTGCGGGCCAAAGCCTCAGCGTACTCTCTGCCACTCACACCTGACGGCTTGCTCTTTATTATCGCCACTGCCAGGCCCACTTTGGCTTTCATGAAAAACCACTCGGCTTGACTCGCTGCTGAAACACAGCGAGAGGGCAGATTTTAAGGGAAGTCCACCAACACAAAATCCACACATTTAATCACAAAGTACAAGTTGCACAAAAGACAAATGTACGTCTGGCTTCTGTTTCATCAACACTGTTTAGCTTCTGATTCTCAGTTTCAGCAGGCTCACAAAATATTTCAATTTTGATAAATTACGTGAATCGTAATGCAGTTTGTGGGAGTGTATCTGATTTAAAACACTTTATCAGTCTGAAGTTTCCCAACCTGTAACCAAAACAATTCTAGTTAGGAGCTCAATTCAGAATCCTTCTGACAAGCCGCTCAAATACTGAGACACTTTTCTTTATTTTGGCAACAGACCTAGCTTACGAAATATACCATGCGTCCATTATCGGACAACATTTATTGTCTTCATATGTCAAAACTTCAGATCAGTTTTGTCCCTGATATGTAACTGGACTGGAGAACATATTATTACCATACACAAATTATTCCGCATTAACCTGTAAAGTTCACTTGCTCTATGTTTACCGAAGCACAGGTGCGTCCAGCTAAGCTAGCACCGTAACGTTTACGTTAGCTAAAATTAACTTGTGCTACTTTTTTGGTTTAACCAATTTAATAAGCCTGAATTCACATCTGTCTCCGGACCACAGCGGGAAATATCACTGCTGAAAGAAACAATAACGTTAAATTACTCGGCTATAATTTAAACCATGACTAAGTTAGAGCTAGCTAAAGTTACCGAGCATGGCTAACTAGCTTAATGCACCGTACACAAACAACTGTTGAACTGTTGAACAAACGAGTTTTCACGATTCTGCCCTTAAAACTGTTCATGTTAACTGTCGAACTAATTATCTTTTAAATGACCGTCCTTACTTTCCATTGCTCGACGCCTGTTCTCAGCTTCCCCATTAAAAGCTTACAATCTTCAAATTTGGGACGTTAATTTCGCTCCAACGGCTGAACAGGTGTTACGGGTAAATCTGTGACCCGTCTGATCCGGTGAACGTCCGCCATGACAGCAGATGGACCGTGAACGCGTCATGCAAATCCGTGACCCTCTTAAAATCTCACCCATGAAACGTGTTTGAAAGATTAATAACAATGAGAGTTATAGTATTGATCAAATGTGTTTTTTTTTTTAATCAAATCAATCAAATAAAAGCATCAAAAATGTAAATCAAATAAGATGCAGCCTAAATTTAAAAAAAAAAGTTAGCTTACAAAGCTTTTCAAAACAAAAAGGGATAACATTTCATAATTAATTTCCAAGCTTAAATCTTAAAATATAAGACGACAGAAGTTTCATATGATTACTGGTATTTTTATTTATGAATTTGTAGTTGTTGCAGCCTACAGAACCTTTGTAATCTCAATAAAAATTACATAAAACAATTGATAAATGGTTAAAACAGTTGGCTAAACACAATGGTAAATAAAATGGATAAATGGTTGAAGCTTGCAGCGTCTGACACTCCATGTAGTCGTTGACAAGGTCATCTGTTAAAATGTGGATCGGCAGACAACAAAACACTGATAGAGGAGAAACACAACAAACTCGCTGTCGACACACACTGACTGATTCACTGTTGGAGCATCATCAGAATAAATGGTTTTTCCTCAGGCCGGTTTTTAGCCAGCGGAAAAAGTCATTTTTGATTTGTTTTTCTCTCCTTGGGTTAAACTAATGGTCGTCTAATTCACTGCAAATTGTCAAAATTTGCATACTGTGATTGTTAACCTTTTAAAAGTTTCCTGCATGACATTTTCAAGTATCCTCGACGTGCAGGAGCGCTGCTGTCGAAACACGTCGGCCTGCTTCAACATGAGAGAATCATGGCTCATTATCTGCAGCAACCAGTGGCCCTCTTCTGGATCTGATCTCAGGCTCTTGCTGTGCTTCAGTTGTTTTTATTTATTTATTTGTTATCAGTGCAGCGACCATTTTGGACTGCTGCCCAAATTCCCAGGTTATTTTGCTTCATTTGAATCCCAGATGTGGGAGTGGAGGCACATCAAGGCTCAGTTAAATGTGGCTTTAGACGGGGTGGAGAGTCACTAAAAATACATGTAGTCAAGTTCTGTACTTAAGTACAATATTGAGGTACTTTTACTCAACTATTTCTATCTTATGCTACTTTTTACTTTTGCTCCACTACATTTATTTGACAACTTGTTCCAATACAGGGCTTCTCTTTGAATCGACTTCTTTTTGGAAAATCAGCACAGACAGCAAGTTCGGGATCTGTTTTCAACCACCAGCACAAATTTTGTGAGGTTAACAACAGTGGTGATGTAGGGAGACAGAGGGTGCCTTCTGTGGCAGGTAGAAGAGGGGCCCTCTATCTGTCTGTGGTCAGGGGCCCATTAAGTATTAAGTAAGTGTATCATCAGTATTACTCTGGCTGTGAGTGTGTCTGCCGAGCTCTGAAGGAGCTCTGAGTTGAATTGTGTCACAATGTGGAGTACAAGACAGAGCATTTACCAGGCAGAGTGCATTATGGGAAATGTCGTACCCAGTGATTTCGTATCTTGGCCACGTCTAGGGACTAGCAGTCAGGATATCTTGGACTCTGCTCAGTCCCACCATTACGGAAGTGCTGCACTAATCCCTTTAAAGAGAGTGAGGTTACTAGGACTCAATTATCAAATTCAAAGTATGACATTGGATGAAGATGGGCTGCGTCAAGGCTTCTGTAAGGAGAAATATCTTCCTGTTGAGTTAAGCACTCGAAGGTGTCTGCTGCAACAAGCCGACCGTGTTCATTTAGAGGAGCAGCCGCTCGATACGGAGGTCCTGCCGGGTCACTGAGGCCCTCACCCTCTCGCAGAGTGAGGCCGGCCACCTTACCCAGGAATCTCATTTCAGCGGAGAGCATCCATGACGTGGTTCCTCGAGTCAGTGCCGAGCCTGCGGGCACGCGGGTGAAGGTCAGCAGAAGCTCAAGTGGAGAATGGGGAGCTTTGCATTGTGACTCAGCTCTCTGCTCGGCTCAGTGATCGATGCAGCGCCTGCCACAGGTGCACAGTATGGATGGACTGTGCAGAGTGGATGAAATGAAGTGTGATAAATGATTTATGCATAAACTCTCTCTTTGATTGTACTTTCTGCAAGTGATCAACTAGCTCTGCCTCAAAAGTACAGAGCTGCTAAAAGTAAGAAACCTTTGCAAAGTGCAGCTGCTCCTCAAGGCTCCCCACAGTTTTTCACCGCCGATTCTCATTATTTGTAAAAGCACGTTTGTTAACACTGACACGGTAACAGGCTGACGTGTGTGAAAAGTGCCATGAACATGAAACAGGCGGAGGTCACAACCTTGCTGACAGTGGTGACTCACAGGGCTAATTATGTACTGGTAAAGGTAGCTGGCGAGCTAACCGTTAGCTCAGACTCAACAACACCTTTAGCTTCTCTCTGCTGTTCTGTACTGAAGGTGAACAATGTTCCTCTGCCGTTTTGTGCACAGTTGAACAACATTTCATTCAATAAATGTATAATTTTAGAGGGAAAATAAAACTCTCTGAGCTAGCAAGCTGGCTAACTGATTGCTAGCACGCGTGTTAGCTTGGAGAGCTTTAATGCCATGAATGTACAGTCGGACCCGAATGGTGGACGAACCCATCAAACGTCCGAACCTCTGACCCTCACGCACACCTGTTGGTAAGTTCACCAGGTAACTGTTCGTTTAACTGCATATATTGAAGGAACATGTGACAATAAAACCTGGACTGGACCGACACAGTGAAATAATAATGTGCTGTAATGTATTTTATTTTTTTTACTGTGTGCTTTTTTTTATTGCTGACTGTTATCTAATGTCTTACTCATACTTACACTTCTGTTTGTTTTCACTTTGTGCTGCTCGCTTTAACCTCGCTGAGGAAGGTGTTACATAAATACTAGACGTCAGTGAAGATGTTGGCTGTTACACTTCCTGTGTGAATCAAGGACACTTTGTGCGTCTCTGTTTGTGTCTGGATAAACACATGATGAGCTGAAGCAGCGCAGGTGTTTCGGCATAATAGCTGTGATGAGTTTTGGTCGCTGAGTTCACCAACACGCTCTCTTGATGGTTGGCAGCCTTGAGCTTGGATTGCTTTGAAAATGGACTCGGCGGCTTCATGCACCACAGCTTTCCAAGCTCATGCCAAATATTTGCTTGGCAGGCTGTTGTTTCACTTCAAATATCAATATTGTTTGAGAAACGAAAAAGGCATGCTCTGATAGGTTTCCAGGTCCTCGTAGAGACACAACACTCCCGTGAAGTACACCAACTTCAGTCAGTGAAAAAAAGCAATTGGGTGATGCTCATTTTTTAAGAATTTCCTAAATTGCTTATGTAATTTGGCATGAATATGAGGAAAATAGTGAGATTTTTAAAGAAATTAATGGCAACTGATACAGGAGTTCACTTCGATAGATGATAAAAAGGACAGACTTTTATAAGCAGCTGTTGTTTTCCACTGAAATTGCTAATTTTCTTTGTAAAAACTAAAATAAATCGGCTACTATTGTACTTTCTCTGAATACTTTATTTCCTTATAATTACTACAGAGTATTGATTTGATTTAGAGCTTAACAAAAAGTTTCCATTCAAAGGTCAAACAGGTTAAAATGAAAGAAACTTATTTCCCTGGAAGCGGAGCAGTGGAACTGAGTACATTTACTCAAGTACAAATTTGAAGTACTTGTACTTCAGTTGAGTCTTTTCTTTTCATGCCACTTTCTGCTTCTTCTTCATCACATCTCGGAGGGAAATATTAAGCTTTTTACTTTAATACATCTATCCAACAACTTTAGTTGCTAGTAACTTTAGAATTAAGATTCTTGCAGATGAAACTTATGAAGATCTTATAAAATATGTTTTGTTTTTTTTTAACATTAAACTACCCAACAGTTTATAGAAGTACACTTTAAATGATTAGCCGATGATCATGAGCTCCACCTCGAGCTTTTACATGAATGCATGGGTCATAATAACCTAATGAGCTCATATATAAGGGAGATTTTTCTGCATTGAGCACTTTTACTTTTAATACTTTAAGTGCATTTTCCTCATTATACTTACAAAGTTTTATTGGAGTAACATTCTCACTGCAGGCCTTGAGTGTTTTTACACTGCGGTATTAGTTTTTCTTTGCTTAAGCAAAAGATCTGAATAAACCTTCCTCCACCGCTGATCCCTGCTTGCGTCTCCCCCCTTCAGGTCACTATTAAAACATGGAGTCTGGAGGGAGCTTCAGGCTGCAGCCTGTTCAGCTGCGCTCAGGTCAGAGAGCTGTCCGCGGTGCTGAAACTGCTCGGCTCACCAGACTTCACTCATTAGTCTGTGGCAGAGAATAATGGACCCTGTTAGCCTGTTAGCCTCTGCGGAGGAAACCCTCGGGCATTATGACCCAGCAGAGGGCCTTAATGAAAGCACTTCAGAGGGAGAGAGAGGGAGAGAGAGGGATGTTCAGTCTGTGAGAGACTTTTCTAGATGCTATTAGACATATTCTAATAGGTATTCAGACATGCATTCATCGTGATTAACAATGGTGGGAGGTGACGACAACCCCAATTCCGAAAAAGTTGGGACTTAAGGATCTGAGCACTTCTTCCACCTCTGATGATCAATAATTGGTTATTAAATGAGTGTGTATGTAAATTTGTATGTTTGTATTTCTTTAGTCCTCATTTTGTCGTCACTTTTTGATCTAAATTTTCACTGTTAACTTGACTTTTCTAAAGCACTTTGTTATTGCTGATTTTGACAAGTGATGCATAAATAATATCAGCATAATTTGGTTAGAATTTTAGAACAATTAAGGTGATTTTTCAAGCAAATATATCCCCGTTCAAGCTGCTGAAATGAGAATATTTGCTGGTTTTCATCATGCTAATAAACTTAATATCTCTAAACATCAAATCGCTTTCGGCTTTGGGGAATAGAAAAGATTTTCTTTCACAACTTTCTGACATTTATACATTAAGAAATAATAATCTGCCGGAAAAATGATCCTGAAATTAATCACGAGACACAGCTCTTTATTAGACGCATGTGACAGACACATAGCTACAAAAGATTCAATGTACTACTGAGTAGAAACCTGACAGATCAGCTGACTTCATCTCATCACAGGTAAGACAGCTGAGGGCAGGTGAGATCATGTCCTCTGTATTCTTTGCTGGGAACTCAGGGGTGTTGGATACCTGGAGGCAGTTTGTATTCCACTTAAAAACAAATGGAGGATATTTAAAATGCTGATTCCAGTATTTTCAGACTGAATACACTCACATTGTTGTTACTGTTAGCCCAACAAAATATAAAAGTGTGTGTGTCAGTTCATTTTTGACTTTGGGATCTGTGGTTTGAAAAACAAAAATTCTCACTATTTCCGAAATCCTGCTACAGTCAGACTTCGATGCCTCTCAGTTCTTAGGTATCAGTACTGGTGTATTACCTGTTAAAAACATAAAAATGACAGCATAGAAACGCCTAATTTTGTTGTGCAGATTTCAGTTTTAACTTTTACAATTCAATGACTAAGTGCATCTCTTAAAGGTCCTGTGATATGATGGAAAGAGGTGAGATTGAACATCTCATTGAGAAGTGTCTTCATTACATAGTTTGTCCACCAGAGAACGCTGACAAGTTCATTTTTATACTGCAAATATTGTACGGAAGCCCTGAGAGGCAAGTGAGGAAAAATAATCAAAGTCTGATCTAAATTGATCTGATCTAAATATCCTAAATCTAACTTAGCATATTTTTTGCCATTGTTGTTGTAATACTAATTTTGGCCACAGGGGGCAGGTCCTGACCAAAAAAAAAAAAAAAAAAAGCACCAGCCAAAACTTTTTTTTCCACCTGTTCTTAACTCATAATTGCAGGTGAGAAATTAGGTTAGACCAGACTGATCAGAAAATGGATCATCAATTTTTTGATGATCCATTTTTTTTTTTTTTTTTCCCCCCTCTGGGCTTCCGTACTTCACTAAAAACTGTCACAATTCTTAGTCGTCAAATTTAAGCAATTGAGAAATATATTGATATTATATTTTATATTATATTATATATTCAATATATTGAAGTATCAATATCGGTACTGGCTTCAAAAGTCAATCAGGCTCTAATAGAAAGAATTATTGATAAAAGAAAAGGAGAAAATAGATAATAGAAAAAAGAGTCCTTTAACATTTACAAGGGATGGGGGGGGGGGGGCGAGAGGAAGGGGGGGAGAGAGAGAGAGCAAAGAGAGAGGGAGAGAGAGAGAGAGGAAAGAGAGAGGGGGAGGTAGGCAGAGAGAGCAAGAGGTAGAGAGAGAGAGAGAGAGAGAGAGGGAGGGAGAGAGAGAGAGAGAGAGAGAGAGAGAGAGAGAGAGAGAGAGAGAGAGAGGTAACGCTGCCCTGCGTTGGCAGTATAAAACCAGGAGTCAGACTTCAGCAGCTCTGAACTTGTGAGGAGACTCTGAGCGGATTAAAAAGCAGATAACAGACAGAACAAAGTATTTTATTTGAACACTGGATGCTGATAATATTTGGAAAATGATTCTAACAACACAGACAAAGATTTATTGATGATGGATAAGCCCCTCTGTGTGTTTTATTTTCATTTCTTGGATATTTAAGTTGATTAAAGATAAAATGCTGCGGGTGAAGTGAGTAAGATGAAGAGGAGGAGGCAGAAATGTGTCTCTGAGGCAACACCTGTCGTCTGATTGTTGGATAACTGCTGCTGCTGGAGATGGAGCCGCTTTTATTTTGGGTTTACAGAAGGCGAGAAACGCGAGCGGTGGATGAATATCTGAGTGATTTCACACTGATCTCCAGGCTTTCCTTTCAGCTCAATGACAGGGCGATCTGACGAGGGAAGGTGGAGGGATGGAGAATGCCAGTCAGCTCAAACCAACGCCTGTCATCTACGGAGAGCTGTTGAACATCTCCACCAACTACACCCATGCCAATTTCACGTCGAAAGCGGAGGCGAAAGACAGTAACGTGGCTTTCCAAGTGGGTCTCGCCGTGACCTTAGCCCTCATAACTTTCGCCACGACGCTTTCAAACGCCTTCGTCATCGCCACCATTTACCAGTCCCGAAAACTGCACACCCCGGCAAACTTTCTGATCGCCTCCCTGGCCGTCACGGACCTCCTGGTGTCCATTTTGGTGATGCCCATCAGTGCGCTGTACACGGTCAGCCAAACGTGGACACTCGGCCAGGTGATGTGTGACATCTGGCTGTCCTCGGATATAACCTGTTGCACCGCCTCCATCCTCCACCTGTGCGTAATTGCGCTGGACCGCTACTGGGCCATCACGGACGCGGTGGAGTACTCCAAGAAGCGCACGCCGGCGCGCGCCGCCGGCATGATCGCCACCGCCTGGGTGATCGCCATCTCCATCTCCCTGCCGCCCTTCTTCTGGCGCCAGGTGAAAGCAGAGGAGGTAACGACCTGCAACGTGAACACCGACCACATTTTCTACACCATCTACTCCACCTTCGGCGCTTTCTACATCCCCACGCTGCTGCTCATCGCCCTGTACGGGAGGATTTACGTGGAAGCCCGAAAGCGCATCCTGAAGCAGTCGCACAACAAGCCGGGGAAGAGACTCACCTCGGCGCACCTGATCACCAACTCCCCCGGCTCGGTAGCGTCCACCACCTCCCTGAACTACGGGACGAACGACACCTCCTCCTGTGACACTACCTCCTCCGCGAACGTGAGCCAAGTCAAAGTCACTGTGTCCGACGCGCTGCTGGAGAAGAAGCGGATCTCCGCCGCCCGCGAGAGGAAGGCGACCAAAACTTTGGGGATAATCCTGGGGGCCTATATCATATGCTGGCTCCCGTTTTTCATTTACACTCTCCTAGTGCCTGTCTGCGAGTCCTGCTTCCACCCGGAGTTATTTGACATTTTCACCTGGCTGGGTTACCTCAACTCTTTAATCAACCCCATCATTTACACCATGTCCAACGAGGACTTCAAACAGGCTTTCCACAAACTAATACGGTTTAAATGCTGCAGGGCATGAACGATGATTACCAGCCATAATAACCCCCCCCCCCCCCCCAAACTCATCTCCAATCAGCTGTATAATGCCAGAAATGAATCAAACCCACCCACAAATATTTCACTCCCCAGGTTTCCCTCCTGAGGGCAACAACACCAACATCCAGATTGTTTATGATAATGTGGCTGCAGAATGAGCGTTCACCTGAAAAGCGGTGCAGAGGACTGTGGAAATCTAATGACCTGCCATCCAGTCTGCAGTGTGTTCTCTGATGGCACCGCGTAATGAATGGCTGTCATTTCCTAAACATCGGAATGTTAAAGAAAGATTGGCGGCTGCTGTTGGTGCAGAGGGGAATGTCAGTGGATGTGCTGATGTGGAAACCTGTGACTGCTTTGCAGTTGATAGTGTTATTATAGTGACTTGGAGAAAGCCCATAGCCCCAGATGCAGGGGCCCCGCCTGTACGTGCTGCACTGGACTGTAGCCTACAGACTCACTTTGCCATATGAGTTTGACAGTCAACGTCAGTTGGCTTGTAAGCACAAACAGCTTAGGACTAAGCTATCATGAGCCCCAAGGGCAAAAAATAAGATTTGTGTTTCATTTTCCTGACTCAATAAGGGGAAATACTGGTGCCTACAACAAGTTTAGTTTTGTTCCTCAGACGTGCCTGGCCCAGATGGAGATAAAAGCATGATTTCAGTTTGAGAAAAAGACGCAGGTTTGGTTTATTCTCGTGGCCAGTGTATGCGTTTTCTTTTCCTTTCTTGCTGTGACTGATGTTCACTTTAACAAGGCTCCAAAATGAGTGTAAATGTACGAATCTGTATGCATCAGTGTGATTTTTACCTTAATTTCCTGAAGAGTCTGGATTTTGCTCATTTGAATGGCTATCACACTGTAAAATAGTGCAAAGGGACCGACTCTGAGGGAAGGAAGAGCCGATTCTATCTCCCAGACCTCTTGTTAAAGATGCATTCTTAAGTGTTAATATGAGCTTTGATGTTCCATTTCATGTCAGGCTAAACGAACACGATTCCAAATCTAGTCGAACAGGGTTGATCATGAACAGGAGGGTTCCTACAGTCTCCTCTTGGAATTTGGCATTTGTGTCTTCTGCACGCAGAAAAGTTGTGGCGGATGATTTTTAAAATGCTGGAAAATGTCACGGTATTCTGATCAAAATCACCCTTCTCCTCCCTCCAAACCGTCACATGTTAAATGTCAAGCTTTAGCTGCTGCTGATCCCTTAAAAGAACATTTTTGAAGGAAAAAAAAAAACCTGTTTGCTTGCAGGTTGCCAGAAAAAAAGATGCAAAAATATGAAATAATGCTCAACATGTCCAGGACTGTAGCTGTCATTGAGGATTCCGGAAATCTGGGGGGTGAACAACCTCAGGAGGAGGAATAATTACTCACAAATCACGCGTGGTGAGTTTAAAGGACCATTCTGCTGTTTCTTGCGGTCAAAGTTCTAACATTTGATTGTTTTTAGGTCAAAAAATCAATTAAACCCAAAGGATTTTCAATAGTAGCAGATTGCTGGAATTAAATTCTTTGGAGAATAAATTTTAGAGATAAAATGATCCAAAATGACACTTAAAAGTTAAATAAATGAGAAAATGTTTTGTCCTCAGTGTTTTTTAAATCCTGGCTGCAGCCCTGCACATGTCGTACAGTAACTCACGAAATCTCAGAATGGGATCTAAAAATGTGTAGGAACCCCGTCCTGTTAATTCAAAGGAAACGTTTTGGTAAATGGAATTATTGATTTTTTTATTGAGAGTTAGATGCAACACTCGATACCACTCTGATGTCTGTGTATTAAAAGAAATCTCCACCGGTTTAACTTTAGTTCTTCATTCTCCGATAACGCTGTCGGACTCACGATGGACGAAAATAATCGAAGCAACAGAACCAGAGATATCTACTTTTTCATTCCAAACGCTCCTCTTCCTTGTTAAAACCTGGCGCCTACATTACCCACATGCACTGACAATTCAGTCAGGAGATTGTGGCATGTTATGCTAATTGCGGCTAATGCAGCCTGGAGCCTGTAGCCTGCAGCAGAGATGAGGAGCAGGTACAGAGGTCTGGTAAGCTCACTTCTTTCTATCTCCACACCGACATTTCATTTTCAAGCTTGTAGTCTCCACCCGACGCTGACTCAAGTGACATCACTTGAGGACGTTTACTGTATCAGACCCCACGCAGCTCCCTCTGGAGTCACTAAAGGCTTTAAGCAATTTTATTCACATATGCAGTAGAATTCCTGAACATCTGGAAACAGACTTTGATGTGTAAAATAACAGCAGCTCACTGCTAAATACGGAGCTAGAGCCGGGAGATGATTATCCTAGCTTAGCATAAAGACTGGAAGCATGGGGGAACAGTTAGCCTGACCTTGTCCAAAGTAAGAAGATACTATCAAAAACACCCCTAGAGATCACATTCATTTAATCTGTGCACAAACAGATATGAAAAGACAAAGAAGAAGAAGGTCTTTCCTGGAAAACAGCAAATAATTACACCACACAATGCATTATGGGTTCACTGGTGAGTTATGGAGGTGTTGGTAGATGTATTTCAAACTTTAGACAGAGCCAGGCCAGCTGTTTCCCCTGGTTTCCAGTCTTTTATGCTAAGCTAAGCTAACCGCCTGGTGGCTATATCTTCATATCTAACATACAGACATGAGAGTGGTATCAGTCTGCTCACCTGACTCTCAGCAGGAAAGACACGGAGTCCATTTACCAAAATATGAACTGTTCCTTTAAAAAGGCTCTCCTGAACTGTAAAAACAGAAAACACGGATTTGTTTGGAAAATGAAAGGCGAAAAACTGCCTAATTGTCCCTGAAGAATTCAAGAGCTGTCACAGCTGCAGGGAGTTTGTTGCACCGGGAGAAGCAGAAAAACAACAACAATAAAATAAAAAACAGATTTAAACATGACAGAAGTCCTGCTGAATCACATCAAAGATGGCTGCCAGAGAATCGTGAGCATGCTGGCTCCCACCCTGTCACTTCCTCTGCAGCCATGTTGGATGTTTGAGCCCAGTCGCAGCGTGGACGCGCTGTAGCCATCCTGCTCTGTTGCAGCTCTGTGGTGAATAGCCTCTTTGTGTACAGTATTGATCAGCTCAGTGTGAAACTCATCTGGTGGCTCTGTCAATCCAGTGGACGTTGCATTTCATCCAGGTTAGCTTCTGCTGTACAACGCTTCTGCACACATAGGCGATGCACTGTAACTGCTCTGCTCTGGAGGATGAAATCCAACCCACTTGGAGCACAAAAAAAGCACTGCTGCTGTTGTGAAAAACTGAAAAAAAATACTAATAAAAAGGTCTATGGCATCATGAGGTTATGACAGTTTGCCCACATTGTCATTTTTTCTAATGAAACATCTGTCTCAATGTGATTCTGAAGCACGAGGACGGTGAAGATTAACGACAAAGAGAGCGCTGACATTTCTTTTATCGCCATCAGAATCTCCTGTGGTATTTGGTCTGCTTGGTGACGATAAAACATTTCACAGATGTGAGCTGATGGATATGCTGTGTGACGGCAATAACAGTTTGCAACTTAATTAACCATGAGGGAGAAATACTCCACGAGGAAAACGAAATGCACGCCTGCTTCCTTTGTTGCACTTTACCGCTGCATATCAGAACGTTTGCGTTCTTCTCCGTGAGGGGGATTATATATTAATGTGCACGGCTCATCCAGTGTAATGAGGGTCCTCCACTCTGCAGCAGTTGGCCATTGTGTTACAGTGTGTGGGTTTAGTGCAGTTTTTACATTTGGGACTTTCAAAATCATCCTGAAGTTTATGATCCTGTGTCCTAATTCAACAAATAATAAAAGCAGGTTTTAAACCTGCACTGTGTTCATATTTTAAAAGTCCAAAAAAAGCCAGCAGGCAGATTAAAACGCTCCTGATTTTTCTTTCACACAATGAGCTGAAAAAATGTGAATAAACTGCAGATGATGAGCAGCTTCAGACAGACGCTGAGGTCCTTTTGAATCCTTTGGTTTGTCTTTCCAGAGTTTAATCGTAAGTGATGTTGACGCTCTGATGTCTGACAGACAGCTCGTCATTAGTCTTTTTTTGTATGCCAGCTGCAGACACAGCAGTCAGCATTTAGCCGACGGATCAGGGTGACAGCATTAGTGATAGATGTGTGACCTGTCCAAGGTGTTCCCCACCTCTCCCCCAGTGCATGCTGGGAGAGGCTGGAGCTCTGTAAGAGGTTTAGAAAATGGATGGATGTGATAGTTACCTCCTCTAACAAGGTTGTGTTTTCAGGCCTGTTTGTCTGTTTGCTGGTTTGGTGGCAGGAACCAACCCTGCCTCTCACAAATCATCTTTTGTTTCATCAGTTCCTGGATTGCTGTCAGTGGTACATGAAGTACTACTGTCGTGTACCACACAGAAGTCGTACGGAGGTGGCTGTGGTGGATTCTGGGTGTATGAAGGCAGCTTCACATCCTGAGTGTGGTCAGGTTTCAGCACCTTTACTAAAGGTGAGGGAGCGGTGGCTGTTTTAAATACTTATGTTATGTTATGTTATGTTATGTTATGTTATGTTAGGTTAGGTTATGAGCTGCTTTCTGAATACTCTTTGGGATTTCAGGCAAAATCTAATCAAGATATTGTGTTTATTCTACTGTATATTGTAATTAATGGGAATTCATTCACATCTGGATCCAGTTGCAAATAAAAAAAGTTTAAATATTGTCAGCAAAACCCATGAAAAGGTCAAAACCTACAAAGTGTCTCCCAACACTTCCTGTCTGTGGCTCTCAGCTCAAAGCCCATTTCATCATAAAAAAAAGTCTCAGGAATTTCCTAAAACAATTGGTCACTGTAGTTTTTATCAAACGTTACTCAAAAAGACAGGAATGGTTCTTAGTTGGGGTCTATTTTCGGCCGTGGATTAATCCACATTTAGTGCTCTAGTGAGTATTTATGGCGGCAGGATGGTGTGTGTGGGATTGAGTGAGGCTCACTGATGTGTTTTTAATAGTTTTCGGACAACAATGGAGCTCTATGGCTCAGAGAAAGAAGATATATCAAGCTGTGATACGCACACAGCACTTGTTAGCAGATACGTTCACTTTTGGTCTTTTTATGGGATCAGACAGGAGGAAAAATACAGAATATCACCAGATTTGTCCTTTAAAATCACAAGCTGTGAGCACTGTGAAGCCTTGGCAGGGGTAAAAGCTCTCACTGGGACTTCTTGTTCAGCCACATTACCTGCTGTCCAACCAAAACCTTGTGCAGCTGCACTGCAGTAAACATGCCACTTCAAAAAAGAGCTCTTAGTTTTTAACCAAACTGCTGGAATCTGCCATCATGTTGAAACTGTCCAGCTCAAACTGGCCTCAAAAAAACCCTCATCCCATGAGAAAAAGCTCTTCTCACAGCAAACCCTCGCCAACGTCATTCTTCCCTTTTGTCAGAAATTAATATTGTTGGCTCCCTTTGAAATCGATCAGACCGCTGTGGCCCCCTGATTACTGTTTCCATGGTTTGATGCTCGGCTAAACCATGGCAACACAGGCTCTGCTGGAAATGTGTCATGCTGCCGAAGCCAAATAAACACATTGACTGGAATATAGATGAAGCTAGAGAGGCGATGTCACATCGCTGTACCTGTTTCTCAAATAATCAGCGTCTTTATTTTAAAACTAGAAGCCGCACGTTGTTTCCTTCAGAGAGCAGATGATTTTAAAGCAAATGGAGGCTGACTGTGAGATATCTGTGAATGTTTATCCCGCTGTCGAGGAAAAAACCTGGAAACACAAATCTATAAGTCCCGTTTGTGGTATTGTGACGTCTAATTTTCCAGTCTGCTCTGTAGAAAGCCAATAAGAAACCGATTTCAAGCACACGCAGAACGCTTGTTTGAGTCCTCACATGCAGATGAGCTTTACTTCACAGTGGAAATGTCAGTCCTGAACCAGAAAATGTCCTGTGATGCTTAAAAAGCGCCTCCCTCGCTCGGCTCTCGCTGCTCATTGTCTGCAGAGCAGCGACAGATTTTTCACTCTCGATGGAATCACACATTTCATTTTGGTTCTCTGGTGTTTTGGCCTTGAAAGTGGCTGCGACTACACAGTCCTGCACTGATGAAACTGAATGTGAGGATTGTTAAAATGGCTCCTTTCACATTTTCCTCTGTTGAATTAATTCACAAATGTCTAGCTTATCAAGCAAGTTTAGTCTCTTACTGAATTCTTACTGAACCACAGAAGAGGTTGTTTGACAATGGCTCCAAAACGCAGTAGATGACCGCTGGCGAGCGAACTCATACAACTAGAGTTACATTCAGTAACTGCTATTTAACATTGTGAAATGGCTGCAGTTTGGTTAGATTTAGGAAAAGATAAAGAATCCTGTACTTATGAAAAATGGACTAATACCACACTGTAAAAACACCCAAGTAAACATCCTGCGTGATGGATTAATCTGCTGACCGTTTTCTCTTTTCCACGATTAATTGTAAACTTTTAATGGGGAAGCTGAGAACAGGCGTCGAGCAATGGAAAGTAAGGACGGTCATTTAAAAGGTAATTAGTTCGACAGTTAACGTGAACATTTTTAAGGGCAGAATCGTGAAAACTTGTTTGTTCAACAGTCTGAATTGTTGTGTTTGTGTACGGTGCATTAAGCTAGTTAGCCATGCTCGGTAACTTTAGCTAGCTCTGAATTAGTTTGTCATGGTTTAAATTATAGCCGAGTAATTTAACGTTATTGTTTCCTTCAGCATGAATGCATGTTATATTTAGTAAGCTCGGTCTGTTGCCTACGTAAAGACAAGTATCTCCGTATTTGAGCGTTTTTTTTTTTGTTTTTTGTTTTTTTGTCAGAAGGATTCTGAATTGAGCTCCTAACTACAGTTGTTTTGGTTACAGGTTGGGAAACTTCAGACTGATAAAGTGTTTTAAATCAGATACACTCCCACAAACTGCATTACAATTCACGTAATTTATCAAAATTGAAATATTTTGTGAGCCTGCTGAAACTAAGAATCAGAAGCTAAACTGTGTTGATGAAACAGAAGCCAGACATACATTTGTCTCTTGTGCAACTTGTACTTTATGATTAAATGTGTGGATTTTGTGTTGGTGGACTTCCCTTAAAATCTGCCCTCTCGCTGTGTTTCAGCAGCGAGTCAAGCCGAGTGGTTTTCCATGAAAGCCAAAGTGGCCCTGGCAGTGGCGATAATAAAGAGCAAGCCGTCAGGTGTGAGTGGCAGAGAGTACGCTGAGGCTTTGGCCCGCAAGCTGAAGAACCAGGATGAAGGCTGGAAGAAGAAAGGCCAGGAGCTGCAGCAGGAGGTGCTGAGGCTGCGACAGGAGCTGCTGATCAGCAGAGCGACGTGGAGCACCAGGAGCAGCGCAGAGGCAGCAGGTAGGAGGACGCATTCAGATCCTTTACTCAAGTAAAAATACTAATAGCACACTGTAAAATGTCCTGCACTGAAAATGTTTCCAAGTAAAAGTATGTAAGTGTAATGTGCTTAAAGTATTGAAAGAGCACAAAGTGACCAACCAACAGCGCAAACCTCAAGATTATTACAAATAGATTAAAATAATTAAAAAGGAAAAGCAGCAAATCCTCACATTTGTGTAAAGTTGAGTTGATTTAATTTACGACCAAAAAAAATCATATTTTATAATCGCTTTATATACAAATCTGGATTTGTAAAGTAACTTCAGCTGTCAGATAAATGCAGTGAAATAAAAGAAGTAGAAGTAGAAACATTCCACCGCTGCTTGTACTTAAGCAAATAATCTGAGTAGCTCTTCCACCGCTGCTGATGGTGATAGATGGATAAAAGCTGGATGGCAGAACCACAGGAAGAAGAGAAGAAAGAAATGTGTGATGATATGTGTAGGCGAGCTAAAGCTCAGAGAAACATCCCACTCCCAAACAAACAAAAACACTGAATATCTGACCAGAACCTCTTCACCACGACGTCGCCGCGCAAGAAACAAAAACACGGCAACAATAAAGACATTAAAGTGAATTCACACACAGACGGTGAGGATGGATGGAGAGGAGTGTGTGTTAGCGAGTGGGAGGGAGTGTGTGTTCAGTCAGAGACACACTTCAGCTCCTCCAAACCCGCCTGTGCATCAGTCAGCGTCCCCTCATCACCGCTAACATATGCCCTCCTGCTTGAATTTTGCATGAGTTTTGTTATGCGATGAACTCATCGTGAAAGCACTGTCGTGATAAATAATTGACCGGGAACGTACAGTATCTGCCTTCCACAGCGCGATCAACATCAGGCATGTTTGCAGAGGAGTCCTGATGAGCTGCTGCAGGTGTGAAATCAGCTCTGCACAGCTGAAAGGTTTGACTCTCAAACGCGTCAGCGACGAAGGAAGGAGGCAGTCAAATCATTTACTGAAGGAAAAGTGTCAGTACGGCAGTGGAAACACCTCCAATGAAGACCAGGAGTCACATTCTCACTGCACTAACAGTGGTATCAGCAGTAAAAGTGTCAAAAGTCAGTGGTGGAAAATAACTTTCACTCAAATTTTGTATTTAATTAAAATTTAACATCTACTTCTAAGGATTACTGAACAGGCTGACAGCGCATACAGAAGTTCAAACCAGCTCCACCTCGAGCAGCTACAGCAGTAAAATGATGCTCTAATATTGTGTTTCAATAATAATACTCTAATAATATCACATGGAATCATATACAGGAGATGTTCTACTCCCCAACCAGTACTTCTACTACTGATACTGAGAATGGAAATAAGGAAGAACAGAAGAAAAAATAGATGAAAAGAGAGAAAACCGAAGAGAGTAGAGAAAATAAGAAAGGAGGATAGCAGCAGGAAATGAGGAGGAAACCAGAATCTGCAGCCGTGCTTCGGCACACCGGTGCGTTGAGCTAAACGCTAACATCAGCCTGCTAACATTCTCACAATGACGATGCTAACAAGCTCAGATGTTCTTAGTGTAGCGTGTTAGCATGCTGCAGTTGAGGCTAATGGGAGTGTCAGTTTTGTCACGCGCCAAAGTACTGGACAAGTTCAAATTTTGACCTGATGGTGGCTCTAAATGAAAAAAGCAAAACAAAACGCGACAATCCATTTAATAGCTGTTGAGATATTTCACTGAAAACCGCAAATGTGACATTAACTTTGCGGCTCTGTTTCAGTGACATTTGTCCCAAAGAAGAGGAACAAGGCTGAGAGTTTGATCATGAATGCCACACCACTCTACAGAGTGTGTAGAACACAATACAGCACAGATCAGAGTATTTGTAGTACATATTTTAGTGAGTATTACAGAGGCTGAACAGAATCCCTCTGCTGCTTCAGCACCACGGACAGCGCCATGGATTAATCACGACACAGCACAGTTAGACTGCTGATATGTCCGAGCCTCAGTCAGATAAAGGATCAATGAGTCAGTGAGCTGTTAGCTTGAATGCTAATGGAAAACTGCCTGAGAAATGTTGACAGCTGTTCAAAAAGTACAAACTATGAAAAGCAATGACTTCATGTGACTTTTATTACACCTTTTAAAAGAAAACCTGCAGGGTCACGATGTTCTCAGACTCCTCCGGTGGTGAATGTTTACCCCGCAGTCTCAGAGATGTCACAGGTGCAAAGAGAGGTAAACCGTCTGCTAAAAAAAGCCGGCGCACCAGCATAATAAATGACTTTAATAGTACCTCTCATTGTAGGTCATTACTTAAGATGACAGCAGACACGTTATGAAAGCGAGCACAGCAATGATTAAAATGATAATTCAGATTCAGGACATGGCAGGAAGCCTGAGCTCCCTGCGAGGTTCAGGATGGAGCTTTTATTGAGATGAGTAGATGGTTGAACTTGTGCTTCTTGTTGAAATCGAATCATGTGTTACAGGAAATCACATCACAGTCAGATCTACGGTGACTTTCTCTGCGTGAGCTCACTTGCAAACATAAAAAATATTAATAAAATGCAGTATTCACTCCTGCAGCTACTTGTTGTTTTAATGCGGTTTTACAGATGTTAAACATTCAGCTGAACACCTTCAACATTTGTTCACATGGAGAAAAAGAGACATACATATTTAATATGAGTTTGTCTTCTTGCCCTTGGACAGCGCTCAGGGGACATGATAAATGCATTACTGTGATGAATTCTTTACAGTGTACATAACGGGACTGGAACACGGAGGTGACCAGTCAGGACGGCCGAACATGGCTGTGATGAACGTGAATAACGACTCCAGGATTTACATAATGTTTCACTGCCCCTGATGTGGAACAGGCTCGTAGGCGTCCGAGCACGAGTGTATTATTTTTTCTTGTTATGTTTCAACTCACCACTTGACAGAGAGTTGTATCAACCAATCAGCTGTTTAGATCTGGGGGTTAGCCTCAGAGTTTGCTTGTATTTTGCAGCAGTAAAAGCTGTTATCTCGAGATCATGACTTCATTATTTTGTCATCTCGAGATAATAGAGCTCTTTTTTTTTTTTTTGTGCGTCGACATGTTAATTTATCTTGAGAAAACAAGAAGCAGATTTCTGGAGATTAAGAGATGATTTAAGGTTTCTGAGTGTGAACCGTCACGTACACACACACTGCTCAGTTCGAGCTTTAAAGCAAACCGTGTGAACTTTTTATGAACTTCTGGCATTTGTTGGAACAATATGATTTAATATGAGGGTATTTATATTGTTTGACTATTTACTCTGAGGGACAGGCTTCCATACAGAGGTCCAACGTTCAGCAGGCTTCAACCACAAGACTTCTCACCGGCAGAGGAGAATTTAACACGAAACACCAGAAACTTTGAACGGTGTAATAAAGTATGAATATAAATAAGATTAAAGGTCATTTCTCTTATTAATTAATGCAACTTTTGCTGAGAGATAGATAAGAAGAAAGAAATCTCTTTCATATCGATCAGTAAAATATGAAGCTACAGCCAGCCGGTGGTTAGCTTAGCTTAGCTTAGCTTAGTTTAGCATTAACCCTGGAAAAAGCTCATTAATTATACTTAGTTTGTTGAATCCATACAGAAAGCAAAAGCAGGCACACATCCCTGACAAAAAGCTTCAAAATGCTTTAATTATCTTCACATCCCCTCATATAAACTGTGATATTTAGATTTTAGAAATTCTCCAAATTTAAGGCAAAAGTATTTTTTTATGTTTTGAGTTTTTAGGATTGCTGGTAGTGGAGAAAAAACTCTTTAAAACAAATAATTTCAATAAAACTCTGAATGTTCGAGCAGCCTGACAGAAACACACAAACCACATTTAGGGCATCGTTCTTTTAGTGATCACATCCAGTTGTGTTACACACTAAAGTAACAATTTGCACACGTTTCCATTAATCTTAATATGAAACTTTCAGTAATCCTTAAAGATGAATTGTTTGTGGAAGAAAAAAAGATGCGTTTAATATCTAAAAGACGAACATCTCTTAAAAATTGCCTGAAAAATTCACTAATCTGTATTTACGCTCCTGTAAATCTCTGAAATTGTGGCGAAACATTTACCTAAATTTACAAGATTAGTGGGCTCTTCATCGCTTAAACAAACAAAGGAAGTTATTAAAACTCTTCATCATTAATGGAAGAACCGGACCAACGTTTAGGGATTCACTTTGGCCTGTTCAACATTAGATTCTGTAGGTTTTATCCCTTAAAGTTTGCCTGAGTTAAGCACATTTAGTCGCACCGTTTAATTTATAGAAATACTGAAAAAAATGACTCTCGACTCCATTTTAAACCCCGCTGAATAAAACTCTGAACTTTTCTGTTATTTTTCTAGTTTTGGAGGTACAGCAGCGATTTGTAATGTCATGTTTATTTTGGAAAATAGGGACTATCAGGCCTTCAGCCGTAGATGATTCACAGGCAAACAAGCACCAAACTTGTTTGCATAACAGTCTCTGCTGTATTGCTTCGTGGCAGCGAGGCCGGGCTGGATGGGAGAAGAGGATCGGTATGCTGATGAGTGAGAGGAGGCGATATGCGAGACAGACCGCTGGCTTGGCGGGGCGGCGACTGGGTGAGTGGGTGTAATGATACCCTCATCTCAGGAAAAACATGTCAGTCCTCCTGGCAAACAAAGCTGAAGTTGTTGTCAGCGACAGCCTGGAGCTCGTAGAGGAGAGAGCCTGGGACTGACTGAGAGGTTGCCAGATCAAATTTAGGACCAGCTGGGGAAGATCTGGGCAGAGAACGTGAGCGAGAAACGGGGTGAAAACCTGAAACCTGCTGGTTCGCACTCATGTTTGTGATTTCCTCCGTCCAGCATGTCAATTAAAACTAATACTTTTAAAGTACAACATGTTTAAATAGTGAGCTTCAGTCGCTTTAGTACTTCAAATGTCCCTCTTTAGCATATTTCTAAACCTTTAATAACACCATAATGCATCTGTTAGCAGATATAAAGACGTGTTTAAGTGTTTATAACTATATTATATCCTCTCCTGTAAAGACATGTTTTATTCTCTTTTACTGTTCATACATAGCTTCCACTTCCAGGTGCCAACAGGAGGAGTTAGAGTTACTGATAAATACATGAATAAACACTTAAACCATGTATAAAATGTGTATATGCTGTTTATAAATGTTAAATGAAGGCAGTAAAGTGAAGTTTTCCAATTTTGTTTTCCCTCAGATGAGCTGCTTCCAGTCTTAATGCTAAGCTAGGCTAACCATGTGCTGCCTGCAGCTCTATTTCTGTCTTCTCACGCTCTGAGAGAAGACACACGAGTGCATTTTCTACTATGTCGTACTATTTTCTTTCACCATGAAGACGGATGAGCAAAAACACTAGACGTCCATTTAACATGCATCTACGTGCACATAACTGCAGACTGAGCAAACCACAGCTGCAACTGAAGGATGTTTTTAAGAGAAAAAAGAAAAAATGTGCAGAAAGAAAATAAATTCTCGTGTTTCTCACACAGGTTTTTTGTATATTTGAACAGAATATATGACAGGAAGGTGATATTTTGGAAACTTGCGATGAACATCTCGTCGCTTTCTTCTGACATCTATAGATGAAACGATTATTAATTGTCGTCATGTCTAACGATGGATTAAAACAATGTTTATCTGCAGCTCTTTGTTTGACAGAACCCCTCTTTTGTCTGCTTAAATCGCATCCGGTGACAGTATTTCTGCGGGGAGAGGTTTCCATCCCTTGCACAATCTCCACCCACCTGCCATGTCACTGCCTTTTAACGAGCGCTCCCAGTCCCACGTCTTCCCTCAACAGCTGTCGTGAGTTTTAGAGACTCGCAGGCAGCTTCTGTATTATGAATTTATGCATCTGTCTTAGCATTGTTGGAAATATGTGAAAATACTGCTGAGTGTGTGTCTTCTCACTATCTCCCTGCATACATTGTGTTTGAAAACGTCAGCTCTGGATCTCATGGATCAGGTTTCAGGGGCCCGCAGAGTCCCCGAGCACGCCCACTCAGGTCCAAACGCACATCATTCCTCACAATTACACGGCTGGTTTAAAGTACACCATCGATGTGAGGGTCTGCGGTGGAGCATCGAAGAGACTTTCCCAAGTGTGAAAGCTTAATCGAGTCGGCGTGTCTGTGCAGCATTGACAAAACAGCTTCAACCCAATAAAAAGGAGGCCGTTCTGGTTCACGACTGTTCATTTACCAGACAGATTATTCTGCTTTTACTCACAAATGTCGCTGAATAGTTTTAGATTATTTAAGGAATACTTGTGTAAACTTTATCCACTAAGAAGAAGAAGTATTTCTCTTCGTAGAACCAGTGCAGAGACAAACTCCCAGCATCATTTATTCTTCTCTTCTCTTAATGGTAATCTCTTAAAAACATTAGTACTTTTCATGTTTTCTTACATACTATACGCCCAGCCTGTGGTCAATTAGGAGCTCGATTTTCAGCTTTAACCACAGGACGTTACTGAATTATTGCAGACAATTTAAAACGAGGGAGTTACCAAAATATATTTACTCTCATTACTGGATTCAGCAGTTTCTGTCGGATTTGAGAAGGTGAAAGGCTGTTTGCAAACTCATGAAAAGAAAGAAACACACAGTGAACGTGTGAGCTTGCAAACTCTGCTACGAGCTGAATAACAGATGCAGTCTAAGAAGAGGAAAAGTCAAAAGAGACAAAAACAAACCCCCGTGACATCAAATGATCTTTCATCATCCGTTATGCGTCATTGAATCTGTTATGGGCTTTTTGGATTGCAGCTTTATTTTGGCCCTCGAGCGCCAATCAATGCGCTGTGGAGTCACGGTGCTGAACGCCAGCGAGGTTACTGGTGTGAGTCGGGAAGTGAACTGGGCGTAGCTCCTCTGTGGGGAACAGTTTCAGCTTCAGGGGACGTGAAATCAAAACCAATGCTGGAAATCAAAACAGCACCACCAAGACTGCAGAGTTCATTTGTCTCACTAAATGAGTAGAAATGTGTAATGTCGATCCAACTATTGATAAAGGTAAATAGACCAATGACACCTGTGGCCAGTCCTGTAAGAGAAGCACTGACACAGTTCTCAACCAAATACATTGAAGTTGCAGTGCTAACTTTATTTATAAAGCACCTTCCAAGAGCACAAACGTCACAAAGTGCATCACAAAAAATAAGTCTAGAGTCTAAACAGGTGAGCTGCTTTTTAGAGGTGTTACAGTTCCAAAGTTCAGGAGCCACAACCTCAAAGTCTCCCTTAGTTTTAACCCTGGATCGAAGAGCAACCAGCAGACCCTGATCCAGGACCTGCTGGTGATCCATGGCTGCAGCAGATCTCTACTGTATGCAGGTGTGTGACCTGAAAACATAACCCCATCCGAGGAGGCAGAAATTAAAGCCACAGATTGGAAATTGGAGTCTGCAGAAGACTTTTTGGATTGATGAGTAACTTCACACTCTGTTGAACTACTGACCTCCCGTCGCCTCCTATCATGTTATCCTGAGAGTCTTTCTTATCGATCGTGTTATGTGCTTTTCCAGACAGACGATGTGCAGTGAGCGTCACCCTGCCATTGTAGCCCAGTGAAATCAGGGGACGACGCCTTCCCCAACCCTGAACAGGAACATCCAGGGGTCCAGTCAATAAAAGGCAATGATGAACGCCAAAGTTTGAATGTTTGTTGAATGTCTTTACAAGGAGCAACCGACACTTCCTGCACGGTGTGCCTTTAATTTGTCATTTTCTTTGTGCTGCCGTCCTCTAACCCTGTATCAATGCTCTGTAGAATATGAGCGGTTTTGTAGTCTGTGAGTCGGCTTCATATTCGACAACACAAAGCGAGCCGTAGGCCGAAGGGAGAAACTGCGTTTGCAGCTGGGAAATTATGATCATGTTTAAGATGAACATCGCCAAATTGGTTTTGACATTTCACTTCAGCGGGCTCTCGCTGAGCTCTCTCAGTGAAAACAAAGGGTCAAGTCCCACAGCTTGTTCCATTTTGATCTCCTACAGAGCTCATTGTGCTGGAATATCATTACAGTGTTTATGCTGCGAGTTTAACCTTCATTTGTCCAGTAAAGTAGATGTAGTGAGGCAGAGCAGGGAAACGACGTGCTGTATACTCGCAGACATGGATTCTGCATCGTGATCCACCCTGCAGTCTCTGTATGTTCATAAACTATATATCCAGAGGGTTCAAACTCACTGAAATGCAGTCTCCCACCAAACCACAACCCAAAATACAACATTTTACATCATATAATAATGTTTGATTCCTCAGGTCTGTTATTTCCGTGGTCACAGTTAAAGAAAAAAGTAGATCATACGTCACATTTTTGCATCTGTGCACTGATTGTAGGCTACCTAGCTTAGCATATTATTGCAGTTAATTAACTGGACGTGCACCAGTTGACCATCGTCTCTACTCTTCTTATAATTAGTTATTATACAGTTATATGCAGGAAACAGATCCAGTGATGAAGAAGGGAAGAAAAATCTGAAACATGGAGTCCGAAGTTTGAGGAAAGTTGTCCTGATTCGACTTTTGCTAAGTTTTACATCAATGATCAGCACTTAAATAAATCCACTGGTCCACTGGTCCAAATTCAATCATATCATTTATATAGAAGTATTATTCCAGTAACATAACTGCATGTGTCAGCACATCAATGGCGCAAATCAATAAGTTGGACAGTTTTACAGCAGGATTTTTGAAGGTGTTTAATTTGTTGGATTCACACAAAACATTACATACACATCACTGTCTGGAGAAAAGGTAAATTTGTACATATATGGTGATTTCATCCACATCGCTCACACCTAAATCAGACCACTCTGATAAAACACACTGAAACAGCTTCATCACAGCCAGTTTAAGCCGCCTGAATTAAAATTCACACGCAGCTCCACCTCTGATCTCCACATCTCGTTGGACTTTGGCCAACATGCTGCGCGCTCCTTCTGTAATATTCAGCGACAGTGTTTACTCTGATGAGAAAAACATTCGGCGTGGACTGACGGCAGAACATTAGGTGTCAGATGAGTCCTCGATGGCGCCACATATCCCTGATTGTGTCTGAGCATTTCAGCCTCACACATCCACCCTGAAACTCCATTTCTGTCATCTCATGCAGGAGGGGGGGAAAAAAAATCAATTGCATATTGGCTTTTTCCAACCATCACTCTTGAAATCGAGCATTTTTCTTACAGCTTCAGAGAGCAATTTCCTCAGCTGTTTGAGGTTCAGATATCTCATGGGTGATTCAGCATGGCTCCACAATGGCAGCAGCCCAGTCCTTCACAGCTCTTGGCCGCGGATAAAGACCCGCTCAGCCGTTGCGTCTCTGCCGGCTTATCTGTCCGGCTCCACTCAGGAGCAGGGCTGCCGTGTGATTGCAGCGCGCCTGAGATTCTGGACAGTAAATGTCATGATATTGCGGGGAGCCTCTGTCTGAGAACATGCCTTGATGGAGTAACTTTTATCTGGGAGCGCTGTTATTTGATGTGCTAAATGGGTGCTCACAGTGAGTTGCGGCTGAGCAGAAAAAGATAAAGAAAAGAAGCAACGGAGGGGAAAAAACATGCTAGCAGGGTAAACACTCGAGATTCTCGTTAGCTTAGATCACCAAAACGCCACATTTTTCAAACTGAGTAACGGTCTGCTCACTTTATTTATGTGTTTCTGCCGCGGTTGAGGGATGAGCTGGGATGCAATCACACCAGCGATGGCGTGAATGCGTCTCCAGAGGAAGGAGATGCTAACTGCTGAAATATTTCAACCAGCAAACACTGAGGATGGACTGTAGTTTATGAGCACAAGAATCCAAAAGGTCACCACAATCACACGGAGGAAAACATCAGAGAAACATGGCTGAAGTTCAGCACTGTGAGACCTTCAATGCTTCTGTAGCACAGCGGCATTATTAAGATTATGTCTGATGACACTCAACAGCGTGCCGTTCCAGCCGGGATTAGAATTTTCAGTTAATCTCACTTCATATAATTAAGTTTCATCCCGGTGAAAGAAATAATTGTGTTGTCAAGGTGTGAAAGACAGGCAATAATTGAGCCGCTGAGAGACTTCATGGGCCATGCACCTGTGTGCAGCCAACAGTCAATCATACCACGGTTTGACTGACTCAGCAGCGCTGACTCTCCACAGGTTTGGTAATGAGGGAATAAGTTAGTCATAGATCTTTGTAATCCACACGGCTCTGGATGTGGCGCTCGGCTCGCCCTGTTCTTTGTTCCAGGGTGAAACATTACAGACATTTTTGGTCCCCAGACTTTAATGACTCTCCTGCTTTTCATCTTGTGCTGCCAGCAGGTCAAAATGTCCACTTGTTCAAAGTCAGCTGTGAGCTGCTTGAGACTAAAGTTAACTGCTCATATGCTAAACGCTAATGCTAACTTGATTTAATGATGTGCTAACGCTTGACAGACCATCCCTCTGTCGTTGTCCGGGTTCGCAGGGTGATGGTGGCAGCAGGCGTGCAAGGTCTCCCCAGCAACACCTTCCAGCTCCTGTGGGGGATCCTGCAGCATGTTCTGGGTCCACCCCAGGGTCTCCTGTCAACAGGAGGATCCTGATCAGGTGCACCTCAGATGCCTTCTTCGTCTGAGCTCCTGAGGCTGAACCCAGACGCCCAACAGAGGAAACTCATTTCAAGCACTCGTTTTTCAGACGCTACCCAAAGCACATGACCATAAGTGAGGGATGGAACGTAGGACAGGTAAGCTGACACCATTACAACAAAGTCCTACAATTATGTAACACAGGCTTTATACATTAAAACTTTAAGGGTAAGTAAGTGTCATAAATCATTCACTAGCATCCACAACTGGAAAACAGACAGTATATACGATATGTAATATAGTTAAAGATAACATAAATGACTACGTCACAAGTTTTCAGGGTAAAGTTGATGAAAGGACCAAAAGAGAGAAGAGAAACATGTGTTAAAAGCATTTATGGTAAACAGCAAATATAAGATACAAGTAAAAGTACAAGGAGTATTTGAAAAGAGATGTGTGTGACAGCTTAAAGGACCCTCTTCAAGGCTGTGGTCATGTAACATCTTGTGGACAAGTAGGTGCTTTTATCCAACGCAGACCTGAAGACAGACCTGAAGAGCCAAAGATGAGACTGAAGCTAAACTCCAAGCAGAAGATGCCTTCAATGGTTGAGGGATCTGGAGCTTGATAGTTCATCTCTATGTCAATGGAGGGATACAGAAACGTATCAACACTCATTCCGGATATCTCAAAGGTCTGTTTTTTTGAGGGCTCCGTCGGAAATTCAGTAAAAACTGCACATTGTAAGATTTCTGCAGAAAAACAGGTTATATCACAAGAGGCCGCAACAGACGACAGCATCCAATTTCCTGTAATTGGAAGGAAATGGGAAACCTAAGAGCAAAGAATAAATTCAGCAGTAACTACGCTGGAGTATTCCCAATCAATGTGTAACCTTTAAAAAACAGCATTTCATTGCAAAATATCCTGAAAAGCATGTTTTTTTAATTTCTGTAGCACGAAACCTGAATTTGATGAGACCTTTGAGGTGAACAGATTTTCCTGGTCGTGCTTTGTTTTTCCCTCATAAACAAGAACAAACCCGGAGCCAGAGGACAAGACAAAGCTGCTGCAGTTACTGACAGAATACTGAAAAGGCTTTGACAGCTGCTGCAAGGAGGCAGAAATGTAATTTTTGCTTTGGTGTTATTAGATGTGGTGTCTGCTTCGACTTTTGTTTTAATGAAGCGAAGGATTAAACAGAATCTGCCTGCGTGTGAAGGAATATTTATTATTCAATGTCTGCATTTTACTCCATTCTCCTGTTTGCACGTCTCATTTTGTAGACTCACACTGATATTTTTGAATGTCAGACTTAATGCATGTATTGCATGTACACGTCGCCCACTCCAAATGAGGTTATTGGTTCATTTAGTAGCAGGCAAAGTGTCATTTTCCTCGTCGTCCACGTGTTTGTCTGTGTAATCTGGCCTCATATTGTTGCCAACATTTTCAGCCTTCATGAAACCCATTATCAGTGGGAATTTATGTCCTGTGCCAGCGTTCATTTTAACACCAGCCAGTGTAGGAAGGAGGTACAGAGAACCTGTATTTCATCAGGTAATCTCATGGAGATCTTCTGCAGGAGAGACTTGGAAACAGCAGATAAACCGACAAACAAACAGCCAGACGCAACAACAGGACGTTCAGCACCAGAGACAATCACACACACACAGAGTCAAAGTTCAAAAGTTTGTCCAAATCAGACTAAAGACTGAGTCCTCCTACCTGTACTGAGGAGCTACAGTGGAGGGCGGGATGAAAAGCCTCCAGGCAGCGCTCCTATTGGCTGCATCCAGCTGCTGTGTCTTCTGTGTGTCTTTGCGTTCTCGACGTGATCAATTGATCGATCGTGGTGTTCCATACATGGACTGTAGAACACATGGAGTCCCCGTGACGTCACCTGTCAAGCTCAGTGACAGTGGCTCCACCCGCCGCCATCTTGACTCCTGGCTAATCCAAAAATGGGTGGAGCCTGGGTGGAGCTGAGGTGTCCATTTCTGCCATTATCTGACTCAGCTCCTCCCGACCACAGACGGTTAACAAACCATTTTTGATCGATTTGATCAAACCGTAAACGATGCAAAACAGGCGTTTTGAGTGTGTGTTACAGTGCTTCCTGTGCAGAAAATCACTTCCTGCCCTCCATCTGCAGGTCACGGCACACAAAGAGTGAGATGACGTCATCTGCACACGAACTATATCAACACTCTGTTGAAACTTAGTTTTATAGTTTACTTTGTTGGACGATGAGTAATGCTTCATGTCCCACGTCTTGAATTTCCCGTAAAGTAAATATTAATTAATCATTTTTAATTAAATTAAGGTAGAAACACATTAATGCTATAAAGAAAATAGAGCTGTGTTCAGTCAATTGTTAGTGTAACTTAGAGAGTCTTTTTAAATAATGAAACAATGAGCGAATAATGAATTAAAACGTGCTTGTGTTGGACTTTTTTGCCTGTCCAGGCTATAAATCAACTGGTTTGTCCTCTGACGGCTCCTTTTAACCGTCCTCATAATAGACTTTGTGAAGTTTGAAGTCTGGTCCTCACTGAAACGGGAGCAGAGGGTTAAATTGCTGCGACCGTTCTGGAGCCAGGAGTTCCCCTTTATTATTCAAAGCTCTGAAAGAAGCTGGGAATAATGTCCATGATGTGACCAAGAAAGCCTCTGCAAAGAAACTTGTCAGATGAATCTTAGTCTGATTTCATCCACGTCAGCAGAAGGACGGGAAGCAGAGAAGGTTCCTCCCGCCTAATTTCCACCCTGAGCGTCTGCCTTGTCAGGATTCAGCTCGGGCTCGAGCACCGGAGCCTCTCGTGACATTCAATTTGCAGGAATAACGTAAGTGCGATTATCCTCTGACCCTCACTCTGCTTTTGAGGATTACAAATAGTCCATTTTGAATTCATGGAGAATGTTTTAAACGAGCTAACGCCGGCGGGGCAACGATACGCCGTCCTGCTCGGCGCATGAAGTGGCCTTTTTGATTCGCTGCATGTGAAGGCGAAATTAGAAAAGCTTTGTTCAGACGAAATGTCACGCCGGCATCCTCGACGTCTTAATGCAGGAGGGAGGAGACCTCTGTAATTTGCTGGCCATGCCGCTGCATGCTGCCTCCTCTCTGCGGAGACCTAATGCGTCCGCCGAGCTGCAGGTCGACGCCTCTCTGTAGGTGTTTGACTTTTAAAAGGAGCTGATGTGCAAGACGTCACAGATCACCACAGAGTGCTGTCGAAAAGCACAATAACACATTAAAAGTGACCTTTGAGGCAGTTAACGGACTCACTTATCCGCAGCTTCAGACCCTCGATCAGGAACACCACAAACAAACACTCAGGGGTCAGAAGGCTGTCCTGTACCTACAGAGTAATCAGCCATTTTAAATATATCATAAGCAAAGAAGTGGAAAGAAGAGAGAGAAGCTCACTTTATTATCCTTAAAAGGCCAATAAATATTTATACCAGGTCTAATGTTTTATTTGTTCTGAGCTTCAGGCTGATGATGGATTCAGGAGCTCTGTGAACCTAAATCTGTGGTTTCATCACTCACCTGCCTCTGCAGATTTCAGCCCAGTCACGGTATGACGGGCTTCGTCTCCTGGAACGAAGTACTGCACCGAAGTACAAATCTTCATGGAGGTACTTTAAATTCCATTTTATGTAACTTTTATAATTTACTACATCTTAGAGGAAAATATTGAACTTTTTACCCCTATTAGGTACTTTTCAGGTGATTTTTTTCCTGTCCAGTGGAAACCACGTATCTCCAGATGTGTTGATGTGGAGTGTTTGTGATAAGCTGGAGGATGAAGTGTTCCATTTCCTCCTTCTTCAGCTAAATAAACTCTTTAAAAAGCCTCTAAGATCAGCTGGAAATGCATCGTCACAAAGCTGAAAACAGGCTTTTTAGAGATAAGTGGTTCTCACAGGACGGCCACGCTACAAACACACGATAAACCAGCCAACAGTGTACAAAATACTTCAAATGAGCTCAGCCTTCAACATCTACAGCAACAGTAATGCAGCCGTAATATTAATCCACAAACAGCAGATAGAGGAGAAAAACACCAACAGGGATTTTACTTGTCATGCAGTATTTTCAGTGCAGTATTAGTACTCTCACTGCGGCTCAGGATCTGAATCCTCGTGTACTCCGCAGCAGCCGTTCAGCAGGTTTACAGTGAAGCTCGTTTTTCTCAGACTCATCGGCGTGCTGTTCATCATCGCCTCTGTCCATCTGCGCCCGTGTTTCTCTTTTAGTCATCCTTGAGTCATTCTGCTGTTTCCTCACTGATGTTTCTGCTTCTGCGGTATTTAACCAGCGCGACGATGTTTGGAAACCGCTGTGCTTCAAACTGACACTCGTTCTGCTTTACCTTCATGTGATGCTGCAGCTGCAGAGACGCAGAGAGGAGTGCGGGACAGGAAGCCAGTGGAGGTTCTTCAGGACAGGTGTGCTGTGATCACCTGACCTGGATTGAGTGGGTGAGCAGCAGGAGCGTGGGTGTACTGCACGTCTGCCTCAGTTGTGTTTATTCTTCTATTCTTCTTTATTCTCTGCATCTCTCGTTATTCTCCTCACCTGACCCTCTCTGCACACCTGCTCACCTGTTAGGGTTCGGTTAGCCCTCAACACAGTCTGACAGGTTGAAACTGAGCCGACCTTTTATAACTGAGCCCTGATAACAACCTGTTCTTCTTCTACTGGGCGTCGGATGTTCCTGAAATATGACTCAGCCCAGGTTTGCCGCTTTTATTTATTATTATTATCATTATTAATATTGTTACAGCAGGCCTTAATGAGCATTTTCAGCACCTGTTGTCGGAGGAAAAGCTCTAAAAACCACCGTACACGAGCTGTTCAGCACCACACAGCAGTAGCTGGTGAACATTCAGCAGCCAAAGAGGCAGATATCTCCCTGAGGAGTTGATGGAGACCAAAAACGGAGCTAAAAGAGTGAAACTTAGCTTCATCGACTCCAAATCAATCATGATGTTGCTGGATGTGTAAATTAGCAACTGTTTGCTAACAAGTTCAGCGAGTTCACAGCTTGTTTCTGCTGCCCTCAAGTGGCAAAAACAAAATGTGTAAGATCCTCACGTCATTAGACGTTGTGCTTAAGTGGCCATTTTCCAAAACTTATCACGAATCATATCACCCCCGCGGAGAAGCTGAGGCCTTTACCCGAAGACGCCTAATTTGCCGGACTTGTAATTAAGCCTTAGCCGGCCAATTAGCTCTTGATATTTCTATCATTGGCCCAAGGGTGGCAGTGAAAGAAATATCAGGTGGGGTCACCAAAAGCATTAGAAACCAGCCTGCAGGGATCGTAGCTATTAACACCAACATCAGTCCGGCCAACAGTCTGTCGCTGGAGCAAAGCTCAAACTGAAGTTAGTGAAAATCCTCTAAATTAAAGCAACAATCACAATTTGTGGACACTTTCTGTTTCTTTTTCCTCTCTTGCTGCTTTTCATTTAGCTTCATTAGTTCGCTGGGTTGCAGAATCGGAGGCTGATCTGAATCAGTGATACTTACCTGGATCTGCTCACAGCGCAGCAGCACCTCAGGCTGCTCTGCTTCGTAGGCTGACTCAGAAATAGAAAGAGCAGCTTCGTTCAGCTCAGCCCTTCAGTCCTGTGTGACCGCAGGCAGCTGGTTTTCACTCCTGTATCCATTCTGCTTGATTTATTTTGCTTCTTTATATTGACGACTGGCCAAATGCTGATGACCCGACATCACGTACAAACATCCCCGGCAGCAGCGGTGAAGTCTGATATCAGAAAACTCTTCAGTGATGTGAAGTTATCAAATAGAAATGTCAGATTTTGGCGTCAACGCCTCGGGATCAGGCTTCTCTCTGGAGCCTCCGTTTTGTCCCGAACTGGAAGAAATCCATCAGAGATTAAGCACAGAAACCGATTTCCACACTCACACGAGCAGAAAGTAGGACAGAATGCAATCAAGCTACGAGACACTTTGAAAAAGAAATTCTGGGAAACAGGAAATCACTAAAGCTGATGAGTCAGGCTGAGAAAATGAGCACGCCGAAAAGTAAATTACAACATTTTATCACAAAATGACCAAAGCAGAGAGCGACCCTGGCTAATGGCAATAACGATGCTCATTACATCGAAGTACTCTCTCCTGATGACGACCTTTATCCAAACGTTATATTAAACTGAGAAATAAAAGCTTTTGATACTAATGTGATTTCGATGTTTCATTATATTTAACAGTCTGAATTACTGAGAGCCTGTTTGAGGTCACATCAACAGATCAAGACATGCAAAATTGATGGTTTTTATGCTCCTTTATTTAAAGGATCGTATTTGAGGCATTTAAAGTCTGACAGGATATTTATTATTGGTCGATGACTGCTCTAAAACTGGTTCTAAAAACCTGTATTTGCACTGCTATGGACCTTTATTGGGGCAGCACTGAATGCTTATTTTCTAAATGAAATAACTCTTTAAAAGATTTCAGCAGACATTTGTGCATCATTTATAAAAATTCATTTATACATGTTAAATCAAATAAAACAGTTAATCTGTGTGAAATCTGAATCAGGAGCTCAGGTGAAAGTTTAAGAAGATGAAGTCAGCAGAGACACATTTTCTTTCCCTCTTTGTTTGATTTGTTGATTTGAGTAAAACCAGAATTGTAAAAGAAAAATGAATATATAAATAATGAGAGAATAAATAGTAAATGAGATGAAATGATGATGTACGATGTTGTGACTGACCAGCGTTAGCATCTTCTCAGCCTGCTAGCATGTTAGCATTGCTGCTTCCTCATGTGACCCTTAATTATTCCCCCGGTAGCTCAGGATAAACAAACAGTGCTGATGCTGAACTTCATTATCCCGATAAATGAATCTATAAATCTTTTGCTTTTACGTGCTCGCAGCTGAAACGTCTCGTCTCCGGCTTTTGTCCGTCACGGTCCATCAAAGTCAGTCTGATCATGAAGTCATAACTCGGAGATAATGAAATGAGTCACGAGCGATTGTTATTGAAAAAAGTGGATCATGGAGTCATGAGAACAAGGACACGGTTTCTTATGTGGAGGTAACAAGATAATTAGGTCTTGATCTCGGGATGACAGCCGTTGAAAATGCATTAGGAGCAGCGCCCGCTGTCGTCTGGACGGCTGTCGGAGGGCTGAGCTTTGCAGAAGGATTCAGATCAAACAGTGTTTAAGGGGGATTTTAGCTTTTGTAAATGATACCTTAATGCCCGTCTTTACCCGACAAACACAGCGGCTCATTCTCTCCTCCAGCCTTCTGTACACTCACTAATGAAGGCTGATATGTTAAACATAAAATACGATGAAATGCATCTGCAGAGTGTGCAGATTAATAAAGTGCTGTAACTGCTTTGGAGGCACGTATCGATCCACCGCATCACACCACCAAAGTGTACATCAGCTGTTCGACTCGGGTTGAGATGTGTCATTGGAATAACTCCTTCAATGATGATAAAACTCATGAAATAAATGAAGTTTATGTTTAACGTGCAAACCCTCGCTGGGACCTGGAGCTTCAGGGAGGTGTCGCGTCTTCCTGCAGCCGCTCAGCACATCGCTGCCCGACCACACTGGAATAACACGCCTGGTGTCACCGGTGCAGCGGCAGCTATTCGTCTGCAGACTAATGGTGTTTACAGGCCCCTGATGCACACTTAAATTGTTTTTTAAATCATTTTTTAATTGGCCTGTTTTTGGTCTTTACCACTTTGGCACCTTATTATGTTTTCTCCGTCTCCCCGTCTCGCTGCGCTCCGCAGGGATTTGCTGTACGGAGCAATTTCTTCCAAATAACACAGGAGAGCTCTGCTAGTAATAAAGTGCCTATCTGTGCGTCCACCTGTCTGTCTGTCTGTCTGTCTGTCTGTGTTTCTGTCTGGATGAGATCCCCCTCCATACGTTTTAGGCCGCACTGCATCCACATCGAGTGTCCTCAGCGAACCTTTCTCTGCATAAATGAAACGTACACGTCTGTTTCTGTCCACCTGACCCGCTTCCCTCTCACATATCTGCGATGTTAACAAATCCACTTATCGCCCGATGTTATTAATCTGAGAGCAGCACTGACCAGCTGTTTCATGCTATCGCGGTGATTTATCTCTCAGGAGCAGCAGGTCTAATCTGATGGTGATAGCACTTCGCTTTGCAGTGGCCTTCTTCCACAGAGTTAACCCTTAAGGAACTATTTAAGGAATCAATACCAAGTCTTTGCTGGCAGCTAAGTGTTGATACGAAGGTCTGCAGCAGCGCTGAAAACCAAACAGCTGCTGCTGCATTGATTTGGAAAATGTGGGCCGATACATCCTCCTGACATCAGTTCAGGAGCCCAAAGTGGTTTTCTAATGATTTGTGCAGTGGCGGGATGCTGGACTCTGCTGCCTCTGGTGTCTTGTTACGTGTTTCTTTCCGCTGCTCAATGAAAACATGTTTTATTTAAGTAATTTTAGTTTTTGCCAAATTGTGCATTTGATTTCAAGTTTTCCTGCGTTTGCATTGGTTGACGTATTTCCGTTCTCATTTTATTTTTATTTGTAAGATCTACATCCTCCACATACCCACATCCTCAACATGTACAATGCAAAGAGAATGCACATCTGCACACCCGCACACACACTCCACACCAGCACGGGGGCATCACCGCCTCTCACGCATTCATCTTAACTGTACTGCGTGTATTTCTGTGCAGTTCGTCCCTCTGTTTAATCCCTCGTGCTCTTCTGTCTGTATGTTTATGTATCTTTTTAAGCCACTTAACCTCAGTGCCAGTGAACTGGAGCACTTCTTGCCCTGAACATGTGCTTGTTTGGGTTGCCAGCAACTTGCACATTTTGGAGCTCCGCCAGCAGAGTGTCTCAAATAGCCGATGCAGCGCCTCCGACCAGATGTGAAGCCGAGAGATTCCTGCAATTCAATGATAACACGCACGAGCAGACAGAGGAGAGGGTGAATATGATGATCCGACCCCCGATGGCTCATCCGGTCTCAGGTTGGAGGCCGTACCCGTGTCAGAGAGAGTTGATGAGCAAACCCTCCCATTCAAGGAGCATCAGCTGCCCAAGAAACCAAGGAAGTGAGGCTTTAAGTTCATGGTTCTGATGGCCTCCCACACAGCTTGAGTCGTGCAGCCAGTGGAAACGTGGTCCTCTGCCTGGCACGGCCTGTGCATAAGTACAAGAACTACAAGTTTCACTTAAGTTAAGACTGTGTTTTAACCCTAAACAAACCCAGACGGCAGCAGAGGAGAGTCATATCAGTCATTTTTACAATGTTTTGGCTGCAGGCAGCAGGTCAGAAAGTGACAAATGACACCTGTTTCTTTGCTTGGTGTGGACTTGCTGTTTCACACACACGTCCACCAGCCTGACCTTCACTGTCACGTTCATTTTGACCTGCTCGTGGACAAATGTCAGTTTCTGCTAACGCTGCCAGCACAAAAAGCCACATGACGCGTGATGATAAGATGGATTTCTTTTTTTTTTTTTTTTGTCAAGTCTAATTTTCTCATCTGTCTCTGCAGTACAACAGTAATCCAGAGACGGGAACTCACAGCTTCCTGTCCACATCGCCTGTTTTCTTCTTTCTCCTTCATGTTTAATTTCACTCTGATTTTACAGGTTTGGTTTTTGATTCAAAACGTTTTCTTCCCTTTTGGTTTCTTTGCTCAGGTGCACGAAGAGAAATGCAGGTTTCTGTGACTGGACCTTGCCGTGCAGTTGATTTTCAGTGTGTACATTAGTAAAATCTACTCTCTCTGCACAGTATTTGGCTCTGATGTGTCAATGTTAGACACTTCATTATCACACAGTGCAGGAATCCTGAGGTAGAAAGCAAAGAGAGTCACATGAGGTGATTTAAATTTAAATCCTCTGGCGACTGTCTGCTCAACCTGGAGTTCATTTCTGATTCGGTTTGATCTTCATCTCTTAAAAAAAAAAAAAAGACTTGATTTCATTAACCATCAGCTTGATTGAATTTTCTGCCACAGCTGTCTTGTAGTCTCAGGCGATTTGGTCTGACAAAGAAATTAAGAGATTAATTTAAGGATCCGCCGTTGTAGCTGAAATGATGGCTGAGCTTCATTTGCAGAATATTTTGATCGTTAATATCAGTCACAATTATTAACTTCATAATTTCAGCTGCAGTGTTGCATATTTCCTCTGTTCCATAATGTTTTGCAGACTGATGGATTAACCTGAAGCAACCATGGAAATAGAACATTAATTGTTTTCAGTGGAGAAATAAACATGAATAAGTACAGAAATCCCCACTTTATGTGTGTTTATAAGTGCAATGTTGGCCTCTCTGTTGAAATTAAAAACTGCTCATGTTCGGACATGCTAACATTAGCAGCAGATAAACACACATTTAATCCGTTCTTTAAAATTTAACTTGACTGAAGGTAGAAGAAACACTCCACCGTCGAAGCTCCTTGTATGGCTGCTGGTGTTGTCCCATTCCTTCCTCCCGCCTTGTCTAGTTATGGTTGCTTTGATTGTTTGCTTCCCCCAGAGCCGCTTCCACTCAGAAATGTTAGAGCTAAAACTGGTGTTAGAGCTGAAAATCCACTCTGTTCTTCTCTACGATCTTAAATTTAACTCCCACTGCCACGTCGACCCCACTGGGGGAGAACGTTGCGTATGAACTTCCTCCAAGTTGGCGTTGGAAGAACAGAAGCCTTAAACCCTTTTGCAAATCTGCCTGTCAACAAGTATTTATTTAGCCATTGGATATGTTCTGGTTGTTTCCAGCTGTTCAAGGCTAACAGAGATAAAAGAAGTTTGAAGAAAGAGGAGACGGAGTCGAGCTTCAAATCCTGTAACTGTGGGAGACGTGTTGACTGCAAGCTCTAATGGAGAAAAATATACAGAGGAGGATACAGGGGATTTTTCATGTGTAGGTTCGGCTTTGTGTGTGTTTAAAGAACAAGTCTGTTGATATTCTATGTCTTTTCTTATTCACAGCAATTCCCATGAAGCTCCATTGTTCCACAAAAACTAATAAAAACACATCAGTGAGCCACAGTACACACACTCAGTCCCGCACACACACATAAACTCACCAGAGCACCAAATGTGGATTAATCCACCGCTGAAAATAGTCCCAAACAAATGCACCACTGCCTCCTGCTTAGAGACATTAGCTATGAGCCTTTATTGCTTTAAGGTTCAAAACGTGTGAGCTGGTATTATGAAGAGCTACATTACTTAATTTTCTTTTTTAATCTAAAAGTTTTTTTAGTGCGTCTTGAGTGTGTCTTTCAACTTCAACTTCTGCTTATTTAGTGGATATTTTATGTCATAGGAAAGTTTTAAAACACCTGTCATAGGAGTGCCAATCAGGAGGACAGACTATACACATAACATCAGTGGTTTCTACCCTCAGAAATACACCCACAATCTGACACGTGGCATTTAGGAATTCCCTTCTTTTTCATTCGAGTAGTGAAGCTGCTATTGACATATCCAGACCAAAAACTACAAATCCAACCCAGAGAAATGTAGACCTTTAAATGATCTCAGGTCATTTTACACCTGCTGAAAGAAAAGGCATTAGAGCCGGAGTAGATAGTCACATTCTTCAATCCAAAAAAAAAAAAAAAACAGGCTTTTTGCAAATAGCTGGTTTCCATCCAACAAAAGCAAAGCGCGGCCCTTGAAAAGCCATTATACGGCCTTCAGTGTGATTATGTGGCAGTTTACGGCGGAGCTGTCGAGCATTCAGACGGGAGGTAATCCGAGGTCTCCTCTGTCATCAGCAGTCGGGTTGAGCTGTGTCTCCTGCAGCTTTATGTCTGGCTGTCCTCAGGTAGGATTCACTCTGACCTTAGTCAACACTGTGATCAAAGTAAAGCCGCAAAGCAAAAAACACATCACTTCACCTGATGTTCCTCCTGAATGCACAGAAATATTAAAGCGAGATGTTTACTTACTGCACCACAGCTGAGGCTGAGGGGGTACAGCAGACCATGCAGGCGCCTCTTGGTCCAAACAACAACTATGCAGTGAAAATACACACGATTCGCTTTCTGTTGTGATCACAGTAAACAGGGTTAGCATGCATGGCTGAGCAGCCCATAGCCTGAGCTGCAAGGCCATTTATATACATTAGAAACGCCCCTTTCAGGACAGGATGTAACACTGGTTCCAGCTGGATGTTGCAGAGTTACATACTGTCTGTATAATACTGCACTATAACACTGAGGCTGACTGGATCTGCACTGCAGTTGTCCTCCATGCATTCTCAACACCGAGCCCATTGTCCTGACTTAACTGTAGTGGCAAATATATCCTAATATACACATGCAGGGCAAATACAAGACGGTCACCCGGGCATGTGCTCACCTGTTCTTTAAACTAACAGCGATGCATTATTGAAGGCTTTTTAATTCACTACCTTCTGAGCGCCTCAGACTTATTGACCAGTTCTGAACTATTTATTTACATCCGAGCAGCACTCCAAGTGTTTTTCTCCTTTTGACTGAATATTCTGACATACATTGCATGCAGATTATGTTTATGTACTAATACACAAAATAAAATATATCCAGGTGTTAAAATACATCCAAACACTTTTATTAACGTGATAAGAACATAAAAACAGAGCATGAAAAGTTTGTTTCAGGCTTTTCTAAAAGAGGAATTAAAATGATTTTATCCACATGAGGCTTCATGTTTGGAGCGTTTGGAGCAAACAGCGACAACAACAACCAGACAGAAGGATAATTATTTTCAGGGGATTGTTTAGATTGTGTGACACGCATATAAATCGTCGTGTATGTGTTGAAATCCTCTGCAGACCTATAAATAAACAGTCGTCCAGGCGTGACTGTATTTTAACAGTATTTTCTGGCTTCATTAGCGATCGGTTTGGTAATTGCACATCAGCGAGAGCTTAATGTTCTGTCGGTTAGAAGATCGACAGTGAGAGCGGCAGTGAGAATAATTAATGTGTCAGTCGATAATGTGTGTGTGCTAATTGTTTGGCCGCCGCTCTGCAGAGAGGAGGAAGCCTCCTGCCTGTGAGGTTCACACTGTGTCTGTTCTGTCTGACCACTGACTGCAGTGGGCGGTCAGCAGGGAGGCGATGAGGGTGACAAGTTTGTCCCACATGTGTGAATCACACAACACACTCCTGTCTGTAACACAAATTAAAGAAAAAAAACCTGTGACTGCATGGATCATAAGGCTCTCCAGCCTCCTCAGGTGTGCTTCTGTGCCTTGGTTATTGCATTATTTAGCAAGATGATACAGATGTTTCTGTTGGATCTTTGCTTATTATCTTTGTGTTTTTGCTGTTGTATTGTTGGTGTTGCATTTAAACACTACAAATAATGACTGTATCCCTTATCGTGTCACCGTAGACTGTTATGATGAATCTGACTGAGCTGTGTGAGGCTCTGCTCGGGCACAACGGTGCTTTGAGCTAAACGATCGCGTCATTTAGCTCCGAGGCTGATGGGACTGCCATTGGTTTTGCAGGAATTTGATCATAAACCAAAAGTATGTGACAAAAGAGTGATAACAATCCACCCTGAGGGGAACATGAACGTCAGTACAAACTTTCATGGTGATCCGTCAGATACTTGTTGAGATGTTTTAGTCTGGATTGACCAGAGCCTTGAACCAAGCTGCTAATAGTTCAACAAATACAGCAAATGTGCGTATTCACACTCATGTAACTGCATTAGTTTGATCAACATCAACATCCACTGAAAGTGCCCAAGGATCAAAGCCCTGATTGCACTTTAATTGTTTTGTCCGAGCAACACTTAAAAATCCTGAAGGGATTCAGTTGAAATGAATCTCAAACAGTTCCCGTAAAGCACAGCCCACACAGACCGCTCACACACTGTGTATGAGTCAGCTGGTTTGTGGTAATTCGATTAAAAGCCTCATCATTAAGTTTTTACCATAAGCTTTAGAAGAGTTTCACATTTACTGGAGTCTGGATCAGAACACATAATCACTTGTTGTTAGACAGTCATACGTTCAGATGGAGGACTTTTTTTTCAGCTGATTTTATGTCTAATTGTCTGAATTCCCAAAGAAAACTCACAGTTTTTCCCATAAAACTCTCCAATATACAACCAACGTGGAGGCTCCAGGGTCCTTCAGGTCTCCACCTCCTGGGCCCTGCTTTGCAATGCAGCTTTAATTTGCTCTGAAATAATCAGCTGAGGTGTCGCTGTGTTTTTGACTGTACAGCTTCAGAAAAGTGATCACACCTGCCGACAGTAACGAGCTAATAATAATGAGCCTGTTGGAGGTTTGTGATGAACATGAAGTGACCTTAAAGGACTTTCGTGAAGGAGGTGGACACAGATTTTTCTTTTCACGGAGGAGGAAATTCTGCAAAGTTCAGATAAGCAGCTCAGAACAGACTTGGCGTCAATTTACTGTAAAATATTTATTGCAATGATATCCACAAACAGGCAAAGATAAACTGACTCGCATTCACAGATTTCAGACGTTCAATGGCCGTTTAAACGTTCGGCGAAGCAAACAGAAGCATCTCTTCCACATTTGCGCTCGCCTGTCATGACATTAGTCACGCTAACCTTTACATAATTGCCTGTCGCCTATGTCAGCGGACTGTAAACGATAACTTTGAAATGGAAACGAGCATGAAGACAGCCCGAGACCAGCAGCACCACCGTCCCCGCTGACTCCTGTGTGTGTGATTCAAGAGACTCCACATCAAAGTAAGGCCATTTCCCTCCTTCACACTTTAACATTTAACTCAGACACTCAACGGTTTGGACTAATCCATGTCCGAGGGCACAACTAGAATAATCAGCAAGAATATAAACGTCCCAACGACAAATTTAAATAGAAATCCAAACAAGCGTTGAGCCGCTGAAATCGTCTCTCAAAACTGAGGATAGAATCAAATCTGACACTTTTCACACATAATCAGCTTGAACTTGTTAGATATTTTGGTGTAAACAGACCTTGTGCTGACCTGGCAAGATTAAAACTAAATGCATGAACAAAGCGCTGATACGCCTTGTTGAATTTCAAAAGCATCATTGTCATGCAACGTGTTGCTCTCCTGACCACCCGTTGCCTAGGGGATATACTGCATGTATAAATCAGAGAAAAGCTTATTTTTCCACATCCGAGGCTTGCCTTTCATCTGCACTTTTACAATCTGCGGGTACCAGAATCTACTTGATAAAACATTTTCATCTTTTCTCATGAACGTAATTGATCCTTGTGCATCGTGGCGTGTTTCCTGCGGACCCCCGCGGGCTCCTCGACGCTCTACGACAAACTGCAGAGGTTCTTGTGATGCACAACTTTTGCAGAAACCTTTCCCTCTGATGCATTATTCACCTGAGGATGAAACGCTCTGCACCCATGCATGCCGTACAGCCAAGCAGCGCTCTGAATCCAAGTCACATCTGCAGCCTGTCGTCAAACCGCTCGTCCTCAGGAAGAATAAAGACTCTGATAAAATTCATCAGATGGACGTCTGGGCGGCGTCTTCGCCACTGAAAGATTTTCCTCCTGAGTTTTGTATGAAAACCTTGAACACTGAGAGGAGGACCGGCAGGCAGCAAAGCAGAGATTTTTGTTTTTTTCACTCAACAAATGGAAAGAACAGAACATTAAAAGTCATCAGTCATATATTTCAACACAGTGCAGAGCTGCAGCTCCCACTGACACCGAGGTCATGTCCTTGGTATTGTTTTGGGGAATCTGGGACTTTTAACAACCTGAGAAGACCTTGTGAAATGGCAGGAGTTATTGCAGACATCCAGGAGTCTGGAAATAAAAATCTTGTAGACAATGTTGGATTCATCGGTATGACACAGAGGTACAAGCCGGTGCATTTCAGTAAGAGACGTCCAATCACGGAGCTTAAAATTCAAAGAATCAAGATCATTTTAACATAAGCTGTTATAGCTGCTTCAGTAATAAGGTTGACAGTGTCATGCTCTGTTGGCGTTAGCTTGTGTTCTGTCGAAGTCTCTCTCTGGTCAGCGCTCAGCATCTCTGCAGCTTCTACCTGGATCTCTGTGGTCTGGAGCTTTGTGTCACTCCTGTGTTCCTGTTTGTACTTTCCAACATCAGCAAACCGAACACTTCTTCCTGCTGCTGCTTCACATTAAAAGCTTCCCACTGGATGACCAGAGCGATGCTTTTAATGTGAAAAGTTCTATGAAATGACGCCTCAGTCACCAATTAACAGACCTTCAGAAGTATTGCTGTTCATGAAATATCATCGTCAATATGAAGCGATGAATTAGCGTGATATCATGAACGCGGCCATTAAATAACAGAGGAGTCGACTTTAGGTGCAGCTGATAAAATCTGACATTTCATCCGACAAAATCAAGAGCTGACGACAAAAAAGAGAAGCTGCTTTTTTCTCCTTCTGCCTGACATCAAGGATGCAGCGTTTAAAAGAAAAAGAAAAAACGTACAACACATTTTCAGAGGCAGACCGCACACAAAGCTCGACAACAATACCGAGGCTCAGCAGAAGGTCGGTTAGCAAAATTACACTAACTTTGAAGCAGACCTGAGCAGTCGGCCTCATCCTCACGTCGTACTGCAGCTCAGATAATTCTGAGATAAGGATAAGACTCACCCTGAGTGGGATTAAGATTAAGGAAGATGAGTCTGTCTTAATGTTGAAAGGGAATTTGGATTCATGACCTCAGTGTTTCTGAAATCCTGGATATGGCTCTGCCACAATGCGCAGTATCTGGCATGAATGTGTGTGAGTCACTGGCAGCAGACTGCAGCTGTGTGTGTGTGTGTGTGTGTCTGTGCGTGTGTGTGTGTGTGTCTACAAGTATCTGTGGTTTTGTTTGGCTTTGTGTGTGGGTGCACAAGTGACTGTGCTTGTGTGTGATTGGCTGTGGAGTAGAGCTGTTAATGGCCACTACAGCTCCTGCTTACCAATGATGCTACAAAGACTCCTCAGTTATCTCATAATAGGATTTATTCAAATTGCCGACGACTGCTAGGGGAAATTTTGGGGCTGCATTTTTGAGTTTTTAAACGCTATTCATTTTAATAATTCAATTATCCGTACTGACTGCAGGCCAGGGACAGTTTACCCGAGCTCTGGGGATGTTGTTGCCCAAGTCTATTTTTACAGCTTGATAGCAGTTTTATTAGACAGTAGGGTAGGAGGCAGGGAGAGACAGGAAATTACAGGAGAGGACCGACGACAAAGGTCAGCAACAGGATTTGAAGGTGTGACATTAAAAATAGACGTGTGGCTGCATGTTGAGCCGCCAAGAAACACCCAGCGTTTAATTTCTTGATATTTTTCAGCATTAAATGCAGTTTGTTTGACATCTTTAGCTGTCATTATATGTAATGTTTGTCACGTTAATTTATTCGTTTGTGATTTCAAATGTACAAATGGTGTAAAACTAGTAAAAACACATATCAGAACATGTTTTTGTGGTGAAAAATCTATTTTTTTTATAGATATATGTCGCTGTTTTAGGCTTCTTGTACAAATTTTAGATATGTTGTGAATCAGAAAGTGTATATCACTTGCAAGGCTGCAACTTCTCTAAGTTTGTTCATTTAATTATGGGAAAATGTATAAATCAGTTCAGTTTTAATTGGATCTGAATCAGAAAAGACACAGAACACTGGTGCACATGCAGGTGTTCCAGTTCATCCAGTTTACGCTGTGCTATCACACCTGCACAGTGTTGACTGCAGCCCTCTGAAGGCTTGTTGTTGATTTGTTCCACAGTAGTTCTCCACTGCTCTTCTTTTGCAAAGCATTGGTTGTCCTCATGGATTCAGAGGTATCTGATTGGTCTGCCTGACCAATCATGATCAATCCGTGCCCCCTGAAAGTACCTGAAGCTTGTATTGACTGTACTTTGACCTCATGAGCTCTAGTTTACTTTTCCTCAAAGTGTGCAGAGAACAGTCCAAACCAAAGCTGTGACACGCGACCATGGCCTCTCGGGATACTCTGCTCTGATTGGCTGGAAGGTGTCAGCAAACACCACCAGCCACAAAAAGGATAAACAGCTTCTCGGTGAGGATCACACCGTCAGGTAGAACTATTCTCTATTCTGTTTCATTACATATTGATGGCACGCAGTCATGACAGAAGCGAGATAATTCCCTCACATCAGGTTCTTGGTTCTCAGCCCCCGGTCACGCATCGCAGTTATGGAGTGAACAACCTGTCGGGTATTATCCATTTCTTAAGTTCCTGTACTTATTAAGTTTAATTTGTTGATGGAGGGGAAACTTTTCCCAGCTGCTTCGGAACTTTCTGGTCATTATCTTCTCCTCTTTAGGTTACACCTCCATATACACACAGGAACAGCTAATTGAGCTACTCAGGAGCATTATGAGGGTAGTTTCTACCATAAAGAGCTGCTGTAAACCGCTCTCTGAACTCCCTCCTCCAGGTGTTCACGCTGGCGGGCTTCCCTAATGCAGCAGGAAGAAGTTGCTGAACTGCGGTGAAAGTTGACGAGTTGTCCGGGCCGATGGGAAAGTGGGCTGAAACGGGGCCGGAGGTTGCTTCTACATTTACCTCCTGCCTCTCACCCCGAGGTGCTGCAATTTGTCTCTTTGACAGGTGCAAAGTGTAAGAGATAGATCACGGAGAGCTCAGCTTATCCCCGAAGATCACGAGGAAGAGCTTCATTAACGCCTGGAGCCTCAAGGAGCAAAAGTACACAAAGAGGAGAGGCGCCTGAGAGCTGCTTATATGATGCTAATGACTTCCCCAGAAAATATTTATTAATCTTTTCTGAGACGTTGAAATACAGAAGAAGACATCATGCCGCCACCTGCTGCCGGCCTGCACCATTAGAATAAAATGGATTGTTTCACATCGTCATTATCCCCTCATTAATGATCATTATCTCTGTGTTTCAAATGATCAGGAAGCATTAAATGTGATTCTGTAGTTTTAATTGAGAGTTTTTTTCACACACAATGTCTCTGAACTCATAAATTTTACATTCTGATTGTAGATGCAGTGAAAAAGATGCAATCGTCAGCTGCAGGTCTATGACTGGACGTAGTTGGACTTGCTACATCTTCGTCCTCCACCTCCACCTCTACCTCTGCATCCTCCCTGCACTGCTGCTGGATTTCAATTCAACTGCAATTTAATACAATTTGCATGTAAGGCTACTGTTCTGTATCCTGTTGTTAATTATCATTAACTCCAGGTTTCAAATGTTTGTGAACATTTCTAAGTCCTTCCAAAGGCAAAGGAATTCAGCAAAACCCTTAAAACAATACACGCACTGAAGCGACAAAGAGCTCCAGTGGCCGTAAGAAATATGACTCCTGTTCTTTGAGACGTTTCTATAGAGCGACAAACAAGATTTCCCTGTTAATAAATCATCTGTCATTCAGCTGAATAAGACCGTGTGTCACAGTTCCTGAAAGTCTGAAATTTCAGAGGCACATTTTAACCTATAAATGCCGGAGAAGTATAAAGTCTCTCAGACTAGAAATATTCCAGTACCGCAACATCTGAATTGTTCATAAGCTAATGTACTCAAAGAACTCAGTACCCTGTGAAATACACTGTGAGTACAGCTCTGTCAAATACTTTTCCAGATGATGACCTCTCATCTGCAAGCTCAGAATATATTACATGCACTATAAAGGTATACAGTGTGTGTACCATATAATAAGCTAACCCAGTTTGCAGGGCCATCAGTCATAAGTGGACAGAGGAGGGCTTCCAGCCACACAGAGGACCAAACCCAGAGACAGAGCTGCCAATGACAGTATGACCCAGTTCAAACTCCACTGACTTAAAAACAGCCTTTCAAAGACAGAAGCTGCTTCACAAGTTTCTTTTATCTCTTTTTATGGAAGCAGTGGCTGGAAGAAAACCAAGTGGCTCCCAAAGCAGAGTCTGGGGCCCCGCAGGGGTCCTTGATAGGGTTCTTCAGGGTCTGCTGCACAATGTGAAGAGGTTCCATGTCAGTATATTCTCATTTACCGGGGAATTATCTGCAGAATGATATCATGTTTTACAGTGTCTTTCCTCTCACTACTTCATTGGGCCTTTAGAGAGTCATGAAGTTCTGCTCTACATAATTCCAGACAATCCAAATCCTGCTCAAAAGGGTCCCTGCTGGAGTCTAATCTGATGTTGGCTCACTAGTGTTAAACTGGCCGTAAATACCTGTGAGGACAGAGATAGTAGAGTAATGATAAAAGGAACAATAACTACTTTCCAGCCACGAGCCAATCACTTTGTTCCACACAATTATTGGATAGATTACTATGAAATTCCGGACATACATCCATGGTGTTTGCAGGATGAATCCCACTGACCGCTTAATATTCTAATTTGTCCATTACTGTGGTTTATGACCAGCTACCTGATGACAGTCTCATCGGTTCAGTGCTAATTAGCAAACGTTAGCATGCTAGAGGGTGCACATGGTAAACCAGTGTGTGAAATCTAACGCCAGCGTCTTTATTCTCACTCTCTAAAATGTGGTGAAGGATGAGAAAACATTGTGGCTACAGACACTAAAAAAGCAAACGTTAACTGCAGAACTTCTGCGTGAGAAATGAGCTACACGGCCATCCTCCACCTCCACCTCCACCTCCACCTGCAACATCATCACTTTCTGCTTTGCCGCACAAAGGACAAACTACTTCCTGCATTCTTCTGGTTTGATCTCCTTCAACCTCTCTTGTCAGATTCTGGCTTCTCTTATTTCCTCAGTTTCACATGTCTTACCTGTTTTTATGCTGTTTGTAAAGGTACAAAAGGAAACGGTTCCATCCAGCCCTGAATCAAGGTGTGATTCCCTCAGTACTGACACAAACGTGTCCTTGAACATGGCAGCGATCTCCTGCCGGGTTCAGTGGATCAGCTCAGTGAGGAGCAGCAGCATCAGGAGGACGAGCATCTCTGGAGGGACGACACATACGGGACACTGCATTTCTTTTTCTCTTCAGGCTCAAACCTTGACTTAATCGCTCCACACAGAGGAGCATGAGGACTATTTCAGGCTGGAGGCAGCGCAAATAAGATGTCTTTAGAAAAGACCTGAGGGCGACCATCATTAGCCACACCTGCATATTAATCAGACCCACCGTCGAAGAAGTCATGACCATTCAATGATATGATGGCTTAAAAATCCACAGGCGTGTTGTCTTTTCATTCTCTCCACAGTCTAATGCATATTTACTCTCGAATCTGAATTTCATAGGAATAATTAGAAGAGGCAATTTACCCAGAGATAAATTAAGACAGAAATTCAATACCTGTGTGGCTCAGTGCATTTAATCCACATTTGACAGGTAAATGGAAGAACTGCTGTAAACCAGTGGAACCTGAAATACTGCAGTTCGGTGCTCCTCATTCATACTTCCACCATAATAAACAATCAGTAAGTAAAATGAGATTTCATCAATCATGACATTTGACATTTTTCATACGAACAGGAGAATAAATACAGCACAAATCTTTCAGCCTCAAGCTTTTGAATGTCAGTGAATGCAGCGTTTCTGTGTGGTTGACCCAGCTGCCTCAATCATGAAGTGATTCAATTAGATGTCACAAAAGATAATCCACCACTACATCAGACGAATCATCGTAATGTATAACCAGGGACATCCTGTTTATGGCTTCGCAGACCTAAAACAGCCCTTTGTTTCAACAACACCAGGGGCTGCATTGGTGGATGTGCTCCACAGATACGAGCAAGACCTGATGATCCATGAAGTCCAGAGTGAGCGACAGAGCCATGCACAGCGGCTGTTGCAGTGCAGCACCTGCAGGACAACTCTGTGCTTTGTCTTTACAGGAAGCAAACAGGAAATGCAGCAAAGGTCCCTATTCTGAGTCAAACCGGAGACAACGTGGCGTCCATGTTCACCATTTGGCCATCCAGACACCTTCTCTGCTGTAACACGTTAGGTCATGATTATATCTCACTTCACTCCGACTGTTAGTGTAGATGTGTCACTACACACGAGACTCATCACTTTGGATAGAGAGCGCTGCATTGCTCCACATCAGTCCAGTGTGAACGAGTGTGTGAAAGGGTGAACGCTGAAGCCCTTCGAGTGGTCGGCAGAATAAAAAAGCGTTATATCAAAGCAGACCATTTACGACTCGACTCATTTAGGCAAAACAAATGACCCCCCCCCCCCGCTTCCAAACAGAGATGGATTAACGAACATGGCGTCAAGGCTGAATATATTAAGCGAAACAAAATCGCACTTCAGTCTAATTATGAGGCCATCACTTCTCAGCTGAGGTGGAAAAAATTCTGCATTGCTAAAAAATAGAAAATAAGCACAGCATGAAACGTGACAGAAATATCCACTGAAACGTATGTTTCACTGGAGAGAGAGAGGACACTGTGACCTTCCTCACATTATTACATGAAATATGCATAAATACCAAGTATCCATCACGTTTATCATTGTCTGAGGTTTGAAAAGCACTCTTTAATCATCTCACTGTGTCCTCTTCCTCTGCTGTGGTTTAACAGCTCCCAACTGGAGAATTAGCACCAGCAGCTGTTTACCTCGATCCACCCAGCTCCTAATATTCATATAACAGCAGTGGATGAAAACAGATTCATTTGCATTTTCTGGAAAATTGGTTAAAATTTCAGTTATATTTGCCCGGAAGCTTGACTCGTGTTTGGCAGCCACCTTTTATCCAGACATCCGAAGGCAAACAGTTTTTGTGAAATTGAATCCAGTCAGCCTTTCTGTCCTATCCAGGTAATTTCAGCTAACAGCATTCACCTGGTGTCCCAGGTGTGAATCAGCTAGCAATTAGCTGGCTGGAGTGACACCCAGCAGGGTTCAGAGTCCAGCGCTGCAGATCACATTTAACATATTTAACTTTGCATTATGTAAGAGCTGACCGCTGCACCTGAGGTAAAATGACCATATTTATAATGCCGACCGTCTGCGAGCGAACTCCTCTGGAGCTGCGATGGCGTTCCTGCACAGCAGAGCCGCTCTGGCACATCAGGCTGCACTTGCAGTATCATGTCACATACTGCTCTTTGTGTCTTCCATCTAAATTATGCAGCATTATTCTTTTGCAAGTTTAAACAGCTCTTACGGCTGTTGGAGACACTCAGGGAAAATCCAATAAAGCCACAGCTGTCAAAGCAGGCGAGGTTCAGGCTCTGAGGCCTCCGGCCTGGTGGAGCAGCGTCGATAGCATCTGCACTTCAGCGGGGAACTTTTGATATGAATTCACTGGACCCGAGAGAGGCTTTATATTCACCTATATCCCCACATTACCTTCCCTGTCATGCCTAGGCTGGAACATAACTGTCACAGGCTAAACTGACAGAGGGTATTGAAGAGGAACTGACCTCCTGTGTGAAATGAAATGAAATCCCAATGAATAAATACATCAGATGACAACATCACGGCTCCACTGTCTGATTTCTGTGCAGGGACGAAAAATCCTTTGGCTGCAAAAGGAGATTTAATCTGTGGTCAGAAAAGGTTCGACATCCCATCAAGGTGGAAGCACCGCTAATGAGTGCATGCAGAGTAGAGGTACGTGTTTCTCTCTGAGGATGAATCCTGATTATATTAATGACTCCTCTGATCTTTCCTCTGATATCAATGTGTAACGAATAAGAATATTTTGATATACACAGTATAAATTATAACATACCGGGCAGGTTGCTCTTATCCATTGTCCTCAGAGGATGAACCTTTCTTATTCTGGATGCTCTGTGACCTTTCCTCTAGCGCCACCACCAGTAATATTAGGTCTGGTGTTCATGGTTCCCAGAGGATGAATTCTGCAAGGTGAGGCCAACTTTTTGAAAAAGAAAATCTGAATAGACTGCTTTTATCATCATTGTAACCTCCTCATGTGCTGAGCTTTGTGTACCAGATAACGCACTAATGTGGGATTTCAATGATATTAGCTATCACAAACACTCAAGGTCCCCAGAGGATGAATCATAATGGTTTCAGTGACTTGTGATGTTCGTTCTAGTGCCACCACCAGGTCAAAACCACCTGGAAAATGTAATTTGAAGATTTCCATAAAAGTGTAATGATGTTTATTCATGCTCCCCAGAGAATGAGCCAGAGTAGAACTGTGGGACTCTAAATAAAGGTTGGCATGAAATTTTACTGAGCCTAATTATTCTCCCCAGAAGTTTAACTATTCCAGTGCTGGACACTTCATGACCTTTCCTCTGGCGCCAAACTCAGGATGAATAATGGTGTGATTTTAATTAAAGGAACCGTTGACATTCATGGTCCCAGTGGATGAACTGTACTGATATTTATGATCTTGTTCACAACCAATATCATATGACACATGGAGTTGATTTAAATATTCACAGGAGGTAGTAAAGATATTTTTCACTGTGTGTTTGTGATATTATTCTGTTGAAGATAAATGCTTTAAATTACATTAAAGCTGCAGTGCAGACCACTCTTTTGTTAAAGCCTTGCAGTTCATTTATCAAGCACACGTTACCTTCATTAGAGTTGTTTTGCTGAATCTAATGCACCTGCTGTGTCCTGTACACACTTTATCTGTACTGTGTGTCATGGCTGTGTGTACAAAGCAATAAGGTTGGGGACCCAAAGGCACACTGAGGCAGAACAGGTCAAAAAGAAAGGCTTTACTGAATCAATGTTCAAATTAAGACACTGATAGTCTGGCATGAGGAGGCGGTCCAAACAATCAAGGAAACCCAGAGGGGCAGGGCAGGCAGGTCATAAACAGGAGGCAGGACAAAACACAGGAAGCTAATCATCAGGGACGGGATGGCTGGACCGCAGGTGCACAACATCACCAACTGGAAGAAGGAAAAGGCTGGTTTTATACACTGAAGGTCTGATGAGATGATGAGGGGCAGGTGTGTCGCAGGTGGGGATGATTTGGAGTCAGGTGACCAGGATTGGTGGGAGGGTCTGTTACAGAGTACTGGTCCAAAACCATTTCTCTCTTTTTACCTCATTTAAAATCTATTAAACTCTCTGTGGGGAACAAACTATGATCAATCTTCAGTGTGTGTGTTTTAACTGATGTGAGGCTCTAAGTTCAAATCAGTTCTTAACTTAATCCTTCAATCTTTTGTTTTTGTTTTGCTCTTTTGTCTTTTTGTCCTCGTTGAGCTGTAAGTGCATTGAGTGCAGTGTTTAAATCAGAGTCAGATTCCTTGCATGTCCACACATGCTTGGCCAATAAAGCCGATTCTGATTCTAAACTACAAGAGAAGACGTCAACAAACATCCTTTTTTAGGTTTGTGCAAAGTTTACTTGTGCTGTTGTTTATGAAACCTTCTTGTCTGGAACATGTGACACACGCAGTTCGTCCTGCAAAATAACTGCTGTGACGGACACAGATCTGACAAACCGCAGTGAGGAATGATCATAGTTGGTGTTTGTGCTTCCACACAGCAGTGGGGAAAAAGCTTCACTCAGCATAATTACAAGCTTCTACATCTCTTCTCTGAACTATGTCACACAGCAGAAAACAGCCCCGTCTCTTAGAAATGACACTTTTATGTGTTTTTGAAGGAGTAAAGGCATTTATTTATTCACTGCACAGAAGTCATATGGTGATGGCCGGGGTGGATGGTGGGTGTACAAAGCACAGGATCACTGAAGACCAGGTTTCACATCCTCATTCCTGTCTGTGGCTTGATTTAGAGGGAGAAAAGCATTTCAGTTAAGGTGAGTGAAAGTTTGTTACAGGAACGACCCAGAAACCAAGCAGGTAAATATAAAAGACTGTCTTTGTTTGATGTCATAAAACAGGCAGACAAACGAAGACAGGTGAAGGGCAGAAGATCCAGCTGGCAGGTAACAGACAAGCAAATAAAGTGGCTGCAACACTTAACAAGGAACACATAGCACAATGTGACAGAGAACAGGTGTAAATAATAATAATAATGGCAGCTCAAAGTGCTTTACAAAAAAGAAATCACATGCACCAAGTGAGTGCTTTCCATAGAAAGGACAGAATGGACATAAAAACAGGAATAAAGGACTAATGTAGAATAAGACGGACAATAAAACCCACTTGGTAAAAAATAAAGACAATGCATGAAACCACGGAATAAAATAATAAAATATAGGTAAAAATAAATACTAACACTATCAAACTGTGACTCGGAGGACTGCTCTCTGTTTCCAACCGACAGTTAACACCAAAAAACAACAAAAAAAGGCTCTTTCTGTAACTTTAACCACGTTTATTATCGTCATCCACTCATTTTTGTGCCTGAACCTGATCTTCACTGCAGCACTGACAGATCATAAAACACATTTTTTGATGCAATGCTTCCAGTTGGTCACATCAAAACGCACGTACAGCAAAGCGTACGCAGGAAATGAGCTGCATGCATCAGAATTACTCACTGCATTACACGAAAGGAGCAGAAAAGAAGATGACTGAACGCGGATCGGTCACACCTGACACATGAGGTCAGTATCAGCGCTGACAGCGACGTTACAGAAACACAGACAGAATGAAAGCATTGAAAATCCTCCAGAATAAAACCTCATCAGGTCATAGTCGTTTTAAATAATCTGTGTTGTTATTACAGCATAAATTAACAGGGACTGAGAATGTGAATGTCTGCTCAGATAAGCATGTCTCTGCTTAAAGGTCAGAGAAAGGAAGAATAGAAATGGGACAAGGTGGCAAGGACGACACCATTCTTCCCATCCTAAAGATAGAGGTTTGTTCCTGATCTGCCCCACTTGTTTTCTATCTATATCAGCGACCGACTGTGCAGGATCACGTCATATTAAGCGTAGAGGACTGGAAAATGTCTCTGCCCTCTCCTCGTGTGGAAAAGTGTCAGAATTGGACAAAGAAATCTGGAAAATTGACGTTTCTTGTTGCTGCGAGGAATGATTTTATGGCTGAATGAAAATCACTGAATGTAAGTCTTTGTAATGCTGCAAGCGTACTTTAGAAACTCAAGCAGCACTGCAGCTAATGTGGAGCTCCTCTGAAACGGTGTCAATGAACGTGACACTGAATATTAATGGAGATGAAACAACACGTTTGCCGAATTGTTGTGTGACTTCTTCTTCTTCACTTCTTGTAAATCCTGTGATCGTTCTTACTTTTTATAATTTCTTCTGAGAGATATTTCTTTCCACCTGAAACCCAAAGTTCTTTGTTAGTTTGATCTTAATCACCATAATCACCAAAGCCAATCTGTCAAAGCCTCATTTTAAGAATTATTTTTGGCTCAGTGCTTTGGCGTTTCTGCGCTGCACTTGGTGCTTGTTCTACTTCTGCAAGCCTTTTGTTGAAGTCCGTTCTCTATTGCAGATAATGTCTTATTAAATTTCCTTCTCGCAGCTTGACTTATAATTACTGTGGGCATACATTGACCTAAATTGTGGCCCCCTTCTGAGCAGGACAGAGACTAACCGGGATATTGATCTTCCCCTGCTCAGTAATTCTTTGGCCTTTGAATTATGACTGCCACAGAGGCTGATTAGTTGTATTGTGCGTGCAGAGGTAGACTCACCGAGCCGGACATGTTCTCAGAATCTGAGCGCATGCAGAGGTCCAGGAAGGAGGGAAAATATGTACAGTAAAGTAGAGAAAGCATAATTGTACTTTTCACGTCACTGCTTTTACATGACAGCTTTAGTTGCTAGTTACTTCACAAATCAAGATTTCAGCACACAAAAACATACGAAAAGCTTAAAAAATATGTCTTCTTATCGGCTATCCAGCTGGATTTACTGGTCGATCAATAATGTCGATTTTTACAGTACTTTTACTTAAATTAACAAGCTGCATATTGGAACATGGTAAATGTTATTACGTGGACGTAAGCATGTTAGCGTTGTCGTTCTGAACCTGCCTTTGAACTCACTGGAAAAACATTCACACTTTGGTGTTTGCTGCCTTGAATGTGTGTTTGTCCTTCTCTGCACTGGCCTCATTAAATTAGCCACACACTATCATCTGTTTTCTGTTCTATTACTGTCAAATATGCGATTTAACCTTTTTCCAATTAATAATAATGAGATAGTAACTGCAGAGAGGCGAAGGACTTGTGTTAAACTGAAATTGAGGACTGTGTGTTAATGATATTTCCATCCAAGTGAAGCATGATATCTAAAAACGAGCCTCCATTAATCTTTTTTACTTGTGCTGAGAAATTAAACGTTGCCCTGAGTTGTTTGTATTCTTCCCAGCTCCTCTTTTATTGCCCTTATTAAGGACATTTCCACAAAGACATGGACGGTGATAATCTGGCTTGTGAAAAGGCGGCAGCTGCCTGTGAAATCTCTTCAGTTTGGGCTTAAAAATGAAACCTCCAGCAACTCTGTGAACTCAGCTGAAATTATTAAGAAATAATGCAGGAGTGTGCCTTTATACTGCAGTATTCATTAGAGAGCAGGGCGTCTGCTCAGCCCTAAAAGGTTTAGGATCCAAAGGAAAGCCCTTTAAAAGCCTTCAAACTGAAAGGGCATGGCCTAAATTTTTATTAAAGAGAAATTAAAGATAGTATTTTTTATTTGCAAGATAATTATGGAAGAGAGTAGGTGTTCCACATTCAGACATCGACTCAAGAAAAGGTTTCGGCAAATAGAAATGTTGCCTTGAGTTGTGTTATATCCCTGCGTGTTTCCCACCCTGTAGATTCTTCTGTTTTCGTAGCTCATCTATAATTAAAATACTGTGATATGGTTAAATGCTTTAAAACTCCAACTCGTTTTGAAATATTTCTTGTACTGGCAGCCTTGGGTATTCTGGAAGTCTTCAGAAACAAAGTACGTGCTGCCAAATAGCTTGTCGGAGTTTTCACATTTTTTCATTTGTCTCCAGTCGAAAACAGCGGCTCTTATCTGTGAGCAGGACGTAGGATGCATGCGTGAAATGTGTGAATGCACGAGGCTCAAACTGAAGCAATGACTGACTGAGAATGAAGGCTGAAGCAGGGACTTAGAATTAGCAATGATAACAGAGAAGGAAAAGAGCGCCACCTACAGAGACGAACATTTTGGGAAATACACTCAGGTTATTTGCTTTCTTTACAAGAATGTCAGTGTGTTACGGGAACAGATGGAGGTTTTGGGAAGTCTGCTTATTCGCTCTCTGGTGGAGTGTTAGATGAGAAAATGACACCGCTAACGTGTGTGTACCATAAATATGAAACAACTGTGAGGAGCTGGTTGACTTAGCTTAGCATAAAGACAGGGAACGGGGGGAACAGTTAGCCTAGCTCTGTCCAATCACTGCCCACGCCTCTAAAGCTCACTAATTATCACGTCATACCTCATTTGTTTAATCTGTACTAAATCCAAAATGTAAAAAATAACAGTTAGGCTTTTAAGGTGCTAGACTTTGTTGTACTATTTCCAGTATTTTTGCTAAGCTAGGCTAAGCTAAGCTAACCTGCTGCTGCCTCTAGCCTTGTATCAAACACACAAGTATGTATTGTTTAAGCACAGAGCTGAAGTCAGGACGTAGTTAGCCTAGCCTAAAGTCAAGTTTCCAAACCACGTATACGAAAAAATGTTGCATCTGGCTGATAATGATTGAAATACACACTGTGCTCCAACATGTATGTATCATGTAACATGTATTTATATACCAATTCATATATGTACATGGTAGCTCTATGTTCATCTTTGCCTCTCGTTGTTCAGCCTTGTTGTCCTTGTTTGTAGCTATATGTTTATTTCTACGTTCCTTTAAGTTCTTCTGTGTGAGACACTGAAAACATCTTAAGATCTGAGTCAAATTCAGTGTGTGTGTGTTGAGTCAAATCAAAAATCGAAACGCCACACAATTGAACAGTCAACACCAAACATGTCATCAAACTTAAAATAGAGATCTCTTCCTTCAGTATAACCAGACTGAAGTCAACCTTCAGCTCCTGTCACAGACCTACAGAACCTTTGATTTCATGAAATCAAACAGAATGGAGGATTCCAAACCTCATTATAAATGCTCCAGCTTCCTCTCAGCGTGAGCCCTGTGCACAGAGATGAAGCTACATTGAAAAGGGAATTCGATCACCCCAGTCATGCCTGAGAAATAAAACAGCGTATTTGTCTGCTGTGTTTGTCTGTTTGTGTCTGTGGAGGCTTTCTGTCCTGACAATAAACATATACCTCACACTGCATCTCTTTACCTTGATGCAGCAGATTCAGTGGTGGTCATTTTTTCAGTTAATCGTGTAGTTTTTCCCTTGAGGATCGATGAGCTCATCATGTCCTCAACACACACTTCTGTTAGAATAGAATGAAACAACAAAATAGAACAACGCATGTGAAAGTTGCACTAAAGGAGGAAATAAAAAGGAAGGCTAGATTATTATTTACAATAATTATTTACAACAATTATATTTACACACACAGGTCCTGCAGGGATGGCAGATTGCAGCCAATCACCTCGTGAATGACACACTGCAGTCCTCGGCTGTGGCAGCAGTTTAGCAGATGATGATGGAGGAGGTGAGGAAGGACTCACAGTAGACTCACATAGTTTTTGCAGATGGGACTTCTTTCTCGGTCATGGAGCTGATGTTCACCTCCCACTTGAGGTCCCGGGTGGGGATGGTGTCCAGGATTTGGAAGGACTCCACAGCGTCACAGTGTCCCATCTGCTGGTGGACTCATCTTCACCAGACATGAATCCAGTGAGGGTAGTATCCTCTGCAAACTTCAGGCTCTGTATTGGTTCTGTAGGCAAACTGTTGGGGGTCCAGATATGCAACGAACCTGCAAGATTGCTGTTATGACACATCATGTGCAGTAGAGGCCTTTAAACTTATAAATGGGAACCTTATGGAGGACAGAGAAGAGGAAGGGGGAAGATTGTTGGCATGCTTGGTTGTGGGCATGTAAAGAACGAGATGTATGTTTGCATGCTTGTACTTTTTAGGAGTTTAATTTCTGAAATGCATGTATCATTAACAGTAAGGATGTACATAATGTGTTTGGTTACTTTAGTTTAAGCTGCTGTGCAAGCATGCTTTCATTTACTTCATTTCATCCTTATTTTACATCCATTTGTATCTGTTCATATGTCCATTCTGTCTTTTTTATGCAAGGCACCCACTTGGTGCATGTGATTTCTGTCTTGTGAAGCACTTTGAGCTGCAATTCCTGCATGAAATGTGCTATACAAATAAAGTTTATTATTATTATTACTGTGACATATCTGTCTTTCATGCAGTAATTCCTCTTTCTCAAGATGTTTTATTTTTCATATAAATAAATCTTCCTTCCTTACTTTTTTCTCAAGGGAGACAACGAAAGTAACCTTGACCTTAAACTGAAAAAATATTTTCCTGTGTTTTCTCTCTCATTGATGCTTCTTGTGTGTGTTTTCTTTATGTATTTTGAACATCTTACCATACCAAATTTTACAATGCCAGAAATGACTTATGGGAACATTGGTGGTGATTTTGTCAAAATGTGACCTTGTAAAGTTAGTTTGGAAAAACAGCTAACTGAAATATTACTCTTCCAAAAACAAAAGTTATCCTTCAGTGACACATTAAAATGCAAACACACCTGCAGCTGAATCTTTAAAAGCATTTACACCAACCAGCCGACAGGTGGCGACTTGTTAACTTACTGCACCTGTTACCTGCTTTGGGTGTGTGTTGGTTACCCTGTCATGGATGGAGATGGAGAGCTTATCATTCAGCTTCTGGAAGCTTCTCTTCTTCGCGGATTTAGCCGTTTGGCGAAGGTTTGGACGATTGATAACTTAATTTTTGCCATCATGCTCTTCTCTCAAAGCAAAGTGGTGAGTCAGTTTTCATTTTAAGTAACTTGCTTGTTTACCGTCGTGAATTTTCTGTGATTTATCGGTGTGGAGATGTGTAAAAACTGCGTGTGATGGTGGTTAGCTAGCGGTTAATTAACGCTAATGCTCGGACCGTTTATACCGTAGTTACCCTACAAGCTAACGTTACAACTAACGTTAGCTAATGTGCCTACAGGGCTTTATTGCTGTGGTAGAACGACTTTTCTCCCCTCAGTGTGACCAATATTCGTAATACAATATATACTTCAATATTCGTGTTGTTGAGAGACGAAGGGAGACAGAAAGTTTGGACTTGGAAGTGGTGTTTTCACCCGGGTTCGGTGATTCGCTAGCATAAATGTATTAGCTAGCTATCGTAAATATGTTAGCTTTGTTAGCGTCTGGGCTGGATTAGGCTAGTTAAACATGAAGGCATCAGGCGGTCGGATAAAGTTTATTTTATAACTAACGTGTCTTAAGAAGTCAGTGGTGAAAGTTATATTCACTCAAGAACTGTAACTGTTAGTACTATTTCCATTTTCATCGCTTTCAGAAGAAATATGCAATGTAAATAGGCTTTTTTGTAAGAAAATTGAATGTTTTCTGGTTGCATCACTCCTCCATGACAGTAAACTTAACATCTTTGGGTTGTGGACTAAACAAGACATTTGAGGACATTATCTTGAGGCTTTATTTATTTTTGAGTGACGAATAGAGAAATTCACAAGCTACCCAGCAGCATACTATATAAGGTAGATAAGATGAGCTCCGCCTGAAATGGACTGTTCTGCATATTGAGTACTGTTACTTTTTGTATTTTAAGTATAAAATGATGCCAATCCTTTTGTTCTAACTAATATTCTGAATGCAGTATTTTGACACTGATATTGTTACTCTTATTACTCTTACTGTAGTTTTACTAGTCAAGGTTTCAGTGGTGACACTAAGTGTTTCCTGATGCTTTTCAAAAGAGTCCAAAATCCAAAACATTCAATTAGAAATCATGTAAAACATAGAAAAGCTGACTTCCAGAGTGCTAGTAAGGTGATGACAGAGGGTTTTTACTGATCTCCACCACAGAAATTCTCCAGAGGAAACTGTGTAATGCTGTCGGACAGACTGCTTCATCATCTCCTCTTTGGTAGAAGGCACGAAGTCAGTAAGAGCACAGATATAATCTCATTACACAAGCAATCACTAGTGGTCTGTGTCCATTTATCATAATTAAGAAAAAACTGAAACGGCCCTAATATGGCCGTAATGAAAATCGTACTCATTAGCAGGTCTGTCGGGTCATTTGTTGCTTTAATCGTGGTCACTGATTCAGTGGCTGAGACAGAGATTTCCTTGTTAAACTGTTCTTCATTTTGGACAAAGTTTGCATATTGCAAGCTGATGGTGGAAGAAGGACTTGGACTCAAATCCTGTTTAAATCATATTATCCCAAAAGAAAAAGTGCCAGTGAGGTCTTACAGTACAAAAAAGTGCTGTATAATGGTATGTGTATAACACTCATTATAATATGATTCCAGTGAGAACTGGTGATTGCTCAGCCCTATGACACCAGTGTTTTCATCATGTTGAATGTAAAATGTAAATGTACAGTAACTGTATCCTTCAGTTAAACGTCATGGAGCAAAAAGTGCCATATTTTCCTCGGAAATGTTGTGGAGGAAAACTGGAAATACTCCTGTAAAGTAACTTCCCTCCCCTGTCTAGCAGTCTCCTGCCTCAGTGACAGTTGGGACAGTGTGACTGGTGTTAGGCTCAGTACACAAAGTGATTTTTGCAGTCACTGCTGTGTAAACAGGCCTTCGGCTCTGTGTTTACCCTCTCTGCTGAATTCATTTTCGTCTCACTGTTGATCTGTTAGGTTAATGCAGTCTGTGCTTCTGGCTCGCTTCAAGTGTGCAGATAAGGCCTGAGGGCAATTTATTGTCAATTTAATCATGTTAAACTGTAAATATGGAGTATATAAATTGCATATTATGTGCTAATGATGGAGTGCTCAGTCTCAATTACATCTTAATTGGGTTGATGTGACAGTCCTCTACAGTTTTCAACTATTATGTCTTCATGAGCAACTTAGTGCACCCACCAAATATTACTTACTGTATCTCTTATGTTGTGATCAAATGTGTCAAGATATGTGTCAGTATGTCAAGAATTCACATAAAAGCAGTTTAGATACATGCATGGTGGGTGTTTTACAGATTCTTCATTAAATTTAACATAACTCTGACTGAAACTAATAATTATTCTTATAATTGACTAATTATCTTTTTAGATTTTAAAATCGTTTAGTCTATGAAATGGCAAGAAGTGTCAAAATGCCCATTTCAATTTCTCAGAATCCAGGCTGGTGTCCTCAAGTGTCTTGTAAGCTGCAATGATTGATCTTTTAAATTAAGCGCCAGCTATTTTGACAATTGGTTGGTTCGAGTAATTTCTTAAGAAAAATAGTCAATTCTCTGATCCCAGCCTCTTAAATGTGAATATTTCCTGATTTCTTTACTGCTCCATGACAGGAAATATATATATGAATTTTATAATATAATCCCGTATCGGTCAAAGCTGTCCCAGTGCATGTTGAGAAAATATCTTCATCAGTGTTTACAGACAGGCTGCTTCAAATCACACTGTCTAATTCAATCAGACTTGTGTTTTACATCACAGCGTGGGGAGGACTGTAAACTGTACAATGTCAGATCAGTTAAGTAATAAACTGCCAGGATTATATACTGTATTTCTTCTCAAGGTGAAGTTTTGTTATTAATATGATTTATGTGACCAACAGTCCAAAGCACACAGTAATTCAGATCTGTTAAAGAGAAAAGAGGAAGCCTCATATTTGAGAAGCAGGAACCAGCACATATTTGGCATTTATGCTTGAAATCAATATAGCTTGATTGTCAGAATAGATGTAGATTCATTTGAACTAAAGTACCTAATTGTTGCAGCTCTAATTTTTCTATACATTCAGAGTGATTCAGACCATTATGTTTCCCATGTAACAGCCCTGGCTTTTTAATCCTGTTATCCTGCTGATGTTTCAGTGTTTTCATTGTGTTTTCACTTAGCTGTTTTGGCATTTATGACACAAACCTGCATCATGGGAGGATGCCCATCGAAGCCAAGGAAACGTAAACGTCTCCTGTAACAGCGGAGCTGATTGAAGTCCTCTGTTTCTGTACAAACCCTGAGGCATTGGTGCTGCAGAGCTTGGCAAACATGGTTTTGACTTATATAAAGTCTTTTCAACATTGTCTCGAGAGGAATGAACGGCTTTCTGATTCTCCTCACCCAAGGTCATGGAGCCTGCAAAGGAAAAAGGATTTGTCAAACAACTTCATCTTCACTACGTCCTCTGAATGTGAAGGAAGCTGTCTCTTGGTTTTGTTGGTGGAGAGTTAAACAGCAGATAATAGAGAATATACTGACTCACACGGTGTGGGGACAGCAGGGCTCAGCATACCTGTATGATGCCATGTGATGCAACAGAAGCATAAACTATGTACAAACCGTTCAATCCTTATATTTGTCTGTAGCATTTTATTGTGTTGTTAAATTCTGCAGGCTGGTAGTTTGGATCTTTAGAACTGGAGTCTTTTATTTTCACTAAGAAATAAAAGTTATAAAGCTAGACAGCACTCAGAGAGCGTTTATGTCCACCAAGGCTACACAATCCTCTATATTTATTATTTCAATAATAAGAGATGTTTGACATTTATTTATCATTTTTTCATCTGTATTTGTAAGTGCTGTGTCTTTTTTTCATCTATCTGTCTATCTGTAGAGGTAGATAGATATAATAATATGCTTTATGTAGATATACATATCTGTATCTTATCTATCCATAGATATAGATCTTATCTATCCACAGATATAGTTATATCTATAGTTAAATTTTCAGTTTTCAGTTAAATTTTCACCACAGATGACAGTGTCTAAAAATATGACTCTCGGCTAAAAACTCATCTTTTTGCTGTGACTTTCAGTTAGTGCCCATCCTTTGATACCTCAGGTACCTGTTGTACAGTCTCAGCCTCAATGAATCTGTTAACTTTAATACTTATGGTCCATGTTTATCCTGCCAACGAGAAACTCTAAACTTCAGATAACTGCTGTATTCCCCTCACTTCTGTGACCTCATTTCATTTCTCTTTGCCACAAGCAGCCAAACTCTGAGTGTCTCTCTCTAGTTTTTCTTCTCCTTTCTTTTCGCTCGGACTCTTCTGCTGGACCATCATGCATCCTGAGACCCCTTTCTCTCCCTCCCTCGCCCCCTCCCTCTCCCTGGCTGTCGATGCCTCATCCAGACATTTGGATCTGGATCATCGTCCCCCGGGAGATTCTCCTGTCCTCCCAGTTTGCATGCTGTCATGTCTCTCTCCCCCTCTGAGTCTTTGTCTGTCTCTTCCTCTCTCTCCTCTGTGTTTGTGAGGTCTGTCCTCCTTCCAGACCTCCACAGTGCAGAGGAGCTTGTCTGGCTCAGCTTTTACCAATCAGGCAACAACCGAAGCTGTTCATGGTCCTCCTGGATGCACACTCTTCACTTTACTGCTTTACAATCTAAACATATCTGTATTTTTGTGGGACAGTGGGTGTCGTAAGATAGCCTGGAGAGACAAATGTGGATTTGTGATACTTTCATAAGATGTCCTGCTAATAGATAAGCAAATAGAACATAGTAAAAAATTAAAAATCAAGGTCCCAAAACTACTCTGTGTTCACCTGTAGGAAAACATGTCGACATATCACTGCCAAGGTTGGGATAGGTTTCCCACTGTGGTCTGCTGTAGTAAATACTGTAGCGTACACACGTAAAATATTGTGATATGATTAGCTTCCAATTACCATATTTTAAATTTCAGTGACATTTTATCAGTCAGTCGTTCATTGCATGCTGAGTATCTCCCACTGAGAGTCAGAGTCCTCTGAAAGCTAAAAATGTGTTTTGTTTTGTTTTTTTTTTAAAAAAAAGCATTTTTGTTCAATCTGACATTAACCTGATTTGCTATTACAAAAATATCTCAGACTGAATTAATGTTTGGTGAACAACATGTATATCAGTCAATATTAATGTATCACATCATATAAATTAAAGCACTCTTTCTACTGATCTTAAAATCCTCTAGTAGATTCAGAATCTGAAAAATGACCTAGAATTGCAACTAGTCGATCTATTTCAATAAATTAATTAAATGAATTGATCCTTATAAATCTTGCAATGTTGAGCATTGACAGCCATTTGCCTTATATCTGAAATCTATATCTGCCTTCAAAAAACATGCTACTGCATGAACACGCTACCACTTCAAATGATGAACTTGTCCTTGTTGGCACAGAGTTAACAGCACATAACACATTTTAATCTGTACAGTATACGACACCCTCGACCTTAGAGTCTCAATTAAGATCTGGAAAAACTCCCCAAAAACACTTAAACTGGGCAAAAACACCGTGATGGACAGCCAGAATTTGATGTTGTATATACAGAGTAAATCAATCATGACAGAATTATACATTGTAAACATATATATACAATTAGAATATAGATCCAGAAGGACATTGAACAATTTCCAGGTATCACCAAACACACCTGAGTCAATGACCTCCTGTCCACCATGGAGACCTAGAAGAGGACACACAAACACTTAAGAGGCAAAACTCAAGCATTCACAGAGAGAGAGAGAGAGAGAGAGAGAGAGAGAGAGAGAGAGAGAGAGAGAGAGGCACGAAGAGAGGATGAAGATCCAGATCCAAACATCTGGAGTGAGGCATCGTTCCCAGGTCGGCTGATGGTCCAGCACAGAGAAGCCCGAGTACAGACTTTTAAGAAGGATAGCTCCATCTGAGACTGTCTCATCCACTTTGTGACCAGACGGGATTTTAAGTAGCCAAAGTGTCACCCCACCACTGATGTCCTGTTACTTTGTTTATCCACTTTGGTTGTTGTTGTGACTGTTGAGCTGACCCTTTCTGTGCCAGCGTTTCCTCTGGACGAGCCTCTTTCATCTTTCTGTTCAGCTTTTCATACCAAAGCAGTAGCATATTTAGCTAACTCAGTCAGCCTTGTTGAATTGATTTTGGGAAGCAAGCTCCAAAAGCACTGCCATATTATTGGTTGGAAATATCTTTATTTTTGTGGTGTTATTGGCTGTTTGTACAAGCTTGTATAAGCTAGATACGCTTATCAGCGTTACTGTATGTTGAGGTGTTTCTCTGTGGCGATCTGCAGTTGGTATCATTTCCACGTGGATACGTTGTGTGTGAGATCATGCAGAGTCTGCTGCAACAGTAATGAACTGAACACACATTGAATTTTCTTTCTTAAGAACGTAAATTGGCTGATTAATCTGTAAATACACACAATTTACTGGAGTTGATCCGCAGCAGGTACAGATCAGAAACAGGAATTTGTCTCGTAACCTGTGTTGTTGCCGGAGGAGACGGCTGCGGGGGAGTCTGGAGGATTATTTTTAGCGGTGAAAGGTTAAACAGAGAGGCTTGACAGACTAAATTAACAGGATTATCTGTCATTCTTGTCTGGATTTCAACATAGTAGGATTCTCCCAGAGAAAAGCCCTCATAGTCATTTCACCTGTACACAGGGTTACCATGCTCTGTAGACAATTGGCCACAAATTGCTTATTTTAAACTGGTGAAATTCACAATAAACTCAGTGGGATCTGGAAAACAAAAAAAAAGGACATATTTGATTCCACCAGAAGCCCTTGAGTCACATATTGAGACTAAATTCTGTCTCTTCCCAGCAGGGACACAGGGGACATTTATTTGAATTCTAAATTATTTCACCCATTTTATTAAATTGCCTGCAACCTCAGAGAGATTCCTGCATATCGATTCCTTTTCATTTCCGTTCTGTCACATGCCTTTGTGTCTGCGGTGTTGAATATCAGCTGTGAATTTTTAAGCATTTAATCAAATGTCAGAGTCTTGTAGTTTGAGCCCAGATAGTGGATTTTATAAATACTCTGTTAGTATAATATTATGATAAGTGAAGCTGAATTTTAGTGTGTGAGGTGAAAGTTTTATTAGCAGCTCCCTCAGAGGTTTTCTGCTTTATTAGATCAAACAGCTGAGGGGGGCGAGAGGAGAGTTGTGCACCATAATGTACCACAACACTCACTGTAAATGAACTCCCACAAAGAACTAATGCTTGTTCCACAAATAACCACAAAATGCAACTACTACCAACAGAGCTGCTACTAGTGCCTGTTCATACTGCTACTGTTACTACTATTACTGTTACTACTACTAATCCTATTGTTACTACTACAGCCAGTATAACCACTTGCGCTGTTGTGCCCACTTCAAATACTATTACGACAACTACTACTACCCCTGCTTCTGCTGCTACTACAACCAATACATCCACTTGTGCTGCTGTGCCAAATACTATTACTACCACCCACAGTAAGTTGTGCTAATTCTATTCATACAACTTTTACAACTACTACTGCTCCTAATACTAATCCTACTACAACTACTACCACCACCACTGTCATTACTGCTAGTGCTGCTCCTAGCACCAGTACAGCCATTACAGGTGCTACCACTGGTGCTACACCTTGTTCAAATACTACTGCTACTTCTGCTCCTGCTTACAGTAGTGATTCCACCACCCATGGCCAGTTCTGCTTATGAATGGAGCCTCTACCACTGTTGCTGCCACTACTACTACTACTACTACTACTATTATTACTACCACTACTACTAGTACTACCACCACCACCACCACCACCACTACTACTACTACTACTATTAGAGCTGCTGCTCCTGCTGTTCCACAGAGGCAGGGCTAAAACAAACAGAACAGAGCTGGACAGCCAGCCAGCCACCGGATTAGAGATTAAAAGCAATTTCTAATCTTCTTTGCTAGGCTCTTCAGATATGGCCAAACTTGGTGATGTCTGAGCTTCAGCTGACCTACAATAACGTAATACCTTCAACTTTCCCCCACTTGTTCACTTCAAAAAGGTCACTTGTTGGTTTTCATCTTCAACCCCCGCCCAAACCCCCCAAGAAAACACCAACTATAAAGTGGCCATTTTCTTTCTGGAAAACAACAGGGATGCACCCAGTGATCTGTCCCTCTGTGAAGAGAGTAAATCCAGCCTTATTTCTACTGCAAATCCACGAGACACAACACACAGTGCGCCACTTGCCTCTTAACCCCCAAACTCACCGGCCTTCCTCCACATTTCGTCCTCCTCCTCTGGGAATGAGTGTGAAAAATGTTCAGCACAGTTTTTGTTTGTTCGGTTCACCTTTTTGAAGAGTTACATGGTTTAATGTACGTACAGTTTGATGATTTCCGCAGTGGTCAGCTAATCAATGAGGTGATCGACAGGTAGCTATTTTGATAATTTAATCCTTGTTTGAGTTATTGCACAAATACGAAATGCAGTGTCATTTACTGACATGTTATGGACTAAACAGGGCCTCACAGGTCCACTAAATTATCCAAAAATATCTTAACAAATTTAAGTGTATATCATGTAATAATATATATAAGTATATAGTTCCTGTACATAGCATCAGTACTTTTGTGTTTTACACATAAGAGCCAGATTTATCTTAAAAAGCGTCCCTCTTAACAAACATTTGTCTGAGGCTTCAACTGGGACTTAAAGCCTAAAATGGCAGAAGCTTTTGGACTTCTGGGATTTGAAACAAAGCATGAAACTACAGTCAGCAGAGGATTTAAGTATTCATTTATTTCTCAGAGCCAGACTGCAATGTTACAGTTCTCACAGTTTATGTAACGATCGCCTCTGCAACAAAACAAAACAGCATTATGGACGTAATCTTTATATATTTAAAGTCTTTTTAATACATTGAAGATCAACACAATGAAAAAAATGAGTTATAAAAGCAGCAAGTCCAGTGAAATAAAACTGTCAGGAAGGATAAAAATAAGTGAAACCAAGAATTTAATGGCCTGGTCACCTGTAGGCTGAACGCACGTGTTTCTCCCTCCAGGGTGATGTGCTTGTAAGGACCACTGAGACCAGTAATGGCTGTCAGACTGGTGGTGAAGTGAAGATGTTACTTCAGTGGGTAAGTACAAGCTGTCAGTTTACAGGAGCCGTCAGCGCTGTCAAATAATGTGAGTTTTATTGGTTTCAATGGTGTGTTGGGTCATATCCTCTCCACGCTGCTTGCCAAGCCTGCTCAGACTAAAAACACCAGGGAAACACCAGTGTAAAGCGGGTGGTGGGCTGGGAGGGGGTGTGCTGAGCAAACTGGTCACCGCGGTTGACAGATGCCCCCAGAAAGCCACTAACAGGATGACGCCAGCGCTGTGAGGGCTGCGGGGTAAAGACGGATTATGTCTGAGCAGTAGATAAACAGATTATTCCCAAAACGGTGCCTACTTTTTTAACCTCGTCACTCTTGCCACACTTACAGCCCCCACTGTCCCACAATTCCCCTGGGCAGGAGGAACGCCTTCCTCCATCAGATGCGCATCCTGTGATTCATTAGGAGTGTTTCAGCGGCAGATCAGGGCCTTAAACGATCTGCCATCTCAATGCAAAGTGAAACCCAGGCAACCTGCAAACTGACGGCACCCATGAGCTCCACCTGAGCTAGAGGACGCCGCTCCCACCTTCCCTCGCCCCGCTGGATTTATTGTGACATTCAGATTTTGGGAACTCTTCTTCCACAATGCTGTGGGAATTTGGACTTGCGCTGGTGTTTGTCCTCGCTCCACAGGCTGCTGGAATTAAAGGTAAGCCTCGTTTTGTTTGCAAAGCCACAATCCTTTGAGCCTTGAGACCTCAGGTCCTTTACAACTTAAAATCTCATGATTCAAACTTTTATTCTTTGCAGAAAGAATTAGGTTGGCACTCCTCAATAGATAAGAGCAGTTAGATGTAAGTATCTGAAGAGTAAGACTATCTGTACACGTACTAAAGCAAAGCCTATTACGATTGCATAAGTACTTGGCTGTGAAATCACTAAGGTGTTGGACACTGTCACTGTTTCACCCGAGGATACAAAAAGGCTGTTTAAATGCATATAAAACAGCAAGAAGTTGAGTAAATCCTCCGTCTTGACCTTCTTCAGAATCACAGCCGATGTGAATTCAGAATTGACGACGGGCCCCGAATATCTACAAACATGTCCACGATGCAAATAAAAATGGAAAAGGGATAATAGCACAGTTTAGATTTATTGCCAGCTTGGTGACAGCTTGACAATTTAAATTCCAGTACTCCCCACATTTGTTTGTTAGGAAAAGCTGTAAACATGACAAAAGATACAGAGTTATCAGTTCCTTGTATTACAAAGCCTGAGTCGTCTCGGCTGAATATTACAAATATATCAATATATGCCTGTGAAGTCCGATCTCTAACACCTGAGCCTCACCTTCACAACAACACAACAGCGTGGAGATATACAGGCTGCCTGGTGAATTACAACACCCACTTTAGGTAACGGCGTCCTAAATATATCTGCTAGATTGTGTGATCAAAAACACGTACGTACGGTACACTGGGTAGATGCTTGTACTCCAAGCACCCTTCAAGTACATTGAGTGCTTATATTTTTAGTGCTAGTGAGCATAAGGAGAGAGAGTGAACCCCAGACCCTGGCAGGCAGATATAATACTAAACCCATGGCCACAAATAACACCAAACAAAGACAGACAGGAAGAGACATAAAGTTCTACAAACAGCTCTGTACAGGAGAAGATAAGCCAGTGTATTAAATAAATGATGTAAATTGTTGTTACACTATATTCCATTTAGACTGCGCCAAATCTGTTACCCGTATTCTCAGTTTTGCCAGTATTCACTAATGAGCTGCTGTTTTAAATGTATATTTTACTTATTTTGTGCATCTAAAGGTTATTGTGTTTCATTCTGCAGCAAGAAACTGCGCTGTACAGTAAACACGGTCCTCTAGCAGAGAGAATAGCTCCGAAAACACTCAAAATAGGTTTCCAATAACAGAAAAGGCAGAGAGAAAACTCAAATAAGCTGCTGGTTATGAGACAGAGTCCCTGGAAGAGAATTAGGAGAAAAACATGGAGTCTCAAGTGCCACGTACGAGTCATTTAAGACTCGGTCGCATTCACCAGATTTCTCGTATGTAGAATTTCTGACTTTTCAAGGCGTGCCAAGTCCTGTACCCATTTTCTGCCACAGCTTGAATCAGAAATTGAAATATGTCTCTGAAATCTACTAAAAAAAATCAACATGCAACCTCAAATGATCAAAATGTAAAATGAATATTTTGTTGTATTCATGGTATTTGCTCGTCAGTCTACTAAAAGGATGTTATGATTAGATGATTCACGATGAGATTTTAGGATTCTCTCGTGTACCTGCGTGTCTGAATGGCCGTCTCTTAATGGAAGTCGTGGTCTGCTTTGCTTTTGAACCATGTTTTTTTTTAGCATCTGAAGGAACTCGATATCAAACCATTCCCTCTTTATTAGTGTCACAGAACAGAGATGCTCTGATAACACTCATAATTGTCATATTGATTAATCTTCAGATTATTTTCTCATTCAGTTGATTAATCGGTTTGTCCATGAATTTCAGGAAATGGTGAAAGCTGGCTGCTATGATTTCCCAAAGCCCAGAGATGATGTATTCAGATTGCTTGTTTTTATTTGTCCAAAACTGAAAAACATCCAGCTTACAGTCCTGTGTGATGAAGAAAAGCAACAAATCATCACATCTGAGAAGCTTTAACCAGCAAATGGTTAATCAGTTATCAGGATAGTCGTTTGAGTAATCCATTAATCAAGTTATCTTTGCAGCTCTCGATGACGCGTTCACATTTCCTCACTTTGACTGATTTCTTTTCGTCTGCTGCCAGCAGAACTTGATCCTCCTCAGTGGGAATTTCTTCTTTTGACTCTTTGGAAACATTTTTGTGAATGAAACTCGCCACGGGAGCGGAGCAGGCCGCCTTATATGGCAACTTGGAGGCGCTGATTGTGTTAATGATACAAGCAGTCTTTTTGGCATTTTGGCAAGGACTCAAACGTTTTATTGATTATTCAATTTGTTGTTGATTCATTTTGTCTGTTGATCGATAATTTCACATCTTTTTCACGAGGCCTGTTTTGGCCAGAATGAGTTGTTGTCAGTTTAAGTCACTTGACGTGGCTGCTGGTTACCATCACTGCAGAGGTGATGCCAAACCGTCATCATAGATCTGATTAAACATGATATGTGTGTTATGAGTTTTTATTGAGTGAAATATTTGACAACTGTTTATGAAATGGAACATTTACCACATGCAGCAGGAGAAACTGCTGCAGTGGACACATTACACAGGGCTGGAGCAGCTGGCTGATCTATTTCGCTTATTGAAAATGTATTTTTTACTTCTCTTTTATTTACTTACGCTTTTAAAACCGATTTAAGGACAAATTATATGACCAAAACACCTCTGCTGTTTGCTTTAAGCTGCTTGTAGTGCCAGATGGGTGGGGTTTACAGTAGATAGCGTTATTTCTGTTGTCAGTGACAGTAAAGGACACTAAATCCAATTTTAACTGTCTTCAGATGTTGCCTAAATCTTAGCTGTTTGTCCTTTTGTAGTAAACACAAGCCATCTGTTGCCTTAGCCAGATGCCAAGGATTTGGATCTGGGTTTGACCCTGTCTGTTTCCTGTTCAGAGAGCGGCGTCACGCTGGACTCGGGGGTGAAAATGGAGGCCGTTGGCTCTGGACGTTTGGTGGAGCTGCTGAAGACGTCCACACAGACTGAAGGTTCAGGGTTTGAACTGGACGTACGTCGATCAAAGAGGTCGGTGTTTCTACACTCCGGTGTGAGAATCTGCCCCCAAGAGACCATCGAGGAAGTGATCGCCAGCCACCAGGCTTATTACCAGCTCAGAGGTACTTTATTCCAAAAACATCACATCGACTTACATTCACACAGCTACAGAGACATTCATGCCTCTTGCTGCCTTTACTGCTTTATATTTCTTGGTTGTTTCCAGCTTGTCATGGTGTTTTTCTGGTCATAAACTTGTTCTCCTTGGATTGACACCTCAGAATTTAAACAGGAATACGCAGCATTTATTATTATAGTCCAATTTTCCAAAGCAAACATTAGGTTTTGATTGATTGACGTCCTGCATTACACTGGGCAGGTTTCCATTCCTTTCACTCTGGTGGGATTGAATCCAGCTTGAGGCTATTGTTGCTAATACAGCTGCGAACAGGGACCTTCCTGTAAACTTCTTGTGCTGGAGCACCCAAGGACATCCTGACATCCTGTCGGCAGCAAAAAGCGCTGCGGTGATAAGTTGTGTTTGTAGAAATTCAAACCCTGAAGAGAGAAACAATCAAACCGTTGAGTCAATGAAAAGGAAAATGTCAAGTTTTGTTTTTTCTGGCATTACAAAGGTGTGACAGCCGACTCAAATGTCATACCTTGGTTGAATGAAAAAGCAGTGACAGTTTCAAAAAACCTTCATGGCTCACAGCTTTATTTACCAGGTGAAGATGAGACGTGCTGCTCACTGGAAGGTTGGAAATCCGTGTGGGCCTTAAAATTGCACAAACTGTAGAAAACAGATGAATTAACTAAATCAATTAATCCAGCCGGGGACAGTTGTTGATCTCTGTCTCTGTCTCTGGCCACAAAATCCTTCCCTAGTCCACATCTTTAATGAATTATCTGATTTATCACTGCAGCTTGAGGCAAACTTACAGGAAAGAGTTTTCTGTGCACTCGTATGCAACATGGATTTAAACAAAACATGAGGATCGTTCAAACTCAGCATCTGCTGGTCACCTCATTAAGATCGCTAAGAAGTAGAGATCAACTTAAAACGGTGTTTTACAAACTGTTGTCATTGACGAACGTGGCTCCATAGTGGCCGACGCTCCGTCAGACACGTGGGGATGTACGTGACTGTTGTGCATGGAGCCTTCCTCATGGAGTCAAGGTAATATCATTCCTGAGATCATTTCTATTTAAAGTGCCCCTCCACTCAGAAATATATATATTTATTTTGTTTTTTGTTCTTGTTCTTAAAGTTGAGTTTTTGACCTTCACTGTGCAGAATGATGTGTGATTCATGTACTGATAGTGGAAAGTTGCTCAACTTGTTCAACTTACACTGGTGTGATGGGGAAACTTCAAACCTACAGTGCACAAACACTGAGAATGGACTTTTGAGTAAAATAGGAGACATCTCCTGTGAAGTAGTTGAAATAATTTACATAATGAATAGATTCAGGATATTCTAATGAGGGAGAAGGAGTACACGTAATTTAAAGGATTTTTAACAAGATGATAGAACTGTTTTTGTTGTGGAGAAACAGTAGGGAAAGAAAGCGATTGGGAGGGGGGGGGTGATGTGAGACGAAGGTGCTGGACCAGGTCTGACCTCAGGACGTCTCAGGCACTTGATCTCCAGCTCCTCAGGGGCCCAGAGACCCCTCAGGAGTGACGAAGTGACTCCTTCACCTCCTCCACACAGGTTGTCAGTTACAAGTTTGTTCCTGTCAGTTCTTTGACAGAGAAAAATGACTGAAGCTTTACGGTTTCTACAGGCTGCAGTTTGTTTTTCACCTCTCACTCACCACACAAACAAATCCACAGGGCGAACCTTTTGTTTTCCAGTGAGATGGTTTCAGGTCCTGTGACACTGAACACTGTGAATACACAAAAGTTATGAGGTGCCGAGCTGCTTGACATTGCATTAGTGTTCCTTATTGGATGGATGTAAATGTCAGGGACTCTTGGGGGCTGCAGGATGATTATACAAACGTGGTTTGACAGTTAAATTATGTTCTGCAAATGAGCTTTTTATCTCCACTGATGTATGTATATGCAAATACCTGTTTTTATCTTTTTCTTCTTTTCGTCTGTTACCTTGTCTTCTTTATCTTTCTCTTTCTGTAGTCATTGTTTTTTTATCTTTTATTTATGTCTAATATGGACTGTAATGTCAAACATAAAGCAATACTGACTAATTTCTTTTTTTATGATTAAAAACAAGTTAAATATTTACTACAGGAGATTCATCTCAGCTGCTTCATTGCACTGTATTTCAGTCACATGCACATTCTGCAGGGATTCTTTGAAAACACTTCATTTACAATTTTCTGAAATTACAATGTGTCGTTAGAGATCCCACTCGTGCTTTTGAATTGAACCACCTGGATTTTGTTGTGTGCATGAAATACTTTGGGGACAAAAGTAAGAGAGAAATCTGTTGACAATTTAGAGAGATGTCCTGCCAACAAACAAACACTTTTGGCAGTTGGATCTCTCAGAAAAAAAAGTGCAGAAACATTGATCAGAGACAGAACTGGGAATCTGTCACAGGCTCGTTTATTGTGGTTTGCAGTGTGGAACTGATTGTTACTGTGCAGAGGAGCTCCTGGCAGCAGTGTGTTTCGTGTTGAAAGTCTAAGACCCTGCGGTGTGTGTGTTTGTTTGGTCAGTTTGTCAGGAGGCTGTGTGGGAGGCGTTCAGGATCTTCTTCGACAGGATCCCGGGGACGGCAGAGTACCAGAAATGGGTTCACACGTGTCAACATGAGTCGCTCTGTATCTCTGACCTCGCCAAAAACTTCAGCAGCTCGGAGGAGCACATGAGCATGATTCACAGGGTAAGAAAACCACACCAGACTTAGTCAGCGTTCTGCCTTCAACACTGTGTCGACAGACATGCACAACGTTGTATGATGATGATGACGATGGGAGGTAACCACGTGTCCCACAAATATATGACAAACATGTAATATAAGCCTTTTTCAAAGATGAAATGTTTTTATCGAACAAAACATTCATCTGTTTTCTGCATCTTTGCACTAAAGCATCAATCATGGTTTTACGGTTCTGTTCAGGCAACAGGTAAAGTTAAGGAAACATTGCAATCATAGTGAGCTCAGGGAGCAGAAAACTTTTTCAAGTTCAGGATTTTTTAATGTAATAATCCTGATAGCATTGCATGTCCCACAAAACAACACAGTGCAGTTGTTGCATATAAAAGTCATTAGAAGAGGACACCTGCTGAACCAGTGGAGGCTCAACGTCTCGCTCGAGATGGAAAATTAGCATACTGAATTATTATTAGATTTTGAAGGCAGCAATAATCGCATCGCTTGAGTTCAGCATTAAGGTGCAGAGAGGCCGAGCAGCTTGTTTTCCAGGAAAGAGAAATTAGCTTCCAGCCCGGTGAGGATGAAATAATAACACATCTGAACTCTGGTTGTGAGTTAGTGAAGTGAAAAGCTATAATGTGTCTCCCTTTATAGAGGTAACAGGTGAGTCACTGTTAACAAATAAAGTTGGGGTCCTGGTTGAGGACATTTGCATGAAGGATGGAGATTTTGTGGAACCAAACCTGAGACTTCTCGAAACACAGAAGACTCTCTGCAAATTCTAAACCATCAACATGCTAAACGGGGATTATTTCGGTTTGTTGACCAGCATTTGTGTCGTTAATTCCTCAGTAAACATGCAAACATGTCGCTCTGAGCACATTCATCCTGCCTGCAGAGCTGCCACATGGCCTCGAGTTACGCCAAGAGAAAAGAAGACATTTTCAGTCTCAGCTAAAGATTTGCACTCAGTGGCCAATTTGTTAGGTACCTGAACACCTGCTCTTTAATGCAAGTAGCTAATCAGCCAATCATGTGTCAGCAGCTCCTTAAAGTATGTGCACGAGGTGAAGAGTTCTGTTGTTTTGACCAAACATCAGAATGAAGAAATGTGATCCAAGTGACTGAGGGTGGATAGACTGTTGGAAGAAGTACTCAGATCTTTTACTGTAGAAAAAGTATTAATATTACAATGACCTGAGTGCTGTTGCTGCATCTCTTTATGTCCTCAGCCTAACCACCTCACAAATACCTCCAGCAGGAAAACGCACACAAAGGGGTGTCAGTAAAAGAAAAGTGTACTTAATATTCCTGCATATTCCCCTTGAATACCAAATTAGAAAAACTTCTTTATTGAATGTGAATACACTGAACTTTTTCAAAACTACCTGTTAGAAACCACAAGAGGTCTGAGCAGATTTGTGCAGTTTGGGTGACCGAACCCTTTAAAACAGAGAGGAAAGTTTTCTTTTCTCATTAACATTCTCGCTCATTTTTGAAATTACACTGTGGAGATTTAATGGGTTTTATGGCCTGAAGGGTTGTTCAACTCCCTGAAGGCTTCAGCTGGCTGCAGCAAAATGTATTTTTAAACCGCTACACACAACAGGTAATTTGCACATAATTGCATTCAGTCAAACTCGAGTCCTGAGTGCGACGAAAACAAATATCAGTGAACAAATCAATGAATCAGTTGTTCAATCAGTCATCAGTCTAAAAACAAATGACTGCCAGTGAGAGCAGCAGTCCCTGACATATGACATCATCACAAACAAGACAGTCATTGGCCAATTAGTGCTGAAGTGTTGAAATGTGTGGAAGGACAGTGTGTGTTCGTGTTTGTGTGACACGTAGAGTAACTTATTGTTTTGTTGTTTGTTTACAGAGGATGAACCGGAGGAAAGACGGGAGGCCTCCAACACGGTAGGTGTGACACATAATTATGTCTCTCTGACTACAAGTATCAGATAATATGAACATGAACCATTAGGGAGCGAGAGAGAGAGAGAGAGAGCGAGAGCGCCAGCGTGGGTCAATCAAACTTTATTCAAAGAGCATCTTTCATACAGCTCAAAGTGCTTTACAGTGACAGAGAATAGAAATAAAAGAACAATGTGCACAAAGTGGCAGTATTCAGTTCCTTTACTTAAGTAAAAGTACTAATACCACTCTGTGAAAATACTCCACTATAAGTAAAAGGCCTACATTCAAAATCTTACTGAAGTGAAGTGTTATCAGCAAAATGTACTTCTTCTCTTCTGTCTGCTCTTTGTGGATTAATATTACTTCTGCATTAATGCATTTGCTGCATTTAACTGCTGTCGATGTTTAAGGTCATCTGAACTTTAAATACTGTTGACTCGTTAAATCTACAGCAGTGCATCATGGCCGTCCTGTGAGAACCACGTATCTAGCCTGTTTTCAGCTTTGTGACGATGCATTTTCAGCTGATCCAAGAGACTTTTTAAAGAAGGATGAGAGTTTTCTCCAGCCATGAAAGAACACTTCATCCTTCAGTTTATCAGAAAATCTGGAGATACATGGTTTTCACTCAAGGGTACAAAAACTGTAATCTGAAACTAGTAGCTAGTAAGTAAAGCTGTCAGATAAATGTAGTAAAATAGTACCTCAAATTTGTCCGAGCAGCAGCTTGTACGCTTCAGCAGAAGAAGATCTTATTGATAAATCTGTGTTTTAGAGGGATAAGTCTGCATTTCTCCTGACGAGTAAATGTCGCTTTAATAAATTACATAAATGACTTCAATCAGACTTTTGTAAGTAATGATATAATTTAGAGTATATAAGTGTAATTTCCTCCTCTAGTCCATCTCAGTCATGTTTTCGTTTTTTAATCCATTTTCTCTACGGGTGTCATCATCAGTCTGTTTGCTTCTGTCCAAAGTGATTTCACAAATGGAAACGTGACTCCGCATATGTGAGGATGAAATCATGTGAATCTGAGGAGTTATGGGGACACGAACTGGTTCAGAGAAACAATCACACACTCAACTTTATCACACGGCTCGGCTCGACTCTGTGAGCACTTCAGTTAAAAGAATGAGAGAACTGAACAGTCTCCTCAGACTGGACCTGCTCACAGTTCCAGTCCTGTAAAACCAGCTGGTGGATTATCTCCATCCTCACTGTTTGACCTCATTCACTAAAGGACAGTTGAACTGTTAAACACGGACCGTCATCCGGGAGTTGCCCACACACACGTCCTGTGTCACTGATCTGTATGTCAGTGTTTCAGCTCATGCTGCCTTCTCCAGGATCACAAAGATGGTTCACTCGAGTGTGGCTCTTGATAGAAGAGGTACAAGGTTATACAAGATGTATTCATCTTAATTAAAAACACTTAGAACTCAATTAATAACGGCATATGAATGATGATTTTTTTTTTACTTGCAAAAGAAGCTGTTACAAATTTGATTAGAACTTCAGCTGCGGTTGGATATTTGCCATGTACTTTCAGAAATGTGTGGATGTGTTTGAATACTCTGCTGCTAACGTATACTGAGATAAACCTCCTTGTTTTCATTTGCTGCCACAGCGAAAATCAGCCGACAAGTGCTGAAGTGAGCTAACTACAGCTGTTTTTGGCCGTGTTACAGCAGCGCTCGCTCAGTCTGAAGACCAAGTGAAAGCCGTGTGACGCATTTTATCTGCATTCTGTTTAGAAAAGAGACTCGATCGAGGCTGAACAGCAACAGTGAGCACTTGAAATACAGCTGTAGTCCAAAAGACATTCTGCTTTTGAGCATAATGTGGTTAAACTGAAACACTCCATGTTGTGCTCGTGACATGTTCTCCTGTTGTTGGACCCAAGTCTGTGTATTCAACAAATCCTCCAAATGAAATGGCATTTAACTGCTGATCCCCTCCCTCTGTGGGCTGTGTGGCTCTGTAATAATGTCACACTGTTACCGCTGCTAATGGGCTGTCTTCAGTTCAACGTACCGGCAATACCAGATCCCCATTTTTATCACGGTCAGTTAATCAAGTTAAACAATTTAGAAAAACCGTGAAGATGTGTCACAAAAATCACAAGAACAGATGCATGTAAGTGAATGTACTTTTTAAAATTTGATCCTAATGTGCTCTTTGTTTTCTTCTTCTGCAGACGAGTGACGAGTCCTGCACCGACGGAGATAACAGGTAGACCGTTTACGATGATCTGATTCTGATACTGTTATTTAGATCAATACTGTTATGATGTCTTGGTAATGTTATCATGAACCTCTCATGATCTCTCCCCAATCTCTGCTGTGAAATGTGTATTGATTTTTGTGTTTACTGTATGTCCAGTGCTGTGTGTTTGAGAATATATCTGCAGGCAGCTTCACTTCCTGCTTCATTTGCTCTGTGACTAAAGTTACTCTGATGTCACGTCAGGTGCAGAACTTCAGACCGTCGGCCTGTCAGCGGCCCCGCCAACGACGGCCGCCACCACCACCGTCCTCCTCAGCCCTGCGAGTGCCTCTCCAAGCCCGGGCATCGGTCAGACCCAGCCAGCAGAGGAGGTTGAGGAGGTACTGACAAGCACTTACATTTACATTTTAGGTATTCAGCCGACGCTCTTATCTGCAACAAGTCAAAGGAGGCAGCAGCTGGACGAGGAGGCTTTTGACAGGACACAGTAGCTCCTGTGAGGGCTGGAAATGTCACACTCAAGTGCAAACACTCGTTCTCTGGAAATTACACACCAGTAGGAGTTAAATTATATACGTTCATTTTTTGAGTTGAAGTCAGCAATTTATGCATTATCTGTCTTCTTTCAGCCTCAATTAAATAAGATTTTATCCAACTAAGCACAAATCATTTCTACTTTTATGACTGCTGAACATTTTCCCAGCTGCAGTTTTCTCCAGTCCAGCGCTGAGCCGCTCCCACGGAGCACCTAAGTGGATTATGTGCCTTGCTCAAAGACACTTTGATAGTATGTGTTGAGCAGACAGAGATTTTCATCCACTTACCTTTTGTGGATTTTCTCAGCTTATCGTCGTCCCTAAGAAGTGATTTTCTGGTCCGAAACCTGCTGTCCATAGGCTTGGAGCCTCAGGATTTAGACTGATTACTCACCATAATGATGGTTTTGCATGTTTTAGGCCTGTAATTACAAATGACATGAAGTTTCTTTATGTTAATGTCAACTACCTTTTTAAATATTTAGATTTAGGCTGTAGCTTCTCGGCAGCCAGTGGTTTCAGTTCTTCAAGCACGCTTTCAAAATCATCCTGAGGATCGGCACTCAATATAGATCAGCCTTCACGGTATTATTGTTATTATTTTACTGGAATTTATAAGGAGCAGTGGTCTTCATCACACGGCAGAGGGTTCGATGAGTGGTGCCACTGTTTTAACAGTCGTCAGGCACGTACACTTTGCAGTAAAGCTGCACTGATAAGTTGATTAATCGATGAGTTAATGAGCAGAAAATAAATCCCTGACTATTTGTACACTCAGTCGTTTCGGTAAGTTTTCTCAGCTTGTCAAAAAATGAATTTCTTTGTCATGAATGAGAGCTGACGTGAAGATACTGTGCATTTTATGATCCCAGATAGAGAAGTTCAAGCCCTGCTGGAGCCCTGCTTCCCAGTCCTGAACCAGTACGGAGATTTACAAGTTAGGAAAAGTGGACTCAGACGGGCTGAAGTTTGTTTGATAATCAAACCGGGACACATTTTGCCCAGCTGAGGTTTTATCACAGGGGCTTTCCTTTCCTTTCCTTTTCACCTCCACTAACCAAACCCTGCATGCGATACCTGATTTTAAATGCTTTGTGCAAAAATCTGAAAATCCTGAAATGATAAGAAATAGTTTTAAAGGATTCCAAGTTTCTTGAGTCACGCCTGAAAGTTCAGTAGATGTCACTGAAAACTTCTCACAATTGTCCTAATAAACCACCTGAACCTGCTCCTTGGCATTTTATAGTGTATTGAAATGAATGGAAAGAAGCGGCTGCCTCAAAGTGAAAAGATGAAAACCAACATTGTGTTTCTCCTTTAGAGACCCAAAAACCATGAAAAAGGGAAGAAAGACGCTGCTAAGTGATGAATGTAACTGGACTCCTGTACAAGAGACTGTGGTCTCTGCAGTTTGTCCTGTGGTTGACTAACAGGAAGGACAGGACAGTTTACCTGCTGCAGGTAACAAGGACTTAGTAAGCGGCCTCCCAGCTGGTGCTGTTCCTGCTCTAGAGTTCAGTCCAGGCTCCTCGTGTGTTTGTTTGTTCCAGCAGCAGATGGTTGCAGCAGTGCATCGTGTCTTTCCAGAGATAATTACCGCTTTCGCCTGTCGGTGATGTATGATCTGGTTTGTACTTGCAGAGTTCATTATAGTTCGAAAGGAAAATGTATAAAGCCTTAACTGAACTTTTACATTGAATTCCTCTAAAGATGTTCCAGATACAGACTGGAAATTACCAGAATAATTTGAGTTTTAGCTCTCTGTCATTTTATAAGAGCAGGTTATTACTCTTTTCATCCCATGAGTCTCTTTCTTCAGCCAAACTGGATGTGCAGCTGCATGTATTTCTATCAGTGGTTATTTTGTATTGTGTGATGCACCCAGTGTCCTGGTGTCAGAGGTGGAAAGAATACATCCTTAACTTCTATGCTTCTGTGCAGTTCTACTGCCTAAGAAACAGCAGAAGTGATTAACAGTGGCAGTAAATATACAGTGGCTAAATCTGGTTTGCTCTGCTCTGAAGTGTATTTTCATATAAAACTCTACATACCTGAAATATGATGCTGTTGCCTTCAGCAGACCACAAGAAACCACACTGTTACCCTTTTCTCTCCGGTGTTACTCGACACTGACGCGTATTTGTTTTTCCTGAAGGACTCGGAGCTTCCTAATGTGGTCCCTGAGAGTCCGGTGGAGCAGATCGTGGAGTTCAGTATCGACCTGGTGGATCCAGGTTACAGAGAGCTGCTGGACGATCCAGACTCCCCTCAGTACATCGATCTGGCTCACCACCTGCAGGACCAGGTGGGACTTTTCTATTTCTACTTTTACTCTGTGGTCTTGTTTATAGTGCCTTTATTTTCAGTCAGGTTTTATCTACAAACTCATATTTTAATGCCACTGTATTTGATCATACCACCTTTCTAATTACATTTTTGAGAAACTTTTTTCTGTAGAAGAATTAGACAGTCATGATGAATATTGGACCGTTTGCCTTCTCTTTTGAATGTTCTGCTCATGCTGGCTCAAAGAAAACTGCTAAGTAACTGCTAGCTGACTCCACTAATACTTACCTATCCAAACAAACATTGGTGGAATGTAAGTAACTACATAAACTCAAGTACTACACTTAAGTACAAGTTTGAGGTACTTGAGTATTTCCATTTTATGCAACTTGTACTCCACTACGTCTCCACTCCACTATGCAAATATTTTAGTTTTTACTCTGCAACATTTGTCTGACAGCTTTAGTTATCTGTTACCTGTTCGGTGAAAACCATGTATCTCCAAATGCTAAATAAACTCTTTAAAAAGCCTCTTGGATCAGCCGAAAATGTGTCGTCACTAAGACTAAATAAATCACAAATACAGCTTCATATCTCAAAGTCTGCCGGACCATCAGCTCAGGCAGGAGTCCACGCAGATGCAGGTACAGGTTCAGAGTTCAGGTCTCAGTCCTCACAAAGACGGCCTGGATCAGGCTGATATGAAACACAACTGCCAGCTTATTAATTCTTGCAAGGCAGTAACCTGTGGAGGTCATGACCGGAGTATTATCAGTATTTTCCTTCCTCTTTTTTGCAGTATTGGAGGTATTGTCAGCTGTCTGAACCACTGTATCGATCACCACCCACCACAGTCTGCATGAGTCTCTCCTGTGTGTCCTGATAGTAAAGAAGCTTACACCACAGGGCCAAAAGGTCAGGGCCAGAGAAAGGGAGAAGATTACCCACAGTCCTCTCTCTCTGCGAGTGTCTTCCTTTTGTGGAGATCTTCAAAGAGAGTCATGTTGAGAAATGAACTCCTTCAGTGTTATTTCCTCTTTAAAAGACTCTTAAAAAGGCATCGGGATCATTTAGAGGTGCACGCGATTCGCAGCAGGGTGTTACCTGATGGAGCACTTAAAGACGATTATGTCATAAGAGTGTCCAGGTGCTTAACTCACCCAAAGATAGATATCATTGAGGGTTTCCCATTCATGCAGTCCTTTTTCTGTACTGACACGCTGGCGTCTTGCCAAGTTATTAACAAGCTCAGAGTTAATTACTTTAGCCTCTGCGAGGGGACGGTGATGATGAGAGGCATCTTGACTGATGTATTGGCCATTAAAAAGCAATTTTTCTTTTGCAGATGCAGCACGTTTTTGACAAACTTCCAGGATTTAAAGCCATCCATGTGCTGGGAATCAGGTAAGCAGGAAACACACAGCTGAATATTAAAGGGTCTGAACGAGCAGATGAGAGCGGGGACGCATGGTTAAAGCGTAATCAAATCTTCGCAGTGGCCACAGCGGCGGCGAGACATTCCACTGAGCCTCGATAATTTCATTAAATTTTAAATGAGCAGCTCGTTGGGCATGGACAGCCATTTGAATAGATAAGAGGCTGGTTGTCATTGGGATTGTGTCAGATGCTGCTGCAGGCGAGTGTTTCGTTCCACGACTAACCAGACAGAATAGAAAAGCAGATTTTTTTTCTTTTTGGCAGTTGTTTTTTTCTCACAACAATATAACCACCAACAGTGAAGAAAATCTTTAGGAACAAGATGTTGAGACATAAAACTAGATGTCTTCTTAGAACAGAAAGAAAGAAAGAAATGAGCAATTTGACAGTTTCTCTTGAACTTATACCAGTTTCTTTATTTAATCTCTTCAGGAATACAAACAGTATGAATGACTGCATTTATGTCTATAATCAGAAATGGTGCACCAACACAATAAAAGAACCTCTGATGATAAAGGAATCTATTGAAAACAAAAGAGAAAACAAAATAACTAAATTTTCAGATTAAATTTGGGAGAAGCTGCCAGAAAATGCTATAAAAACAAATAAAAGTGTAAGATTTAAACCAATATATGTACCACTGATTAAAAATAGTTCTGCAGAGATTTTAAACACTTAAAAAAAAAAATACCTGCATGTTTCCTCATGGATTCAAACAACAACAGTTTCAAGTTTTCAGGTAGAATTGAAGCAAAAATATGACCAATAATGAAGGAAAACGTTGATAAATGTAGCTCTTCAGGTGAGTATCATGCACTGTACATACTGTATTCATGGCTATATTTGCAGTCAGTATTCATGTTCAGCCAACAGTAACCTCAGATGATTAGAAAGGTGTTGAGAAATTAGGGATTTAACACATTTCCCTCTAAATCTGAACAATGTAAAAGTTTGCTGTCTTTTCCCATTAAACAGTCCACACACCAGTAGTTTCAGGTTAAACTGAAAAGATAAAAAAAAAAAAAACAAACCTTGTCAAACCTTTCACCAAATCTGTGACGGATGTGTGATCATTTGCAGGGGAAACGCTGCAGCGATGGTGTATTTGCTGGTGTCAGTCACTGCAGACTCAGACAGATCAACATGTTCCTCATGAATATAGTTTCTAAACGATAAATATAGAAGCATTTAGACTGATGGATACATGAAGAGTTCACGCAGTTCAACGTCTAAATGTTTGACAAGTTGGATTCAGAGTTTAACTTCTGTGTTTTAGGAGACATGAATCTGATGTTGATCTTCATTTTTCAGTGGTGAAAACTTAAAGAAATGAAATATAGTAAGAAAAGGAAACCAAAGATGGGACCGTAACTCGAGTATGTCTTAGTTGTTTGTGAAGTGAGGACACGAACACACGGACAGTACACCAGTTACGTGCTGTGGTTTGGATTTGGATGTGGAATGATACGTTTTGGTTAGTTTAAAGATGAAATTGTTGGATTTCATCTTGTTTTGTGTCAGACTTGGTGTTTAACATCTCGTTGGATAGAAATGTTCTATCTTTTATCCCTCAGATTAAATGTGACTTCAGTCAAACATGAGATTCACACAGCAGATTGATGATGATGAAGCAGATTAGCAGAGGCTTTAATTGTTACTCTAACTGATTTATAACTAAGTTTGTTTTCGTATAACTTTAACTTTGATTTTGTCAAAGATTCTTCATTCTATAGAGAAATACTTTAGATTAGAAAACTAGTTTTCAGATGCTTAGTCAAGCAAAGTGTTGATGGGTTTGTGACACATTTTGTGGCTCTTCCTCATCCTCGTTGTGTTACTCTTCCTGTTGCAGTTTTCATTTCCAGCTCTTATAACTTCTTTTTTTTTTTGTCCCCAATGCAAGCGAGACCCAGGACACTGACGGGTAAATGACACAGAGAGATGAGACATTTCCTGTGGTATCCACCCCCCTTGTGTGTTTGTGCAGCTTCCTGCCAATATGCAGCTCGGCGTTTATTTGGATTCGAGTCAGATGCAGAAAAGGGGATTATTTTACCTCAAACTGTCCAGACAGTTCAATACCAAGTGAAAATTGCACAGTGATTGGCAAGAACCAAATAACTGCTGAGACAAGAAGCTATTTGCCCTGTGAATGTCTTTCTTGTTAAAGGTTAACAAGAGGCCTGTGGTGCTGTTTTTCCCCAAAGTTCGTTAGAGCTCTTGGCCTTTTCTCTCACTATCAGAGAAGGCAGGTGAGCAGTGAAACAGGAAGACTTGTGGATACAGTAATTGTCAAGCTGCTCCCCCTGTTAATTTGCCTTCCCCTGTGGTGTCTGGCGCTGTCACGGCCAATAACACGGAGGCGAGGCCTCAGCGGGAGCTCGTCCTCTAATCTTATGAAGGATTCACAACTCCTCCTGCCTTTGTCTGCCAGACTCCAGCACTCACAAAACAAAGGAAACTACCCCAGAGCCACATTTCGTGTAAACTTCTGGGATTATTTACAGAATTCATTTAAGTTAAAAATCACTGATGATTTTAAGCTTCGCTAATCAAAAGTTTTATATTGACAGCAGATCAAATGACTACGTCTAATGTAAAAGGGGAAGCTTGTAGTTCAGCTGACTCTGTAGTTGCTCTTAGCCTTTTAGTATCTTTCAGCTCATTGTTTTGGTTTTAAGGCCAGAAATGGTTTTACGGTTCAACCTTGTTTCCAACAGCAGCAGGTAGCTGCTTTCAGCCATCGAGCTCAGCACAGCGTGAATGATAATGCTACTCTTTGTCTGCTGGATGTGTAAACTGTCGTATGATAATATGTCAATGTTGTGTTTACAGCTTGTTCTGTTACAGAAGCTCCTCTTGCTGCCAGGCATTTGGTATCCTGTGTTTTAGTGTGCATGTGTGGAAAATGTCTGCATACACACACCCCAGCTGCAGTATGTGTAGATGCGCGTCCATGGATGCATTTTGCGTCTGTGCTGCAGAACGATCAAGCCTCAAGTCCACTTTTCACTCTTCTTTCAGCTGTTGTTTGGTCTCCGGTGACTCCTGCGAAAAATATCTCTTTTTGCTAAATGTTCCACTTTGTGCACCAGCTGGAATCTGGCTGTGTCTGTCTGTTTGGTGCTGAACAGGTAGTGTATTGTGGGTTTATAGAGCTTGTCTGCAGGCATTAGTTGCCTGCTGATGAAAACACTGACACTAAACCAGACAGTAAATCTGCCATAAAAATCAAAACCATGAGCCAAAAAGGGGCTAAAAAGAGTGACTTGCTGTGGGATTGTGACTGTGAGCAACCACTTACAGACTAAAAGCAATTACTGGAGTCGTTGTTAATGTAAAAACTGTTGATTGGTCGAGCTTTAAGTTGTTGACATCGTCTAGGACACCAGACAAAGAGGATGGGGAGAGGAGTGCTGCTTTGTGCACCAGATAAATGAAAAGACCTCTGTGAAACCAAGGTGTACACATAAAAAGACAAAAGGGAATGAATAAAGCTGATTTGCTTGTATTCATGAAGGTTGATCTCCTCAGAAGAATAGTTCAAGGCACATGTCTTTGTTTGAAAAGTTAAAAGGCCTTTAATATGCGAGCTGCACCCACGTACCCCACCGCCTAGCTTCATCAAAAACAAAGAAAAGCTCAACTAAGATGCTTTGGAACTGATGCTGGGTGATGACATGATTGGTAACAGGTGTAGGATATTCAACAGCAGGAAGTGGCTGTGTGCGCATTCTGCCTGTCACCCTTTAAAATGACCTATATTAGGCGCCGGCGGTAAAACTGAGGACAGCAGCCACCTACAGAGAGGAGACGAGGCATCTGTTTACAGACATATGGACACAATCAGGTCCACTCCAGACAAAGAGCTGTCTGAGTTTGTGATGTGATGCAGTTGATGTTTTAGACACAGAACTACTTCTGCAACCTAATGAAGATGTGCTTTTGTTTGGCAGACCTCAGTTTTCTCACAAAAGCTAAGAAACCCACATGATCGCCATTCTAATCAGTCACGTCTCAGCAAATCAGCTTATTCTCTCTTGATAACAGCAGCTGTGCAGAATATTGATGAAGCTTTGAAGCAGTCTGTCTTTCTTTCAGATATTCATACCTGGTATTCTGAATGCGCCTCTCCTTACTGCAGCGCCACGCGACTTTTGATTACCTTTATGTGTCACCTGCTGTGTGTTAAACTGAAGTCTTCTCTCTGCAGCTCGTGCTGACCGTCAGTATCCCTTTAATTCAGTCATTATTAACCTTCTCAGGACTTGTGACACTGACAAATTAGACTTTCTGTGTTGAACATCACGTAATTCAAGGGACAATAGGTGAGATTATTACTGGCCAAAAGCACAAAATCATCAGAAGAGAAGACCTGTATTCACAGAGGGTTGGTATAGATTAGTCAATCAATGAATTTAATTCACCAACTCTGAATCAGAACGATCTCCTCTTTTCAGGCCCGGAGGAATCTCGGTGCACTACTCTCTTGTCTTTGAGATAAATTCACCTAAAATCAACTCGGAGAATTCAGAGACGGCGACCGGCACCCCAGAGGTTTCAGCCAACTTCGGACTCAGGGAAATGGTGACCAAGGCTTTGCGTGACGAAGCCTCGCTACCAATCGATCTGGACTCACTGAACTTTGAACCAGGTACAGTTGTAACACCTCTTAACAAATGCTATTGTCACTCTTTTGTTTTTTAATTATAAAGTTTGACAAAATGTAAATTACTGTCAATGAAATGGGTTTGCAGCATATTAGAATGATCTGAAATGCCTTGATTTCATAAACCCTAAACAGTCCACTACAGCTAGCTGGTGGGAAATTTTATTGGTTGGAAATGTGATTTGTTTTCATCCAAGGCATGTATCTGAAGTTTTAAAATCAGTGTACCCCTTTCTTTTTGACAGAAACAATCCTTCTACCAGCATTGACATCAGACTCTTCAGTAGAAGTAGTGAACGAGGTAAGAGGTTTTGTAAATGCCACAGGAATAAGGACTCAGGAAAGGACATTTTGATATAGAATACTTGTTTTCTTTCATTATACAGTAGCTGTTATCATAGAGAATACAATAATTAGGAAAAGAGCACAGGTAGGTCGCCTCCTTTTACTAGCATGATATTTTGTGATTGTTGATTTTGAAGTCTTGGGGAGAGAGACCTTATGTACCATTGTACTCTAAATATTTTCTGGCTTACAAATCAGCAAACTACTTACACATCCAGCAGACACTGAGCAACATTATTATCTGATTGGAGTCGAGTTTCTGTCCACCTGATGAATGTAAGTCCAATATTCACTCTCCTTTACCCCTTTGGGTTGCGACCAACTCCTGAGAAAAATATCTGTCTTCTTGGCTGCTAAGTGCTCCACTTTCTTTGCCAGCTAGTCTCTAACTGTGTGTGTTTGCATTTGGTGCTGGACAGGTGGTGTTCAGTGAGTCTATCAGAGCTTGTTTTTTTTGGGGGGGGGTTGAGAAAACTTCTGCTGAAGTTCAAGTTTTTCAATATGCAGCTGAAGAAGTCAAGTCAGTTTTATGTGTATGGGCCAAAATAGCAAATCACAAATTTGCCTCAAAGGGTTTTAAAATACAGCATATGACACCCTCCTTCCTTAGACTTTAATTAAAACAACACTTGGGGGGAGAGGCAAACAACTGTGCTCAAATAATACTAATAGAATAAAAAAAAAAATCACTTAATGCACAGAGGCTACGATTTTACAATTCCCATAATTTCCTTAATGGAAGGAACAATGCAGATGCTGATTGTAATCAAAATTGGCGTGAAAGAACTAAAATATTAAAGACTGGAAAAACTAACATGTCTGTTTAAATAGATATCTATTTAAACCCAAGTAAATATGTTAAATAAGTTTCTTATTTAACACTTCATGAATAATCAGCTGAGCTGTTGTGCACTGACTAAAAGACTGCTGATTAAGTGAGGAATTAATTGAACGTAATTAATAGGAAATGTACCAATTATAGTCTATCTCCATTTTTCCAATATATTGTGCCAAATTACATAATTATTTTTAGAAATCTCACTAAAAATATGTAATTACAAGTAGTTCCTTTTAGGAAATATTAAGGAAACTGTAAAATAAAGTGTTAATGTATATATATTTAAAGGTTTTCGAATAGTTTTTGTGACATCAAATGCAGTGTCATTGACAAATGACACCTTTTTCATTGCATTAATCATGTCATATATCCCCACAGTCCAGTGAGCCGGACTCACACAACGAGTTTGAAGTTTTCACTGATGAGCCAGACGTTGATAAACCACGGCTGGTGGTTCCCCTCAACCCCATGGAGAAGGAAAATGCCCTTGTGACCCTACTAGATCCCACAGCTGTCCCAGATGATGAGATGATGGCAGTGACTGGTGGGATGGAAGAGAACAGCGATCATTCCCCGGCCTCAGAGGATATTAATGATGAGTCTGAGGCAATTCATGTGAGTGAGTCTGAGCCATCAAATGAAGAAGTGGAGGAAGAAGAATTGCTGATCATTACACATGAGATTGAAACCATTCATCATGACGAAACTGGTGAACTTGTGAGAGACTACATCCCAACCCCTCCTGTGGTTCCCAAGCTGCAGACCGATGCACCATATATCAGTCTGTCTCCAAATCTGATATCAGAGGCAGACCTGACTCCTGTTGATGATGAGAGTGAGAATCCTAGTTTGGATGTTGATACCCCCACCACACAGATTTTATTAACTACAGCTCCTGTTGGAGAGGAGCTGTCTGATTTGGGACTCCCAATCACAACACTTCCAGGTGTCACAGGCCAGCCGCCAACTGAACCAATAGTGAACCTTCAAGCAGACGAAGACATTAACGCTCTTCCAGTTGAGGAAGAGGCTGAATTGGGAGTCCCTGGCCCCTATGACCCTGGTGAGTTTTCAGAAACAGAGGTGCATGAAGTTTCGGAGTTGGAAAGTGAAGCTGAATGGCTAAAACCAGGGGGAGAGATGGGACTTGATGAAGAACTTGAGGTTTTGCAGCCGACACCTGAACAAGTTGAAGTTTCTGTCCCAGAGGAAGGGAATTTAGAAGTGTTAGAGCCTGAGATGGAAGTACCTGAAATTGCAGAACCAGGAGAAGTAGCTGAAGAGGAAGAAGTAGCTGAAGTTTTAGAGCCAGGAGAAGTAGCTGAAGAAGAAGAAGTAGCTGAAGAAGAAGAAGAAGAAGTAGCTGAAGAGGAAGAAGTAGCTGAAGTTTCAGAGCCAGACGAAGTAGCTGAAGAGGAAGAAGTAGCTGAGGTTTCAGAGCTAGAGGAAGTAGCTGAAGAAGAAAAAGTAGCTGAAGTTTCAGAGCCAGAAGAAGTAGCTGAAGAGGAAGAAGTAGCTGAAGTTTCAGAGCTAGACGAAGTAGCTGAAGAGGAAGAAGTAGCTGAAGTTTCAGAGCCAGAGGAAGTAGCTGAAGAAGAAAAAGTAGCTGAAGTTTCAGAGCCAGAGGAAGTAGCTGAAGAAGAAAAAGTAGCTGAAGTTTCAGAGCCAGAGGAAGTAGCTGAAGTTTCAGAGCCAGAGGAAGTAGCTGAAGTTTCAGAGCCAGAGGAAGTAGCTGATGAGGAAGATGTAGTTGAAGTTCCAGATCCAGAACCAGCTGAAGAGGAAGAAATAGCTGATGTTTTGGAGTCAGAGGATGAAAATAAAGAACAGGTGGCAGCTTCAGAGCCAAAAGAAACAGAGAAGCAGCTTGATGAAGTTTCAGAACCAGTTGAGGTTTCAGTGCCAAAAGAACCTGAACCAGAGGCAGAACCAGGTGAGAGCACAGTGTTGCAGCCAGAAAGGGAAATTGTTGAGGTTACAGAAGAAGAACCAGAAGGTGTATTTGAGGTGTCACATCCAAGTCCAGAACCTGAGAAAGATGATGAGGTTTCAGATCCAGCTCCAGACGCAGAGGAAGAGTCAGAATTCGGTGGTGATGTAGATGAGGTTTCAGAACAAGTGGAAGAGGTGGTTGATCCTGCGGGGTCAGAGGAAATAGGATCTGAAGTTTCTGAGGGGACAGTACCTGAAGTTGTGGAGGAAGCATTTGATGCTGTGAAACCTGAAGAAGAAGAGGTCGCTGAGGTTCCAGAGATGGTAGAATCAAAGGAGAAAGTGACTGAGATTTCAGAAGTAAAGGAAGAAGTTGTCGAAGCTGTGGTGCCAGGTGAAGGTGTGGTTGATGTATTGGAATCAGCATCTGAACCAGAAACGGCATCAGAACAGGAAAAGCATGCAATTGAAGTGATAAAAACAGGAGAAGAGATAGTTGAGGCAGCAGAGCCAGGGGAGGAGCCAGAAAAGATTTCAGAACGAAGTGATGAAGTGGTAGATGGTGTAGAGACAGCTACAGAACCAGATCTAGGCAAAGAGCCAGAAGAAGTACCAAATGTACTACAACCAAAGGACGCAGTCGAGGATGTAAAACCAGAGGAAGAATTGGTTGTGGTTCCAGTACCGGAGAAGGATCCTATGGACATTTTGGAACTGCAGCTTCCACCAGAAGCTGAAGAAGAGGCAGCTGATGTTTTAGAAGAAGAAGACGGGGTAGTTGAGAATCTAGAGGAAGCATCAGAACCAGGGAAAGGCGTAGATCATATTGTGCCACCAACAGAAGACTTACCCGGGGTTTCAGAGCCCAAATCAGAAGAAGCAGTGGTAGTTGATGTCCCAGAACCAGAAGGGGAAGGAGGTGATGTTCCAGAACCAAATCCAGAGAAAGAACTAGTTGAGATTGTAGATCCAGAACCTGTGGAAGATGTTCCTGAGCCACCAGCCGAATCAATTAAAAATCTTTATCCTTTGGACGGCAGGCAACGTATTCACTTTGAAGAGGGCACTGTTCAGGTTATTGAAGACAACGAGTTCCTTCAACCAATCAAACCTGACTTTGAGCAGCCACGTGAGGAAGATAACTTACCCATCATACCAGTAGACATCCACCCTTCTGAAGGAGATGTAGGTGAACATGACCATGAATATCCCATCATTGATGACTTTTACATCGAGGAGGATGTTGACAGCATAGACACACAGGTGGAGAGTGACAGTGGTGCTGTCACGACAGAAACAACGAAAAGTGATCTACAGTTTGAACCAACCTCTGATATTTCAGGTGAGGAACAGGCATTGGTTGTGGTGCAGAGCATGAAATATTTGTGATTTAAGGCAGTGAATTATGTTAATAGAGCAGAGTTTCTGGATCCTTTCCTATAATAAGAAGTAATATCTAGGATGTTATTTCTATGCAGAAGTGGGCATTCAAACTGAAAATTCAGCATGAAGCAGTTTGAATGTATTATGTATAATTCACTCAGCAGGCACATTTTTGTAATTTGTGGAAATCCTTTGTGAGTGCTCATGACTTAATTCAGCCTTTTTGCCTGACATTTCAAAGAGGTGACAGCTCCAGACAAGCAAGATACATCAGAGGGCATTGAAGTCATAGAAGACTTGCTGGAGGAGACGCAAGAAAGTGATTTATCCCTAGAAAGAGACATCAGTCTAACGGTAGCACCGGTTTCAGACCCCTTCCCTACACCTCCGGCAACTTCTGTCGATGGGTCTGAAGTGTCTGCACCCAGCGCGACTATAGACTCTGGACTCTTTGAGGTAGCAGAGGAATCTGTAATCCCCTCTGCTCCTGAGTCTTCAGAGGATGACACCACAGAGCCAAAGCCAGAGGCAGAGTCAGAGCAAAGTGAGCCAGCCATCGTCATTATCGATGAAGACTTGGAAGAAGGAGTGCAGAAAGGAGGTGAAAGCCAAACCATCCCACCGGCAGCGACCGAAGACGTCATTGACCAAGCTGTGCAGGACCTGGCGGTGGAGCTGGATCAGACGGACTTGGCAGCCACAGAGGCAAACGAGCTGCCGGATGAGGGGAGTGGCTCTTCACCTGCAAGTGAGGAACGCACCACTGTCAGCGTCACAGCCCCGCCTCCAGTGAGATACCTGACCACGCCCTTCATGACCACGGCCAGCCAGGGCAGGGAGCTGGTGGTGTTCTTCAGCCTGCGTGTCACCAACATGAACTTCTCTGAGGACCTCTTCAACAAGACGTCTCCAGAGTACAGATCCCTGGAAAACACCTTCTTAGATGTGGTGAGTAAGAAAACAGAAAGGTTTAATACAAATCAATGATTTTTGAGAAGTGGGATAACAATTAAGGAAATATATGTTTTCTTTTTTGGTGAAAAAAATTCGATAACTTTAAAAGTAATCACTACCCCAAACTAGAGTCAAGTAGGACGATTTTATATGATTGCATATTCACACTATCCAGAAAAACCTTTCCTTAACCAAGTTTTTATAATTTAATTGGAAAAAAGAGTCAAATGTTTAAAGACAATTTTGACATTGGGCAGCTGACACATTTGAACTTCTAAACAGTGTGTGTTTTGATTTTTATCAGGATCATACATTCATACAGAAACATGTTTTCAACAGGAAATCCTTATTAAAAGCAAACAATTCAGTTTTTTTAACCTCAGTACAAAGTCTTGAGACACGTAAAACAAAGACAAGGTGTGTTATCCTCCCCAGTGAATTTCATAATGACTTGATGGGTAAACAGAAAGAAACAGAAGGACAATTAATGAAACATGAGCAGCTGCTCTGTTCATTTGTAGCTTTGCTATCTCTCTGAAAGAGCTTTCCAGAAACCCACGGAGTCAGTCCTGCAGCTCGTTGTGTTGTGAATGGATATGTTTTTATTTATTTATATTGTTTTCCATGAAGAGGAAGTGAGACAATAATTTCAAGCTCAAGTAGGCACAATACAGCCTTCATTTTCCTACAAACAATGACCCGGCTCAATTAATGAGGCAGGGACAATGCAAACGAGACAACACTGCTGTGATGCATTCGCTCTTCTTGAGAGAAATACTGACATACTGTAGATGGTTGCAGCATTAAAACGGCCACTTAAAGTCTGCTTAACCTTTCGGGAATTATGTGAAGACATTTAAATGTGTTGTTTGAGTCTGAAGATAGTAAATGCTGTATTTCATTACACTTTCTTTTTCAGATTATTAGGAACTATGAACATCCAAATTTTAGATCAAATACTGTCTCAAGATAGGAGCTCAACTTTTATCTGTACCCTTTTTATTAGCCCAAATGCTCAGTGGGATGCTCACACACTCTCCTTTTTAGTCATGTACTTCTTAATTTAATGCCGGTTACTCTCGTTGGAATGTAGCTCTGCTTGGCACTCTTCCCTGAACAAACATGGAAATCCCTTTAATTAGCAGGCAGGCAGCAGGTTGATTTAGATGCCCTTTTGGCTGCCTGCACTCACCTGGTTTGAATCATTTGGATCAGAGCAGCAGCAGTGTGGTTTCTTTGTGCGATGAGAAACTGAAAATCAGCTGCAATTAATTATATTAATTAATGATTAATCCAATGATTTTTTTTAGTCTGTAAGATGTCCAGAAAATGTGAAATCACATTTTCCTGAAGCCTGAGTTGAAGTCGACCAACAGTCAAAAGTCAAGAGATATTCAGAAAAAATCTCTGCAAATCAGTGAAATACCCATCAGCCTCAGCTGTGCCTTGTGTTTACTGCTAATTAGCAAATGTTAGCATGCTAACACACTAAACTCTGATAGTGAATACGGCAAACATTATACCCGCTAAACGTCAGCATGTGAGCCCTGCCAACATATCAGCTTGCTAACGTTAGCATTTAGTTCATAGCCTCACAGAGCTGCTAGCATGGTGACAGACATTTCTGTTCATGGCTAGCAGATAATTTTTCTAGCTTAATAAAATCAAAGTGTAGTGCACTTTGCGACATTTTTTGCATCTCCTATATTTGAAATATCTATTTTAGTAGTGTATTTAAATATACTGTTAGAACATATTTAAATGTATTGTATCATATCCCTTTCAGCTGTAGTTCATCCCTCTTTGAGTATGTGCTCAGTGTAGCATTAAATTTAAATGTTATTTCATTTTATTATTGTATTATTTCAACTCTTTTTCAAGGACTTACCCTAGATCTGTTTCTGTTGACTGCTTTGAATCCTGTTCTCTGTTGTAAATATGTTTTCCAATCTAACTTCTCAGCTATCTATAATTCATCAGTAAACCTTTCATACTGGGACGTTCCCAGTGGCCTCTATTAGAAGGCCGTGGTTCTACCAGGAAGCTCCCCGGTGTGAATTTTAAACAGAGCGGGAAAGATCATGCATGGTCAGCATACATTCACTCGATAAATAAAGAAAGAAATCTTTGAGGTTTGTGTCCCTCTGAGCCTCAGCGCCTTTTAAAAATGATAATATAACAGAAAAATTCGACGAAACAAAAATCATTCACCATGTATCTGTGGTCTCGCAGCTTTGATTCATCTAGGCATTTGTCCAGCGTTCAGCCTGTAAGCGGAGAAGAAAATGCAGAGGCACACATACAACAGTCAGCGACAGTAGTTGGTGCAAATTAAGATGAAGAGCTGCTTCTCATGTGCGAAGCCTTTGAAACTTCGACAAAGCAGCACATGGGTCCTTCTAATGAGCGCTGGCAGATGAGGAGAGGCAAATGCTGGACTTAGAGCAGAAGGAAAGATCTCAGGGACTTGATGACGCTGAATTCAGCTTTGACACAGTGACTTGGTGTAGTGATGGCCACAAGGAGGGCGTATGTGTTTAATTTACCAATCACAGTAAGCGTGTAAACAGAAGAAAAACCCGCCAGAGTGCAGTTTTTTTTTTGTAGACTCTTTACAGAAAAACTACACTTCCATTCAAGATGTGATTTTCAGCAGGAGCGCAGCTAATTGTAAACCTCAGCCCGGAGTGAAGGCGCATAACATCTGATTCACATCTTTGTCATTGAAGCATTCAGTGAGTCCTTGTATCCTGCTGCATGATTTTTGCATTACCCATCTGTATCTTAGATTGCAGGTAACCATAGAAACAATACTGATGCTCTTGAAATTTTCAATACAGCACATGTTTTTCTTTTGTGGCCATGTTCTAGCGATGAAATACCCCCTTCCCCCTTTTTGTATTATGTCCCAGTATAAGAAAATGGACTTGGGAGAAGAAATGCTTCCCCGCTTCATGACCTGCCATTATTCACCTTCAATTGATCTCAAGGTTCAAGGTTCAGCTTTATGGTCATTATACAATACAGGACTGCACAATGAAATGCAGTTGGAGTTCCCTCCACAGAGCACACACAGAAGATGCATAAACAAACACAGCATCGTCAGCTAGCTCAGATGGTAGTCTATGCATTACCAGGCTTGTAGGTCCACATATTATGCATCACAATTTGTTGGTAAACTGGTCACGAATGTCACTTTCCCGTTCAACAAATCTCCTCTCAGCCGTTTCAGGTAGATGCTTTTCTCCCGGAATCAAACTAACAACCTGCTCTTTGTCTCTGTGTCCTCGGGTCTGCTGCTTTTTAATGCTGACAGCAGTAAAAATTCAAACACTGAACCTCAGAGTAATTATCACATGAATAGAATATATTGGCTCAGGCCGAGATACTTGCCTGTAAAAAATGCTCTAAATCCTTAAGAGACCCTCATTTTCTGAATAGATTTTCTATTCATTCCGCTGAACAGTTTTGTTAACTGCATCAATAGAGGTAATTATGTGCGGCCATATGGGAATTAGAGAAACAAAATTGTTGAGCATTTCTGTTTTTTTTCTGTTTCTGTGCTGTGCAGACATGTAGCACCTCTGAGTGTGTCTATGAGTCAAAGTGGATTTTGGAAGATGCTAATTTGTTGATGTGGTGTCTATTTTGAGGTGAGTGACTCTCAAAAAATGAACGACCTTGATGACAGGAAATAAGTGAAGGAAGCGGATGACTGAAACGAACTGAAGCAACCGTTAGTCATCTGAGCGAGTGCTGTGCTGCTAAACTGCATCTTTCCAGTAAACAACATAATCACATCAGTGGCAGCCGCTGCCAGTACCACTTAGTATTTATCATTTTGAGATGCACACACACATACACAGCAGTGACAAAATAAATTTCCTATTGCTGCTTTCATGCAAAGATGTCCACGAACATTTGTGAAATGTAGGAAAGCCATTCTAATCATCCTAGATAAGGTAGAATTAGTTGAGACTTAACTCGAACATGCAGCTGCCTGACTGGACGTTGGGTTGTGGTGCACTTTAGGATCCCATTATTACAGGAACACCAGTTGCTTTAATATACCTTTAATAGCTAACAGCCACGATAAGCCAACTGTACAGGACATGTTTTCCACCAACCAGTCAGTTATAACACCTGAACACCACCTGCTGCGATTAAAAGTATAGATGTTTAGATGTATTATTACATTCAACATATATTGTGTTTTTAATGAGCATTTGTAATATCTGTAAGGACTACAGATGTGGCTCCTGTAGCAGCTAAATTCGGTATACCTTTTCTTTGTATTGTAATGATAATAATGTCAATAACTTTATATGCATAGCAGAATTTCATGCAGTTAAAAGACTCAAATAAATAACAGCACTAAGTAAAACTTTTGATATATGACATCATGCTGACTAATAATGTTTCACAGAGGGAAAACCAAGAGGGCCCAGGATGCTTCCTTGAGGAACACCATAATCAATATTAAATGTTTGTGACATAAAATCACCTAAACAGTAAATTTTCTTCCTGACAAGTATGAGTGAAACCAGTAAAGTACTAATAAATAGTAGTAAAAGAAATAGAAGTAAAAGTAGACGTAGCTAAAGGTAATGGATGAATGGTTCAAACGTTCGGTGTCTGCCGCTACAAATGGTCATACTAAAAAAAGAAGAGAAGAGATCAAAGATAAACATGGATGATTCCAGAATCACTAAGTCCTGTAAGACAAAAATATCATTGCAGTCCTTACTTTAATATAATTAATGGCATTAAATAACATGCAGTTTAAAACCAGCTCAGATTGACACATTTGGAACTGACGAGTGGAGTTCGTTAAGGCTCATTAGGGCTCATCTGACAGGCTGTATTATTTAGGTACAACTAAACTCCAAAGAGTTACCTTAGAAAAGACCATGACAGTAATTCTTCAAGACCAGTAACCATTTTATTATATAAAAATAGATTTTTTGAATGTTTTCCATTATTAATGAATAATCCATAAATAATAGATTGTGCAGCCGTGGTGGAAATTTGTGTCCTTAGTTTAAAGGCACAGTTCAACCAAATCACAAAAAAGGATTGGATTGAACGCAGTACTTTCATCTCTTTCACCACATCTACAGATAAACTGCCGTTCTTTGACATTTGACTCAGTGAGGATTAACTCAACCAATCATGTTTTTTTTCCTCCAAAGCAGCTTTGAGTCTTTGAGATGATTTACAAGCTACTCTGTGGTCTGTGCAACTCCTGAATGACCATGAAAACCTTGAATTCAAGTCACATGAGAATTAAACACGTTGGAAATAAATGTGTGGCGCTCACATGAAATGCAGGACAGAGTCAGATTGTATCAGTTAATTTGTGGCATGAAGAATGTTGATTTATTGAACATTTTGTAGTGACCTAAAAGGCAAGCATCAAGTTTTTTATGACTTCAGTCTGTTTAGATAGAAGAGAGTTTGGAGGCAAACAACAACGAGGTGGTAACTCTAGTTCTCTGCAGTTTCTGTTTCTTTTCTTTGGGAAAGTTTTGAAAATTCATTGAGGATGGGGGAATCTGTAGTTTTTAGCAGTTTAGTTTTCTTCTCATGTCTGTGACTGTGAATGAGTTATGGGGCTTCTCATGTATAACAGATGAGGCGATTTGATAAATGAAACCAAACAGTTGGTCATTAATATCAAATTAACTGTCAAATGTTTAACAGCGTCTTTCCTTTAAGGGGTGCTCAGTCTCCCACACACCTCAAAGACATTCAGGATCAAATCTTTTTTCCAAATGACAGAAATGGACCACAAAGTGATTTTACTCCTCTGTCTCCAGCTGCTGCCGTTCCTGCAGGCGAACCTGACGGGCTTCAAGAAACTGGAGATTCTTAACTTCAGGAAGGGCAGCGTGGTCATCAACAGCAAGATGAAGTTCACCAAGTCGGTGCCCTACAACATCACGGAGGCCGTCCACTGCGTCCTGGAGGAGTTCTGCTCCGCCGCCTCCAAGAAACTGCACATCCAGATCGACACCCGCTCTCTGGATGTTGAACCAGGTACAGTTTGAGGATTTTCATCAATTGTCGCTCTGAGGTCACGTGAGAATATGTTAAAGCACCAAAGCACGTGACCTTGTGAGGCGGGCAGAGTGCTACACCGGGCTGCCTGCCTCGAATACGAAGCGGAGACACTGAAGCCGTTTTCCCGTATGACAGTGTCCACATGTAGCACGTTTGTCCTGTCAGACGCGCTCTCACTTACAGGAAGCACTGTTTGGTTTAGGCGAGGGGTGGAGCCTGGGTAGAGCTTCCAGGAGGAGCATGATGATAGTTTTTGCCATGCTATCAATACTACATGTATTTGGATGCATTCGCAATGTCAACGAAAGAGTGGAGAGCAAAATGCAGGTGAGCAGAAAGGAATATGAAACAGCTACACCCCATGAAATGTCATCACGCCCCCTCTCTCGCTGTAGCTGGGTAGACGTGCGGACACTGTTAATGCCAGGGTGTGAATAGGCCTTAAGGGATAGCCAAACCTCCACCTGTGGACGCACTTCTACCATTGCAGGATATATGGTGTCATACCACCCAGCCTGAATCCTTGTTAGGATTAAAGCTGGTCACAATTAAAAGAAAAAAAATCATTCACAAAAACAATGAAATTATAATGGTGAAAATCAAATAATTCATTGCTTTTATTTCATTATTTATGTGGTGTAAAGGAGCCAGCGTGGCCTGCCACTTCAGCGGTGTTCAGAAGTCAATGTCAAGGCGAAACAGTGAGGAATGATGCTTCCTGTGATTAGGAACATGATCAGATCAAGTCTCAGCACACATTTCATTCAGTGCTACATTAGGTTGTACTACTCTAACTTCACACAAAGGGAAAAATCTTTCATTGCCTTTAAGATGCTCGTTCATTTTGTTCAGTGATGTCGAATGATATCTTTTTATCTATGTGATAAAACACAAACCAGCATCTTATAATAAGTCCCTTTGTTGTATCAGCGGTGCTTCTTTGTATGCGTCTCATACATTATAAGCTTTGTATTGTAATATTCTCCTCAAATGAGATGCAGGCAGAGCGCAGAGATCACAAACACATTCAAATAGACTCAGTAATTAGGTCTATATGTCAAATCTACCAATACGCAGTGGGACTGTACCGAACATTGTAAGGCTGCAGTAACAGTAATGAAGATGAGAAGTGAGCAGCAGGGAGGAGAAGTGCTGCTGCGTCTTTTTCCTCGGAGGCAGCTGATGGCGTTTCAGCGAAATCTTGAACCGGGATCAAGTTTTTGCAGACACACTCATGCCGTACTGATTAAATGCACTCAGTACTGTAATATGCACCCAGCCACACGTCCCTCCAGAGATCTCTTACTCAAATAAATGTAGTAGTGAAGTCATCTTTCTTTATGTAGTCCAATATCACACGTGACAAATTTGCTTTAAGGGGCATCACAGTCTGTGCAGCACATGACACCCTCTGTCCTTAGACCCTATTGTTATTATTGGAATTGGAATTGGATGGAGGAGGAGTATTAAAGCAAAGAGAAAAGACCGGCCAATGACTGCAAAGCAGAAATTAATTTAGATATTTGACAAGGATGAATATCCAACCAAGTGTCATCTTCTTAAATAACTGTATGTATGTCTGAAGTCAGAGTGCAAGCATGTGATGTCTGTATAATTACTCTCCTTTTAGAGTATGAAGAAGTATGAAACACCATAAAATACCCATGCACAAGTACCTCAAAACTGTACTTAAGTAAGGAGCTTTAGTACTTGAGGGCCTGAATGACAGCGGTTGATATGTGAGAGTATAAAAAATCCCATAAGGATGTGCCAGCTGATGTTTGTTACTCAGTATTAACAGAGATGTTGTTGATTAGGGGCCTTAACGAACTTAAACGGTGACACTGAAAGTTCACGTGTGACCTTGGAAACAGCAAACATGTCTTCCTGTGCTGCAGCCATGTTGATTTTCACACCCGACACACAAAGATACTGATAATGAGCTGATCGTCCCCGCTCGTCCATTGGTCCGACTCCTGTTGATTTCTCCCTCTGTGCGTCCACGTCGACCTCTCGCTCAAACACACACACATACATGCGATGTACAGCTGCACAGACAGATGTTGACCATTCGTCGTGGCATCACACAGTGGACGCTTCATCCGTGAAACTCCCCAAACATGCTGATTTCCTGGGAGCGTGTCTGACGTTTAGTCTCGAGAGCCGTCCACGCCAGAGGCTGAATCTTACATTTCAATGCAGACCAGAAGCTGAGGATCTCATTAAAATCAAACACTCCTCAGCACCTCCTGGAGAGAGCAGGGTGGTTAGAGGGAGGCGCAGACACACACTTCATGAATACTAATGTGGACTACGTTTTCTCCCTCTTCTCCCTGCAGCCGATCAGGCCGATGCATGCAAGTTCCTGGCATGCGATGAGTTCTCTCGCTGCGTGGTGAACGGCTGGACGAAGGAGGCTCAGTGTCTGTGCGAGCCGGGCTTCCTGTCGGTGGACGGCCTGCCCTGTCAAAGTGTGTGTGTCCTCCAGCCAGACTACTGCCAAGGAGGGGAGTGTCACATAGTTCCTGGACACGGAGCCTTGTGCAGGTAAATAAATGAATACAGGGCTTGTTAGGATGTTGAGTTCTCATTAAGTGTCAGATGGCAGCCAGCAGCCACAGACAAAAATAGACCTGCAACCAGGGTTTATTAGAGAAATAAATATTTTTGGAGCTGCTGTAAAGCCAAAAGCTGGACATGAGAATCAAACTCAATAGGAAAGAAAAGGTGTGCCTTATATTCACACAAGGTCCACATTAAAGCTGCACCAGTCACTATTTTTATAGACAAATGACTGACAGAGACATTTCACCTGACTGTGCAGTTCCACGTTTTACTGTCCCTCAGCTCATTGTTTTGGTTTTACAGCACAGAGATTTACTCTTTGGGCTCAGTCTCATGGCTGTTATCAGCCTCCAGCCTGTTTTCAGGTCTGATAAACACACTCTACACTGAAAGGCCAGATACAGTATTTACCTCTGAAGCTGGTGACGACCAATAAACTGGAGCTCAGAGAGTAATCTCTGGACATGCATATATTCATCAGGTGGACACAAACGACTTCAAATGAATGTTAATGCTCCGTATAGGCTCGATGTGCAAGTGTGTCCAGTAACAACTTTACAAGGTGATAATGTGTCAATAATTGTTTACAGTTCCAACAAAAATCAATGAATGCTGCTTGTTACTGGAACCAGCTGCTTTATAATAAATAATTTGTGGTAAATTAATCGTCTATTTTAATAATTCATTAATCGTTTCAGTTGTTTTTCAAGCAGAAATGTCAAATGTGTGCTGGTTTGCTTCTTTAATGAAAGGATTTGCTGCTTTTCTTGTCACTTATTTAAGTAAATGAGCAGTTTTTGGGGTTTGGGACCAATGAAATAGAAATATTCAACCACTTTGTAAGAACAGTAACCTGAAGTGTCTCAGGTTGGTGAATGTTGACCTAAAAGTGATGAACAGTGATGATTTCCAGGCGTCTGCAGCAAAGTAAAAAGTTCTTAAAAACTGGCTTTAAATCTCCACAGTCTCCGTTTAAGACCATGGGTCCGTTCATCTAAACCTCATATTCCTCAAAAGCTTAATTAGCACTGTGGCTCATTAACGGTGCATCAGTTCACACGCATAGCGTTTCTGTCCTCCGGAGGTTTTATTACATTATGAAACTTTAACTGGATTAAAAGTTATTGCCTGGGCTGTTTAATAAACTGCGTTGTGGGGAGCCTCAGCATCGCCTTTGCATGCAGAAACTTTAGCTGACAGTTTGTAATCGTCCATCCTCTGCGGCTCTCAGCTTCAGGCACATCGGTTCCTACTGAAGACGTTCAGCAAGTCCTTCAGGGAGCGTGTCTTTGTTCTGCAGCTCAACATTCAGAGAGAACACTCCTGATGTGTTCAGGTCTACTTCCTAAAACGGCTGGACACTGGTTTTTATCAGGACAGGAGGAAATAGTGCATTTGTTGGGGACTATTTTCAGCGGTGGATTAATCCACATTTGGTGCTCTAGTGAGTGTTTGTGGCAGCAGCGTGGTGTGTCACATTTTTTGCCCCCTAGGATGCATTTCTGCTCCAAATGGGGTCAATCTGGGTGATTTGATTTCAGCTTGAACACGTTTCAGCGAGTTCAGCGGAGTAAACTAGCACAATGTAATCTGAATGTAATGCATTCACTCGTATGCACCGCCTCTGTTCTCTTCCCTGTCTTCTGCCTTTACTCTGTCATGCTGCAGTTCTGTGCTCATTCACACTGATCTCTCTTATCACATCTCCAGCTCTCACAGCTGTTCATCAATGCTAAGCTGAATTTTAACAGATAGAAAGCGTTTCTCTTATTAAGTGCCGCCTCACAGTCGCTGCCCTTCTACTGCCAGAAAAATCTAATTTCAACCCTGTTAGACTCCAGCACCTCGGCTCCTGACACAGAGCACCTCAGAGATTTTTCTATTGAAACATTAATTTCTCATCATCTGGACCTTTGCAGAGATATTTTTAGGTTACATTCTTATTATCTGTATAAGGCCTGTTGCACTCGCAGACAGTAGACATTTCTGAATTTCCATTTAACCCCTGGTCACGACTGAGATGTTACTGAAACTACAGAGAAGAAGTGCAATATCACGAACACCTCAGTGAGCTAATGCACGCCAATACAACAACATCCAGTGGTGGAAGAAGTACTCAGATCTGTCACTACCTTCTATACTGCTGTGAAGGATCAATACAGTGATCTTGTACAGTACTTGCGTAAATGCACTTAGTAACTTTCCACATCTGAAAACATCACGACTACAGTCTGATCAAACTAAACTACTGAACTGAATACCAAACGTCTGGGTTCAGACAGCTGTGAGACGGTCAACTGAACAGATATTTCACAAGAGAAAAAAAAAAGCAAATGCAAGAGGAAAGTCTTAAAAAAGCAAGAAGAATTGTGTGCAGCAGAAACATTCTCATTCTTTTGTTCTTTGTTAATGATCTTGTGGGTGTCCTGACCTAAAGATTTCCTGGAGGCGCCCTCAAGCGTTCATTACAGCCCACAGTATGAAAATATTGGACTGAACATTTTCTCAGGGGACGTGTTGGTTTGGGCATGTTATGAAAGCTGATCCAGGAAGTTCAGTCATTTGTCACGTTGATCACAAAGTGAACAGTACAGTTAACCCGCTTGCTTGTATTTGATTGGTCAGTGCATTAAGAGGTTTTTAACTGGACATCCTGGTGAGACATGACAGGACGTTAAAAGAGAGAGAGACCTTTTCAACTGATTTAGTCTGGAACGAATGCAGGTGACATCAGAGTCAGATGGTCACTGGATGATTCTGTTCGTTGCAGCGAGCTTTCTCTTCACTGAAATTAACCCATTTCTCTTCTCTAACTGGCACTGGTTGCTATTTGTTTTATAGCGATGTCTGATGGTGAATTCATTAAATCGAGTGGCGCCGGTGGAAGTGATCTGGACCGCCACTCGGCGGGTTTCAGGTTGTTATTTCTTCATTCTTGAGACGCATAGGGAGAGAGCCAATATGGGAGGATAAATGCATCGTGTTATTGCCACAATAAGTCTTTATGTTGCACAGAATTATGTTCACAGTGGCTTCAGGAATACTAATATTGTTTTATATATTTGTACTGTATTCTTTAGACATAAACAGGAGGCTGCAAATTGATCTAAAGGTGGCACTGGAGGTCCTTTTTGGTATTTCTTGTGCATGAATTGTGGCCTTGATTGTAATGTCGGGAAATAATCAGAATATGTTGGATTCATCCTCTGAGGACTAAAAATATTCACAGCAGAATTTCAGTGAAATAAGTCTTTAGTGTGAAGCAGACGTTTTGTTCTCACCTGGCGGATCTATTGGTTACTTTGAACCTGGCCTGTAGTAAGTTGAGACATTTTGCTTTGGACATTTTGGACATGTGCAGGGATCTGTGTTTGGCAGTCAGATCTGTAAGCTGCAGTGTTTCCACAACATGTGCTCCTCTGTGATTTGAGAAAACTCTGCATTAACATGAACCTTGATGCTGAAATGTTGAGACAGACACCTCTGTTTGACAGGCGTTCATGTTTTAATTCACCTGACAGCGAGAGAGTTACTTTTGTCCACTTAATTCATTCGATTTTTCCCACAAGATTTATGGCAAATGGCAAATAAACACCCCTTGTTTGTTTGGTGTCTTTTAAATAACAGGCTGTTTATTTTAACACAGTGAGGAGAACAGTTCATCGTATCTGAAGCTGGTTTGAGAGACTGAACTCTTTGCATGATGATGGGTTGAAACCACCTGAAGCAACATCAGACATTTAATTCACTGACATTTAGTCGATACGCTGATTGTTGTGTGTGTGTGTGTGTGTGTGTGTGTGTGTGTGTGTGTGTGTGTGTGTGTGTGTGTGTGTGCGCGCGTGTGCATGTGCATGTGCGTGTGTGTGGCATTGGCGAGCGAGCTGAATACACTCTGAAGTAATTTCTCATCAAACTGGACCCTTGGTGGTTTTGCTCCTCGTGAATATTTGATCAGTTCTACGTGAACAAACAGCAGAGAAGCTAAAGTTCGTCCACTCTCTGAAATTTAAGGTACCGGCAGCTTTTCTGTCTCGTCTGGGGGATTGAAGGGGGGTCTCGGGGGTTGCAGTCATCTTGGATTTGCCAGCTGTCATTAACACTGAACCCTGTTTGGTCTAATCCGGCATCCAGACCGGCCAAGAACAGGACAGGGAAGCAGAAACAGCAGTAAACACTGAGCAGAACCTGGAAGGTTAATACTGCAGAGCTGCACGTTCCTTTTAATCTTACCTGGCTGCTTGACAACACACAGAGCTGCTGGAGGAAGCTACAAAATCATTTTGGTGTGAGATAAAGGCTTGTTAATCAAAAGATTGGCTGAAAGCACATTCAGCGATAACCTCCGAGACGCTTTGAGTCCAAAACACAGTTGTTCAGGTTTTGCTCTCCACGCACCCCTGGTACTCCGGGTCACGTTTTTGTGCTGCAGCCACACACTTGCTGGCTCACCGGCCAAGATTTGTTGTGGTTGGACCGTTGCCCAGGTTAGTGTTTGTGTAACAAACAGATCTCTCATTTGTCAGGTGTGCGTGTGTGTGTGTGTGTGTGTGTGTGTGTGTGTGTGTTTTCACGTGTTTAAAAGTGCAAACATTTCGCTCGGAAAAGTTGCTTTTTGGAGTATCTTGGATAGAGTTTGCGGACTGTTCTAAAGTGGTGATCCTCGTCATATTTGCAGCACACTGCTCACATGTTTGTATGTTACTGATCTAAGTGTGATGCGTTTGTGGTCTTAATCATCGGCATTAATGTGGAGTTGACACAGCTGAGTTTCAGTCGGGTTTTCTGGATTTAAGATTTAAGTGATTATTTCAGTTACAGTTAAGATTCCCGTATCACTTTACATCCAAAGCTGTCCTGCACGTATCGTATGAATAATTAAATAAGTGCTTGCTGTCAACAGACTCCTCAGAGACAACTTGTCAATCAGCTTGTGGGCGGGCCTGTGATGTCTTTCCTGTTTATCTGGGGACAGTATTCATTCTCATCTCACCGCTGGAAGTTTGGGTTGAGTAATTCTGACAGATGGCTGAGATATTTCAGCACAACAAACTATTGTCCAGCTCGTGGAGAGTGCAGACCGCCGTCTCCAGAGTTTTTGGGTTGAGCTGACTGGATCCGTATTTACGTGTCGAGCATAAAAATCTGTTTTTATACATGTGTTATTGTTGTATTTTTACAAACCACTGGCATGAAGAGGCACTTTAGAGATTAAAAATCAAATTGTCATTTGTAAGAGCGTCAATAACTGAACATCCACCAAACACCGTTTCCCATAAGCCTTTGCAGGCTAAATGTCACTGCTCGCCCGAGGTGGCAAGTTCACGGACAAGTCAAGTGTCTGTAATCGGGTCTCGTTATGACCACAGACTGTTCATAAAAGTGGACGTAGCCTCCAGGTCTGAAAGTGAAGCCGGTGCCGAGGTGCCGAGCCGACTTCACAGTAAACATTTAGCTCATGAGTTTATGGTCTGTCACTGGTTTCACGTCGTCTTCACTGCAGCGTGATGCTCATTTTGTTAATGACGCTCATGTTTCCAGTTAATTAGAGCGTAAAGCAGGTTAGGCTTTAGGGCGGGGCTGCCTTGTGATTGACATGTTGCATCCACGGCAACCGGTCGGTCAGTATAGAGGCGCAGCAATGGGAGCTCAGTAATCGTTGTTTAACTCTGTCAAAAGAGTGACTGAACTGAGCTAGTGCTACAGACGCTGGACAGGAAGTGATGTCATGACTTCGGCTCTCTGTTGCGAGCAGGTCCCTGGATGTCCTCTCCCTCCTCTCAGACCAAAAACACTGGAGTCTTAAACTTGATGAAGTGTAAAGACATGTTTGGTGTCTCTGCTGCATTCGCTCTTCGAGCTCGATGCGTATGGTAAATGAAATGTAAAGCACATCCTCCCTCGTGCTGCAGACGACTTGTTGTGTTACATCCTGCTGATCGAATATGAAAAAGTTTCCTGTTTGATCTGAAATGAGGCGAGATTAAACACCTCACCTGTTGTTTGTTTGTAAACCTACAGCCCAAAAAATGAAGACGTCGCCCTCAGCGGAGCTGAACGTCTGCTTGTTTTAAACTCTGTGATTGTTTCATTCTGTCAGGAGAAATCTGAATGAAGAGGAGACAAACAGACCTGATCTCAAGTCACCATCGTGTCGAGTTTGTGTATTTTCACTCATCAGCTGAATGTGTCTTTGTCTTCTGGTTCAGTCCTGATTTCCCTGCAGGGACGATTCTCTGCAGCTCTTTTGTCTTCAGCACATTTACACTTTGTGCAGGTCTTCTGTGAATCTTCTCCCTCTGGCTTCAGGATGGAGTCTCGTCTCAGCTCATGTTGCTGTAGCTGCAGTTTTCACACCTGCTTCATTTTTCTCTTTTTCTAGGTACAAAGACGGGTACTCCCTCCCAGGCCTGGCCAGTTAAGAAAATACATCGGATTGGACGCTACCTGAGAATACTACAAAAGGTAAGAGGACGCCGGGAGCGAGCTTGTTCTGCTTCAATGTGCACTCGTGTGTTAATGCTGGAAAAAGACTCCGTCAGCAAGGCTCCATGTGAGTTAGAGCTGAATAAGGTGACGGTGTTACCTGATGGTGCAGAGGACACCTCGCCGCTTGTTTCGAGGTTTGGATTTAATCTCAGACACCTGCACACACCATTATCCCCCTGCAACCGTTTCATTTAGACAAAGTGCCGGACTGAAATCCTTCCTGTCAGTCTGAACCCAAATTGGTTTAGAGCTGCTGTGTGTTTAAGCAGACGCAGACGCTGAGCTGAGCGTTGAGTAATTAAACCTCCCGAAGGATGGAGGAGGACCGAGTGTCAAGACTGTTTTGGAGCAGAAACCGCAGCTGACGGGTAAACACAAGGATTTGTCCCAAGTCCACGTCCCCCCTCAGGGTGATTAGTCTGCTCCTCTGTGATCCTCTTTCGGGGTCTGAACCGCCGCCGAGCTGCGAGGGAGCGTCACGCTTTGGTCGCTCCCCGCAAAAACATCAACATGTTGCTGCATCAGATTCAGAATAAGCAGATGTTTACAAAAATCAACGAGGATGATGAGCTTAAACATTAAATATGTCGTGTTTGAGCTGTTTTCAGGTGAGTTTATGTCAGGAAGGATTAAACGATCACATTCTGATTTTTGACACAGCTCCCAGCGTCTCTGGAGGCAGGGTTGTAAACAGGTCTGTCATTTCTTAATAATTTCCTGGAAAGTAACATGTAATTTGGCACTAATTACAGGAAAGTGGTGCACTTCTGATTAATTCATTCATATTAACAGCTAACATTAAAAGCTGGTGGAACCTCAAATCATTTATTCAGTGAGCTGATTGCAAAAATGGACCTGTTTTCCTCCGGCAGGCGCACAGCTGTACGTTCACCTTCCTGTCACAAAGCTAAGCTAGCTGTTCCCCCCGCCTCCAGTCTTTATGCTACGCTAAGATAAATTATCCATCTTAAATTTGGGGACAGACAGATTAAAAGAGAATCAAAATGCATTCAGCAGAATCACTGTCGAGTTGCATTATGGGAAATGTAGTTCATCAGACCCTCCCTTCTACATCTTTCAAACTCTGTACAATTGATATCGTATCTTTTCCCCTGCAGACTCGTCAAGGCCTCACAGTCAAAAATCCAAAATGATGCAGAGCTGAAGAGACATCAGGACAAACCGTTCACTTCCAAACTCTTCAGAGCTCCGAGCTTCATATCAAAGGACAATCTCCCTTCAGGGGAAACGGACATTTAGGCCACTTCGTCTGCGGCCGCGAGCGGCGTGATGACGAAGAGGAGCTCAGCAGACGACTGTGCAGCACCGATCGGGCGGATATTGATCGACCCCGGACTGTTTTTGTGCTCGTCTGCTGACTCTGTTTGTGTCTCTGTAGTAGATAGGTTGCTCATTATTAAAAACACTCAGCATCTGATGTGAAATGATGAGGAGATCATTTGAAAAGTCAAATATGGAAACAAAAACGAACCTCGCATCAGGGATTTTTTACACCTGAACGTCGTATGTACTGAAGCTAAGGATCGCTTGGTGGATAAGCTCTGATGAACTGGCGAATGAGGCTGATTGGTCAGTTTCATGGTGATCTAGATCTGCAGTTCCCAGCCTCTTTAAGCTTGTGACCCCCTTAAAATCAAACATTTTGCACTCCACAAATTCTCCTTCTGGATGAGGTTTCAGCTTCTTAGCTATTAGCTCGCTCACCACAAAACCTGTTTTCTTCAGATTGTGGCCTCGTGAAAGCATCCAAACCCCGCTGAGGAGCGTCAGTTTTATCTGAGCGCGTTTGTCCTTGTAGCTCCTCCACTTAAGCACATTTGTAGCTGTAATGTCTCTCGAGATTGATCTTTTTCATCACTGTGAGCTTGTCCTCATAAACTAACTTGCGCTGGCCTTTTACTTGATGCATTGACATGATATCAAGTATGTTGCATTCAGGGACCACTCGGTAGAATGCAATGGTCTACTGTTTATTGCTGGAAAAAAGAAAAAAAAAAAAAAAGAAAAAAAAAAAGGCCATTACTGGATCGAACAGTCTCGCGGGCCGGAGGCTGGAGGTTCCCCCACCTCTGTTCAGCAGGTATGTTTACCTTGTTCACCATCTCTGTAAATCTTTTCTAATTGGCATTAAGCACAGCTGAGGCCGATATATCATTAGATTTTAGGTATTTGGTCATAAACCAAAGCACTGAACCTGATGACGGCACTCGATGTAAACTTAATGGATTAACGGATGAATCTGAGCGGGATCAATATTTTTGTGCAAATGCAACCAGTTTGTGAGTTTGTTAGATTTCTAATCGTCACCATGTTCTCTTGTACAGTTCATGTAAATCGACAACCGCTGTTCTTTTCTTTGAGTCTACAGATCGACTGAGGTTTGTTGCTGCTTTTGGGAAAAAAAAAAAAACTGTAATTTGGACTTTTGTTATTTAAAGTGTTAAAAAAAGTTTCATTATCAATAGTTGAAAATACAAACTGTGTTGAATAAGAGAAGTTTTTCTTCGTTTCTTGAAAAGGTGTTTTGCAGGTATATTGTTCATGACGCCAAACTGGAGCCAAAGAAAGAGCAGAGAGGTGAGTGAAACATGGAATGCATTTATTCATCTGTTAGAGATCAGCGTTAGAAAAATGACAGTGGACAAAGGCAGTGCTTCCCGAGGAAAGATCGAAGTGTGCGGAGAGGAACGCATCGTAACCAAGGCAGGACACTTTCTTGTACGTTTGAGGAAATGTTTCAGCCAACACTCAGGATGTGGCTCCTTAACCTGCAGAGTCCAGCGGCTCCGCTGGGCTGATCGCGACCTTTCCAGACCGTGTTTGTGATTCCACCACAAGAGCCCGGAAACACGCGCCAGACACAGGAACAGCATTTATTTTGAACTGCAGTTTTCAAAATAAAACATCCTGTGTGGACTCTCAAAGTTTAACTACGTAGTCTACGTTACCCATCGTAGAAGCGCAAACATCAAGGATAAAAACGACCAGTTGGACAAAATGAGGACTCTCAAACGCTGTCTGTGGGGTATGAAGCCGTGTGGAGGGCAGAACGTTTGGCTGCTGTGCCGGTGGGATCTCAGGGTTACACTCGGCATGAACATGCTTTTAAACGGCGACCTCGCTTGGTTCTGCATGAAACCTCAAGGCGTTTTGGATGAGACGCTCGGCGTCTGTTTACACGCTTTCCTCGATGTCAGATCCAAACCAAACGAATTATCTTTAAAATCCAGTTCAGATCTTTGAAGATGTAACTGTGTTTGTACCTGAGCTGAGCTAATTTGAAGTGCTTTGTCTTCAGTCTCTGTGCCGTATGTGATGTTACAGGCAGCATCAACTAAAGTAACACCGGCAGGAGACAAACGAGCCAATGAGGACGTTTGATTTGGAGGTGAAGGAATGCATCTTCAGCCGTCTTCAGTCAGAATAAACTGGTGAGAACTCACACGTTCATCAAAATGATTAGTCAGCTCACAGAAATACGCTAGAATCTGACGGCGATTAAAGGCGACATGTCGGAGCGGTGAAAGAACACTCAGAGCTTTTGAGTTTGAAAATGGTCTTAAAACCAGAATAAACAGCAGATTAGTTCAGCTGCAGATAATCAAGAACTGGACTGGATGACTGAGGTGGTCTGACTTATCCTGTTCTTCACGCTGTCTGTCTGTTCATTCATTCCAAAGTGTTCCAACAGCGTTCACAAACCAGGATAAATCAGCTCAGAGAGAAACAGACCGATCGGTTCTGTCAGACAGGCGATGGGGTGAACACCGATTTGGTGATTGACACATCAAAAGTCGTTAAGACATCTTGTCAAAGCTGGTTAAATTTGGTTAAAACAGTGTTTTTTAAGACTTCCAGTGCTGAAACTGACAAGATAACATCATGGAGTTACTTCATGTCAACATACAGCCAATATGCCGTCACTGTATTTGACAGATGTGTTGATCAAAGGGCAAGATGGACGACTTCAAAATATGTCTGAACCCACCGAAACAGAGACCTTCACAGTAAGCGCTGAGCTTAGCATTTGGCGAAATTTGATTGAAAAGTCAGTTTTTGGAACCTGTTCAAAGATCTTGTAACCTAGATGTCTTAAAAAAAAAAAAACTCTTCACCCCACTTTTAAACAAGATGTCCTGACGTCTTTTGACCTGTGAACCACCGAATCAAACTTTCTGTCTTTGCTGTCACTGTCGGACCTTCAGTGTGTCTTTGCATGCATTCGTTCATTCATGTCAGGCCTGCTCTCCTGCATGTTAATGCCATTTGTAAAAAGGGATCAGAGACTCTGCAGAGAGACAGATGTTCTTCTGATCGATCCTTCAGACGATCTAAATCACCTTTTTGTTGTGCAGAGAAGAAAAAGATAGAAAGCTCAGGAACAGACTGGCAGCAGGTGAGTAGAGAAGGTGTCACGTCGCAGCAGATTGTCTTTAAACCGTTTATGTACCCGTCAAAAGAGGCCGTTTTTTTTCTCTTAGCTTAGTTTAAGTGATTTATTGCTTCTCTGTCTCACATGCCCGAGCCACTGAAGTAGAAACTGTTCTTTCAAAAATAAACGTTTACATTCCGGCTGCGATATACGAGAACGTTTTCAGTGTTGTATGAATGTTCCAGTTCACGGCGGAGTACCAGTGATGGCACAGGGTTAATGACGTGCTCGTTAGCTTCTCTCATGGCAGACAAATGAGACTTGAACCTTTTTTTTTTTGGAGTCAAACAGCCACATGATTCATTTTTTCAGGATGACGTCAGTGAAAATGTGGACCTGCCTTGGGACTCACTGCATTGGCAAATTATGTTCCCCTGTGTGAAAAATTTGAAGACTGAAGGAATGAATGAGTATTTTTTTGCAGCGCTGATCTGGTCTGAAACAGCACAAGAGGAGTTGCATCTCAGCTTTTGCATAATTATTTCACATTTTCTGCTTTGCTTGATAAACGCAGACAAAAACTAATCACTGAGCTGAATTACTGCTCCGGCCAAAAAAAAAAAAAAAAAAAAAAAGTACCCACCCGACGACGGCGGGTTTCGAGTATCGAGCAAAGTTTGGTCTCAAAGTCAAACGTTTTTGGACCGTTCTCATTAGCTTTGAACATTACACACACAACGAGAAGAAAAGTGGAATCACTACATGAACGAGGTCTCAAGTTACATTCGGTTGGAAAGACGAAAGGTAAAATAAAAAAGTATTAGCAAATATTTGACTTAATTGTGAGCGCAGTCACGAGGAACAATCCGACACTCGTGCAGCTCGGCGAGGACCGACGGCTCCTTGTGCAAGTGTGTTCTGCCCTGTGAGAACCACATGAAGACAATGTAAACAGCAGGTTTTAAGTCGGAGAGGGATCACCAGCTAGCTGTTAAGAGGGAAGCGACACACCAGTGAGACTTCAGTGTCAGAATCAGGAATGCATAATTACAAAGGAATTAAGTTTTCTTGTTTGGGGAGGCAGCTTTGAACTAAAGAAAAAAACAAAGTCCTACTTCTGGCAATTAAACCCTGTTAAAGTAGTGTTAAGGCCTCGTAGTTACACGTTACAGAGAACAGAACTCCTTGGAAAACTTCTGGATGTGGTAATTTAGTGTGATTTTTCTGCATAGGGTTCACCGCAAAACTTCCCCGCCCTCGCCCCGCCCCCCCTTTGAGGAACTGAAAGCCAGCAAGAACAAAAAAAAAAACGACACCAGGAGAAAAACAAAAGGACAGTTGAGAAGAATCGCTGTTCACGCGAACGCCAGTCAGAACCTGGTGCGGTACGTTCAGACGCCATCTGTCAGGTAGCTGGTGCGTTTGTCCCTTTGTTTGCAGTGAGAAGCCCCCGGCCTCCGTCACTTGAACTTGCTCTGCAGCATGGCCGTGGCGTAGGTGGGTCGCGCCTGCCGACTCTCGATGGCGCTGCGGAGGTACTGTACCCCACCGCAGCGCTCCCAGATCTCCTCGAACTGGCGCGGGAGGATCTCGGCGCCCCTCTTCCTCGATAGGCCCGTCTCCTCCAGACTCAGCTCGCACATCTCCATGTCGTCCTTTCCTGTGAGGTGAAAACATCATTCAGTGTCAGTCATTTACTAGAAGAATCCAGAAAACTGTGATTAAAATCGACTGATAGGACGCTGGATCTCGGATCAGTTAGTCAATTTGATGATGCTAACAGCTAAACGTAGCATTAACCTGAAGTCATATGGTCTTTCTAAATGCACTGTGTCCAAGTTATACTGATATTTAGCATGTTAATTTCCTAAATGCTAACATACTAACTTGAGGATGTTAACAAGTTGACATTTATTATCTCAGCACACTAATATGAGGAGTAAACATCATAGCATGTGAGACTTTCTTGAGCTAACAGGCAACGTTAACATTGTTAACAGCCTAAATGCAGTACGTTGACTTTATTCTGACATTTAGCACATTAGCTTGGTAACGTATTAGCATGTCAACACACTAAAGTTAGCATATTAACATCCGTGACGTAACCTTTCCAAATATGCCAACATGTTAAATTCAACATATTCTAACTGCAAATGTAGCATAAAAATAGTTCACTTTGAGGATGCTAACATGCTAATATGCTGAAATTAGCAGGCTAAAAGTTACATCTGAGTATGTAATATGTTGAGATTTTCACTTTAGGCTATAATTGACAAACATCCTAGGAGCCGCTACTAGCATAGCAATAGTTATCGCAAAGGTATTTAGAAGCTCTGAAACTGTTCATATTATACTGCAGTTAAGTGACCAAAACAATTTTATCTTAAAATCGGTTTGTTGTCGTAATATCTGAAGTCACAGATCGCTGACTGTCCCTTAAACGAGAGTCAAAGCTGTAGAAACAGGAAGAGCTGAACCCCTGCAGGCTTCATGTTTCATTCCCTGAACACAGTCAACTGTGGCGATTTACATTCAGTCAGTATAAGGCAGCACATCTGCAGCTGGAGAAGCAATAACAAGTTCCAGCAGTGTGTTAGCCAAGTGTTATATGAGGCAGTGACTCACCCACATACTGCTGCTGTCTGAACTGCTCCAAAATACCAACTATTTCACTACAATATGAGGTGCTTTTTGACTGACGACCACGCAGGTTTTAAACCACTCAACGTGCGGCGACACGGTTTCATAAACCCAGAAGTCAGAAACATCCCTCAGCCCACGAACGACTTTAATCCTCCGAGTCAAATAAAGTCGGGAAAAACGCCGGCGGGAGTCGTGAGGGTTTAACTCATCAACACACACATACGCTGAGACAGATGGGTAAACAAAACAAATAGTTTTTTTTCTTTTCGTGCTTGTGTTTGCACTCGTCATTTCATTCAATCTGTGGTTTTACAGCTTGTCGCGTCGCACACGCCGTTAACACCCGAGCAGGTGCTTCCATTCATCTGAACACCGAGCAGCAGGTTGAGGGTCGTCTGTTGGGGGTGGGCTGTGCGTGTGGTTAAATTTAATAATAGCTGTGATTCTGACAATGTGTTAACTGTCACTGTGCAACATGAAGATGGTCAATAATGACGTACTAAAGGAAGAGCGCTGTATTTGGGGAAATTTCTTTCTACTCAAAGTGAGAGAATCGATATCAATCTCATGTCTGTGTGTTAAGTACAGACCTGAAGTCAGGACATGATTAGCTTAGCTTAGCATTAAGACAAGAAGAGAGGGACAGCAGCTCACCTGGCTTTCTCCAAAGATGAAAAATACACCTACAAAGGTCTCTAAAGCTCACATGTATCAGACAGTTCAATGTGCAAACACACACAGATATTCAAATTCGATGTTTATGGGGTTCAGCTATTTCAACATCTTTACATTTCTGTTTTTGGACTCGATATGAGGGAGCTTTAGAGATTTTGGTGGAGGCGAGCTGTTTTCCCTTTCTTCCAGTCTTTGTGCTAAGCTAAGCTAAGCTAAGCACATAATGTTCACCAATAAATAATCATCAGTTTGTTTTTACAACAAAACTTTTTGTTCTTTTCACTAATAAAACAACAAATCCAGCATTCATAATGGATTTTTCTTTGCCTTTGCAGCGAGGGTTGTTAAACTGAGTCTCTTGCCTCTAGAACTTTACGTCCTGAACTCTTTGCTCTAAGTATAAATTAAAGTCATGTGACGTGAGTCGGCGTCTGCTGCACATTCGCCTCAGTCAGTCAGTTCTGAACTCAAATCCGGCTCGATGATTCGTATCGAACGTCCAACAAGGGACTCCTAAAAAAAAATAAAAGCCTCTTATTCTTTACAGCTGGCCGGCAGTGAACGACCTGACTGTGCATTATGATCAGAGATGATGATGATGATGATGATGATGAATCTGCTGCTCTGTCACAAAGTCAAATTCCCGAACGTTTATTGAAAGCGGCCAATGAAGTGTCACTTTTGATTTCTTCTGTCGGTGTCTGAGTATCGACTCATCGATTCTGCTGCTCCCTCTCTCCGTCCTTCAAGCCTCCCTCCTCCTTTTCTCCCTCCATGCATCCTTACTTCCTTCCCTCTGTCCTTCATCTCTTCTATCTCTCATAACTTCCTTCAGTACTGATCAAAACCACAAACACCAGACTAAGAGTTGAAGGAATGATTTATCTGTTCTAACACAAGATGCTCAAGTTAGCACACCTGGCTAGCAGGTTGATCACTGTAATAGGTTAGCGTCACTTCCAAACAGTTAGCATATCATTAGCTAACTATTATTATTCAGGTTACAAATTACAACAGAAAAAGCCCCATTCAAGACCGACACTGCTTTGCAAGGCTCTGTTCTTCATACAAGTTGTTAGCTAGCTAGCTCACGGCAGCTAATAATCTGCCAACAAAAATTGGCTAACAGCATTAGCATCAATCTTTTAGCATGATATCATGTGTTATATAGCTATCAGATGCATATTTAACCCTTTTGCAGGCTTCTGATTTTCACAAGTTAGCTAGTTAGCTGTAGCTAATATTCTTCTTATATGCCAGCGACAATGTGCTAAAAGCTTTAGCCTCAATCCTTTAGCATGATATCATGTGTTATAAAGCCATCAGATGGATAGTTTGTAAGATCTCATGTGGGCGTTCTTGTTTTAAAATGTCCCCTGGCGTCAGTTTTCAACAAACTCACAGAGTTAGCATTAATTAGCTAGCTAGCTACAACTTATAAAATTTTCCAGTAACAAAGTTAATCAAGTGACTGTTTCCAGAGTGTACTTGTTTGCTCATGTGAGGATTTGTTAGTTTATCTATTTCTTTGTTTTTATGTATTTTCCTGCACTGCCTCCTTTCTTTATATGTTGTTGTTTTAAATCTGGACTTATGTCCATAAACCTCCTTTGTGCTGTACTGACCTGCCACCAGCAGGATGGGATGTTTATCTGGATGCAGCTCCATCTGCCTGGCGATCCAGGGCCCATCGAAGTGAGCGTACCACCAGCCCTTCTTCTTGTTCTGGGGGTCTTTGTATTGGTCGCCCGGCCGGATGAACGGGATGCGGAAGTAGCGCTGCTGCCGGTTCATGGCCACCTCGTACTGCCGGGCCGGGATGGGCGGGGCCGGGTTCTGCTGGGCTGTTGATTGGATGGGAAAAAAGTTAGTTCCACAGATGATGGCAACCAATCAGGAGCCAGCGACCATGTTTACATGCAGCCTGGGGTCAGTTGATGGGAAGGACAACAAGGTCAACAGCCTTATTCCTGTTTATCAACCTGTGTATTAACTTCTGGAAGCGCATGCAGACAGCAGGGAGCTTCATCAAATGTGGCCTCGTCATTCATTGTCTTTCCATGAGGTTCATCTTTTAAAGGCTGAGAAGATGCTCAAAAATCGGTTTTGGTGGCTTCACTACAGAGAAGAAAAAGCACCAAAACACCAGTCAAAATGTACATCGTGACAAAATCAAAAAAAAATTCCAGCAATTAGCCAAACATGTTCTAGTAAACTCAAAGCCCGTAGCTAGTTAGCTTAGCTTAGCATAAAGACTGGCAACAGTCAGGCTCTGTCCAAAGGTAATCAATCCACCTCTAATACTCCCTAATTAACACTGAACCTTGTTTGTTTAAACTATAAAAAAAAAAAATCTGGATTAGCTGCCTGGCAACCTCACAGATGACTTATAATGTCTTAATTTGGGAGCTATAGAGGTGCTGGGAGGTGACGGCCATTTCTGAGCTTTGGACAGAGTCAGGCTACGTGTTTCCAGTGTTTGTGCTAAGCTAAGCTAACTGACAGCTAAGAAGCAGATTTCTGAATATGTCGTTCAACATTCCCATTGAATTTGGCTTCACCTCAGCGCTAACAGTAAAAAGCATGAAAGCTCCCAACGGCAACAATGTGATGTTTTCTGCTTCTCCCCATTTTGCTGAGTTTTGCAGATATCTGTCTGCTGCCGGCGCAACAAAACGAATGAACAGAGTGTAGTTTGTGCTGCTCAAACATTTGACAGACTTAACAGCATCTCCTCTCTGTGATGATGTGACAATCACTGATTGTTAAGTTGTTAACACACAGGCGGATTCACTGGAACAAACATGGAACAAAGAACCCCAAACAGGTTGACTTAAAGGACCCTCATCACTCAGTGGGTACGCCTCCATGAACCCACTGCATGTAAACATCAAGCCCTGCTCTGCTGTTCTCAGATCAGGTTTGAATAACAAACCAGTTCCCTGGCGTCCATGTTTGGTGCAGTCAGTGAGTCCTGCTGTTAGGGAGGGTCAGCAGAGGGAAGAAATCAGTGAGACAGGAAGCGAGGGTGATGTTCTCAGGGGGGTTTGCACATATCACATGAAACATACATGATTTGCGTGTTTCTACAGATTTCGAGCGTCAACTAAGGATCTACAGAGACTGAAGAAGCTTCTCTACACCATAAAGAGACTCGAGCTGCAGCCTGTTGAATCAGCGCTCTGCAAAAATGTTCATTTGAACAAGTCCTTTCATCTTGAAGTTCAGGTTAAGACACAGTTTGTTTGTCTATAGAAACACTTCCTTGTTTTATTCCATGTTTCAACAGCAGAACAATGGAAACAAGAGAGACGTTGATCCTCTTTCACTTCTGAAACTGAATCCAAGACTGAAACATCTTGTTAAAATGAATCTCTGCAGCGCCTGAAAACTGTTTCACCATTACCAACCACATGGCGCCCTCACACCACCTTCCAAAAGGACTTCACCTCCACACCAGCAGCGGAAAGGAAAACAGATTCCCCAAACAAACAAAAAAAATCAGGCGTGTTTGTTTCGAAATGCAGAATATTCCTCAGAGAGGCTGTTGAACTTCACTCCCGGCTGGATGCTCTCAGCTGCTTGATTACTGTTTGTGGTGCCGCTGCAGTTCTTTTAGTGACTCATTGAGGGGTCGAGAGCTACATTCAGGTTTCAAGGCTGACGAAAACAAAGTGGATCTGCGACCTGTTCGAGCCGATGAAGATCAGCCACCCAACGCTGACGCTCGCAGCTGCCCGACGCTTCAAGGTTCACCGTCGCCTGATGACGGCTTCATGAACAATAACAGAACTTCACCTCGGCTCTCTGTGCTGCTCTGAATTAGCAGAAGAGTCCAAACGTATGTGGGAGTTAAAAGGGAAAGTTCACACAAACAGGGAGAAGAAATCCCACTTCTGACGGCTGGTAGTCTGTTTATTTTCTAGATATAAGAGTCGTGTTTTCTGCCCCACCGACACATAATGAACTTGAAGTGCTGTTGTCATTAAAAACCCAACAGCAACATCGACATTAGCTCATCCACCGACGTCAGTGCAAACATCTGGACCGGAGCTGCTCCTAAAACGACCCAGTCACTCCAGCATGGAACAGCAAAATGACTTCGGCGTGATTTGGGTGAACTGACCCTTTAAATTACTTCTCTAGTCTGGGTTACAATCGATCTTAATAGAAAAGAGGACGACAGACTTCTGGATGAAATGCATTTTAGATCAGATTCAAACAGATTTATTCGGCGAAAAGCCTTCAAATGAACCCACATCAGCTCTGTTCTGACGCTTGCCACTGGACGCTTCCTCCAGCCGAGCAAGCTGCTGCGTAACTAAAACCTTCATCAAGTCTGGGGCGTCTGCTCGAGTGGCGGCACCTTTTACAGCATGTGACGCCATCAACCGGCCTCCTGTCTCTCCCTGTCCTCCATGAGAAGATCTCCATGTGGGAGCATCAATAACAGCAGCCTTAAGAGCTCAGAGGAGTCACGTCTTCATCAAACCCCTATGGCTGTCTGGGAGGCGTCTTGCCAAACGGGCGGTCATGAAGACGAAACGCCGGCTCCGAGCCTCAAAATCTCACGTAATCTCCTCCAAACACGTCTCAACAGAGGCAGCAGTCGCCATGGAAACCCATCCACCCTCCTCCGCCCAAAGGGAAACTTCTCCAGCAAACTGAGCAGCACAAAGCACAGAGCCGGTCAGGAGCAGACCTCTGGCGTGTTTCGGGGGTGGGGGGTTAATAAGGGGGATGCAGCTCTGCGGTTAGTAGCGTCACACACTGGAGGAGCACTTACATGCTTTTTTCACAGGAGGCGCATGATCTGAAAGTAAACACGGCAGGTTACACGGACCAACACTGCAGGAAGTGATGCAACACAGCAGCAACAGTCAAACAAGTGAGGTGCAAGACAACACAGGATGAACCAGACGAGAGAGAAAACTGTCCACGTGTGACGAGAACTGAGTCTCACGCTCTTCATCATCGTCATCATTGACCCTCTGTCTGATCTTTATTAGTGAGGTGTGTTCAGATATGATGACAAGATGATGAAAAGAGGCAGAAGAATGAAGGAAAAGTCTCATGTTTTCATTTACCAGCTAATTATCAGTGAATTCTTTAGAGCAAATAAAGGACATTGCAATGTGTAAACGAGAAGGAATGTGAAAATTAAGCAGCAAATTCCTGAAAATGATCTGAGAGCTCAGTAAAGGACAAGGATGGTGATAGACCAAAGGGTGTGTGTGTGCATCGAAGCCTGTTTGTTTGATCAGAACTACGCTGAGCAGCTGCTCAGGGAGTTAAACGATGTATCTGTGAGCTGTTTTTAACATTCAGCTGGAACCAATGGGCTCGAAGCGGAGAGCCACAGACAGGAAGTCAGACCGGACGAAGCTGCGGTTCACGTGGAGGCGGAGGACGAGGAGTGACGGTGGGTGTTTGGGGCTCGCGGTCCAATCGGCAGTCAGAGCGGAGCGCACGATCGACGGCTCAGAGGAAGAGCCCTCTGTCTTCATGACAACTCGACACGCGGCACAAGGAGACGAGGCGACGGCGGTGGAGAGTTGAGAGACGGCGTACGTTTGTTCCTCGTGTCTGAACACGGCCTGGACGCGACGGCCCGTCAGTGACCCTGAACGCATCGCGTGCTGTTTAATATGCAGCATAATCCGCTTCATTCTGTACGTTTTGGCTGCTTTAAAAAACAGATATGAGGATTTCTTCTCAGTGAAACATCGACCTGTGACTGCAGAGTTACATCAAAGCCACAATGTGTGACGAGCAGCATCCACACACATAATCTGGCATCTACACAGGAAAAACATGCACAACACGAGCGACATGAGTGTGATGTGAAAAATAAGAGCGAGAATGTGATGATTAGAGGTTGAACGATGTGAGAGCTTCTGGCTTTATGAAGCAGAACTACACGAGCGCATGTCTTTAACAGCCTGATGGAACGAGTCGGACTCATTTTCTGTCTTTGTGGCTTCACAGAGCTTCTCTGGTGAATCTTCACTCAGCTTTAAGTGTCTGATCTGGATTGTTTTTCTCAGTTTTCCCTCAAATTTTCAAGATTTTCAAGCAGGATTGTGAACACAAAAACAGAAAAGTGAACCAAACGTGGTTTAGGAAAGAAGGGAATCGGCCTGTCTTTGTACTGTGAATGCAGCTTAAACAGCTTCTCACTGTTGGAAAAGCAGACAAACATCAAATAATAGAAAAACTGTTGGTTTCCTGAAAACAGCAACACACTGACCCTCATTTAAAAAGCCTGACAGCTGAAATGAGCTGCAAGTCGTACCGTAGTCGGTGACGGATTTCGGCGCTCGCTGCTCCGACTCCGTGTTTCTTTTCTTGTTCTTTGACTTCCAGGCGTGGTAAACTTTGAGCCGGCGGTGGAACTCCTCTCTGCAGGCGGCCAGCAGCTCGATGTCTGGAGGAAACAGAGCGATGAGACTTTGACTACGAGCAAATGTTCCACGTTTTCTGCTCGGACACAAGCGGCTGAGCCTTTCAACGTTTATCCATGACTTTGTGCTTTTCAGCTACTTCCACCTGTCAAACCTGGTGTTAAACGTTAAAATAATCTCCTTATTGAGAGCTGCTGGTTATTGTGAAAGTAAATCTCCTAAATATCAGCCTCACTATTTATTATATAAATAGTGACTCTTTGTGCTGAAATAAAGAGCCCAGAGCAACAGCGAGTGGGCGTCCACACACTTTTGTCCACTTTTGGAGCACGTTTGATCATGATGAAACCACAGTGATAAACTGTTAAACCTTCAGACGACTATCATCAAAAAAAACATTAACTTTTGTTAATTTCACCTCCAAACTGCCATCGTTCATTAATATCTTTACAAAGATAAAGAGTGTACGTGAACACGCACACACGCACACACACACACACACACAAACAAAAGAGGTTTTACACAGCCGCAGCATTAAGATAACATATTTCATCAGGATGATTCAGATAAATAGTGGAAAAAAGAAAAAAAAAAACATTCAATTTGTCATCCAAAGCGAGGGCTAACAGTGTGCAATGAGATGCTTAATGCACACTAAGTGCTTAGGTAACGTCAACTGAACAAAAATACTTTGGAGGCAGACAAATGGGGAGAAAAAAAAAAAAAAACACAACTTCCATTTACTGTGCAGAGCTGAAATCACTGCGGAATAAAGCCGAATGTGGCAGGTGTCAACAGCCCTCGTCGCTCTGTTATGTTGGCCCGTTATTCTGCCGCCGCGGATCATCATGAGCGGCGGATGTGATCACATCAGTATTCAATCTCCTGCTCCGTCTGGGAGGCGAGGTGAGCGGCCTGTTAACAGCTAACCCACTCATTTCTGCGTGCTTATATGCGGCCGCCCGCCGGCTGCCGTTGGTTCGTGGGAAGCCGCCGCGGGGGGTCGGCCCTCTTGTCCGCGTCCTTCACGCTTCCTGCTGCGTGGATGAGGCCAGGCGAGCTCTCAGGTGAAACTCGGCATCATGAGGACAGAGCCTGTTCTCCCCTTCACTCTTTTCTTGAATCATAATCAGCCCAGAGAGGCAGGAATATTTATACATCCACCATCAGGGCGCTGCCGTCCTGACCTTTGACCTCCTTTATGCCGACGTGTTATTTATTTATTTCATGTAAATGTGAAGGGCTGCATTTATTTACATCTTATAATTGAGTAAAAGTACTTTAAGTCCTGCATTAATAATGTTATTAATGCGCAGTATGAGCGAGGATCTCTCACTCAAAACAAAGGAGCAGTTTGATGACATCATGAAGTACTGTGGGATCATGGGAGATGTCCTCGCTGTCATGACGTAGGCAGGAATCATGTTCATTTTAACATTGTTGGAAAAATTCATATAAAGTTATATATTATACCTTTAAAGCAATATTTGAACAGTTTGATGTCTGTACACTGAATACAGCCAGCAGCTGGTTAGCGTAGCTTAGCATAAAGACTGGAAACGGGGGTAAAGAGCTAGCCTGGCTCTGTCCAAAGGCACAGCAACACCTCTAACTATCACTAACTGTGATGTGCTGAATCTGTTGCCCATAGCCTTGTTCTACTGGAGCACTCATTTTAGCAAAATCCAAACATTGAAATTCATTTGTCAAACTGACTGTAGCAGCTACACATAGCAACTAACGCTAACTGCCCTCCATTAGATCTGATCTGGTCATCAGGAGACGATCAGACATTGTCCTACTTCGCTTGACAAAGCAACACGCTGTGGTTTCATCATGATGGGTCTCGTTAAATGAGTCGTACTCTGTTCTGCTCGACCCCCACATGAGCCAGGTGGTCATAAAGAGAGGCGGAGTTTACAAAAACCAAAGGTAGTGGTGTGGAAATTGAGCTGCGGCAGACATTTCTGTCAAAGCTGCTCTCAGAGACAGACAAGGTAAGGTTTGTCCAGTTTTCCAATGTTTGGGATCCAGCAACCCCCCGTTGGCCAGTACCACGCCGGTTGAGGAGGGATATACTACAACGTGTCATATGCTGTGTGACACTCACCACATGAGGTATTAATGGCGTCCCTCAGCTCGGCGTACTTCCACTTGCTCAGCTCGTACTTCTTGGCCCCAGCAGCGGCCTTGGAGGCCTGGACCTGTGGACCTCTGATACAGGAAAGAGACAAGAAGGGCGCAGGAAGTCAGCAGCCGAGTCCCACAGCAGTGACCTGTGGGATAGCGGCTGGGCGGGGTTACTCGCTTCAGTCTGGGTCAGAAAGGATTTACAAGTAATGCAGTATTCATTTGAGAAGAGGAAGTTGATGGGTGGAGTTTACAGTTTACTTTCTATGAAGACTGAGGAAAGAAAATACACCTAATGGAGAAGAGGCTAATTTAAAGGAGCTGCGTCCTATTTTATTATTTTAAATGACTTTATATGGAGGTAAAACTGACAGCGAGTCTGCTGAAATATGGGTAAAAAACCCTCACTGCACAGCTACAATTAGTCGAGTTCAGCCAAAGTGGAAACAGGAAGTAGATCTCTAAACTGTGCTGGAAGTTTTTTCTTCAAAATGTTTAATTTGAAGGATGTTTACAGAGTCACCTGTACGTAAACTCCACCCACCGGACAGCCATCAAAGTAACAGGAAGAAGAATTACTACATCAGGTGCAGGTCAGTGGTTTGTTGCAGCTACAGGTTCATTGTTGAGGTGAGAGCGAGGACAAACAGGGGAGTCAGATTAGCGGCATCGTGGTTAAGAGGAAAGAGAAAGAGTGCTTCAAAGAGCCATGGAGGGTTTGAGAATGACATCATTAAAATGCATGCTGTTTCAGTCGCCACGAAGCCAGGAAGCCACGAAGCCTCTGGTAGGCTGGCGTGGAGCTGCTGCTGTGGATGGCAGCTCACTGTGCTGAATTCTAAACGACAGTCTAAAGCGTGCAGCTCCTCTCCAGCTGTGGGCCACGCTGTTGGCATGCTGCTCGCTCCTCGTGGCGCCGCTGACAGGCCTGATTAATCCGTGACCGGGATTTGCCCTGTTTAGAACACCGGGAAGTTCGAAGCGGGACCGTGCTGGCTCTCTAATCCTATTGGGTGGCTCTGTTTTATGATTGGCGGGAGCTGGCCTTGGACCTGAGAGGCTACACCGTGTTCCCAGAAGCACACGGTGGCTTTGGCAGCGAGCTAAGCGGCTGAGCGCTGCAGTCACCTTCTGCTCCTGCTTCCTGTCGCCACGTGTCGGCGGCGTAGCGAGAGGCGGCCGGAGCCAATTAGCCTCGGACAGGAGAACACAGGAAGCAGGAGGAGAGGCTGGCGTCGCTTCAGCTGACATCACTCATTCACACCTGACGCTAATGCTGAGAGGAACACGCGTGGGAAAGGCAGCGGCGGTAATCTGATGAGAAAGTGCACAGTCACTCACACAGAAGCAGCCAAGTTAGCTTTAGCTGCTGGGAAGCTAAAGGTCCACCAGACCAACAGGAGCCGAGTTCACCTTCGCTCCCTGGAGCTGCTGGGAAAATTTACCTGCAAGCTTCACTTTAATCTATAACCGCTCTAATAACCAAATTTGTAATCGTAGCGCTTCCAGCTTTCAATATGCAGCTTGCTATCAGTGCTGATTTTATCGACAGGTGTTCGGATACCTGGGGCTGCTCTGCTGCTGTTAAAGGTTTGTTTACAGCTTGTAACAACAGCAGCAAAAGGCCAATATTCAACACGTTTTCATACATCCTCAAGTATAATCAGCCCAGAAACAAAAGCGTTTCCGTTGGTGCCTGAAGCTCTTTGTATCTGTGGATTCACCTCAGCTTTCTATAAGAGCCAGGCCTTTAAACACCAACCAGCTGCTGCAGAGGACGACTGGTTGCACTGGGCAAACTGGATGTGAAACAGGCTGCTGGTGGAAACACTTTCACTCAAACTTCGGTTTTGTTTAAAGATAAAAACGCCCCATCGAGGAATGCCCATCAGGCTGTTGAGGCGGCGGCGCTCCTGCTGACAGTGAAAACGACACAAACACTAAGGTGCTCCTATTGGTCCTTCCTGTCTGTGCTGTATGTATGACTGCATGTATGTGGACGCATGCACGGGTGTTTGTGTTTATAAGCACTTTTATTTTGCATGCAGAGCTCTGAACTGCTTCTGTACGATGTGGATGTTGCTGTGTGTGCGTCTTTGTTTATCAGCACTTCTTTGCTGCTTTATTTTACATAAGAGCACTTCAAACAGCTTCTGCATGAAACAGAGCTCCACACATAAAAACCTCAACTGATCTGAATTTGAACACTAAATCGTCTCTGCTGCGTTTTGAACTCGTCAAAGTTCCAGACTGCAGCTCTGAAAGCATCAAGTGATGAACAGGTTGGAGGTGCTTGCTGGAAAGCAGCTGTTGTTTGGGTTTAGACTCAGGAGCAGCTAAAACATCTGCACTGGAGGAACGGAGCGAAGAACAGCAGCTCCAACGGTTTTTAACCAGCAGGTGTTCGACTGCGGAGGAAAGTGTGCAGCAGGAAAAGGTTCAAAGCAAACAAGAAAACAATCAGTGACCTACAACGGAAACTGAATCAGAATCAGCAAAATCTTTAGGAGGATTTCTGCTTGCCGTGTTCTTGTTCTGATCAAAAATCTCGAGAGAAACGAAGCGTCTGATTGTGATTTACACTGAAGACAGAGACGTGAGGTCGACGAGCGATTTCTACCCACCGAGCCAGAAGTTCAGTCATTTCCTTCGCCATTTCCTCCCTAAAAAGCATGACGATCCAAGTTTGACAACAGTTAGTGAGATGTTTGTCTTTACAGCCAGTGTCATGAAATACTGGCTGTGCAGAAATGTGCAGGAGATAAAAAACATGAAGAACAAGGAGGTGAAGAGTGTGGACGTGTGGAAAACAGGAAAAAAAACTCAAAAAAACTTTAATGTCTTTATGACTAATTTGAAAATGAAAATTCATTTTGAGGGAAACTTAACGAATTTAAACACTTTGGTTCACGTTCAGGAAAGATCCTGGTTTTAGTCAAATACTGACTCAAGATGAAACCACAATCTGTCCTGAACCTGGACTGAAGTGTTTGACCGGGCTGGACGTAAGAGTAGAAATACTCCTGTTTCACGCATGAAGCAGCTCGTAAAGGTCAATTTAAACGAGACAACGAAAAGGTGAGTGTGTGTGTAGATTTGAGGATTAAAGCCTTCATGTCTGACTTTCTCTGGACGGATCTGAGCTTCACATGGTTTACATGTTCTCCTCTCTAACGTGGAGATTTTGGCTCAGATTGTGGAGAACAAACGCTGAAAACGCTGCAGTAAAATCTGTGATGAGTAACAGGAAGAAAAACAGAGTCGAGGAGAAGAGGAGCGCGGATCAGAACCGCCTGCTGTGCAAAGTGCTGCCATGCACCACTCCAGCATCCTCAGAGGGTGGAACAGCGTAATGTGGCCACTACTCGCGCTGACTCATGACGTGAAGCATCAATTTCAACTTTCAGAGTGACTTTGGATGTGGGTCGCTTCGGGGTGAGAGCAGAGAGGAGTGCGAGGGAGGCCGCCGGGCTGAGGCTACCAACCGACGCTCCGCCGCCAAAACCACAAACCACACGGAGCACTTTAACATTCAGGACGCTTCGGCGAGCTGCTTCAACCCCTCGCCGCTCGAGCCGAACAGATGGCGGTAATCAGACTGTGATGTATGCAGCCTGGCTAAGTGAACACGAGTCCGGCGCCGCGCCGCACCGCGAAGCCGTGTTTGGTGTGTATGAGCGTTGAGAGGAAACCTACATGGTCCAGCTCTTGAGTTTTGTGGTTCCAGCAGTGCTGTAAAAAGAGGATTACAGGATTATAAGACGCAGCAGCACCGAACAATAGAACAAACCAATCAGGAGGAGGGGAGGTGATTCCTCCCCCCCGCGGCTCATTGAGGAGCGATTCTCCTCCCACACTGATCAGAGGACACGGATTCATCAAACTGCTCAGAGGAACACGGACGTAAGAAGAAGAAATGTGGCCTGAGACGCTGCAGACACACGTGTGACATCAAGTTCTGATGTTTTGACGTCAGTTTCTCTGATGTGCTTCTTCTACGAGCAGCAGACAGTTTGCTTTTCTTCTGTTTTTCCATTTTGGATCACGCCTGCTATCATGGCTGGAAGCTGCTTGTTAATCTTATTTCGCCATAAAATCAACTTTTATTTTTCCTTAAATTATACAGGATTGAGTTTAAACTGTAACTTTGCACTAACACACTTTTCTAAATGACTAAAGTCACTTCATTATGGCTAAAAACACAGTGTTTAGCTTCCCTTTACTGAATTTATTCCGAATGAGACCATGGGACCGAACAGTGCCCCCTGTGGCCACAAGAGAATGGCTTCGTATCGTCCTCAGAGGTTTGATAAATACGAGCCCTGATCGTGTTTCTGCTGGACGACAATCACGTTGGTGCCACAGTTAAAACTGGTGCAGATTACAGAAGTTCTTGAATTTAAAATAAAACTAAAAACAGAAGTGCTCTCTACGAGACTGGTGCCACTGCTAACTGCTGACAGGCTCTGTGCTCGGCTGGCAGATTGTTACAGCATGCAGGGGTTGGTTATGGTTTGACAGGTCAGAGGCAGGTGGGACTGGGGAGGAAATGAAAGGGTTAAATCGCCGGGGTCTTACGCTGCTCTCTCTGGGGACGATGGAACTGAGGAGCCGTTACTGGGAGGAAGAGAACAGAAAACAAAGAAGAAGAAAATGGTTAAACAGGATCGAACGGACACGCTTTCTCCAGAAGTCTGAGGCGGATTTAAATAACAGTTTCTGAGAGAACTTGTCAAGAAGTTGAAGAAGTGCGGGAGCAAAGAGTCCGACAGAAACTCCTCATCCACAAAATGTCAGAGTGTGAAGCTGAGAAACAGGAAATCTGACTGCTCAACCTTTATGTCGACAGACTGTGATGTTTTATCAATGGCTTGTTTGGGCTTCAGGGTCATAAAACATTCAGTGTTTCTCAATCTGAATGAGTAAAGCACCGAATCAACTGCTCCTGACTGATTAGTGAGAGTCTGTCCTGTCAGTCCGTCAGAGCGAAGACCTGAAGCTGAACCCGTCACAGCTCTGTCCCAGACCGGGCTGTGGGAGCCCAACGAGGACCATGTAGAGAGCAGAAAACATCAACTTACCGAAACCCGACCTTAACATGAGGCCCCCACAGCTGGGCATCACCGGACACGTCCCTAAACGCCTCATCAGACACCTGAGTGTCCGTACCAGCAGAGCAATCCCTGTTCAGTACTACGTTATTTAGAGCTTTGTCTACATAACATACAGAGAAAAACTTTCAATCATAATGAAGTTTAGCAGAGCCCAAATTAAGTTCCAGGATCTGGTTCAGTGAAAACCAGACTGAGTCAGGGTCATTACGCTCCATTAGTTTTATCGTTAGGATAATTTCATTGGCTGGTGGGCGTAACCAAAGCTCGCGGTGTCTCGTCCCTTTTTCGTCCAGACCTCCTCGAGCTTGAGGAGAAAGTTCTGCAACATGCTCCTCTTCCTCACTGCGCCCCTCTCCATGATGAAGAGTGACAACAAACTGCGTACAGTGGAACACACACACACACACACACACGGCGGCCGTGTTACCTGCGCAGGCCCGAGTCGTTGGCCGTCTCCTCGGGGATGAGCTCGGCCTCGCTCTGGGCGATCCTCAGCGCCAGCTCCCGGTCCCTCCTCTCCTGCTCCAGCACGGCCTGCCGGGCGGCCTCCTCCTCGCGCTCCGCGTGCAGCTGCAGCTCCATCTCCTCCTGAACGCACATCACACATTTCACATTTCAGCCGTCTGCTCGTGCTGCTGTTAGCATGTTCATTTGTACAACTGTGTTTGTGGCTCCTCAGAGCCGTCGACCATCTGCAGGTATAACATGTCGGCCAGCAAACTGTTTTTTTTATTTGAACTTCAGGACAGCATCAGGACAGTCGTTCTTCTGAAAAGTCATTTTTTCAATATTTATGTTTTGAAAGCTAAAGCTGTAGTTTGACCCACAGGACAAAGGTGTGACACAGCCTGCAGGTTATTAGAGCACATTTAAAAAAGAGTGTGAATTAACTTAAAGAAAAAACGGCGAACACGCCGCTCAGAAACATCTCCAAACGCACAGCGGGAGGCAGATTCCCAGATTCTCTTCATGACGTCTGAGTCCTGATAGTCACTCAGTCAAATCTCTCTCATATCAGCGCGGGAAAAACAGTCATCGATCAGGGTTTCAATCAGCGATCTATGATCCGAGCCCAGCTGCGGACGTCTTTCTCAGCTGCTGCTGTTTTAAAGTTTAGTTCAGTCTGAGCAGGATAATATTTCACACTCTGTTGCTGCTGTCGACTGTTTTTCTGTCAATCAACTATAATCAAACACATGAAGCCACTGAAGTCATTCATGAAGCAGAAAGCAGAGCGTGAGCATCTGCTGCCTTTCTCTTCGCTTTTATTCCGTAAACTGAACATATTTGGCTTTTGGACTGTTGATCCAACAAAACGAACAATCTGAAGATGCCGCTTTGGAAATTATTTAAGACATTTTTAAATATTTTATGACATTTATTTGGCTAATGTGAGAAACGTTCCCCCTCGCTGTTATTTCTACATCTGCACACACACGAGCGTCACTCTGCGCTTCATGAACTGATCAGTAATGATCGATCAGCTGCAGATACACTCCTCCTCCTGCAAAGACCTGAACTCTGCTCTTACACAGAAACAATCTGAGCTACGTGAGGAGATGCAGCACCGGCCGACACAGGAACTTGTTGGTATTCATGAAAGCAGAAACTCTAAATCGATGCACCGGCGTGAGCGCACAGACACCCTTCGACCCTCCCACAGCCGGCGGCCGAGGAGCTGCAGCCGGAGGCGGACTTCATGTGCTCCGTCCTGCTCGTTAAACACGGGCCGAGCGAGGGGCGGGGCTAACCTGGATGATCAATGCTTCCACCTGCCTTCATGAAACGTTTTTCACAAGTCAAACGTCTCCTTGATCGACTCGGAGGACACGAGGAGCTGAAGGCGCTCACTTCATCACCTGAGGTTAAAGGAACAGCTGACGACCTTTGATTTTTTTTTTTTTTTTTTTCATATACGACTGAATTCAGAAACAGTCGGGACACCTGAGTGCAGTGTTTTTGGATACTTATTCTACACTCTACAGTTTAAAAGCAATGCATCAATGGTGTGTAGATTACCCACAATGCAACTCAAACGGGAACAGTTCAGCCAGAGCCTGGAGCTCTGATCAGATCACTTCTCTCTAACTGCACACCAGCAGATCTGATTCAGTCTCAAACTCGCAGTCTTCAGCCGACGCTGACTCGAGTGACATCACTTGAGGACTTTTATCAGACGTCACACATGCAGTAAACACTGTGATGTAACATGAGATGACATGTATACATTCACTCCGCCCACACAGAGCAGCCGAGGCTCCTGCGTGACTCACAAGTTTATCAGCAATCAGCGAGTGACACTCATTTGTGACACACCTGAGAGCTGCAGCTAACCAGCGCTCGCAAATCACTTTTGGGAAACGGGTCCCGGACTGACAGCGTTACCATCCTGGATCAGCCTGATGGATCGGCTGAAGTCGCCGCAGCATCGTGTCTTTGTCGCTCTGGTTTATAATAAAAGCCTTAAAGTTATGGATATGAACTTTGCTTTTACGGCGGCGATCATTTAATGACAGTAAACGTCACTTCCAAATGCTTGGCATCATATTTCGGATCACAAGTGCGAACGTGTGGATAAAGAGAGGAATGAAGCTCCTGCATGACTGATGTCACCTCCTCTCCTTAAAGCCTGGCTCTGCAGAGGGAGTCATGAATATTTAGAGGAGCGAACGTGCCGAGAAGCCCAACAGCTCGGCGCCGGTGGAAGTGCAGGAGATTTGTGGGTAACCCAGCCCGGGGCTCCGGGCCCCCGGCCAGCAGCTTTGATCTGAACTGCCCGCGCTCGCCACTAAAATCTGCACTTGATCTGGGCCGGGTCGACGCTCCGGGGAGCCACGGGAACCAGCCGGCACAGCAACAGATGTGGCAGACGGAGACGCGGCGGATGATAAACATAAAACCCAGCGAACCGTAAAACACGCTATCTCTCCGTCACACACACGCACAAAGCGGTATGTCAGTATCTGAAAACAGCATGACTGATGCATCTGCTGTACGGCTACGAAAGCACAGATCCAGTGTCTTACAAGCCCAAACTTGTCCGCATAAAAAAAGAAAAAACACACAATACAAACAGTAACAACAGTATTGATTCATGTGTTCACAAACCCACATGAGCACAGAACACGTCTTCATGTTCATCTGAATTATAAAGCAAAGGAAACACTCCTCACTCCTCTGTGGTGGCATCGATCCGCAGAGTTTTTAGATACGTCTCTCTGAGATTTCTGCCTCCAACACAAAGCACAAACAGCGTCCCTGCGACTGGAATCCACAGGACACACTGGTTTACTGATAATCTCCCTAACTACCTCCACCTGGATCCAGACCACGAGTCATGATCCACCGAATGCCTTCACTTCAAACAGCAGAGCGCTCCGACCGGTCCTCGCAGAGACAGCAGAACACGGCGCTCACGCAGACTCACAGAGGGCCATTAGAGTGTGTGATGGAGAGAGATAAAGTGCGGCCATGTTCCTGCCTGAACGTGGATTAGAGGGAAGCAGGGCTACACGGGAGGATTTCAGCTTCTGAGTCCGTCGGCCCGCGAAGACAAATCTGTGAGGAGCGCAGGGAGACCACCACAGTGCTTCTGTTTTAACTCACATCGTTCACTGCGTACAGCCACCCCGAGTCCCACCGGAGGCTCCTCACACTGTTTAAACTGGACTAACATCATCTGTGGTGCTGGAGAGAGAGACTATTTAAACACTCCATCACAAGTAAAAGTCCTGCACTGCAAACCTTACTCAAACATGGGCTCCGTCAGAGTCACATTCTGATCTCATACCAGTGAATTTTCATTACTGATGCATCAACATGCCCGCAGCATTTAGACGACTGCGGCAGAGCTCATTTTGCTCCTTTTATATACTGTCAGGGGGTTTCATTTACTGCATAACTATGCACATAATCACCACAGGGGACTCACGTCTCCACAAATACATAACATGGAAATTTGTCCCCCCAATATTGATAATTGACACATTAGATTCAGATTTGTTCTCCTCCATATTCACAGTTACAAGCAGTGGATGTGTGTCATTCACAGGAAATCAAGGCTCTGGGTTCAACCTGCAGGTCCTGCTGCGTCAGCCCTGAAAGTTTGAGCCTCGTCCTGAATGTTTCTGCTCCTCAGGACCGATATCTTAACGCCGCAGAGCAGAGCTGAACGTGGAGAACGCAGGGCTGCATAACGAGGCCCACAGCACAGGCCGAGCGTGGAGCTATTATAAGACCTGTGAAGTTATTTTTACAGCCGTCTCCAGAGCAGTTCTCCACCTTCATGCACAGAGTCCATAATGAAAACTGTGCAGAGTTTGTGTGGGTTCACTCAGCAGAGGTCCAACATCACAAACTAACTTTTGCTTTTAGCATCACATCTGTAACGTAACCTGCAGTGAAAACACAGCTTTGAATGCGACTCAGCAGGTGTGAAACGTGTTAGATTGATGTCTGAAACATCTGTCCTGTCGTTGCTGTCCACAGCTGGCTGTGTGTCACATCCTTCCCTTTAAGTTTAAACACCTGCAGCGTCGCACGGCAGCTGAAACGGCTCGCCCGTCTTTACATCGAGCGAGCGGCGAGCGCTGTGACGCGCAGCAGCTGCAGCTTCGGTCGAGATCTGACGGCAGTTCATGTTCTGTGTTCTGCTTCACACCTGCAGAGATCAGATGCGGCGCACAGACTCCAGGTTCACACACTGGATTTGTTTGAAAGCGGCCATCACGGCTGAACGATGAACTCCAAAGCAGGAAGATATTTACCTCCAAAGCAGTCCGGATACAAAGCAGCATCAAATTAGTACTGAAGTAAACGTACTTGGTCCTTTTGCACCACTGATCATCTGCACATGTGGAGCGATGAGCAGGAACATTCAGCTCATAACACAAAGACAACGGCCCTCTGACGGCAATAATCCAGCAGCTGTCTGTTCGCTGCTCCTCTTTAATATTCAGATCGAAGCTTCCTCCTGTCGTGAACGATGGAGGCAGTAATTCATCTGCACAGCGAGGTGTTTGAGTTTAGGTGAGAGTTTCAGAAAGTGACGATGGCGCCTGTGATTACAGCAGATTTCATTAAAGTGTGGAATAACTGCAGAGTCACTGATCAGAGCGCAGCAAACACAGTTTTATCAAACCCGCTCTATAAGGGAAAATAACCTATTACACTATTGACTTATGATGTGTGCTTCATCTCCGACCGACACCTGATTTCTGAGTGTTTGTGCAGGAGGAGGTCTCCTGTTTCACGCCTCACGCTGACGAGCTCTCTGCCTCTGGGTATCAGCATGATGAGCTCTCTGGATTTTTAAGAGTAAATCAAAATCTTTTTAATCTGGCTTTTAATTCATGTTTTAGCCTTAGTTTTTAAAATTTTAATCATTAATTGCTTAAATTTTTAATCTTTGTTTTTATCTCAATATTGTCAAAGCTGCTGCTTTAATAAAGCTCTGTGTGAAGAAAACATCCTCTTTTTTTATTAAATATATTTCTGATGAGCCTCTTCTGCTGTTTTGGTGGAGGCGGTGCTTCCTGGTAATTATGGAGAGCAAACCTTTCCAGGCTGTTAACAGAAATGTAGAAGGTGCCATTTAAATGAAAGTGTATTTGTGTTTTCCCAAACTAGCTGCAGTAAATTTAACTTTCCATCCCGAACAGCAGAAAGCCACAGGTTATGAAGCGAGCCATCTGCAGCCTTCAGTTCGCCTGGTTTTCTGCACCTTGGTGCTAAACTGAGTGTTATAAATCCATCGAGTGAACCGTCTGCGAGCAGCTGCTGGCTTAAAACAACAGAGGCCAACTCCTGTGTGCAGAGCGCCTGCAGCGACAGACCCGCAACCCACCTGAATCCTCCTCTCCTCCTCCTCCCTCCTCTTCCTCTCCTCCTCTTCCTGCTTCCTCTTCAGCTCCATCTCTGCTTTCCTGAGAGAGAGAACCAGGAGAGGGAAGAGAACAGACGGAAGCAGAGAGACGGAAACGCGAAGAGACAGAGAGACATAAAGAGGGAGAGAAGGGAAGAGACATTGATCAGGATGAGGAGAGAGAGGAACATGACTGAAACTTAAACCTGGTCACAGAGCAGCGTGATCATCCCGCCGGAGTCCTCTTTGAGTCCACCTGATGAACGCGAGGCCAACATTTACTCCCTTTTAGCCCCGTTTTTGGTCTCCACCACCTCCTGAGGGAGATATCTGACTCTTTCTGCAGAGCTGGGTGACGATTCTGGACCCTCATTAAAAAATGACACCTTTCACATCAGCTCTAATGTTAACTGTTTGCAGTATCATCCAGCGCAGGGCTGCTCTTGGTTAATTAGCCAATTATTCTCATGATCTGATGAATGGTTTGGTCCAAAGAGAGTGAAAGAAAGTCCAAGGTGATGCCATTAAACTGCTTGTTTTAGTCTAAAGCCTGAAGATGTTCAGCTTATTATCACACAAGGCAGATAAAAACAGTACGAAGCTTCATTAAAAGAACATTTAGCATTTTTTTCTTGAAAAGTGCCAAACGATAAATCAACAAACTGTCAGTACTTTTCCGTTGAGCCACAAATCGACGTTAAATTCCCTTTTCCTGTGTCTGTTTCAGCTGCTCTCAAACCGTTACTCGTTCCTCGCTCTTCGCCTTTTTATTTTCGTCGTGCGCTCACAGAGGAGCTCCGCCGCGCTGACATCTGCACGTCTTACAGCCGACCGCGTGTACTCTCCGGTCATCCAGGAATTGAAGGTTATTCTGCTGCTTCACACTCTGCAAAGTGCTCTGAATAGAAACATCAGCCCAACAGAAAGGAAAACACCGTCTCTGGGGTCACAGCGTTTAAGGCGTTTAAAGCATCTGAAGTGGAGCCTGCTGGGAGAAACTTCCATCCACGGACAGGCTTTAACACACCCTTATAAATAATGTTTGGATTAAAGCTGCACCGGATGTATGATTAAATGGGAATCCTATAAAACAAGGAATTACAGGGTCGGTGACTTTATCAGGGTCTTCTAACGCAGCTCGGGCTGCTCGTGACCTTCAGTCTGTGACCTTCAGGTGAATCTTGAGAATTCATGACTTGCCAGAGGAGGAGGGTAAAGGGAAGGGAAAGTGGATCATAAAATTTGGGCTGTCGTCTCTAATGTCTTATATTAGCGGGTAGTGGTTTGTGACGAACACAATGGCCCCCATCAGTCCTCCTAAAAGGCTTTCCATGCCGCTGAAGGAGGGGAGGATTGTGGGGGTCAAACGTGAGAGAGGAATATGCCTGCCACAGCCGAGGCAGAAAATGAAATTTTCTGTGAAACCATGTGTGGAGCGTGATGGATTCAAAGGCTCGCCGGCCACTTACATGGTGTCATTTAGGAAATAGAGGGGGACACGTCAAGGATAGCTGGTTCCCTGAGAAAAGGCCTCGAAGGCTGAACAAAGACAGAGCACAGAAACCGAAGCAGGCGGGTTTTCCTCCTTCTTAAACCGATCCTCCTCTGCAGCCTTTAGCGTTTTTGTAGGATTTAGGACCCTGATGTCAAAAAAGCCGAGATGCTGCGTAAAATTTAAAAATCGATGAAGTCGATGAGGTGAAGCATTACACGTGTTGTCTTTGTGCTGTTCATGTCAAAAGGGATTTAACCAACCTAGCCAGCAGTAAGTGGTTAACCCTGCATGTCACAGACGCTACGTCCACATTCATATGCTAATCCTGTCTCATCCCTTTTCCTCTAAATCGCCGTGTTTATAGTTACTAACACTAACAGCTGAAGAAATCAGCCTTCCCTGACAGAAATGTGAGGGACTGTAACCTGCTGAGAGCTGAGTTAATTAGAGATTTGTGCTTCACCATCAGACCGTGAGCTAAGTCCAGCAAATCCTGAATTAAAGGAGTCAATAAAATTCCTTGACGCTGCCAAAGTTGCATCGTTTAAAAGTGTCCTGATATCTTTCCATCAGAGCTTTTCATCCTGCGTGCACAAAGGAAGGCTTTGTTAAAGCTTGTGACCCTTAATATTGTTGCTATTGTCGTCCTGTAATGGTGGACACGGGGGAACTGAAGCTTATTCTGCTGCTGTGCTCGTTGTAAATCACCCCGGACGAGAGTGTCAGCTAAGTACAGAAAATGTGGAAAGCAACAACCCCGCCTGATAACACTTTTTAACGTCTATAAAAATAAATCCTTTAGGAGCAGCGATCTCATTACGTAAATCCCGACTGGCACCTTTAAAAATGAGTCGACAGCGTTTTTCCCTGAAAAGTGGATTCTGCCGGCTTGAAACACGCCGACTTCGACAAGTGCCTCTTAATTTTTGGCTACAGCAAAACAAAAATGTCTCATCTGCGCCTCAGCTAAGAGGCGGAACTGTAAAAGTCCTCCAACCTGAACCCCCTCCCACTTACAGTCGCCTGTCCTCCACCTCCTGCTTGCGTTGCTGCTCCTCCTCCTCCCTCCTCTTCTTCTCCCTCTCCATCTCCTCCTGGATGCGTCGCAGCCGCTCGCGCTCCTCCTCCTCCTTCTTCTTGTTCTGCATGGCGGTCAGCAGCTGCTCCGACCGGACCATCAGGGCCTGGTACTCGTGGTCGATATCGATCCGGGTCATGTGGGTGTTCTGAGAGACACAAAATCAGAATCAGCTCATGAAGACGCTTCCGGACTGCAGGAGTTTACTTGAAAGGTTTAAGACGTGTGGGATCATGATGCTTACTGGCAGAAGGGCTTTTATTTGGGACAGACCTTTATTTCTCCAGGGCACAAGTAATTTCACCTGTTTCAAAGTTTTTCTTTTCATGAGAAGAAGAACCTGATTAAGAGCTTCTATTGTCAAGAGGCCAGAGTTCCTGAATAAGACTCAGAGACCTCATAAACTCCAGGATTCATCAGACCGTGACCTCAACAGAAAACTCAACAGGTCTGGTCCAGTTCAGGCTGTCAGTTCTCTCCAGCACAGGATGGATTTCATGCGTCACTTATCTCGATTTTTCCCAGAAAAATAACCTCTGAGGACGACTTGATGCTGCTCATTTCTCGCAGTAATAATGAAACAGAGACGCAAACAGCCATAAGGATGAATGTGAACATTTCTGCCTTTCATTGGTTCTGCTGGTGATGCGTCTGACAGACAGACAGATGGAGTCAATCAGCCTCTCTGACAAAGACGCCTCCCTCTCATTCTCTCAGTTTACGTCTCGGTTTTCCCATTCTGGTGTGCAGCGGCTGTGATCTGAGGGTGATTCACACGACTCTAATATCTCCCACTTGATAATGTCCTGCTCGGACGTGACTGAGCTTGATCTCCCGTCTTCCTTTGAAAAACTTCAGAACACCATGGCAACGAGCTAGCAGCCTACCAATACACTGATGCTTTGCAATGCAGGGCCAAAGCTGAATGGACCGGAGCTGAATCGACCAATCAGCAGCAACGGGAAACTGTTTTCTGTCATTCTTTGAATCACTTTTGAAAGCAGCTTCACTGGTTTCATCCTCTCAAAAACAGATATTTGCTGATTTTCTTCATTTTGGATGATTTTGGCCTGTTTCCAGACATTTCTGATGGACATTTTTCACTCTTTTATGTCATTCTATACAACAAATGATTGATTAATCCAGAAAACAATCTGCAGATTAATCACTAACAAACATCAGATTTTGCTGCAGCGCTGGCATGAACGTATAATTGAGTTTACTTTTGGTCTCAGGCTGTCTTTCACGGTTCGGGCTCATCCCTTTAGTTCCAGTGAAGGGAAATCTTAATGCTTTTGCGTACAGTAATAATTTAGGTTGTATTGCATTTCCAGCTTCGTGACAACAGTTTTGGGAAGGCCCACAAGCACAAAGCCAGGTCCATAAAGAAAGGCTTTTCCCAACACGGCAACTTCAACATCCTGGATCTCATTAAAATTCTTATGGCTGAATAGGAGCAAATCTTTCTCACAGCATGTTACAGTTAAGGCCTCTTCCATCGGTACGACAGCTGTATTTATATGAAACGTAATACGAGGCTTATCGAGGTTCATTAAAAGCAAGCAGTGGCACCAAATCACACAGCAGAGGCCCCACATTTAACGAGTGAGGCTGTTTAAAGCGTCACTTGTTATTGTCATTGTTATTGTTATTAAAGCGTCAATACCTGTCGAAGGAAAGATGTGGAATTCTCTAAAAACACCTGTTTGGGACATCCCACAGGTAAACAGGTTGATTGGTAACAGGTGAGAGCATCATGATTGGGCACTAAAGTTTATTTCCTGTTCACACTGCCTCAATGCGAAGCTGTCGACATCTACAGTCGTGGACTGAAACGCAGCCATCACTGAGGATGTCAGGGCTGCAGATGCTGATACATCTCAGTCAATCTCTACCAGAGCTTAAAAAAAATCCTACAAGAGCATCAACAGCCTCACAGTTTACAGTCACTGTATGTTCAGGCATCATCGGAGCGCAATCTGACGCTAAAACAAACACACAAGGCAGCGATGGAAACCTGAGGAGGGACACGTGTTGCCGTCCCACCGCAGATGAATATTCATACGCATCTGTTGTCACTGCAACCTTTCTCCTCCGACTGCCAGTCACTCCACCAAAAAGCTGCATGACGGGGGTTTATGTGGCAGGAGCGTCTCACTGCTGAGTCCCTCGACCGGCGTTTGTCCTTCTAATACCAACATTCACTGCGGCGGCGAGCAACTGCCACACTCAAACCTCAAGGACTGCTCTCCAGTAATAAAGCTGGGGCAGATAAGAAAAGACAGCGATGCTAAATTATGAAAATTACGCAAAAAAAACTGTAGGATACTAAAGATTCATGGCATTCATAGACAAGACTATCTGACTTTAATCCATTCATCCATTTCTAATCAATTCAACAGCAAATACCATTATGTTAATGAGAAGTCAAGAGTCTCCAGTCGGTTCGTGTCAATATCTGACGATCACACGCTCATAATGTCAGAAATCACTCTCTTTATCCAAACACATGAACTGTATATAAACTGGAAAACAACCTGGACTTCATCATTCATTCATTCATTCATTCATCTCTTCATTCACGCTGCCCATCATGCACTGAGAGTAGGAGGCACTTTACATCCTATTTTTAAAACAAAGCTCTTCGTCATGTACGTGTCTGTCAGAGCAGACAGCACAACAAAGGGCTTTCACTTAAGGGTGTGGACGAGTTTCGGCTTTTTGTGCAGCACACAGTTGATTACAGCAGCTTTAATGACACACACGCCGCCACAGAAGGGAAATGTCAAACTGTGCGTCTCACCCACCTTGATTTTGACCACCAGGGAATCAATGGCGCCCTCCAGGTCCTTGACCTGCTTGCTCATCTCCTGTTTGCCCTCCTTCAGCCCGGCCACCACCTCGTTGAAGCGGTCCATCCTCTTGCTCAGGTTTCGCACCTTGACTAACCCGTCGATCCTAAAAGAAGGTTTAAAGGCACGATTCAATAAAGTCGGGTTTAGATATTCAAAAAAGTGAACGCTGATGCAGCAGAGGTTGAGAGTTTCGGTCCAAGATGCAGAAAAACTGGATTCTGCATTTCCCATAATGCATTTCTCAAATGCTTCATGACCAAAAGAAGGCCACATAGTCGCTAAAATTGTTCCAAAATCACCACAAAATCCAGAAGAAGCCGCCATTACCAGCAAATGTGACTGAACTTTGAGCTTGATGATCAGAAGCACTTGGAAGGACCAGATAGTTTTCAAACTCCGCTGCACCAGTGATTAAACTGGAAGAGGTTACAGCTGCTTCAGCTGGGATCAGAAGGGGCTCCAGTTCAAACTCTGTGAGACCCCTTCAGGTAAACACTTGAGCCTGGTTTATAACAAGCTTTTTGTTATAAATGTGTCGTCTCAAAGCCCAAATCCCAGATGATGCTGATGACACCACACAGATGTCATCAGGGTTTTTCCTTCAGACATCTTAAAGCTCCATCCACAGCCAAAAAAGACCTTATAAAACACTGTTCACAGGCTGTGGAGCTCCTCACGACTGCTAAACTGACCTTGATGCACGACATTGCCGGCCTGGCCCTTTAAAAATGAGGACGAGCGGCAAGGAAGGAGCATTTGTCTGAACTCTCCTCATGATGCTTAAGTTTCAGAAGACGTCAGGCTGACTTTCGGGGGGGAATGTGCATAAATGATGAGCCATCTAGACTTTTTTATAAGATGAGACAGCGCAGCCGTATAAAAATCAGATTGTGTCGAGTCGGATTTGAACGCCACTCCTTGAATAACGCTCCTCAGCTCAGCTAAATGCTGGTAATCTTGTGGGCAATAAGATAACATACCAGTCACTGCTGCAGGCTGGAAAGCTTCATCAGCTCTGCCTTCTCCGTTGAACAGCTGACAAATAACTCATAATCTCAACAACAATTATTTCAGCCACACTGTGATCAGCTGTCGTGGCCATAAGCAACACAAGCAACCTGCGTGTGAAACACACAACAACTGCACTTCAAGGAGGAAGAACTTTTATTAGGTTCAAGCTTCGGTGAAGTGATTAAAACTGACTCCAGTGTTTGTTTTTTAAATCAAGATGTATGAATTCGCAGTCCTGTTTGTCTGTTAGAGAGCAGAAAATGTCAAAAACTGACATGTTTGAGAGTTGTTTTCTGCTCAAGATGTGGAAGCTGAAACTACTTTGTGCCCCAGAAGATGTGACTTCAGGGAGACTCTCTGGGGACTCCCGCGATGTGCAAGGCGAAGGTAACATGATCGGCGGAGGCACCTGAAGGCATCGGGCTGTTTTTCCTTACACTGTAAAGCGGCAGTCGGTGGAGCAGCAGACAACACGCCTGTCCTTGAAATTAAAAATTAAGGAGTGTTTTTGTTGACCTCCAGTAGTTCAGCACACTGTGGCCATGTGGTCAGACTCTATTTATACAGTGATGCACACAGAACTTCAGCACCTGAATGCATCATAACCTCTTTCTCTTTGACATGTTTCAGCTTGTGACCGACTCGTTTGATCCTTAAACAGACTTTTAAATAATCTCAGGCTGAAATTGACGACAGAGACACTTTGAACATCAGCTGATCGTCACAGAATCTGTCACTTATCTGACTTATCTGTAATTAATAAAATATTTAAGAAGCATCTGTAAACATAATGCAGCAATTATCCAACTTTAAATGAACGTAGGGTGCTTACTAACTTATTTAGGACTTGCAAACCAGCTGCTCATTTCACATTTGTCACTCATGTTGCTTAAATCTTCCCAAACTCCGCCCCAGTCATTAATACTCCACCCACCCCCTGTAATCACACACTCCACCTCATTAGCAGCACACCCAAACACAATCACACAGCCCATTAGCAGAGACCAGCGGGTTGCCAGATCAGACTAAACCCCCCTACAGAGAACACAAACCCTTCTTCACCTGCATACTCCATCTTTCCTCCCACCTGCCTCCCCCCCCCAGGGCTCTGTTATTTATCTCGAATATCAGAGGTGTCGCCAGGTGTGTGTGTGTGTGTGTGTGTGTGTGTGTGTGTGCGTGTGCGTGAGGCAGACTGACACTGCTGAGCTGTGAAAGTGGCAGATAATGAGGAAGAGGAGGAAGAGGAAGAGAGGGAGGAACTGGAGGAGGCAAGGACGGAAGAGTGCAAGAAGGAGATGAATGTAATGAGGAAGGATGAGAGGAAAGGAAGGCAGAGGGAGAGAAAATGAGCAAGAGAGGAGAAGGAGGGAATGATGGATAGAAGGAGAAAGGGAGGAGAGAGCTGCCGGCTGAGGGAGGTGAGCTTGAAAGATTAGTGTGAAAAAAGAGGATGGGTTGAGGATAGGTACGAGCAAAGAGGATGACGGAGTAAGAAAAGACAGGTGGAGAGATGGAGGAGAGCAGGGAGGAAAGGATGGAAAGAGAAGGAGGAGGAGAGGATACCCACCGAGGCTTGTGCTTCTTCCTGCAGAGCCACATCCGGACCGTCTTTTGCATCTTGATGCAGGCGCTGGTCCGGTACAAAATCTTGTTCTTCACTGCAAAACACAGAGAGAAAAGAGGAAAAAGGTTAAGTTCCTCAGACTTAACCTCTAAAAGTCAGGCCAAGCTAGAAAAGAAGTAGTTTGTACTGAGAACATTCAAAACACAGTCATAGTGTTACACCAGGTGGTTCAAACCCCGCCTACTTTCCCACCTCCGCACAGCTGACCAATCACAGCCTGGAGCGGGTGTGAACGTCAGACTGTCAGGAAGTTGGAGTCATTCTCAGATGAAACATCTTGAGATGTTCTTAGCTCAGGTCAGATGTATATAATCCTCTAATTTTCTGACAAGAGTGAAGAGCTGAGCCATCGATCCATGACCAGAACATGAATCCTCAATCATCTGGAGTCTGTTCTCATGGATGGACAAACTGAACCTTTGACTTCAGCGAGCTTAAGCACAGAGATACGCTGACACCTCGAGAGCATCCTGTTCATTAAAACCCGTCAATGCACAGACACTGTTCCAAATGACAGCGTGACGTCCTGTCATCCCTCTTGACATTCAGTATTCTTGTGCACTGATTTACGTTGATTACAGCGACATGCTTTCATCGCTGATGCGGTTTACACTGTAGAATTTCTTGACGTCTTTAAATAAAACGCATCATTTGTCTCTGGCGACGTAGATTTTTCTTTTTCTGCCGCGCCAACGAAGCAAGGTTGAATTGAATTGAAGTGGGAAAATTAAAGGGCGAGAGAGAAAAAAACGAGGGAGCGCTCAAGAGATGAAGGGTGAAAGATAAACAGAGACGGAGATCGATAACATCACCACAAGCTGCCAAACTCATTTCATCTTGTTATAACCTCCAAATATTTAACTTGTACACCATCAATAACAGAACTGAATTAATGACTTTGCATTTTCTGAGCAGACTGGTTACACTGAACATACTTTAAAAATCCAATAAGCATTTTCCAGCCACTGCCTTTACAGCTGCTGCCGCTGTAACACCATAAGCCCTGTGGATTGGACAAATGTATTCATTTTTAATGGGATATGATGATATGCTTTGGCAACAGTTGCTTCTGTTCCTGCCAATAAAGCTCGTTTTGTAGCTGATCGATACGGAGCACAAAGAGTGGGAGACGGAGATAAGGACAGATAGAGAGATGGAGGCAGAGATGGAGTGACATGATGAGGAAGAAAAACGAGATATAAAGGCAGATACTACTAGAGATGAAGACAGACGGGGCCAGACACCAGCAGAGACAGAGAGAAGTGTTATGATAGCAGCCTGCAGTGACTGACATGAACTCTCCTCAGACACTGCAGTGATAAACAGCAGAGAGCAGACAGATACAGCACTCCTCCAGGAGCTCAGCCCCACATTATTAACAGCAGCCCGTCTCTGCTGCAGATACACCGCCCATGGTTTGTTTTGCTGTTGTACTCCGCTCCGTCCACAAGGCCCTCGGGTGTTTTTGCGAGCCATCTGTGCATACTGATCCGTCTCTTGTTTGCATGATCGGATTTCAAACGCGCCCGCCTGCATAAAACTGAGAACGATAAGGAGTGAATGTAGTGAAAGTGACGGCTGCGCTCGACGTGCTGCTGAAGCCACCCAGCTTTAAGTCATCAGCATGACTGAGTCTGTGTAACTTACTCATGCTGGGATTTCATGTAACGATGGCTGCCTCACTCTCACTCTGAAGCATAAACACAAGTCTTATCTAAGGGGTCTGATGGTGGGCTCTGCTTTATATGAACTGATGGAGAAACTGATGCAAGTCCTGCTGTATCTGTGCAGACATGTTGGGTAAAACATGGTGCATCTAATCCTTTGCCGGCCTGTTTAAAATCAGGGCTTCCTTTTCTCCAATAATGCAACAAGTTGTTTAATGATCACCTCACGGTGAACATACGATAAATCAACTAACCACACATCTCGTGTGGTGATCATTTCCATCACTGGGTGATCGTCTCTATCAGCCTTCATCTGCCTTTTGAGTACAGATCACTCAGTTTACAAGCTGCACATGAATGCACCATGAGGTCCCTGTCGAAGCCTCTGCAGTTTGCCGTACAGTGTGTTGTAGATTTCAGAGTTTGTGGGGTACACCTGAATGCACCACGAAGGCCCCGCTGCTCTGTGCGCCTGTAAAAGTCACCAAACAGCAGCAGAGACTCAGCATAGTTTGTTATTGTACCACTGCTCTGCTCTTTTTTCTAGGATGTGTTTAGGATGTTGTTGCCGGGATAACGCCGCGTCGACCTGCAGACCAGAACAGATGCTGCTTACGTTTGATGACGGACAGAGCGCACCACTGGACCTTCTTCCAGCGGCTCTGGATGAGCCACTTGTTGACCTTCTTCACCAGCTCCGCCAGGTGGTCCGGGTCCGACTTCATGATCTGGTCAAACTCTGCGAACTGAACAGAGGTGAGAGGAAGACGTTCAGGGCGAATATCAGCGGCATTAAGGGTCGAAAGCACGAGCATTTTATCAAGACCAACAATTAGTTCATCGTTTGATCAAAAGAAAATTAACATTCAACTCTTCTGTTTAGTTTTTTCTCTGATTCCAACTTCTTCAGTGGAAAAACTGCTGCTTTTCTTGGTCTTGCAGCCCTAAAAGATGCCTCATATATGATAAATCCTACAGCTTATTGCCCTAAAGTGGTCCAACATCATAATACAGTACAACTGCACACTGTACATCATGAGGATAGGTGCATGCGTCCTCACGGTGAAGCTTAAACGCTGGTGGTTGGCAAACTTTCTCAACATATATCATCATACTGTCAAACTCTGCTCCTATTGTTTCCAATACGACTGTAATTAATATGGATTAATGTCTGTAGTGTGTGAGAAAGTATATTTCACTAAAGCACAGCCAGAGGCACAGACGCAGTATGTACTGTATCTATTTGAGCAACGGTGCATTCACTTTCCCTTTCTCCATCCCTGTATCTTTTATAACAAAGTCAGAGATCATATCAGTGCTGCCGAATGCTTTCTAACACTTACTACTCTTGATGTGAAAGTCTGCTGAAAGCTACTCTGCGATGGTGCAGCTGATTTGTTGTGCTGTGATCGCGTCCTCTGAAAACCTCTGACTTCCAAACCTTGAGCGTCCGCTGCTGCTGCCTCAATAATGAAAGAAGCTGCCGAATTCACATTATTATTTTCTCGACGTCCGTGTCGGCTTATTGTCAGTTTTCCGAGTTTGGCGTGAGTGCAGCGCTGTCGGGCCGCTGACCCTCGAGTTTCAGGTGTGGTGTGCTGGAAAGCCTCTGAGCAGTCTGTTTCAATTCACCACCACTATGAAAAACAGCACCAGAACTGTGCCTCTACCCAGATACGATCACAAAAACATCATTTTCTGCCATCTTAAGTTTGCTAACGCTGCACACCTCAACATCGTGGGTTCCTCGCAGGCTTAAACAATTATTCACAGGCATCGTGTGATGTTAAGTCTATCTCGGAGGGCATCGTTGCCTCCAAAGCAAACATCGGAGCCCCGACGCTTCCACAGGGACGTGAAGAGTAATGAAAGCATCCGAGTTCAGCTAACAGAGGACACAAGCATTTATTTCTTCCTGGGAGCTAAATGTACGGTGTCAGACGTACAGTTCGCCGCGTCCTCTGTAACAAACGTATGCACTTTCACAAACCCCCCTGGAAACCACATGTCCAACCCAAATGTGATGAATTATTCATCCGGTGGAGAAATAAAAAACCCCATCTGCTGGCTCCGGTTCATTCCAAAACCTCATCTCCCCTCCTTTCAGCAGCCAAAATGACGAATGTGCTTTCCCTCTGAATCTATTGTCTTTCTTTAGGGAAACAATACCTATATTAGCTAGTGCGAGAGGGGAATAGAGCAGGTTTCCACAACGTCTCACCTTCCCTGGCCTGAAAAACACTCTGGTCAGGCCAAACTTGTAGTCATTCTCATCCAGCCCCAGAGCTTTGAATAAAGCCTGCAACACAAACATGAAGTACAATGATAAACGTGGAAATGTGGCCGCGTTAAAAGGATGATAAAAGCTTGGATCGGGGCCGCCGCTGAGGCCCCGAGGACTGACCTTGCAGAAGAGGCGGGGGTCGAGGCGGGTGAGTTTTGGAGGCATGTACTTCTGGTACATGTTGTAGAGCTCGTGGAAGGGAGCCCTGGAGGGGAAGCCGCCCTGCATCAGGTCCAGCACCGACACCATACCTGCAGAAGTCACATTGGACGAAAAGTTCAAATTCACCAAAATCACGAGGATTCACCCTCTGAGGACAATGAATATCTGGGCATTGCATCCATATTTGTCAGGATATTTCAGTCTGGAGCAAAGTGGTGGACACTGCTACCTGCTAGTGTGGCTACATGTCTCAAAGTAGAGTACAAACCAGGTACAGTACTAGTACTACTCTTCTAAAACTTCTAACAATTCTCTGTTTATACAACAGACATCAGCTTATCTCAATCACGGCAGATCCAATAACGCACCTTGTACAAAGAACTTCAAACTAACTGAATCAAAACACCAAAACACTGCGAGAAAATTAAGATTCAACAAGGCTGCAATTAGCATCGTTTGTCATGCCTGTGCACTCTACTTCTACCTTCAGCGGTGACATTTTTCCCTTTCTGTCGGAGCCGTCTGTCTGTGTTTATGTTGTAATGACTTCTCAGACTGTTTCCCCTTGAGTTATTAAATTAATTTGTTTATATAGACCCCCTGTAAACATGGATGATTTGGCCTTTTTGAAGCAGTATTAGTCATCGCATTTTGCTTTGAAAGCTTATATCAAAGGCCAAAATTTCAGAGCTTTCACAGCAGACAGATGTTGCAGATTGCCATTCGGTGCAAATGAAGCGTACCGGCAGCAGAGTGTGTAACTGTCATTAAGTTACTTCAGAGGGTTTTTTCCAATGAGTGTTCCTGCGTCATGTTGTCAACCCCCCGCACACCGTTAAGTACATTCACAGAATTACTTAACAATTAAAGTCACATAGCACACAGCTGGGATCAGAGCACGAGACTCAAAACCAACACTTCAGCCATGCTAGCTGTAGCATGTTAGCATTATAACAATTAGCATGTTGCCAGCAAGCAGGCGCTACTGTGACAACACGAGGCAGCCACAGGATCGCAGCTAACTGAATTTAGCTAACATTAGCCACAATAAGCTAACGGTCACACCTGAGCAACAAGGCTGCAGCAGTACAAACTCTGCGTGAGCACGGACGTGTTTTACTGGTTAAGTATTAAACTTAACGTCACATAAGCATAATAAGAATTCCCATTATGTGTTAGCATCAAGCTAACAGACTTGGCATTACCTATTTACCACACAGTTTTAACACCTGTACTACTCCTGTTGTAGTTCCATTCTATGTGCTTCTGCAACATGAAATAATTGATTGTACTTTATTTTGTGTGTATTTTCAGTTTTACGGTTCTTTAACTTGGGAAACAACCAATGAACGGCCTGAGCCTGGAAGGCGTCTCTCATTTGGAAAACTGTTTATCCATCAACCAAACTAAACATCAGCAGTCAGGGAGAGACCGGGGTAACTTCAAAAACAACCCAACCTGGGTTCGCTTCATGTTCCTCTTTGCGTACACAAACAGAAATTCACTAATAAGACTTATTTCCTCATGACTTTTTGGTGGAAAGTGAGCTGCGTGTTGGACTAAAAGAGCCACACAAGCTGACTCACACAGCCGCATCGCTAGAAAGGCTGAAGACTACTGTGATTCTTTGGAGAAGCCTTAAACCTCTTCCACAATGGGCTGCAGGTAAGGGTAATATAACTTTCCTCTTGTGTGTTCAGTTGGAACTGAAACCCTGTTTGCGTGCCCCAAGCTGCACATATCTCATATCAGACCTCTTGTTGTAATTGCTGTACAGTTTCCCAAAGGACACCATAAAAGCTCAGGAGATCTTCTTCAACAATTCCATCCAGGTTATTTCCAAAAGTGTGCATGTTCACCTCGGAGCCCTTAGACACTTAAACCGGATCCGACGCTTCGCTGCTGGAAGTATTCAGCTTATTCCAGCCAAGTGAACCTGAGTTCCTCAACATTTTATCCCAGTGTTAGACTCCCTCCACTGGTTCCCTGTGAAATCACTCACTGGTTATTAAGTCCTTCTTCTAACTTACAAGGTATTACACAGCTTCAATATGTCACTGATTTACTTAAGCCTGCTAAGCCTATCTACACTTCCTGCTCAAAAGAAAAAGCTGAAGGCTGCTCTGATGACAGAATCCAGTCCTGCATCCAGGATGCCATTAAATCCACATCCCGTTTTCAGGGGTCCAGGGTTGTTTTTGTGTTTGTTTAGGCTCCCAGAGTATCCAGCAGTAAGTGTTCGAGCTTTATGTGAGACTGAAAAGCGGCAGAATCCTGGAGTTTATCATCATTGTTTGGGCCTGCATTGCTTTTCATGAACATCAGCGCTGAGAACTGTGGACCAGGACCGGGAACAGATCTGTGTCAGTGTGACTAAACAGTTGTTGATCTTACTTAATAACACTAAATCCTCATCAGTAAACCATCAGCAGAGTCCATTTATTATACTACCATTTGATCCTGGTGGAGGTCTGCAGTGTTAAACTGTACTTATCTGCTCTTCCACAGAGAATCAAGTAAAAAAACAACGAGACGACAAGTGTGCAGCTCTGCGAGGCTGTGCTAAATGAGCCAAATCTGAACATTAGCATGCTAAGATGCTCGTATATTAGCACAAAATACAAAGAACAGCTGAGGCTTTTGGACCAACGAGAACCTTGACCACAAGAGGGAAAGTCAGCGAGGACATAAATGACCACTAAAGACTGAAAAGATCATACAGCATTGTGGGTAGTTTCTCTGCTGATGTCTACTCAGCAGATTTCCATCCCCCCCTAGGCTACACGACCTCGTGTGCGGTGATTTCCAATTTAATACTCACATGAGCTCCTAATCATCAATCAGGCAGGAGGTGCAGTTTAAAGCCTTTTCAAAGTAAAGTCAGTCTAAACCTCCTTTAAGAAACTACAAACTTTAAGAAACAGACTCAGTGTTCAGGTGAAGAGTCCTGTTCAAAAACAGGAGGATCCCTTTTGGATAGCAGCGAAAGTTTACTATTCAATATCTTTAACAATAATAATAATAAAAACACTTGAGACTACCTTCTACTGCTTTACAATAATTGGTTTCCACACTGCAGGTTTAGGCCTTTTTGGTTGCTGAACATCTGTTTTGGGTCTAACCGGGTGGTGTTGGTACACAGAGGCGTCCCCCGTCTCATCCAAACTATCAACGCCTCCATTCCCAGTCCAATAAAACTGATAAAGAGCTTGCCGGGGTTCAGTATCAGAACAGGGCATCGCTGAGTTTGTGTGGATGGAAGCAGAATCGGACTCTCTGAGGATATTAAACCCGGGCTCATAAATTCTTTTCTTCCAAACCTGAGGGGAGTATCGCAGGCGCTTTTTGGTTTGGGGGGAAAAGGAAAAGTTTAAGAGAACGATCTCAAAGTCACAAAGATTTCAAGACGGGAATCAAGTTCTGCAGCACAGGATGCAGGAAATATCAGTCACCAGCAGGTTCACAAGTCAAATTCAACACCTTTTATAACCTACTTAATATCTCATGGAGTCCCGTTTCACGATTATATGGTCAGGATTTCTTTCTCAATTATGTGGCCTGGAAATTTAAGGTCATTTACGTCTTTGGTAAAAATGTCACAACGAGCCTCTGAGCTGCTGTAGCTGCAGGGCTGATGGTGCTGAATGAAACCCCTCAGAAAAGGATTGAACGGCCTCCTGCAGCAGTGGACTGTGTGCAGCGCGTCCCAACGGCAGAACAACAAAAACACTGTAAACCATTACTACTGCAGCGGGACACACTTTCAATGCCTGCTAAGGCTTTTTTTTTCCTTCAGGACACTGAATTCAAGAACTTTAAAGCTCTGCAGAAACCCTGGTGGCACTTGAAACTTTTCTTATATTACATGGACGTAATACAACAACGTACTTAGTCCTCAAGGCTCAAGGCAGCATCCATGAAAACATCTGTGGGAATCAAAGCTAAAGGTTACTGGACTCGGTCTGAGCAGCCTTAACAGCGTCCTTTGGACTGGGTTTGTTTTCCTAACATACAGCATGTTCTCAGGACTTTCAGTTTCATTGATGCGATGTGTAACCTCTGAACTGACAGTGTAACTCACAGGACTGAAAGGCAGCTGGATGCTGCATCGCTGTCCTTTAATCTGCTGGTGACGACTGTGACACAGACGAAAGCTCACCTCCAGTTTGACTAAGCTGAACTTTGAGTATTTCTCTCTCAAAGTTCTCGCCAGAGTTTTTGCAAACACTTTCGCTTGAGATTGATGTGGTGAACTTCGGTGAGACGTGTTTTTCCTGCAGGTGCATTTCAGAAACAAGTCGTCTTTGTTGGTTGTAAGTGTCGTGGAAGGTGACTCACTGCATGTGTCCCTCTGTTTGTCCTTGGTTCTTTATCTTTGTGTTAGTCATTTTATAAAAATTAACAGATTTTCTTTGCAATCAGTGAAGACAGAACACTTGTGTTTTACTAAAGACCAGCTCAGACAGACTTGTGTAGAAGTAAATGAGGAGCAGTCTGCAGAAAATCCCACTGACCGGAGCACTGCAGCTGGGAGAGAATCTGAGCTCCTTCAAACTGGTGGCTAACCATCTTCAAGTTTGGCTTAATGCAGCGGATGAAGCTGGAGCCCTGCAGGAGTGAAGGAGGGATGAATGAAGAGAGAGACAGACAGAAACAAGAGAGAGAGACATGAGGAGAGGTGCAGAGAAACAGAGTCATTGCAATAACAGCAGGAAACACAGACTCAATCAGAAATTCATGACATCCATCACAGCCTGAGTCAGGACGTGACGCTCTGCGCCTCTCGGGCAGATGGAAACCGCAGGCGTTTGTCTCTCCTGACATGTACAGAGCTGCATCACAGGAAGCTGATCTGCAGCTGGACCACAAGAAGAAGAAGAAGAAACACTGACCGTGCTGCGGAGCTTCTCCAGAAGAATATTCAGCTGCATCTGCAGGAAAAAGAAGAAGAAGAAGAAGAGTGTTGAACAATCTGTGCGATCAAAGGAAAGCAAATATGAAGAGGCCTTTCCCTCATTTCTCAAACTTTCTCCATGTGTTTGGCTAACATGAAGGAACCCTGTGGAGGTCTGACCTTCAGCACACGCTGCCAATGGATTCACACCAACAAAGGTAGTGAAGAAGAAGACGGCTGGCAGGTAAACCAATGTATACAACAAAACAGGCTAACTGCCCATTTCCCATAGACAGGGATATGTTAGCATGGCTAGGGTCAATTTGAAGGGTAAGCCAGGACAGCTAACCTTCAAACTGCATCATAACATGCAAACGCTGTCTTCACCAGACGTTGAATGTGAGACAGACACAGTCTCACCTCCACTGTTTCGTGTTCCACTCCAGTCAGAAACAGTGACAACAGACCAAGAAATGAAGAGATTTGTCACAGTGAATGATATAAAAGAATATCGATGCACCTGCTGAGAAACTGAGGCTTTATTACGGTTTGTCTTCTGTGGGAATTATCAATAAAATCACAGGATCATATGAATTTTAAATAGACACAGGTAGGTTTAGGTTTCTGCTTCTCTTTAGGACTTTACGGGACTCAGAACAGTCACAGTGAAGCTCATCTCTGCTAGATACCATCTAATTTCAGATATGAAGTCAAACGCACGCATGATTAAGTCAAGGTCAAAAAGTCCTACACCGTAATGATGCATAACTTCACTGGCAATCAGTAAAAGAAGCCGAACACTTTGGCCGACAGTCCTTCTCGCACCAGCAGTGCCAGACTTTCAGCGGTTATTGTATTACTGTCTGGAACAAGAGGCAACAATTAATCTGAGACTGTTGAGCTTCACAGTTTGTAGCTGAAGATGCTGCTGAGGTGGACAGTGAGGAACAAGAGGGGGGAAAGAATTTGATAAGCTTTTGTAAAGAAAAGCCTTTCAGTCTGGTCTGCATTAGCAGGAATCCTCTTACTCTGCAGGCTGTCACGGGTCAAGACGGATTAATTCTTCATATTTCATGGGACTCACTCGGACTACCAGCAGGAGAGTTTCCGATAAGCAAAACTTTTCCAAATTTGCATCATCGACATCTTTGTTTAACGGCTGAGCTGCAGGCACTCGCAGGGCCAGAGAGTTTTAATTCATGGCGTTTGTTTTACCCAGCGTGGAGGTCGCTGGGTGGGGCTTCAGATAAGGTTCCGTCTTTGTAAATCTTCCAGGATGTGCACTTTTAATTTTCTTCCATACAGTGTTTCCACCATCATAATTCATAAACATCGAGGCCGAGTCATGTTCAAACTAAAAAAAACTGGAACAAAAGAAATGTTCTTTCATCAAACTGCTTTATTATTGATGAATCATCAATATTCCGTCAGAAGTGGGCTGTCGCCACATTCTTCACCCTGTAACGTCCTCTCATTATTGGTGCCTTATAGTGTTGATGATGATGCATAATTCAAGATTATTCCAGCAAGTCATTTCAAGTGGCGGCGGCGGCGGCCATGAGGAGCATCTGCGTTATGTGAATGTAAATATATGTAAATGTAGACAAATGTACACTAATCAGGGTGAATAATGGGACGACAGAGGAGCGTGCGGGAAAGACAAACAGTGATTAAAAAGTGACAGATTGCACAGAGGACATGCGGTGGCTGCTAGCCTCCATTAGCATAACAACAGCGTCCACATTTGTCCAATCTCATCTGACGATATCTTCAAATCTGGGTCCTTTGGCTGATGCTCGAACGACAGTACGGCAAAAAAAATTCATGTTTACCATCAAGAAGTTTCCCTCAAACCACTGAAAAATCGGTAACAGCAGATTTAAAAAAAGTTTGTGTTAAACGATAATAAAACCAGAATCATTCATTTCCAATCGAACTGTGTTTACAGACAAGTTTTACAAAATGTCCCTGAGTCCATGCGTTAACATCCTTCATCCAATCATGTGTTCACAAAGTGGTGAACCTCGCTCCTTCCTCGCTCGTGATCGACTGAGCCTTTCCAGGATGCCCCTTTCATACCCGATCATGATCATGATTTACCTGTGGAATGTTCCAAACAGGTGTTTTTGGAGCGTTCCACATCTTTCAGTCTGTACTATCATTAACAGAACTTCCTTGTATCTGTACCAGCCTACGTGTGGTGATGGCAGATTTGTCCCGGCTGCTATAAAGAACAAACAGGAGTCAATGGCTGACTTGTTTCCAATCTCTTTTATGGTTTGAATGTCTGTTAAGCACTCTTGTGTGAAACCGCCTCGTGTATGAATTTGAATATTCTGTATAAGTGAAGTCTTTTTCATATGAAATGAATTACATCCTCTAGTGACTTTCCCATCCGTCCCGTTCATCTGACTCAATTTCCAGGGAATAAACTGATTGCAAATATTTCATAAATACAAATATATTCAGGTGGTGTGTGCTGAATGGACCACGCGGTGACTCTCGGGATGCTCGGCTGCAAAGGAAACACCGCTTTGTCTTTCACAATCAGGCTGAAGAGGGTTGACTTATCAGCCGTGTCTGGGTGGATGGCTGTAATGCGACACCCTTGTTATGATGCTGTGTGTCCCTGAAATGGGACAAAGCTGCCCTGTCTGGTTATAATGAAAAGCTGCAGACCCTCCACGGCTCACGATTCGCCTCCCCTCGGCAGCCAGGAGGCGGCTACTCCCGTCACCTCGACTGACTCAGATTTATCACCGCTCATTTTCACCGTCCCCCTCTCCTCCACGCCCAAAGCTCTGCTCCTGTCTGCCTATTTGGATCCTCCTCGACACCTCTGAACCTTAATCATCGCTCGGATAGAGAGAGAGGGGACCCGGGACAGAGGAGGCGAAGATCCCACCGGATGAGGAGGCTTCAGGAAAACACCACAGGTAACAGAACTCACAGGTAATAAGAACTCAATCTATCCTGCATCAAGTCCAAATCCACCCTGAGACGAGCTCAGTCCTCTCAAATAACTGCCGGATGTCCTCCAGTGTGACATGATTAGTGACAGTTTCCATCTGTTAGTGAATGAACTTGTGAATGCAACCCAAATCCTAAATGATCAGCAAGGCCAGTGTAACTCGCTGAATGAGACGAGGATCAGGCAGGTTGAGAGCTGATGCTGAACGTGACCTTGACTCGTAACGTCTTTAATGGATTTCATTAAAATGCTCATTCTGACAGCGAAACTTCAGAAGAATCACAGCAGCTCTGCGAGTTTTCTCCACGAGCTTACAGGCACAGAGGGACGTTAAACCTGCAGGGTTCACTGCACATATCTCACATGTAAAACTGGACTGGAACATGCAGCATTCAGCCTCACACAGCAGCACAAACTCTCATATTTCTCAGCTTGCTTCAGCAGAAAATAGACTTACTTTGTCCAACCGTTACCATAACTACATATGTGCAGCTGCTCTGAGCGAAGAGCAGCGGCCCTCAGCTGGACAGAGATCTAATGGAGAGTCGTGGCTCAGTGCAAGCACAGGTTGACCTACGCTGCTGACAATCGGTGTCTGACAGATGGTGGGTGATCTAAGTTGAAAAACTGTTACACTTCCAATAAATTGATTAATTCTAACTGCTCCAATACATGAATGTTTACTAAAAGAACGACTGCTTTTAAATTCAACAACAAGCGTCACTGCCGCAAAAACGAAAACGCCGAAAACAACATTTTCAAGAGAACTGGTCCGAAAAAAACCTGGCTCAAAACACACAATGCAGTGTTTTCATGAATGGAGAACTTCTGATCTAACGCGTCGGTGATTGACAGCGTCCGCACAGTCTCAGCGAGGATCTGCGAGGCATCGCGCATATCAATAACATCTCCGAACGCATGAAAGCATCAAATCCCTTTACATCAAACACACCAGCATTCCTGTGAACCCATAAAACATTTCCCTGCTGCTCGCTCTGTACTGTACGCCATCATTCCCTCGGGTTATGTGCTTTTTTTTTTTTTGACTGAGTGGAGCCAAGCGCTGTGGTGTTTGGCTCACCTTGCCTTTGGTTAGGTGACACATTAGAGCTCATATCAAGGTGAGATGCTGGATGAGTCACAGCGCAGGAGAGCACAAACCCTCCCTCCACAACTACAGCTGACAACAAAGACGCTGCTCTCTCTGTTCTCTGAAGGCACTCTGGTGAAATTTCTGTGAAAGCAGTGACGTCTTTGAGTTCAGGTGAGATGGAATTACAGCCGGATGAATGTTGACGCGGATCCTGAAATCAGTATTTGAGAGTCTAACAGCACATCATCTCAACTTCTCAAATTTCAGCCTCCACATCCTGAAGATGTACTTATTTGACCTTGGTTGAGGTGAAGCTCAGTGCTGACAGCTTCACTGTGACCAACAGGACCAAAGACCATCAGATCAATATTCTGTGAAGCAGCCAAAGCCAGAGCTGCTTATTAAAGGTGCTGCGTGAGGCGTTTCTAAGCCTCCGTAAATCACTGTCACATTAACTGTGATACCTTGATAAGTCGGTGTCATCGGTACAGTTTTTGGCAAGAGCGGCTCCAGCAGGTCTGGTGTGACTTTGCAGAATGCAGATTTTGTGTCCTGTAGCTTAGTTTGGTGGTGCGTTTTATTTTTCTTGCACGATTAAAAATAGAAATGCTGGACGCCAAAATGATGTTTTCCACAGAACAGGCCCCTGTGAGACCTGGACGGTACTTTCTAGTCTACCATTATGGATTAATTTCTATGTATTAGTTAAAAGTTTTTAACCTCTTTCATCAGCCAACCTGAGGGTCAACAGACAAGACAGTTCATGCAAAGTCTTTTTCTGAATGCCCTCATTGCCTTAAAGCAGCTGTATTAATGCCACACAGGCGCACTGATCCCGAACAAACCATCCAGTAAACTGGAGGGCTAATTCAATAAATCTTTACTTTTCTTCTTAAAAGCTGCACCCATAAAAACATCTACACAGAAAAATGAGTGAACAGACAGAAAATCAATCTGGGATGAACACTTCTCATTCACTTCATTTCACCTGAAACTCTCTACTCGCCGGTTTCTTCTCACCTTAAACTTGTTGCCGACGCTGATGAAGCTGAGCTTTCCCGCCTTTTGCTTCACGTCTTTGCTGTTGTTGGAGTTTTCAAAGAGTTCCCGGACGAAGCGGTCCTTGGACTCGCTGACCAGACACTCCAGAGACATGTGCAGGGCGTCGTTGTTCTTCTCCACAAACTTAGTCTAAGACGGGACATTTCCAAACAGAATCACAAACACGTTCTCACACTCCAGGGATGTGCTACACTGCCTGGCTGCTCTCTTGAAGGCCTCTGTTTCAGCTAAACCTCAGTGCACCATCTCTAAAATTTTTCATTTTTTGCTTGGCTGTTGTTTATGACTCACCCTGCACCTTCTACCTCTGCTCACTGCGCAGGTGAAGAATAACACTGAGAGCAACAAACACCAGAATAACGACACAATGCAGCAGTCCTGCTTCCATGTCATTTTTCCCTGCATTTAAAATGAACTTGCAGCTATCTTGGGTGTATTTATCTGAATATCACGTTAAAAAGCTCCAGTTAGGAGTGTTTTCTGCAGTCCAGTGATCAAAGAAAAAGAAATAAATAATTTAAGGGGGCGGTATTTTAAAGATGGCTTCGGGGAAGCAGAGTGGAGTGTGTTATGTGAACGCACCGTTTCGTAGCACACGGCTCCTGCAAAGTGTCTGATAATAAATCCTTCATCATCCCTAACGTTCCTGTGGACGGCCAGCTTAGACTTCCTGGGTACCTGAGGGACGGACACACACACACACACACACACACACACACACACACACACACACACACACACACACAGAGTTAATCACGTGTGTGCGCACACACACAATAAAACACTTACTCTCAGCGGAGTTCCTGCATATTTTCCATATGAAATGACATGCTAATTCCCCGCCCTGTCAGTCATTCTCGGCTGGAAATGAAGATTAAGAGTCAGCGTTCAGTAATTTAACTGTCAGCGACACCACATCGCCCTGAGGCTCAACAGTAGTCCAGACTGAAACTCACTGTATCGGCCCGAATATGAGACGTCACTGATCACGCAGGAGACTTCAACCACCTTTTGAAACCCTTGTTTACGGGTTACAAAAACAACTCCTACACTGAGTAACATGTAAGAAAAGATTCCACCTTAAAGTCCTGCAGGAAATGAAAGTTAGCTTATCTGCATTTTCAAAGCCTGTTAGATGAGCCTGACCTCTGCCCACCCTTCGACAGTTTGGAGAGGACAGACGGATCGTTCCTCTCGTTCACTCGTGGAGTAACCTAACTTTCTTTACTGCTTGGTATTTCTCATTGTCTGTACTTAACAAGAGCAAACTCAATAAGACTGTTAATGTGTCGCTGATTTGTGAGTCCTGAGCGGTGGAGAAAGGGCAGGCAACCCTCAGCGATGTATCACATCCTCTCTACAGTAAATACGGGCAGTTACCATCAGGATGGAGGAACAAGGGGCCGTGATTGGCTACTTTCCAGTCTCTATCTCTAATTCTTCTTCTTCAGAGTCGCTCACCGTGAGGCGGAAGTGGTCCTTGTGTTTGTTGTGAACAGTGTCGGTAAAGTGCTGGTCGCTGGGTTGAGGTAGTCGGTTCTCTTCGTCCAGGATGTCCAGGATGCCGACCAGCTTCGCCTCCACCAGGTCTGGAAGGGAAGAAGAATGAGAAGCATGAGAAACGCTACACCGTTGATGAAGCGGCTTCAGACCGCCTGAGGCCACTGGCTGATGGGACCAATTAAATCAAGAAGGAGTGATGTGGATGATTAAAAATCTAAATTACAGTTCAATGAAATGGGAAGAGCCGTGGATCATAGCGGTCGGTCCTTGACCTGATCTGACTCTGAAAGTTGAGGGAGTGGGCATAACGCCCCCTAATTGTGATTAGCATCATGATGTCAGTACAGTGTAGAACACTTGGAAGGTGCATAAGCGGTTCAGTCATTTCAAAGTCCAGCATGTTTGACACTAGATTAAGGAAAGCCTTAATGTCTAGAGAAGCTTATTGTGAGCAGGAAAAACAAGCAGCATCAATGGAAGCTTCAGTTAAAGTGCAGCTCAACTGAAGGACATAATGAGCATCTGACGGCTGGCTGATGGAGCTCAGAGGAGCCGAGGAATTACTGCTGACACTGAAGCACTTACTATCATCACAACTGCAGTACTACTACTACAACTATACTGCAACTACTTCTGGACCAAAGTTTGTCGAATCAAACATGACACAAGTTTACAACTTTGAATCTGATGCAATGAAGTTTTAACAGCTGTATAAGGAAGGCCTCAAAGTCTGTGAAAGCCAAAATTCCCAAAATTCAACACTTTATTCCCATTTCATCATAGTCCATGTGAATTTGGTTCTGTGTGTGTGTTAGATGAGTCTGAACACACCTCTGATGGACGCTGATACCTGCTGATGCATTTCAACCACTGATGGCTGCAAATAGGCAGAACTCCCCAAAGCTGCCAGCACACTCCAGCAGAAGTGCTTGTTGGATGATTAAACAGCTTCTGAAGCCCCCCCCCCCCAAAAACCTTTCCAATGCCAAAAATGGCTTTGTTTGGTGGTCTATTCAGAATTCACACCCACTTCATGCAGCAATCAGCCAGGTGTGTGGAGGTGTCAGAAGGTCTGAAGGGTTTGACCTTCCTTTATTATTTTCATGACCGCTTTTCACGTCAGCAACCAAGTGCAACACCTGAACGTCTTCGAGCAGAGACGGCGGCTTCACAGTGAGTCTGAGCTCATTGTTTGGCTGTCAGCTTTGGCTGGAGCACCAAAAACCCACAGCTGGTGAACATCGTGGAGTGTTTAGCAGCTTAAGAGACAGATATTTCCTTCAGGAATTGGTGGAGAACAGATTGCTGTCAGAGGAAAATGACAATAGCGTTTTGATGGGAATCAGGATTCAAACAGCTGTCTTCCAAGTCAAAGTCTCACCTTATTGACCCAGCTGTAGACTACAACTTCCTCCCTGTGACGCCATGACAACATGATACCACTACTGCCTTTGTTCCTCACAGAAAGAGTCATAACTCACATCAGCAGTAGAAGTCTGTGTCAGGTAAGTTGAGGACAAGCTCAAACTATATAAATAAACAGAGTTTTAGAGCAGCAGCTGAGTCCATGTAGACTTGGCTTGGGGACCAGTTCGAGGCCGGCGTGGACTACTCAATACGGAGGAGGTCTGGTAGGAGGGGAGCTGCCTGTACATAGACTGCATGTATAGATTTCTCTTTGTACCTGTGTGTGTATCAGCAGCAGTAGTAGAGAGGTCAGTGCCACAGTGACCTCACGACTGCCTGAGAGGAAACTGCGAGCTCACTATAAAAGAGCAGCGCTGATGAGAAGGAAGCTGAGAGGACGCTTCGCTCCAGTAAAATTTCCTGATGTGAATGGACACGGCGAGCTGAGAGAGGCCGTTTGATGCAGACGCCCACTCACAAACCCGCTCCATCCTGCTCACCAAGGCCAGAGGAGCCCTGAGCGCCGCGGATTCAGCTCTGACCGGCAGCCAGACTTTCAGCTGAAAGCCCCGCAGACATCCTTTCATCCCTTCATCCCTTCATCCCCCCATCTACCCCCTCCACCTGCTCCCAGTCACAAGGACTGTGACCAACTTCCATGAAGAAAACTGAATGAATACATGAGTGCATGGATGAATGAATTCAAGGTGATGTCAGCTAAAAGTAAACTGAATGGATGACTGAGTGAATGAATCAAATTCAATGACCAATATTCTGAAAGCTGCAATAATAATGAATTAGTTAAATGAATGAGTGAATGCAATTTAAATAGCGCTTGAAGAGGTGAAAAAATAATTATTTAATACATGAATGAGTGAAAAAATGAACATAAAGCTCATCAATGAGAACGAAGAATGAATGAAAGAATGAATGAATGAACACCTGATGAACAATATTCTATCATTATGATTCATTCTATTAAACAATACTCATCTATGATGAATGAATGAATGCCAAAATGAATGCATGAATAATTCTTGAAACATATGAACCCTCTTTGACTTTGATGGACGTCTTGTGAACCTTCATTCATGAGATTTTCCATCAGTTTCTGATGTTTGTTTTCATTTCTACGCACAAATCTAATTTTCTGCTCCATCGAGTGTGATCTTAATGTTCTCTGGTTTTTGTGTGGACAGAGCAGCTCCTGTTTCCCCGACACACGACAGGAACCCAAACAAACAAACAAATAAACAAACCCATTAGTGATGTACAGTTTGGAGGCAGTGATCGAGCTCATGGTAAACTGTCCGCCAGCCGCTGCCTCCCTCCAGCTGACTCCGCTGTAGTTAAGCATCTAACACTGATGCTATTTCACAGAGCTGGACATCAGCGAAAACATAATTAACCTCCTTCACATCTAATCACCTCACATCCATCTCCCTCCCTTTTCCTGGAATAATGAAGACGTATCTCAGTCTGGAGAGAAGATCACATGCTCTGGGGCTTCGTCGCTTGGCCTCTTCGTTTCATCTGCCCATGAAACAGCGCAGAGGCTCCGGGGTCAAACTGTGGAGAGGCAGCTCTCACAAAACCGAGGGCTTGGAGCCAGGACCGCATTAAGGCCGACAGGAAGCAGCGTGCCGCCGCTCGTGGCTCGTAAACACGACTGCTTGCACCAGTAGAAGAAGAAAATTACCAACATGGACTCTACAAAGCACAACCAGCAGCAGCAGCAGCAGCAGCAGCAGCAGCAGCAGCAGCAGCAGCAGCAGCAGCAGCAGCAGCAGCAGCAGCAGCAGCAGCAGCAGCAGCAGCAGCAGCAGCAGCAGACATCCAAAACCATCCAAACAAGAAGTGACAGATCAGGTCTGTGACCAGAAACAGAGCTAACACAAAGTCAGTGAGTCGTCCCAAATTAAGAACTTCAAGTCCCCCAATGAAGGAAAGTCGCAAGTCGATATCAACAAGTCCAAAGTCAGGAAAGGAAAGACACAAGTCAAACCCCACAGCAAGAAAGGTACGTCCAAGTCAAGACAGGAAAGCTCCTCGTTCACGAAGTATTATCATATACTCTGAATATACGCTGAATATACACCTCAACCATCAGTCAGGTCACTCTGGAGGTGGTTTAAAGCAAATTAACCCCAATCTGTACTGAATATTCACACCTAGCTGTTTCTGAGTTTGACGGCTATCTAATTCCCCAAAAAAGCATGAAGTGAGTAGAGATGGGCTCTAATTCTCTCCCATTCGTTACTCGGAGAGTCCTTCCTTCTGCACGGCACTGTTTCTCCTTTTCTTCTGCACACGGCAGCCGTGGCACCGCTCACTAGACTCAAGCCAAGGAGAAACGTCCCTTGTACAAATGCAATGTCTTCCCAGTCAGTTGAAAGCCTCGAGACATTTCAAGCACCATCTGGATATCTGAAAGGAAAGCTGCACTGCTGACAGCACCAGTGTTATCTAAAGTATCCAAACTACAGTGTCTGAATGGGAATCTGTTCAGTTAAGGAGGCCCAGTTTTTGTCTTGTGAGTCCTCTTGTGTACATTCTGTTCTACGCGTGGGTAAAAAAAAAAATCAAACATCACTTATGCAGAGGAAAAATATTCAACAGATTTACAGAGAAACACCCTGAACCCAGCGGCACAGATATGAAAGGTGATCAGATGCCCTGAATGCACCGTCATGAACGCAGAGCGATGAGCGGCGTCTTCATACCTATGCAGTCCTGATTGTCGACATAGTGAACCTCGTTGACTCCGAGCCCCTCCCTCTGGTACAGCTCTTGCTCCTGGAATGCAAACGAGATATTTCTAATGAGAATCCATAACGATATTCGCAGCGTGTACGGCATTTGTGTAATGAGGACGGGGACGACGCTGTGGTTCTGCCTGGAGGGCGTTCCAGCTCCCTCACAAATGGCACTTCCACCAGGCTTTCTGCTATTACACTTTCATGCAAAATGAACATCTTAAGGTTAAGGCTTTCATACTGGATGCCGCTAACAGATGTTCGGGTGCCAATGTCTCCGTATGCAAATGAGCAGTTTTAAGGTCAAATGAGACATCTAACATTTGGGATATCTAACATTTGTGACAAAATTAAAGTCAAACCGATCGGAAATATGCTTTAAGTTGTCCTCTTCTGAGCGAGTGTTAATGATGCTGCGGTTCAAAGGAGCCTTTCTACAAAGTCCAAACAGATACGGCTTCAGTTCTGCAGACAGATCAGATGACTGTATTTTGCTATTGATCCAAAACTTTGGTTTCTGCGATTGGGCGACGATCACACCATTGCACAGCAGCGACACCGGGGACCTCTGCGTTGTCAGCTGGAGAGCTTTTCTGTCACAATTTACTTTGTTAAAACACTGCTCCAGTAAACCACAATAAACCATTACGGAGGCTGCAGCTTTCCAAGGTCAACGACTGCTCGGCGTTGGTGGAGGTTTGAGAACTCAAGTGCCTTCTAGTTCATTATATGACGACCTTGACTTACAAAAAAAAATTATATATCAAGCATCATTATTTTCCAAACAGAAATGTGGTGTTTTGGAACATTGTAGTTTGCACAGCTTTAGCTTTCATGCCAGCTGTTGCTAATGGCTGTTTGGGTGCTGCAGATTCACCCGGAAATAAGACGCAGACGTGGTGTCAGAAAGTTTACTGAAAGCAGCATCAAACTTTCTATATCATGTTTCTACCGCGGTTTGCGACCTAAGAGGTGGGATGTGATCAGGATGTGATCAGCCAGGTTTTTCCTCCTTTGTTTAAATAGACAGTAATCATCATAAAGCATCTTTCAAAAGGGAAAAATCATGTTTTCGAATGAAACTCTCAAAGTTCAGGTTTTATGTTCTGATGTGTCTGGGCTTTGGAAAATCCCTACTTTAATTCAGGAACGAGACATCTGTAATTTGAAAATACGACACCTACTCTTAGAAAATAAGCACTTACAAGAGAGAAGCACCTCTATCAAGGTATAAATCAAAGTCCTGAGTCATTCCAAGACGTTTGCTTTGATTTGCTGCTGTCTGTACGCACTGGCTAATGGCTCTGAGGTGGCTGATGGAGTATTTTTTGCAGATTTTCAGAGTGAAACCCGCAGAACGTCGGCTCTCACCTCCTTCAGGATGCGTTCATTGAAGAACTGCTGCAGTTTCTCGTTACAGTAGTTGATGCAGAACTGCTCGAAGCTGTTGTGTTCAAAGTACTCTGCAAAAAAACAGTAATAGAAGCAAACAGTCAAGGATGCTGCATCACAATCAAAGAGCGTCAGGCAGGAGACACTATTTGAGGAAATCACACACTGTATAGATGTTGTTTTGATGTTAGTACAGTGTGTGCCAGTGCAAAAGGAGAACAAATGTAAAACAGTGTGTGTTTGTAATAAGGACTGTGAGACAAACTCAGATCTGTTGCACTTGCAAACTAATGGAAGCAAAACCAATCTGTGTGATAGTCCATTTGAACTCTTCGAAGGAATTTAATTAAAGGTAATAAGTGTATTTTTTGGTGAAATGGAAGCTCTCACTACATTGACATGTACGATTCCAGTGAGTAAAGTCCAGTGAGAAACATGCTGTCTTCACTTAGAGACTATTTTTCCTGGACTGATGGAGAGCTTCGTCACACGGTGCAATGTCACCAACTCAGTGTCTGACCAAATGTATTACATGGTCACAGCCTGCCTTCTGGTCCAGAGTTATGGTGCTGAACAGAAAAGTGTTTCTGCACAACATGATGATGTCACAGTGAAGCTGACCTTTGACCCCTTGGATATAAAGTGTCATGACTTCATCATATTGTCCTACGAGACAGTTGTGACCAGAATTCGATGAATCCTTTCAGATGTATCCGGATCAGCCCGGACACAGACACTCAGGATCGTCTCGGGACATCTCAAACTTTTTCAGATGTTATTGTCGATGAGAGGTTTTGACGGATACTAACCAAAGCCAGCGATGTCCAGGACGCCGATGAAGTTGGCGGAGGAGTCGAAGGGGAAGCACTGGTTGACCCTGGTCACCACGTGGTCGAACAGGCGGCTGTACACGGCCTTTGCCAGGGCGTCCCGAGCGTTGTTAGCCTGCTCCACTTTGAGTGGCACTCTGGCAAAGACACACAGGGACAAAAGGGCAAAAATTATGTATCGTGTCCTGAGTGTTCAGGGTGTTTAAATCCTTAAATCCTCGGGTTCCAGGTTCCATCCCCTGAATGAAAACAACCAATCAGAGCCAGCTGACTGCTGAATCTCATTCCCAGGACATCAGACGCCAACGCTTCGGGTCCAGTGGCCAATCCAAAGCATCGGTACTGAGACTCCACTACCATCTTTCTCCAGAACCACCTACTGCACCTTTAGAGTGTTAATGATTTGCTCCCACTCCACACGGTTCACTGGTGATACAGAAAGTTTCAGTTACTACTCCAAAAGTGTCTCAGCTTAAGTTGAACCACTTGACTGAGTTGAAGGGTCAATTAAAGTTAAAGCACCCGGAGGAGTTAAAGTGTCACTCGAAGGTGAAGTGCTGAACGGGGCTGGAGTGTCAGCTGAAGTATAAGCAAATGAAAACAAAATAATCTAAGCTTAAAGGTCAATTTAGCAGCTTTTAGGAGCACAAGAGATACTGAACGGGAGGAACAGTCGAAAGCTGGAACTGTTGGAGGACCACTGAGCTTAGATCATTGTTTTACACAGACAGCAGTGTTGCTAAAGGTGAAGACAGTGTTATCATGCACACTGAAATGCCAGCAGCCAAAAATGCCAAACATTCACTCGTTCCAGCGTTTCAAATGTGATGATTTGCTGCTTTTTATTTGGTCACCTTCCTGTAAAATCTTCGGGTTTTGGACAGCTTGAAAAAACAATCTGATTTGAATTTTACGGATGGGACAATTAAAAAAAAGGTCAACAGTACATCTGTTAAAAACTCATTTTATTGTAGCTGCAGACACAATCTGCTTGGTCAAAAAGTATTACAGCTCGATATGTTGCCCTCTCAATCACTAGGTCATAAAAAGGCCATTAAAAGCCAGTAAAGGCGATGCACCTCTGACCTCAGCACTCTCTCATGCTGCTGTTGTCCTTCACGTTGCTAACTTAAGAACTGATGTGTATTCTGCTGTTAAACACATTGAGCTAATTGCCTAAAATAATAAGCGTGGACATAAATCTGCCTCTGAGAGCAAAGTGAGTCTAATTATTCACCTGCAGACCAACATTCAGCTTAAACGAACAGGGTTTGCCTGACTTTCCAAGCAGATAATTGTGTTATTGACAGACAGAGAAAGAGAGATTGGGTGTGAGGTAGCGGCCATAAAACGGTGACAGAAACCATAACCGGCAGCGAGCGCTGTGGAGGTATCGTAATTGCTTCTGACTGTGTGTGAGTGTACGGTTCAATAGCAGTAGACAAAAGGAGCGACCCGATCGCAGGGGCCACATAAAATGCACCGCATTAATCTGCTGCGAGGGTGACGTTTCTGCACAGGCTTTACCTTTGGATTTCACTTCAGTGCACTCAAGGACACATCGGGAAATAACTCCACGCGAGTGGCACTCAGAGGCTCCCAAAGCTCCGAATAACAACTTCCAAAATCCACCTCCCTCCCCTCTCTCGTCCGCAAATTATCTCCTCTGCACATACTTTTTTAAGCCACATGCAACATCACGGGGAATACTGACGCCTGATCCCTGCAGGTGCCTCGGTGGTATTTTTCAAACACATTATGCTGTGATGGGACAACCTACTGCGCGAAGGGCAGAGCCCCCAGAGCTGCAATCTGCAATTTACTGCTACACCTTCACTCTGAGTGAATTCCAATCAGAATTACTATGTGCTGTAGATACACATACGGCACGGTTTAAATTAAAGCGCATACATAAACAAGGCTTTAACAGCTGTGTTTACCTGCCACTAACCTTCAGCCATGTGAATAAGCTTCAGCGCCTTCAAGCTAATGAATGATTGTGGGAAATTTTCCATTAACATGCTGCATTTGTGCCTGAAAGACAAATCTGATGGCTGAATCGTGTCTTTAGTTTGGCCTCAACTTTTTGTTCTCTTTGGTTTGGTGTGTTGTTCCTGTACTTTAAATATCTATAGATATATCTTCTTTCAAAAATGGATTTGATTCACTTCCTGGCTTCGGCATCCCACCCTGAACTCGAGCTCATTGTCAGGAGCATGATATTCCTGTTTAAACTGAGCGCTGATTTTTTTTAAGGGTGCTGCTCAAAATGATTCCTAAAACACATAAAATCACACATGCACCTTTAAAATGATCATGTCCATGTCAACACTTACATCGCTGCATTTTAATGTGAGAAACTTCGCTCTGGACCTCGGACACAGTTTCATTAAAAAATCTTTAATAAGCGCAAGTTCGACTTCCAGCCTTTCAGCTCTCAAACCCTCCATCTGTTTAAGCAGATCATGACATAACTACACCTCGAGATGAGTTACGTGGTCAAACTCTGTCACCTGTTTTCAAGACATTCCCTTAGACTTCTCGGACTATGATTCCCACATAGCAAAGATTACATGTCACAGAGAGTTAAAGCTCTGGGAACTATAACAACATTTAAAAACAAAAGAAAAAGAGCTTCAGCAGCTCAGCAAAGCGACAACCACAGAGTGCACCCACCAACACTCCCACAGCTCCTCACCTTCACCCCTGCCCTCTGTCCACTACCTGCCATGTTTAATTCATGCCGCCGGCTCCTCCGAGCTGCAGCGCCGCAGCCAGAGGTTTTAATACTGCGGTGAGACCCTCTCATTTAAAAACCAAGAGGTCTAAATGCCAGGGCAGCATAATGTCAGAACACTAATCGTACAAGTAGTCTAATATGTATTCCCTATGAGCCTCTGCACCGTGAATGTTTTTCCCTCTCTCACAGTGTAATTACTGACGCCGCTTTGTGTAGAAACTGCGCTCTCCGAAGACGCCTGCTGGTCTGCAGCTGCTTCCTGGCTCCAGAGGCCACATGGGAAAAAAAACTGATTTTAAAACAGTCTTTTTGGTCGTCAGAGGAATGTCCTGACATTAGCTGAGAGATACTTGAGGGTTGTGTTAAAATATTTGGATTCTGTTCTGCGGCACTACATTACATTGCACTGAGCCATCACTCATTCATGCAGACATTTAGGCCTACCTCCACCTGAGCGTGACGGCTTCCTCGCTGAACTGCTACGCTGCTACTGCCAGCTCCATCTTTCTACACTGAGTCCGCCAGACGACGGCCATCAATAACGATGATGATGTTATTTTTGTTTGCCCTCACTCAGAGAGAGAGAGAGAGAGAGAGAGAGAGAGAGAGAGAGAGAGAGAGAGAGCGGAAGACGAAACTGCCCTTCACCTGATATTCTTTCATGTCTGTGGCGTATTCTACAGATACAGGCATTAAAGCTGTAGTGAAAGGCTGCTATGATGCTGATATGACTATCAACAGATCATTTTCACAGTCTATTTTAGCTGAGAGCCGCGCGCGTCACACGGGGAAAAAATAGGCGATACTCTGAATATCTCAGATGACGCGCAGTGTGTCAATCTACAGGTTGAAACTAGCACATACATCACGACTGAACCAGCTCTTCCTCTCTGTTTCTGCCCTCTGAACACAGTGAGAGAGAATTTTTTGACACTCAGAAAATGAACTTTTTGAAAACACTCTCTGGAGAGGAAAAAACTCTGAGTATGACTCCCATGTGTTTTAGTGCATATGTGGAAAACTGCACTTTTGGAAGGTGCAGGAAAGTCAAAATGAAAACTTTCTGTCACCTGTAATATTCTGTGACTCATTTTAAATGTCAGCACAGTGCAGGTGTCGCACTGATCATTGCTGCCATCATGTAGACTTCTCCAGTACAAATTGTCCTTGACGCTGACTGGCAACCACTACAGTATGTCCAGCAAGGACACAATGGGACAGACTGTGATGCAAATAATTTATCAATTATTTGTTACAGCCAGTGCAGAAATGCTTGCACTTGTATGACTATATACAAATATCTCAAATTAACTCAAGGCAAGGTAAAGTTATAATATGAATGACTAGTTATCACTAATGCTAACAGAGACACTTAGCTAACTAGCCATTTTAGCTGGCTAGTGAGCTTATGAATGTCAATGCCATTCTATGCTAGCGATAAAGCTAACAGCTACATAACGCTTCAGATTAACAGAATAAACTAAACACTAGTCCAAATACTCATAAACAACAACTGAATAAGTGACTTAGATTTAGCTTCACGAACAAAAAACACTCTGAAAAGTAGAGGTGGCTACCTAAGGAATACCAGCAACTTCAACAAGCAGCAACATCAGCACAATTGAGGATGAAAGCCCCATTTGCAAAGGAGGTCCTAATTTTAGGTGACCACAAATATGCCCAACAGTATGTATGTCCAGCCTAAATGCAATTACAGTCTGGCCTTTTTAACAATTATCATTACACATGTTGTTGGAAAATATCTACATCCCAAAATACTGAGAGTAGTAATAGCAGTAGTAGCGGTAGTATTAGCGGTAGCAGTAGCATTAGCACACAAATTTTCCTGTGACTGCTTTCCCCTGCTTTAACTCGTTGTATATATTTTGTATTTCACAATATCAGTTGCTCTAATCAGAATTTACTGACTTTGCTCTTATTTTGCCAGAAAATGGGGTCTCTTATTAGCTAGCTTGGCGGTTAGCCAGCAGTTAGCATTGACATGACTCAGCATTTTCCGCCTGCAAATGTGTTTTTTTTCTACTTTTCTAAATCGTTAATTATCTCACAATCCCTCAGATTTACAACTAGTCTGGCAATGATAGATAGAAGTTGGGGCTTTAAGGTGGAAAACGAGCCGAAAATCTGAATTCAGGAGAGTGCTGGGTGAAATTTAGAGCAGGGTTTAGGCTGAGGCCACAGAAGTTTCTGCAGGTTTGTTTAATGGCACGTCTGGCTGCCAGGTTGACGGACTAATCCCCCTTTGACTCTCACAGGCTGTTAACCGCTGACCTCGCCCGGCTGGGTCGCCATGATTGGCATCTCCCATTTTCTGCACTCATTCTTTCCCTCCGTCCCTCGCTGTGTTGAGATTACACTCACGTTACTCTTCCCTGTTCTGAGTTTAAGTACGGTACAACCCTGCCTGTCTGGACCCATAATCTCCCTGCTGTCACTCTCTTCCTGTCTTTTCGTCACTTATCCTTCATGCTACCTGATGCTCGTCACTCTCTGTCTCTTTCACTCTACTCGATTTTCCTTCCCTCCAGAACTTGATTTTCTTCCCATCATCTCATCTTTGCTTCACACAAAAACGCTCTCTTCCTCTTAAAGTCAAGTAACTTCACTCTCCTTTTACCGAAAGACGAAATACGAAACTCCATCCGGCTGCAGGATGGCTTTAATATGAACCATGCCTTTCACATTACACATAGCAATCCATTGTTATTATAGAAATATCAGCCATAGCCGCTTTAAGGAATGACTGTGGTTGATTAAGTTTCCCAGTTTCTAAATTAAACTTTGTTTTAAAGTTTGACATTTCACTAAAATGTCAATTATCGTATGTCAACTCTGTGATTATTCCAAAGATTGGCTGATGGATTTTGTTGCTTCTCTCCATCTGTCATATATGTGACGCTCACGACTGAATGTTTTTCTGGTGCTAATTTCATTTTTTGTGTTTTCTGTTGAAGCAGGAGGAGGCCTGTGAAGGTGGGTGGCAGTAATATGCTGATAAGTCATCGCTTAAATACAAAACACTCACAATACAAATATCTATTTCTCATGTGTTCCTAATCCAAAGCAGAGACATGGATCCATCAAAATCAGCTAAACTGCTTGCACTGCTAATCTATATTGTTATTTTCAAGGGAAAACCAAAGAAATGGGAGAGAAAAAAGCAAAATGTGGATTAGATATGGATGTGGAGACTGTAAACCGCAGAGAAAGCTGCCAAATTCAGCTCAGCTGTGGCTCAGAGCTGAAACCTGATGAACTGCACAAGGAAATAACTCTCACTTGTGACACACAATAGAGAAAAGCAACAAATCTTCACATTTGAGACACTGGAAGAGAAGAATATTCAACGTGTTTGCTTCATACATGTCTTACATGATTAACCAAGGTAGTGCAAACAACACAATGTCGGGTGGACACTCATAAAAAGTAGCTGAGATACGGGAATGTAGCTGGGATGTGCTAACTGAAGGAACAAATGTCGTATAATTGGTGATTTTCTGGAGAGTAGATGTGTTGGGAAATAAATACACTGTGGTGACACCGCTGGGTTCAGGGATTACATAGAAAACAATGTCTGTATGTTCTGAAGAACATCATACGCTGCTACGCTCCGTATGACCTCATCAACACGAAGTGACCCTGACTGGATTGGCCCACCATTGTAATGTGTGTCCACAAGTGTTACTTCATTAAACTCTCCCTCGAGGACGCTGCCACAACCCAACCGCACAAGTTCAAGTCAGTCTGCTGTTAATGACTGCCTCAGTGCAAACTGAGCAGCTCTGTATGTGATCTGTGGCCACACAGGAAAATAACTGATCTTGTTGACTAGAGTGAAGTGTCTTCTAACTTCTTCACAACAAAAACAGACTAACTGAGGCTCATTTATCCTTAAAAGCATCAAAGGTTCCTGACAGCACTGGTGTTGAGTCACTTTGTTGACTCGCAATTAGGTGACTCAGGCTTGAGTGCTTCTACAGCTTCATTATGCATTTAGTGAGCGATTTCTTTGATTTATTCTGAGCTGTCATCTTGCAATTACATTCTTTTAGCCTGAGTAATGATGACCTGACGCGACTGTTCAACTAAGGAATGAGACACTTTTCATCCATTTAGAAACAATCAGAGTGCAGCATTATGTGCGTGAGAACAGTCAACATATCAAGCACACTTGATGGAAGGTAGACCATATAGTTAAAGGACCAGTATGAGGGGTTTAGTGGCATCTAGTGTAGAAACTGTATTGTAGTGTAGAAACATGGTGGTGCAACATGGCGGACTCCATGGAAGAGGACCCGTTTCCTCCGTACCTATAAAGAGCTCATTCTGAGGTAATGAAAACACACAAGTCTTACTTTCAGGTGATTACACTGCAATGAAAAGATAATTATTAATATTATATTGTATTTCAGCCAATAGATCGTCCTCAATCCTATACACCGGACCTTTAAGGTTAAGGTAATCGTCAAAGTCCAAGAGAACATGTCGGATTGTGACGGGATGGGAAGCCCGGTTTCCTGGATACAAGCCCAACCAGCACCCTGACCTTCACACCACTGACTTTCACGTCAGTACAAAAGGACAGATTACTTCCTGTACTGGCACCGAACATTGGCGCTGGAAGTAAATCATAGGCTGCAAAAACGTCCGAGATACCGAGCTGGACTGGACTGTTTGTAACAGTGATGCAATGACACGGTGTCCTTTCTCTGATGCAACCGGTGACTAGAAATAAAAATATGAAACAGATTTTTTCAACTTTCTACTGTTTCCATTCTGATTTTCTTGAAAATAAGTACAAAAGGAGTACAAAAACTCATTTACCTGGATTTCTCTCGTAGTTTTTAATGAGTATTGTAGCTGAAAAGGCTGATTTTAAAGCAGCTTTTGCAAAACATTAAACTAAACTAAGACGTCAATGGCCTCTTCAAGGACATTTCTGTCAGCAGCTGTTTGCCCGACAGGACTGACTTTTACAAGGAAAACTGCTTAAACTTGCAAAAGTGTTTGTGCGATGAGTTCCATAAAGATAAATTATTTCAGGACTCTCTTAGTATTTCCAAAATAACCAGAGGCATTTCAATCAGTAGCCTCTGGCCAGGATTTTAAACTCTCTCTGAATTTGGTCTATAAGGTTATCTCAGTTCATCGTTTCGTTTTAGGTTGAGGACAATAAGAAGTGGTTCCATTTTGGTAACTTTTTAGAAAAGCATATTTTGAGTTAGACCTCTGATTCGCAGCGATGAGCTGAATATGTGATAAATCCTGGAGTTTCTGTCAGATATGATCCAGTATTGATTCTTAAATTCCCAAGATTGGCTCTGGTATTTATTCCTTTTTATCAGTGTACATTTGGGCTAAATGTTATAAGCAGACTGCAGTTAACCTGTTTTTAAAGGTGCAGCTCATTTGTAAAATGTCAACAGAGGCAAAAAGGGTTTTTTCAGTCAAAACTGAACTTTTATAACAGCTGCTTACTAGTGGAAGAAAAAGACATTGAAAATCAAGGATAAATGCTGAGAAACACTTCGATGTGAAATTAAATCTTCAAGAACTGAATCAAATCTGGAGATTAGCGTCATTAACCAGCAACTCCTTCCCTCTTCAGCTTCTCCTCTTCCTCGCCTCCATTCTCCTCCACTAAACGTGTTTGCATGCACACAAAGAAACCAGATTACTTGGGGAAATGAAGTTACACAATCATATCACACAACACGTTCACTGGCATGTAAACACACTCTCTCACACACACACACACACACACACACACACACACACACACACACAGTTTCAATTTGCTTTACTGTCATGGCACATAATCCGATTTCTCCAAAGTATGTGGAGCAGAAAATAATACACAAATAAAAGAAACAAAAATACAAATATCAGATTTTAATTCTCTCTCTCTAAATCTACTCTTCCTCCCACGCTCTCTCTCTCTCTTCCTTCCCCCTTCTCTCTGGCCGTCTCTCGCCCTCTCTCAGAGCCGTCTGCACTCTCGCTTACATAAGCCAGACAAATAAATAACCAGCTTAGGTGGCGCAGCCAGCTGGCAGGCGTCCAACCTGCCACCTCTCTTAAATTCACCTACTGGTCTCATTTTATCCACTTCCACCAAAGCGATAATCTGTGAAATTTGCATATAAATAAATAACCGTATGGATCAGACTGTGTCACCACTGCCTTCTTGCTATAATGCAACACTGACTCAACCTTTATCCAGTTCGGGAAAGCTTCTGCATCTGCTGCTCTAAATACTGGTGGAAGAAATTCTCTCTGAAAATAATGTTTTATGTGTTTAGTCGGTTTGGATTATGATGACAGCCACCGTCGACGGTGTCACAAAGAATCGAGAGCCGGCTGCAGAAACGTCTTTCACAGCTCAATGAAAAGGATGCCACTGTCCCATCTATGCGCTTTGATTGACAGGTGGTCCGGACAGCGATGTATGCTTTCATATGATGTAAAGAAAGTCATCCAGCAAAGAAAGAAGTGCAGTTAACGAACATCTGAATCAAATCCAGATGAACTCCACGTGTCCAGGTGTTGAGAAGATCGACTGCATATGTGAATAAAGCCTACTGATAAATGTCCTCAGGTGATGTCACTCGAGGCGGCGTCAGTTGAAGACTGTGAAACTACCCCAAATCTGTTGGTGTGGAGTTTGAAGAACGTCTGTAGCTGCTCCTCGTTCATTAGCTTCCGATAGCATCACATACCTGAATTTCCTGACTGAACTATCAGCGGTTGAGTTGCATTGTGGGTAACGTGGGCAGCATGTAACTAGAGGGCTTGCAATTAAAGTTATCATCTACGAATAATGCGTGAATATTCCCAAGTCAGTTTATGCCAAAATAGGCTAACACAAACTCCATATTTAACTCACACATTTCCCAAAATGTTGAGCGATTCCTTTAACTTTTCAGACAGCTGACAGAGACGTCTTTCATTCAGACATCGGCATGAACACTTATTAGAGCTGACTGGATGAACTCATCACTCTCTGGACTCTCGTCGTCTTCACTTCAATCCGGAGAAACACGCCGTCACCAAACTTCTCCAAATCCTCATCAAAATATCCTTAAAATCTCACAGGTTGACTTTTGAACCTCTTCAGTCATGAACAGACCTACTTTTATCGTCACATTATGTTCTTCCTATCAACAGCTGAAAAAGCCATCCAACTGAATTACAACAAGTACCACTAATAGCACTACTGTCTGAATATTACGACTGCATTTCCCATAAAACTCGTAGTTTTATCGTGCAGCCTCCTCAGCCCTCCTCCTCTCTGAAGGGGATGAACTTGTTGGAAACCATTTTTCCATCCCTCCAACCATCTGCCGCCACCAGAAAGTCTGCTGCCTCCTTGTGCAAAGAGGATCTTTCGCTTTCTCAGTCTAAAGGTTTTTCTTTTTGGCTTTAATGGAGAGAATAAACATGTTGGAAGTGTTTTTTTTCCCCATCAGCTTTTCATTCCCTCCACCATCTGCCGCCAGCAGAGAGGCTGAAAGCCTTGGCTCTGTTTGCTCTGAAAGAACAGCGCCCTCTTCGGGTCATAAGTCAAAAAAGCACTACAGCAGATTTTCCTCCACATCAAACTTGGTGATCTTGATATAAAAGGAGTAGAGGATTTCAGAAGGCACTCTCCAACCCGTAACAGGGTCATCTATCAGCAGTCAAACACCCAGAGGTGATAAACTACACACTACTTAACTTGTTACTCCTCCCAGTAATGGTTTTCTGTTGGTTTTCCTGCAATTATACCAAATCACAGTGATACCAATGTACAGCTGTAGGACATTTAATCTGGGAGAAGAAGCTGAATAAATGCAGTAAGCAGAGGGATAAAGTGTCACCGGCATCTGTCAGACACATGTCCCTTCACAGAGAGTGTAACTGACAGGCAGGGCAGCGTCAATGACACTCAGAGAGACGGACAAAGACAGGAAGCAGCTTTTAATTCATCTGCCCCGGCTCCTCTCTCCACAGATGAGAGAGGAGAAATAAACATTAGCGTGGGAGGCTTGAAATTGAAGCGAGTGGCTTGGCATTCAGATGGTGTGTGCCGGGGCCGAGCTGCCAGCAAAACAGTTAGAGGCTTTACAGCTTTGCAGGCTAACTGCAGACAGGGACCGGGCTTGAGGGGGCTGTCACTCTGTCTGTCTATATGTGTGCATATGTGTATATATATGACAAGGGCTTAGTAGGTTAGCTCGATGCTAACACATAATGGGAAATCCCATTGATGCGCTACGGAAAATTAGCATTGTGAGATATTATCTGAATAGAGTCCTACTCTGTATTCTGTCAAAACTTATAAACTAGCCAAACTAGTCATATTAGCCAGACGTTGGTCAGTTTGTGTATTTATTAGAGATAAATCTTGTTTTTCTGTAGCTCTTTCATTCAGACGTGTCCTCTCTTAAACTGCTCAGGTGGGCCACAGTAAACCCTGTTAACAGCCTCCTGGGTGGTCTGGATATGAGCGTCATATCATTTTCTCATCACTGCCTGGTGGTGTGTGGCTGTGTCTCTACCCTCCCGTCTCATCTTCTTCATCGCTCTGAGGATTAAGTTATTAGCTGTACTGAACTCTCCGTGAAAGAGCAACGCAATCTGATGCGGGTTTGTTTAGGTGTCCTTTCGTTCCAGCTATGAGCCCAAGGTACCTTCTAATACCTGAAGCTCTCCCTTGGGGTCGAGTACTGAGCCGTAAAAATGGTCTAATACTCAGCCCAGCTCCTCCTCCTCCTCCGTAACGCTTCACAGGTTCACATTTATCTTCTTAAGCTGGAGCTGATCGGTGAAGCTGTGAATGGCCCGAGCTGCCTGTCTGCCTGTTGATGCTTCATTTCTTGCCCTCAACTTTGTTTACGTCTTTATCTGCCACCAAGTCACGCTGGTGTCCACCTCGTTTAAAGTTGATCCCCTCACAAACATCAGCGCTTTCAACTTTAGCCTTTTTTTTTTTTACGGGATCCTTCAGCTGCAGTTACTGAACAGAGATGGTGGAAATATTTAAATCAAGAGTTTAAATCAACAGTTTAACGAGATGAAGAGTCTGCAGCCCCGCAAGCGGCTCCGTGAGGCTGCACCGTACGAGCTAAATGCTAACATATCGACAATGTCAGCGGTAATGTGCTGAGTTGGTTGTCTGGTTGGAAGACAGACAGTAAGACAATTTATTATCTATAACTGCAACAATTGGCCATTGGGTCAAGAGGAAAAGTTGTTTTCTCGTCGATGAAACAGATGGACATGATTTTCAGATTGTCTGAAAAAAGCCGTTAGATGATGCGAGAAGCACTAACTTCAAAGCATACTGTGCTCTCCAAGCCTCTAGATGGCGCACATCAGCCTGCAGGTGGTGCAGATTGGACTGGAGACTGCGGGTGTGCTCGTGCTACTGACAGTCTTAAATTAATAAACGCATTAAATTAAAAGCTTGAACTCATTTCCAAAAGCCTGATGCCTCGATTGGAAACAAAAACATAGCATGACGCGAGGTAAAGGACTCTAAATCAAACCCTGGGGGATCAAATCCACATCAAATGCGACCTCCTTTTCCACAAACACACATCAGTGACTGTGTGAAGTTGCAGCGGGAGGAGAGCGCCATGTGTGCTCCAACATACTAAGTGTCCCATTTAATCTAACACAGCAAATGTAAATTAGGCCTCTCACAGTTTAGCATGTGGCGCGATCAGTAACTGGACAGAATTTCAATGCATGTAAACAAGATGTGCAGCCGGGCGGTGCAGAAACCAGCTCTTGTTTTAATCCCTCCTGGACAGAAGACCAAAGGATCACAAACACTTTGCATCTAGCATACGAATCACATATACAAAGTGTTCGAAATATAAATATCTTATGAGAGAGCTGATATAAATGCGCCAACGAACAGCACACAAACTGAAACCTGCCATGTTTACCGCCCCACACGTCCTCCCGCCTTTTATTTATCTCGCCTTTCTAAATAGGAGCCATTGATAATATTAGAGGACGATGTTTTCTATCAGCGTAATTTGTGATCCCTTTCAAGCTGCAGAAGCCCATGAAGGTCACCCTCAGCGAAAAAGAGCCTGTAAACAGGAATTCCCTCCTTTTCAGAGGAGCTGGGGACAAAAAAAAAAAAGCAAACGAGACACAAAGATTTGTGGGTATTTTGACTACTTGTACTACATTTTCTGCTATAAATTATCTTTGTTTATTGCAGAGGATCTGTGAAGGAGCACTGTTTACAATAAGTACATGTAAGGAGCTTTGGATTTCAGAGTTCATTTTGTTGTTTGGTGGTGTGTAATAACTCAGAAACACTCAGAGATACCAGATGTACAAAAGTGGAATTACCACACAAATGCTGAACCAAAGCAGCCGCCCCAAAGTTTCCTCAGAGTCACCAGCCGAGCGAAACAAAGGGGAAACATCAATAAAGCTCACACAAAACCCAACTGAGCACGAGCTGCAGAGCTCACTACCAAAACTGCTCGACTGAGATCCCGAAATGTGGATATGAAGCATTTTAAAAAACTGAAAGCATGCCAACACATGCCAGTCTCAGAACTTTGTCTCCACTTTCCCTGTAATTTCAAAGCTTTTCAAGGCAATTTTAGACATTTGTGTGAAACTCTGCCATGACTATGTTCAAAAATGTGCTTCACGGTGACCTTCACCTTTGACCTTAGACCGCCAAATTCTGATCAGTTCATCCTCGTGTCCAAGTGGACTTTAGTGCCAAAGCTGAAGAAATTCCCTCTAGATGTTCATAGAATGGACGTCCAAACTGCCACAGCTGCCGCCGGCATGGAGGCATAAAAACACCTTCTTCATCAATAGCAGCGGTGGATATGTTTCAGATTGAATGCGACAGTCACACCGCCTTCACTGCGTTGTCACACATCCGTCTAGGAAACGACTCACTGCAGCAGAAGAAGGTGCGTCGACAGTGTGCCTTCTAAACGTGAACAGAAACCTTCCAGCGAACTAATTTCAGCATCCAGACGCTTCGCTGGAAGTCCAGATGGCTGACCACTTCACTCATAATAACTGTTGGCAAAAACATTCAGATTTGATCCGGCGGTTATGTGCGGATGTCTTTCTGGACAATAAGACGGGGAGACGAGCAGGCCAGCTGCTGGAGCTCCGACAGGCCGCTAACCAGCTCTGCAGCCGCTCCTGGGAGCCTCGTTTCAGTTTACTGTATATTCTGATGTCAGCTGGAGGGAGCGAGTCTCTCCCTGGACAGAGATAACAAGACCAGCAATACATCAACCATCTGCTCTATCAGCATGTGTGAATGCCTCCTTGTGCTTATATGCAGCCCTGTTGATCAGTGTGAGACTGCAGTGGCTCCCAGCCTGAGGAGCAGGACTCCTCCAAGGGGCACAACGTTATTCTGAGAGGTCACGAGGTGTTTACGGTGAAGTAAAAACAATCTGCTGCACAAAATTCAATCAGTCTTTTTCGAACATTTCTCAATTCTTTGGGTTCTTCTTGAAATGTGTCTCGTCCCAAGGTCCATTTAGCAGCTGCTCTGGAGCCATCGTGTCACAGTCTTTTCCAGCTGTCATGGAATAGGTCGTTTGCAGCCTTATGACTTTAAATTCAGATGGAGGGCAGGAAGTTTTATTGTCCTGTGGACGAACCGAGCAGCAAGCATCCAGTGCTACGGGGTGAATGATGACGTTTACGTTACGGTTGTTTGCTTGGTAAACGACTCACAAAGGTCCATTGAAAGGCCACTAAAGACGCAGATCGTAGCTAAACAAGACGTTAGACAGGGTATGTTCACATTAGTTAATGTTACATCATTTCTACCATTAGCGACTCAGCTCCTCCTGACCGCAGACAAGCCATTTTTTCTGACATTTTTCAGTCAATTTTTTGCATTTTTCACCCTTATGTACAAACAACACTTGGTCCTCAATAAAAGCTCCTCATGGTTTCTCACTTTGATTGACTTGAGCAAGCGTAAACAACGCAAACATCGGCATTTTGAGCATGTTGTAGTGCTTCCTATTCAGAAAATCACTTCCTGCCCTCCATCTGCAGTTTGCTGCTGTTGCTCTGTGACGGTTGGATGTGGAAGTATGTGAGTGCTCCTGCTGCCCCCATGTGGCCAAAAAATCAGTTGTTACAGGTTTCAGAACTTTTCGTTCGTTTCCTGACAAGCTGAGATTGAAAGTTGGATCGCCTTGAAGTGGTACAAATTAATCAATCTAAGACAGTTACCAGATGAAATCACAACTGATGGACATTTGTGTAACCTGGGATTAACACACACAAACAGACATAACAAGCCCCTTGAATTCAATGGCTGGCACCTCTGCTCTACTCTACATGTGCATGTGAATCAACAGAGTCCAGGAATTACTTCTGCTGTGATCCTGATGTAAAGACAGTAAAGCTGCAGGTGATCAGACGACTGGACGACGTCACACAACCAACAAATCAACACAGTAAAAAAGTGCTTAATACAAATAGCTGATGAGAAGCTTACACTTCCAAACACACTTATTTCTGGCAGCACAGAGCCTAAAAGAACAGATACTAATGTTAAAATCTGAATGTGCATGTGTGCATAAAAGCAGGCCTCTTACTTGATGACTGTTCCTTTGGCGCCCCCTGCTGTTGTGAGCATGACCCTGGTGGTGAGGCTGACCCTCAGGTCCTCCTCCTCCAGGCCCAGCAGCTCTGCACAGTGCTCCAGCGTCTGACTCGACTGGTTCTTGATGGTGCAGCCACCTGGAAGACAAGGAGAAGGGCAAACATCAGCCCCGGGCATCGGAACTAAGAGGCAAGGTGAGGTCCGAGGAGACAAGAGCCTGCGGGTTAGTTTAGGTATAACTTTCAGGAACCAATCAAAGGACATCTTTGCTGGGAAATCCAGCGTTTCCCTAATGTGCACATTTGGGAAATAAGGAAAAATTTATGAATCAAAGTTCCTCATGTGTTCTTAAAACTGAGCTGAGATTAAATCAGTGCGTATGAATGTTTCATGAGCGAGGACGATTGTCTTGCACTGTCCATGGCTTTAAGTCAAGTCGTGCCAGTTTTATTTATGTAGTCCAATCACAAGTTTGCTTCAGGGGACTTCACCGTTTGTGCAGCATACAACACCCTCAACGGCTGACCTTCCATTCGAACCCTTTCGCAGGTAAAAACACGAAAGGAACCTGAGGAAGAGCAACAGACGTCTCATCTCCCAAATGAACTGATGTCATCTGATGTTTAGTTTGCAGCGAACATCTTTGAGTTATCGCTGAGGTTATATTCTCAATACAGTCTCCTTCCACATACCATAAACACACAAGTCAAGCAGGTCACAGAGAACTCAAAGGGTGAAAGTGACCAGGTCATCTCTCTCTGATCGATGCCGGAATAAACCCTGCTAACGACATGCCAAAGGATTAAGTGGGTGTAAATTATGAATGAAACAATCCTTTAAGTCCCCCGCATCTCTGTAACAACTTGCACTTCCATGATGACAAATTGACAAGCCGGCCTACGTGCGCCCCACTTAAAGGTGAGGGCAATACACAGAGCTCATTATGTATGGAGCGAGCGAGAGCAACACCCACGAGCTGTGAACTGTGCAGGTCCAGGGAGGAATGAACAAAGCCGGAAGAAACTGGGTGGGCTGAGAGTGGAAGGCAGTGGAGCTGACACACAGGGAGCTCTATTCAAAGCGTGACGTGAAAGAGAGGGTTTTTCATACGGAAGTTTGTCATGACAGCTAGAGGGCTACAGCAGCTGATGAAGGGCGTTAAAGATGATAAGAGCTGACATCGCAGATTCATCAGTGTGTAAAAGCTAATTAAACGCACAATCACGACCTTGTTAATGAAGTTCTTCGCCAGGCTGGACAGTAACGTCATCCTGTCATCCCATGGGGTGAAAGCAGATGTGTTTGGGACAGAGCTAATAATTAACGGGGCTAAGAGTTTATCGTTAACGAGACTAATGGAGCTAAAGGTTAAGGGCACTAATACAGCCAGCAAAGTTAACAACTAATGGAACTAATAGCTTGCAGTTAATGAAGCTAATAGAGCTAACAGATCAAAGAGATTACAGTTAATGTCACAAATAGAGCTACCACAGCTAAGAACCAACGGGACTAACAGCATACAGCTAACGAAGCTAAAAGAGTGAACCGCTAATTGAGCTAATAGCTTAAAGTTAATGGCGCAAATAGAGCTACCAGAGCTAAGAACTAATGGGGCTAATAGCTTATACTTAATGAAGCTACTGGAGCTAACAGCTAATTGAGATAACACAGCCAATAATGTTAACACCTATTGGAGCTAATCGCTTACATTTAACAGTGCGAATTGCGCTGAAAGCTACTGGAGCTAATAGCTTACAGTTAACGGAGCTAATAAAGCTACCAGAGCTAACAACTAATGGTGCAAATAGAGCCAGTGGAGCTAAAAGCTAACAGAGCTAATAGTTTACAGTTAATGGAGCTAACTGCTAACGGTTGTAAACACACAGCAGGACTGAGAGGAACATGAGGCATCAGACAGTGAACTGCAATTCAATGTGACAACACAACAAGTTTATAGTAAAAAAAAAAAAATGTACTGAAGTACTTCCGCTAACGCAAATGCTAATACTTTTACTTGTTGTAAAGAAACATTTTGATTTTCGGACAATTTCCATTCACTTTGGGACAGTTTACATGTTGGTGGATTTCATCTGCAAGCAAATTGGTCAAACCTGAACAGCATCTCCAATCAACACCATCTTAAGCTAATCTGTCTAATTCCAAATCTGGGGCAACTCATATTCAAGTAATGACAACTATGTATTAATAAACACCATGGGAGTGTATCTGGGATGTTTAGATCAGTGGGTGAGCAGCCTATAAACCCAGGTGCTGTTTGGTGACAACTCTCCACAGCATTTGGAGGTACTTCTCAGATCAATGCCAACAATCGATAGCTCCTGATAGCTAAGTGAGTTAATATCAAATCAATGCTCAGACTGAAGGGGGACTCAAGTACAAGTACATATTAAAGTAAAGCCAAAGACTGAAGGACTGATTCCTAGTTAATTAAGCTTCATTATCTCCAACTTGTCCTGATAGATTTCTCTGTTTATTTTGAAATAAGTTGAGTCCTGAGGAGAATTGAGCTCTGACTGTCAGATCTGGCCCCCAAGCACCGAAGGTCCAGTGATTAATGGGAAGACAACTCCGACAATGAGCTTTGCCAATTACATACAGATCGGTTTGACCTCTGCATCTACAGCCTGCAATCCAGAGTACGGTTCGCTGAGCGGACAGTAGGACTCCTACAATATCCGAAATGCTGCTATGCACAGATCGCATGCGGAGATGAAGCTGCTAATTAATCTGTTCATAATGTTGGCAAAAGAACGGAGTTGTCAAAAAATATTCTGCTGAGCCAGATGACACTTTCGGGACATGATTTGGGGGCACAGAGAGTTTCTTTTTCAAAAGGGTGATGCTTTTTACAAACCTTTTCAAACCTGCCAGATCCATCAGTGAATCGATCATCACGCACACACATGCTGTGCAGACAAGCTTCACTCAAACACACTGAACACAGTTTTACATTGTAGGCTGGAGATCCCAAATAAGTCAGGCTGAATGTGTTTTAATGGATGCACGTGACACATGGTGCAGCAAAGTAAGTTGAACAGCTTATCGGCTGATCTATGTAGTGATGTATATACAATACTGTTAGCACGATGCAGCTCTAAGGCCAAATCTGGCTTTCAAACAATATTTAGCCCCTTAACGAAGCTCAAAGTTTGCATGAAAACTCTTAGTTTTATGTCCTGTAAATCCCAATAAATATGACCTTGTAGCATCTAAAACTTGCCCCACATGAAGGCAGGCGGGCTGCTCAAACAGCACATGGTGCAGGATGAAGTCTAATAACTGTATGAGATTAAGAGCAAAAACTATACTCAGGCCTGTTTGACCACAAAGCAGATTTGTGTCAACGGCAGTGTCCATAAATGAATGAGGACATGTGGGAAAACATCAATAACATCTCCAGCCTCCTGAGTCCACACTCATTAAAGGGAATTACAACATCTGCCCCCATAAGCGATTTTCAAAGTGTCTATGAATCAATGCTATTCTTAAATGAGTTGACATAAATAACCGTCAGTCCATCAGATCCGTAATATTCTGGGAAAGCTGCTATTTATAAAGGTCTGCAAGTCTTGGTATAATTAGATTTAAACAGGCACGTCTTTGTTTGACTTCTGGAGGTTTTTCCAAACTTAGAAAACTCCTCTGGTCTCCCCAAATACATATAAATATTGTTTAAGAGCTCCCTAAAATCAGCGTCTCAACAGACTCTATCCAAACCGCGAACTGTAAGTCAAGACCATCTCAAAAACTGGATGATTACCCCCTCTGACTGAACACAGTCTTCTCAGTTGCTGTAAAACACGCGCCTTGATCGCCACCCGCTGTGAGAACCAGTCTATTTAATAGGCGCCCCGCTGAGCTTCCTCTTCTTCCCTGCCGAGGGAGAAAACGGCGGGGAGGGACCGAGAGCTGAGGAACTTCACTGGTGAAGTTCAAAGGATGGGTTGATTTTCATGGAAACTGAGTCTCCCTGGAGGGTTCAGTCTGAATAATGAGGCGAGAGATGGGGAGGAGCATCTGAGACAACCGTCCCGCAATGTGCCACTTGAAATGTGGAGAACATAATACTTGAAAAGATCAGCTGAATAATTATTTTTGTGACTTTTTTTTTTAAATTATATAATTAATTTCCCTTTAGTAACAGAAATATAATTGATGAGACGCAAACCCAAGTTGGCTGTCATGATTCCTTTGGGTTTTAATTACATCTGAAAAACAAACACAACTGGGCGCCCTCGCCTGACACCAACGCCACATATTATAAAATCATCTGTCTTTGGCCACAATGAGGCTGAACTGAGAGGAAGGGAGATGGAGGCTGAATATTACAGCGATCAATCAACGCGCAGAGTCTTGAGGGATGAGATCAAACTGGCGTCTGCCTCTTAGGAACCGAACTGGTGGCGTTTGGGACTGGAGAAGCCGGCGAGATGGATGGTTTCTGATGTAATCACGGACCGCTGTAGGCCGCGGTCTGAAAACTCATCGGATAGAGCCGATGATGAACTATCCTCCCCATCACACCTGTGGCCTCTGGTCTGAGTCCAAGTGACACAGGAACTTGTACTTAAGTAAATGAACTTTCTGCTGTCCGCTACATGCTTCTGAACACACACCCACGGGCATCAGTCCGGTGAATTAAAACACCCAGAACATGAAAACATTCAACTCCAAATGTCACCTTCCCTTTTCCTTTTAAAGTTTATTTTTATGACATTCTGTGTGTGGTACGCTTTAATTCACCCTGGCTGATTACAGGGAGGCCGGGGATTCAGCGTTAGCTCGTTGCTGACTTTCAGTAAACCGACATCCTGCCGGTTTTAGGGTCCAGTCGCAGTCAGTGTGGATTAGATGTGATGCTCGTATAATTTACCTTTGCGGATGTTGTAGAAAACAGCTAATTCATCGCATTAAACCCGGAAAATCACAGATTTTGGGGCAGTTTCCTGTCACAGATTCACATGACTTCCACAGAGTCATTAAAACAGTTGCACAAATGTGATGACGAGCACGTCACAGCACATTAGCCGGTAACATCTTCACCTCTGAACTCTTTAATGTTCTCCAACAGGAGCCTCTAACGATGCCTTTGAGGTTCTGTGTCCTTGTCAGAATGTGCAGTTTGCATTTAGTTATTATCTGCATGTCACACAGAGCAGTTCCCCTCACTTCCTGCTGTTCATGTCTCAGTTCATTTGAGGTTTTCTTCTCTGCATCACAACGCGAGCCAGATATATCTCTGCATCAGAGGCAGCGAGGACAGCGGCGGCTACATTAACCGTGAATGACAAAGGTGACTAATGAGAGGGCTTTCGACTGTAGGAGGGACGATTTTTGATGTTGACTGATTATTCGAGTAATATATGATGAGATTCAGGCCTTAACCGTTCACCGTCATGACGAGGTGCTTTAAAATATGAATCTAACATATCTCCACGCTGTCTCAGTGGCTCCCAAACGGGACCAAAGAACAATCATATCATTACATTCACTATGTTTAATGTTAGATTTTCAAACATGTCAAAACTCAGGACAGGAAGTGTGACTTTTCAGGGTCTTCGTGAGTTTCACAGGTGTGTCGCTCCAGCTCACCTGACGTGCTTCCAGCCTCCTCAAAGTTGATGTTGCCGAGGTGCAGCACGCCGGCCACCACCCTGAACAGGTCCAGCTTCTCCGTGTCGTCCAGGCCGATCTTCTTCATGGCCACGCACATCCTGTTGAAGTCACCGTGGTCGTCCAGCAGCGGGTCCTTCAGAGGGCCCGACTTCATGTGCTGAGAGGCGAGACAGAGCACAGACAGTCGCTGATTACTACAGGAGCTACATTTTCAGCTTCACCCCTCTGACTTGAGCTCTGCCTCCTAATATTTACCCTTCGTTTTCTTGCATCCATTTGCATTCACTCTGGCCTTTCAACTTACTGTCAATGTCACTTTTATCCTCACTTTTTCTTCACCTTCTACCAATTGACCTTCCTTTCATTTCTCCCTGCGAACAATTTAGCTGCCTCTCCACCAGCTCTCCTCTTTGTGTGCTTCCTTTGCTGTGGCATTCAGGTCAATGAAAAACGTGTTTGTGTTATCTTAAAGCAAAAGTGTGGCTTTGTCAAAGCAACCTTTTGAAAATCAGAGTGACCTTAAGCTAAGCTTCCAATCATCCTTGAGAATCATTTCATTTCATTTTCCAGCTGCCAGATGAACTACTCTTTGGCTTCGCTTTGAGAACAACAAGTACTGAGCACATACATGTCTCTGATTGCTTCAATATACTGTACAGTAGAAGTCTAAAAAGCAGCGTAAGCAGTGCATGAAATATCTCAATGTGCAGCAAAGATAAAGAAGTAGGAAACACACACACACACACACACACACACACACACACACACACACACACACACACACACACCACAATAACCCACTCAAGAATGTCACAGTCTGATGGTAACTGCAGGCTAAACTAGATGCCAACCACTGTGTGTCCCCTGTGGGAAAATTAAGTGGAAAATGAATTCTATTGCTTATGTGGTTCCACTATTTAATCAGGTTCTCATTGGATTTCATTTAGCATTTTCACTGAGGCCCATAAAGTCGAATAAATCAACGCCAGGAAGGTAACAATGGCTGCAAACCAAAGCTCCGAGGCAACCATTTCGGAAGATACAGATATTATTTACGTCTACATCGACGTCTTCGAGCATTTTCTACATTTATGTTTTGGTCAGGTAAGAAAAATGCCATTCAAACTCAGACGCAAGGGAATAAAGTGCACAGACACTTGGACATCTGTCAAGACAAAAAATGTATTTTGTGTTATTTAACAACAAAGATTTTATGGGTTAGTGAGGACAGCCAGCAAAGACGCCTTTAACGAAGCAGTCTGGACTGATGCTCACGTTCACAGAAGGTGAATCCTGTCAAAGAAGTTTTCTTTCTTTTCTGCATCGTCACTTCAGCCAAGGAGGTTATGTTTCTGTTTGTTATCTGAAGTTGAATCATTTTTGGTGCAGATCCAGGAATCCCTTCAAGTTTCTTAAACCTGCATAAATCATATTTATTGTGAGCTTGTTCCCGTGTTTTTCTGCCTCCTGGGGCCAAAACATAGTAGTGCAGCTTTTATACTGCAACATTGTAGCTTGTTGCTTATAAAAAATTGTGCTTCAGTGAGGAAAGTTTGATATTTTGTGTTTTGATTGTTTTTCTTCTAACAACTTCATCAGAGGATATTTGGCTGCGGAGTAATGAGACGTCAGCACGATTATTATGAAAGAAAAAACTGTCATCCAGCTTGAATTGCCACCAAAACCTGCTGGGTTTTGGATCTCAGGGACCCCGGGGGTGGGGGGGGGGGGCTGGTGATCAGCAAAAAGACAAAAATCAATCTTTACAATTGAAAAACAACTGCTTTCTTTCTGCATACTGTAAAAGTATTGATCCGATGAGGCTGCTGGTCAATAATGCAGAGCCACCAATAAACTGGATTTTCAGCTAATAAACACTGCGTCCTGTAATGAGACCATTTCCTTGAACATAAAACGTAATCATCGACACACGAGGAGACTTTCAATTTCTTGGCTGGGTTATAAAAAACCAGGAAGTGGACACGAACAGCTGCGGGAGGCGTCCTGAACACTGCACTGTGACATTCTGAGACACACAGAAGCAATCGTAAGAGATTTCTGTTCTACTGAAACGCTCCACAGTTTCTACGCAGCAGAGCAAAGTAGGAAGCAATACAAAGCACTGGAGAGGTAAAAGAAAGGTGAAAATCCAGCATGCATTAACCCCCAGACACTCAGAGAAGATGTGAACCCAGAGAGTCCCAACATTCACATCGATGTCAAGATGTAAAAGAGTTGCTTTTCAAATCACCTGGTCATCCTGTGAGATACGACACGGAGCAGTGAGGAGACATACAGCACATCATTCAGCAGTGATTACAGCAAAGAGCACCTGCCACTACACCTGGTCTGACACACGTGTGCAAATAATCCCTTTGTGCATTTGTTTTATTCACCCTGAAGCAGCAGGTGGGAGGGTAAGACTCCACCTTTAATCCTCCTCCAGTCCACATATTTGTTTTCTAATCTTATCTCACCTGAATTTGTGGCTACTTTAAAGTGAACGCCGAGTACTTCTCTGTGATCCTGGATCTTATCGGATATTATCTGAGCCATCCTGGCGCCCACTCGTCCCTCCTGGTGAGAGTCGAGCGAAGGCACAAAGCTGAGGATTGTTTGCAAACGTTATTTCACTCGAGTCTCTGCGGGCTCGTTTTCTGAAGCACTGAAATAAAGAAAAAGGACTTCACAAAACTTTCCTGAGGCCATCTCCCCGGACGAAACTCGTCCTCATATCCGACTCTTTGTGTGCTTCCTCGATACAAACACTCAAACGCTATCAGGTAGCTGCGTCATGCAGGCCCGCAGTGATTAAAACAAGGGATGGGGGATCATTTTGCTGCTTGCTTCATTACGGTTATTTCTTATTTGTTGCCTTCCTTCAATTTCACCTATCTTAATGAACTCAAATTTTCTATTATCTCTTCTCCCGGCTCGTTGTTCCCGCTCCTAAAAAAGGTCATTACATGAGTTTATTCTGGAGAGAAATATCTGCTCTGTTTGTCGTCGGGGGGGGGGGTGTGCGCATATATCATTTGAATTTAATTTATTTAACACGAGGAAGTGGAAGACAGATCTGTGCGCTGATCATGCAGGATGTTCTCAGTTCATCCATCTCAGCAGGTCACTGTGAGAAGTTAGTCCAAAGGGAGTTTGGTTTATCTCAAATGGGTCTACTTTCCTGTAATGAGTGTAGAAAAGAGCAGCAGCAGAGGAAGAACAGACAGGTTTAGTTTGAGGACTTTAAAAGTGACTTAAAGGTAATAAAGCAGGCGTGACGCAGGCCGGTTATTTAACTCATCTGAGAAGTTTTAGCTCCAGTTTCTAGAAAATAAAGTGTGTTGAGCAGAACCAGGTGGCTGCACACTTTATGTCTGCACTACATCACCACACTCAAAGATAACTGGCCTGTGGAGAGGCCACTAAACTGATCTCACGCTCCCATTTCAATCTCCTGAACCATCAGGGTGAAGTCTGCTCCTTAACTTTATAGTTACGACCTCAATTAAAAGCATATTTCTGCTTTTTGGTTTGAAGGGTAGGTTCGCTGTTTGCTGCTCGAGTCCGGCGAGAAGCCGCAGCTGCTGGTGAAGCTGTAACACGCTGAGTCATGAGAAACAACATTTTCATCGTGCGCAGGCTGAAAAACTGGAAGTGTTTTCAGAAACGACCGCGACTGCAAAAAAGTTGGGATGCCAAGCAAGACAAACAGCAGAGTTCATTCTGAATTTGATGCCTGCGACACATTTCTGAATCGATATCGCTCCAGAGCCTGCACGCAGCTTTCAGCACTAACGGCGCCTCCACAGATGTGCTAACACGCCCCTGCACCGTCACACATGCTGCTAACAGTCTGGATGGTCCATTTCCTCTTCAGCCTGGAGGACACGACATCCATGGTTTCTAAAAACCATTTGAAACTCGGCAGACCACAGCACACTTCTCCACCTCGCGTCAGTTCGTCTCAGATGAGCTCGGGTCCAGAGAAGATGGAGGCATTTCTGAGTGTGTTGATATCTGGCTTTCGCTTTGCATGGTAGAGTCTTAACTGGCATTCGCAGATGCAGCGACGAACTGTGTTTCCGAGCACATGGAGTAATAAAATGTTGGTTTTTAATGCCGTGCTGCCTGGAGGATCACAGGTCGTGGTCGGTGACATCCCAGAATTCCTTGCAGCTGTGCATTGAGAAACGTTCCTAAGCTGTTGGACAATTTGTCCAAAGTTTTTCACAAAGCAGTGAACCTCGCTGCATCCATCATGATCCTCTCACCTGCTACCAATCAATATATAAATATATTGACTTTGTGCTGTTTTTAGTTGAGTTTATGTCAAAAAGAAGTTTTATTTATGTTTTACAAAGAGTCCCAACTGCTTTTGGAATTGCCGTCACAGAAACAGGAACCAAGTGAGGAAGTTTGTGTTGATGACAAATCAGGTTACATTAGGTAAAATTACACTGTGTTAGGTAACGCTATGTGACGCTCGGGGACGTTCTGTTACGCTTCATCACGTTATCGTCTGTGTGGTGAAGAAAAACAAGTGTTACTTTGTGTTACGGTGGCGTGTTTTTGATTTGAATGAAGAAAAACAAAGACAAACGTGCAGTTTTGTTCATATCGGAGACACCAGAGCAGGAGTTGAAGAAGAAACCCTGCAGTTACAGCCAGTATCATTCCTTTGGCAGTTCATGTGGAAATGCACTGAACAGTTACGAACGCTGAATGAACGGTTATATGAACAAAATGCAAAGACTTGCAGAGTTAGATTTTCAGAGAAAGCGATGAACTTAATTATGAAGCTATGTGGCTGGTTTAATGAGTCTCAGTGGAACATTCTCCCATTTATCCTCCATCTTCAGCGGGGACGGCAGAGCACCAGTCTCTTGTCCATGTCCCTCTTAATGGCTATAATAATTAATAATGCTGTACTGCGGGGAATGCCATATACATCGGCAGTAATGGAATACTTGTGCATAATTAATCAAAGGCTGAAGGCAAAGGAAGGAGCTCATTTCATGTGACGAGCTTTTCTTATTAGCCGCCTTTGTGCTGCGCTGTGGCTCTCAGCCAGGCTGCTAATTAAAATGTTTGCTGTTTGAATAAAAGCTCCTAACCTTATTCTGAAAATTATTCGATTATATAAGCATATGGCTGGTTTGCAGCGAGGGATTCCAGCCTACAAAACATAACACCACCAATAAAATATCTGAGAGGGTCTTTGTTGTTGAGATAATTTGGTCGTGAGGCTCATGTCTTTAAAGGAGCAAGCCCTCACAAATACACACACACACACACACACACACACTCTAACGTGGCTTTGCTAACAAGTTTCTGCAAACAAGTTTTTATGAAAACAAACCGCAAGCAAGAAAGGTCCTTCATCACAGCCACAAACCAAAGTCATGTGCAACAGCTTTTCAAAACAATTCCTGCAATGAATCCAACTGCGGAGCTGCTTATGGTTAGCAAATGTTAGCAAATGTTAGCAGATGTTAGCAACAGAGCTCAACAGAGAAATCAGTGGGTCCATTTTATTGGCTGATATGTCAGATAATGCAGAAAAATATGCTTGTGGAGATTTATTAGGATTAAATTTCCAGTGAAGTTTAATTTTCAGCGCACTGACGTCACTTCGGACAACGAAGTTCATCTTAAATTGTTAAACTTCATATCAGAATTTCTCACTCCTGAATATTGGCCCCTAAAATCGAGCCTCAGCTGGGCTCTAGTTAGCATTTATATATAATCTACATCACTGTGTAACTGACGTCAGTGGAACTTCTGTTTAGTTTGCAACTGGCAATTTAATATAGTTTTTTTTTTCCCCAAAAAATCCCTTTTGGAGTGTTGATGCAGTGAGCACAGTCTTGCATCCTGCACAGTCAGTCCATAAAATGTTGTATTTGCATATATGATTAATGAGCATGTTCATGTTCATCAGCCGTGACCTTTCCTCTATCACTCTTACATTTCTAGCTCCAACACCGGTGAAGCTCAAGGACTCGCTAAATGATAAGTGTTGTGATATTGGCTGCAATGAAGGCTGCAGCCTCTAGGGGGCACTGGCACGTCTCTAGCTGTACAGAATACTCTTGTTTGTCTCTGGATAAAGGTCCATGTGCTCTCTGGTTTCACCTCAGAATTGATTTTTGATGCTTTTATCAGCTGAGCAAAGTAATTTCACGACTTGTAGAAACACGTGTGAACATTTATGTTTACGTTCAAAGGGAGAAAAAATAATTCTCTGCTGCAATAAGCAGTCAGATCAGAGGACTGGTTTGATGTTTCCACGTTCAGGGGGTTACACAGAAACCATTAACCAGAATCACACCTGACGAGGAAACGAGAGGAGATACTGAGCGAACAGCACGAGGATGTGAAGGAGACGGAAGAAGAGCGTGAGACAGTGAGCGTGAGACAGCAGAGGAGGTGACGGGCTGTAAATCAAAGGTGCAAACTGTCCCGCACACTCAGGGAAACACTGGGTAGAAAGCAGGAGCTGGAGGCAGCAGATCTAAATTGAATCTGCTGAGTCAGCGTTAAGGAGGCGCTAATGGAGTTTGAGAATGACAGTTTCCTTTGTTACGAGCCACAGGGCGATGAGAGGTTCCGCTTTTTCTGCTCTTAGTTTGCATGAGCTTATTAAGACTGAGACTGAAGCACGGGGGGCAGGAACACTCTGCAGCTGCTGTGTAACACTAACACAATAAGAGGACTCGCTGGAGGGAAATAAAAACACTTGAAAGTTCATGAACTGAAGGAAACTGACAAGTGAGCTTCACATCTGCAATGCTGTGAAGGAAATTTACTCAATTAAGCTTCCAGTATTTTAATTTTATGCTCCTCTATGTTTCTGCTTCGCTACATCTCAAAGGTAAATGTTGTACTTTCGACTCCACTTCATTTATGTGACAGCTGCAGTGATCCTAGAAAATTAAATTTTATGGAAAGTTAGATTTGTATAATCTGTAGGTGTTCATATACTTACAGGTTTTTTTAAAATTTTATTTATCTTGACTCTTCTGTGCCACTGTTTTTGCCATTTCCTGGCTGTAGGGACTTCATTTCCCTGCTTTAAGAACATTCTGCAGATATTAACGGAGTACCTTTTAATACTGTAGTATTACTAAAAGATCTGAGTACTTCTTCCACTACTGGACAAAACTGCTCTTACAAGACAACAGTCAGAGGGAGCGATTGGTGGTGACTTAAGATGCAGCAAAGAGAGAGAAACTGATCACGAGGTTGTTTATTCCAGGTAACCAGAGGGGAAACGTCTTCCTCTGAATGAACTCTCTCATTCTCAGATTTATCTGATCTCATTCGAGGCTCTTTGCTGTCACTTTATGTCCAAATTCGGAATATCGAAACTCTTTCCGAGCACATGGGGCTGCTCGGTTATTCACGAGTGCTCTGTGAGGGTGGTGCATCTTTCCCAGAAGACCCATCTTTGAACAGGTGGCTTTTATTAGTATTCTGCTCGATAATCTCAGTAATGGTGTAATCTGATCAAACAGCTGCCTCACTACCAAAGCTCTGCAGTGAAACAACAGAAACGTCAGAGGCGGGACGCGTCGCTGCTCTCCTCTGCTGTGCTGACTGTAAACTGAACGTTTGACAGGCATTTTTCTTCATTCTGTGACATGAAGTTTTATAATCGCGTCATCAAAACACATGAGCTCATCATTAAATTAACTTCTGCCTCTTCCACTCGTATTGTCCACATGACTGTTTACCCTCTTGCACGAATAACAAAAAAAACTTGGATGCTGTACCTCTGGGCTCTTGCGATTCTGCAGGATGTGTTTGTCCGTGTCTTTGGAAGCGAAGAAGCGAGTGCATCCTCTGTTCAGGTACTGCAACACACAGGAAGAGAGAAACATGAGCAGAAAGCATCGATTCCCACTGAACTTCATTTAATTAATACAATGATTTAAACCTTTTTACAGAGCACTTCCATGAATAACAGTTTCAAAGATCTTTATAAAATGAGGAACAAGACAGAACATACAGCAGATAAAAAGGCAGATTTGATTAATTATGAAAGGGAATTCATCCGACTTCCATCCAAGATTTAGTGGCATCTGGAGGTGACGTTAAATGGGCGATGGGAATTTAACACTTGGGACAAGATATGAAGAGAAAGCTGCAAATAATCACATAAATAGCAACATATTTTCATGCGTGTTTCATCTTCCGTGCTGCGGCCCCGTTGGGTTCTTTTGTTTCTTTGTCCATCTGCGTTCTACGTGAACGCAGCATGAGAACGTTTGCGGCGTTCGTCCACTGGAGACGTCAAAGGAAGAATCTCTCGGCTTCTGGTGTCAATTGTTCCGAATGCATCTCAATAATCACATTTGCCTTTGCACATTAAACAATCCCGTCGGATTAGCCGCGGGTAACTGATTCCACATCAGTTTTAACGGCTTTCCACCAGCTGGCCTCCCCCGCCATGTGCAGAGAATCGAGGTAATGACGGCCGCGACGCAGACTTCCCAGGTGTGTTTGGACGGGAGGTTGGAGCCGGGGTTCATCTGGTTTGGAGAGGCGAGTCCTTCGGGTGGAGCAGATGGACGTAAACAAAAACTGTGATGACGGGAGAAGCCGGGGGGAGGGGGGGGGCCTTGAGCCTCGTTCAGCCCTCCATCTTCAACAGGTTGCAGATGGAACAGCCTCCATTTTGTCCCTCTTGCTTTGTGCTTGTTCAGTGGATCAGAACAGGCCGGCGTCGCCCTGCAGGCTGCTGAGCTGCACAGTCACCGTTCGCTCCAGCACAGAGAAATATTGCACTTTTAGCTCCACTGCATTCGTCCAGTGGCCACATCTACTGTGTCACAGTGTTCCCTCTCATCCATCCACGGTTCCTCCTTTCCCTCCATCGTTATCTCTCACTCCTCTTACTCTTCTTTCCTTCCTTCTCACCTGCTGTCTCTTCCTTATTTATCTAGTTATGTCCTGCCTTCTTATCTTCTTTATTTCCTTTACTCCTTTGTCTTTCTTTCCTTCCTCTGAAGCCATTTCCTTCCTTCATAGCTTCCTCTATCCTTCCTTCCTTCAGTTTCCTTCTTTTGCATACTTCTTCCCTCCCTTCTTCTCACGTCTCCTGCAGATACACAAAGTACTGCGCACACCTCTCTCATCTCTGGGTGTTTGCACTCTCTCAGGTCTTATCTGCTCGCACTGAATCACTTTACACCAAAGACATTTAGAAAACGCCCTGAACAAACTTGCTAGGACCTGAACGCACCTCATCCCTCCCTCTGGCACACAAACAAAAGTTAAGGAGCTCATCACGGCCGCTCAGCTCATCCTCGACCGCTATTATCAGAGAACTCAGTGAATTTTCTTTACTTTCCCCACCAGCAGGGAAAACTGTAGATATATGAAGCCATTAGAAGCTACTGAAGTGATTGCAGGAGGTGTAATAAGTTGCAGGGGGACACTGGCGGAGACCACAGAGCGAGCGTCGGCACTTTAAGACCCGAGAATGACGCAGGTGAGAATAGACTATTGAACTGAGACGCTGCCTATAAAGGGATGACTCTGTAAAAAAGAAAGTGTTCTCAAAAAATGTTTTGTTTTTTTTTTCTCCTCCAGCAACAGAGCAGGCCGGTATGACTCAGCTCTTTTCTGAGAGGATCGGGTGAGCAAAGATGAAGCCTGTTCAGGGTCTGATGTTGGCCCTCCTTCCCCTCCTCTAACCTTTCTTCAGTTTTCAGTCCCTGTATTTAGAGGCTGACGGCTGCACGTCACACTATATCCTCAAATACTGAGCAGGCTGCTCATTTACCTTACAGAAGGTAACAGGTTTTCACCTGAAGCAGGCTTTTATTAGAGACAACCCTTCATTTCTACTTGGCTCTACGGTAAAATGTTGGATTTTGCATGATTTTATGCCTTCTATGAACTCTAGACTTTATTTTATTACTATTATTCAGTGGTTTTATTCTCCATCTTGTGTTATGCACCATCTTCATATTCATCCTTATTCTATCTTATTTTTACTGTTATTATCAAGTTTTTTTTATTCTCCATCTTTTCACTCTTGTGAAACCAGTTTTGAACTTCCTGTGCTAACTACTACTAGAAGTGCAGCACAAATTTTCCATGTTGTGTCTTTAGATGCACGTCACCTGACAGTTACAGGACATTGAACGCACCACACTGACTGATACTCTCAAAATGTCAAACTACTACTCAAAACTCTTATTTATTGTGATGTAAATTTTGTTCCATTGTGATTAATGAGCTGTTGTCTTTTGGGTTTCTTTGTCCTCTGAACCATCTGGTGTCTGGATTTGTTTTGTTTTTGTGTTTCATCACAATTCTCTTGACATTTAATTTCACTTTTTCCTTTCGCATTGATCCGGACACACTTTCATGTCTGCACTTCCCCTCGATCTCCCTCCACCTTCACACCCATGTAACATTATCCAGTAAAGGGTTTACAGTGTATTTGCTGTCAGAAGAGAAAGCTGCTGTTTACTCAGAGCATCTCAACAAATTAAATTTAAGCGCAGTGACAGGCGAGTCGGCCAAAGGTCAACACCGCTCTTTCATCTGAGCAACAGCAGAAATGTAACAGCCGTTATCTGTGCATTATCCATTTTTATTGCAGCCATTACTGCACATTTCTCTGTTTATTACTAGAGGTGAACACTTTATGTTTAATGGGAGACGAACCTGATGGTGAACACGGCCGTTTGATCCTACACAGCACAGAGTGAGTTCAGCAGGCAGATGGGCTCCAGCTTTAATGAAGAGCTCAAACAGCTGGGCTCAGCGATGGCTCAGTGCTGCCCTCTGGTGTCCATCACAGACACAGACGTGAGAGCAGGAAGTGGCCAGAATGAGAGCATTTTGCTTTACTTTGAATGTTGGAGTGTGCATAAACAACAATCACAGTGATTCAGAGGTCGTCAGAAATCCTCCTGGCAGCTTTTCCATTGGTCCGTTTGAGAATTCATGGGCACCAAATGTTGGAGCTCTACAGGAATCTGGGAGAAGAAGCTTTCGCGCTAAAAACGCTGGTTTAATTTTGACTCAGAAAATCTTCAATGTTGATCACAAAGGATTTAAAAAAGAACTAAGAAAGTGGATTTTACCTAAAAAAGAGTCAAAACGTTGCTAAAACAACGCAACAAGCCGGACAAGCTTTGTGACAGCACATCTCTTTTTGCCTCGTCCAGATGTTGCAGAGCATCGATCGGATGAAAACACAGAAAAATCCTTTGCTAAATATGTTTCTCTCAAACATCACTTAAACTAAACATCTCAAGGCTGTTGTTCACACTTACAGGTGGAATCAGGTGGGACACTTTTACATAATAACACATGCACATGAATCAGTATCAGTATCTGTATTGTGCAATTAGCACTGCACATCGTTTGCACCACCAAATGAATAATTCATGCCCGTAAATGCTGAATGTGCATTGTACTGCATGCAGGCTGCTGGTTTAAACTACTGCCATGCAGAAACAGAAGCTGCAGGGACACAAAAAACAGCACAACACGACTTTCTGAAACAGCTCAATTTGGCGATAATCAATATTTTCCTGACCGTCAGCAAATCCCATTAAAGCCAGCAGCGGTCGTCCGTCCCTCAAAGGTTCCCTCCTCTGTCTGTGGCTCTTGGTTCCTACTATCGATTCAATTTGTTTTAAAAAGCTTCAACAACAGCTGCGCGCTGTAGCTTTTATCACACAGGAGGAAAAAGTGAATCTGCTGGGGACTATTTTCAGCGGAGGATTAATCCACGTTTGGTGCTCCAGTGAGAATTTATGGCAGCAGGACGGTGTGTGTGTGTGTGTGTGTGTGGGACTGAATCAAAATAAACTTCAGTGTGTGTGTTCATGGTACTGAAGAATGATGTCAGCCGGTGCGACAGTGAGGCTCACTGATGTGTTTTCATACTTTTTGGACAACCTGTAACGACGGAAACGGTGACGTGTTCGTACCCTGAACGTGTCCGGGGAGCTGAGGTGGAACTTCTGCCTGATGTCCTCAGTGGCTCCGGCGCACAGTCGGTAGAAGATGTGGTAGTTTCTCTCCTCGGGGCCTTGTCTGCAGATCCTCGACTTCTCCAGCAGGTAGTGCGACACAAAGCCGCCAACGACGGCATTCTGGCAACACAAACACAGACAGGAAACACGTTTTAACATCCAGTGGAGGAAGAAGCTTTCAGATCCTCCACTGAAGCAACAGAGAAAATACTCCACTACAAGTACAAGTCCTGCATTACTTTGGAAAAGTAATGTAAAGTTTGCAAGTACTATCAGTGAAATGCACCAAAAGTATTAAAAGTTTAAGTATTGATGGTGCAGAAAAATGTTAGTTTAATCTACAGGCTCACATGTGGAGATACGTGGTTTTCATTGGACAGGAAGGGAATGAAAAACTGTAATCTGAAAAGTAACTAAGTAAAATGAAAAACATAACATTTGCTTCTGGGATGTCATAAAATGGAAATACTCAAGTAAAGTACAAGTACTAATTTGTACTTAAGTACACTACTTGAGTTAAAGTACTTCGGGCTGTCAGGACATGTTGATCTGATCCTCTTTATCATTATAATTAATGACCTACTTTTAAAGAACATGTCAGTAAAACAGCAGAAACATCAGGTTTTGTATTAGTTTACATGGAGCAAACAGTTAATAAAGCAATAAATCAAGAATAACACAAACAAAAACAACAACAATATAACAGGTCAGACTGTGTGAATGAAAACTACATGGAAATACACAACAGATGCAGAGACAAAAGAGTTTTGCTGTGTCAGCCTCTGCGGTGATTCGGGGAATATTGTGTTTATTCATGAACGCAGAGACGCTCATAAATAATCATCACTGGAGATCAATATAAACTGTTTATGCTAAATAACCATAGCTGTTAGGCATCATATTTAATTCATAACGTTGTTTTTTTTTGTGGAGCTCTGTGTTAAACGAACTCTGACGCTGTTATTCCTCTCCAGCTGCAGCGCACCTTCTCGTTGAAGTGGATTTCCACGAACTTTCCGAAGCGGCTGCTGTTGTTGTTCCGGACAGTTTTCGCGTTTCCGAACGCCTCCAGCAGCGGGTTCGCTGCGGGATGAGAGACGGGAAAAAAAGCGGAGTCACAAACAGGAGAAACGCTGACTTCAAGCGACTGAGGAGCAGAGGAGAATCTTACCCTCCACGATTCGCTCGTCGATGTCCTGGCCTGTTCCGTACGAGGTCGTCAAGTATCTGTCGGGGGACACAAACAGTCGGGGCGAAGCTTAAAATCATCTTCACGATGTGTGTTACAGCAGGTTGCTGAGCTGAGACCGCAGACCGGATCCAGCCGAGGATCATCAGCAGTATTTTTACTACGCTGTGCATTTTTTATCCTATACAACATTTGACATTAGTCGTTTTCTCATAAGAATATTGGCAATAGTACTTTTTTATGGCATTGACTATTTTTTATAATCTGTGCAAATGTACAAACACATAGTTGTTTTTCTAACCTTCACACTTTTTCCTTTTGACCCCTTCATGCCACAAATTGAAAAGAAGAAGCATGACTAACATCCGTTTCAGGACATCTGATGATCAGACGCCGGCTGAAACCTGCTGCGACTCGTCTCACAAACATGCAGCATCATCCTCACCTGAGCACAAACTTGGTGTTTTCGGTCTTGCCGGCCCCGGACTCCCCTGAGACGATGATGGACTGGCTCATCTTCAGGACCTTCATGTCCCTGTACGCCTTATCAGCTGGGCCGAGCAACACAGACGGAAGCAGCTGTTAGATTAGACTTTCCTCTGCCTCAAGGACACGAGCCTGACCCCAATAATGGAGCAGATATTAAACTCCAAAACAGCCTTTTTTCCTCGCCGATATGGAGGCGATAAGTCAGTCTGAGTGATGATACAAACAACTGTGATGTTCAGGGGACTGTGGGAAATCTGAGCGCTGACTGCCTCCTGGTGGACAGATTGGAAACTACAACAGGAGATGATGGACATTTGTTGCAGAGGATCAATGATGTTCATTGATACAGCAGCGTAAATCAAACAGATTGGTATGAATTTAGATTTAAGAGAAGAGATCATGGCGGTGAGAACCATCTTCACTTTGACATGACGTGTTGGCTGATAGCTAATCAATAATAAATCCTCTCAGGTGTCCCTCATCTGTGACTCGGTGGATTTCTCCTCTAACAGCAGAGTCAGTTCAGCCTGACGAACGCGAGAACACAAACCAATAAAACAACAAGAACTAGACTTTTTGTTTGGCGTCCACTCACCGATGGCGTAGACGTGCGGCGGCAGCGTGCCCAGAGACCGGCCCCGGTACTGCTTGATGGTTTCCGGTGAGTAAAGCTTTGGGATGTCAACGTACGGGTTGACTGCGATCAGGATGTTGGCTACAAACGTCTGGACGAGGAGAAGAAGAAGAGAAAGCCCGTCAGGTGACACAGAAGCCGGCGTGCGGCCTCGTTACCACGTTTCACGTTTTCAGTGTGTCCCAGCTGATGTGCTGTCATCTACTTTTCAGACCGTAATCTGAAAGGTAACGAGTAACTAAAGCTGTCGGACAAACCTGAGATTTAGTCTGAGATGTAGTGGAGTAGAAGCATAAAGCTTCATCAACTGGAAATACTCAAGTAAAGTACAAGTACCTCCAGGTTGTTGGCAAACGAGACCTGACGTGGTGTGTTACACTTGACAGGCTCAGAGATAAGCAGGCCTGTTTCTGACAGTCACACAAACACCTGCATGAACCTCTGCTGCCCGACAGTCGGCGGTTTAATTTCTGAAGCTGGAAACGGTCACGTGACCACACTGCGTTTAGCCGCGGTTTGCTTTAAAGCTGTGAAATGAACAACTCTGAATAAAAAGCTTGAAACAGTCCTTTAGAGTTTAATTCAGTTCCTCCTTCAGCCACTAGATGTCAGCGTGAGTCAGACTCACAGCAGCTGGATCACATCAGAGGATGAAGCTGGAAACACACCTGAGCCCTGTGTGTTGACCTGAGTGTTCAGTTCTGTCTTTGTGAGGACCGATTTGAGCTTCACATCAGGAAAGTTTCTACAAAGTCAGAACTTTCTGGGCATTTTCAGGCATGAACCCCTGCAGGTAAGAGGTGTGTGTCTACCTCCCACAGCTGACCGGCGTATTCGTGTCTACCTTCACCTGCTGATCCCACCTGTCTGGATTTTAAGGTGCATTCATTATCTACGGTATGTGGAGGAGAGAGATGAGTGTCGGCGAGTGAAAGTGAAAAAACGAGTGTTTGCATATAAGTACCTGTGTGTGTGTGTGTGTGTGTGTGTGTGTGCGCGCGCTCCACCCAAAGGTGTTGCAGGCAGGTTAAAACAGACATTTTGTGTGATACTGCAGCAGGTTTCCCTCTGTTACATCACCTCTCTGAGCTCAGAAAGAGGCTCCAGGTTTAGAATCCATCATCAATCAATCAATTAGTATCAAGATGACCATTAAAATGTTGTAAAACCTCAATCAGAGTACTTTAAAATACTGTGGACGAAGTACAAAGAGCAGCTTTGCTCCTCATGTCTGTACTCACATAAATTTTGTCTTTGCTGTATCTCACTCGGACGTTGTTGAGCAGAGTGGCTTCATTCAAGTACATCAAAGAACCTGAGAGACACAAAGAGAGAAGAAGAAGAAGGTGATACACGGACGACCTGGAGGTACTAATACTTCACTGCAGTAATACTGACACACACACAAAACACCTGCCGAAGATTTAAGAAGTGAGCATCTCACAAACACCAACATCAGGAAACTTTGCACAGTCAAATCTCCACGAGGCCTCTGAGTACTACTGCTACTACTAATACTACTACTGCTACTACTAATACTACTACTGCTACTACTACTACTAATACTACTACTGCTACTACTAATACTACTACTGCTACTACTAATACTACTATTACCACTACTAATACTACTACTACTACTACTACTACTGCTACTACTAATACTACTACTACTACTACTACTACTGCTACTACTAATACTACTACTACTACTACTAATACTACTACTACTACTAATAATACTACTACTGCTACTACTAATACTACTATTACCACTACTAATACTACTACTACTACTACTACTACTGCTACTACTAATACTACTACTACTACTACTACTACTAATACTACTACTACTACTACTACTACTACTGCTACTACTAATACTACTACTACTACTACTAATACTACTACTACTACTACTAATACTACTACTGCTACTACTAATACTACTACTGCTACTACTAATACTACTACTGCTACTACTAATACTACTACTACAGAACAGCAGCAGAACACTTACAGTTGTCCTCCACATGTTTGTTGACATCGTCCTCTGCAGGGAAGACCTGGTTGATCGCAGCCAGAAAAGTCTGCAAAAAAAGGGAAATTTGAAGAATCAAGCAAAGGACAAAGATCACGCGGTGAAGGATCTGATTTACTTACGGACAGAAACTTTTAAGATAAAAACTTTAAAATGAAATAAAACCACATCGACACAGGAAACCCGCAAACTGACGCTGTCGACCACATCTGATTGAGAATTTAACAGCTTCTACTCAAACTCTTCTTCTGTGGTTTTCTGCCGTCCTGAATGACCAACATTCACTTTGCAACAAAATCACAGGAAGCTTTTTCTTCACACTCTCCATTTTTGGAAATCTACGTCTTTCTGCTCTCGGATTATTTCCAGACTGGAACTTTGAATAAAACATTGATCCGGAGGGATCAATACGCCAGCTGCTCCAGCTGGAGGCCTGATGAATTATTTGGAGGCAGCAGGTAACAGGATCAGAGCGAGAGGCGGCCGGACGGACGCTCTGCATTATTAACTGTCTGATAAACTCACAAAACATAAAAGATTTCATCTGTTTATCTGCAGGTCAGACGAACCGGAGAGTACCTAAGTACAATTACTCAAGTACCATATTATGCCATTTTGCAGGGAAATACTGCACTTTTTACTACATTTATTCAGCTGGAGTTCTTAGAAAATGCATTAAAGCTGAGGCACTGTTTGGTTTGCGTTCTCAGCTGAGGTTCCTCGTCACGTTCCAGATGTCTGAGTTCCACCATGGCGAACTGGTACTCAGCCTCATTGTTCCACCTCAGGTTAACTTTTACTCCCCAAGGCTGTGATGCATTCGCTGTCCACTCATCTCACGTCCTTGAAGCTGAAACCGACCATGCTGAACTAATGCAGGAGGGTTTATGGGGACATGTGACCTCGGTGTTTTGGAGAGGGGGGTGCTGGGGGTTGTATTCCTGTGCTCTGCAGGCCAGTCGCTGCCAGCTCCTGTACGCTCCGACAGGCCCTCTCTGCAGGGCCGAGCCATTTAATCTGCCCCATTAAAGGAGGCACTGCAGGCCTTCACAGCGCCAAGGCTGCAGTGCCGAGGTGACGTACAGTCGATTCATTCTTTCCAGTGGTGGCATGTTCCACATTCTCAGCCCAAACTGGACGGATTCCACAACACTGCACCGCGTGAGGAGGGCGGAGAGGAGAAAGAGGAGGTGGGGGGAGGTGACGCAAGGCCAATAAGCTGAGGAAAAAAAGCAAGCGAAACACTGTTCACCCTTTCATCACCGCCAAGGTGGAGAGAAACACAACTGGTTTCCCAAAATGTAAAATGTTCCTTTATGTCGAGCAACTAGCCTAACAGAGTGTTTGCTCCTTGGTCAAGGCTGAGATGTTAGCATGCACAGCTTCTACTGCTGGCTTAGCACACCCATCACCACAGAGCAGGCTCTGTTCAGGTGTTAGCTAACAGGACACTACTACCTGAACAAGCTAACAGCATTGATACTGCTATCTGCTACCAGGCCACATGGCACTAGCACAAGCTCTCAGAGAACCAGGGTTACAGGAAAAGTAACCTCAAGATGTTAAATCTCGTATTAATCAGTCTGTTTCGCCTCGATATCTGTTAGTGTTACGATTCGTCCTCTCCATCACCAACGCCGAGGCAGATCAAACTGTGGACACCTTCTGGATTACACAGACACTAAAGAGTCAGCCATTGTGACTGACAGCATGACGGGGTATCATGCTCTCCGTCCCTCTCCTGACGTCCATCGCAGGAGGTCTGCCAGCGAGTGAACACATCGTCAGACACTGGCACAAACTGGCTGCAGCAGGACAGACTGGACATTGTTCAGGCCTCCGCTGCAGCCCGGAAACTCCCTCTGAGAACAGATCTGAAGAGTACAAGTTTCCAAAGCAATGCTTATAGTGTAAAACACTGCGTTTCTTCCTTTAAACGGGACACAAGCAACCAAGAAAGGGCATTTTTACCCTGATCTGAACCTCCCAGGAAGCACTACGACGCAGGCTTCGTTTGCCCTCATCAAACTCTACATATTAAATGTTTTGGGTTAAAGACAGCTACAGTTTGGGATCTGGTTGGATTGTTTCTGCCAGTTCCTTTGAGATAAAACTCAGGGCAAAGAGATCTGATCATATGACAAACAAAAGGCTGCAGCAATCATGTTTTATCAGTTCTGATCTACATCACGTGGCTCCAAGGTGTAAAATCAGATACGTGTGACTTGCATTACAGCCCTGCCACAACAAACCGGAGGAAGCTGTCAGCATTTAAAAAAACCTGAAGATGACAAACATCAATGGAGAAAAAGCCAAACAACAGACCTGCACTTGAGAAGACAAAACAAGATTCATCCAGCAACCGAAATGTGTTGGAAGACATGAAACACGCATAATATGAAACCTGACATACTGCCGTCATACCCGTATAATGCAGCTGACATCCAAGAAGGTTTGTACTTGCAGCATTTTGAAAATTAGCACCGTGTGAATGTGGCTCAAGAGCACTACGGTGACCCACATAATGTGCATACCAGACCAGAAAATATGTCCAGGATCCACCACTGAGCAGGGACGTAAAGAAGAGGGACGCCAAAATGTAACCTGCTGCATCTGCTTCTTAAAACATAACCAGAACAAAGAGGCAGGAAGTACAATTCCACTTTATTCCACATTCTGCTTCTCTCTTCTCCTTGCTGTACTTCATGTTAAGCAGCCTAAAGGAATTGTCCCCTGAAAGTCTTTGTTTTGAGTATCACGTCTCCCTGTTTAACCTCCAGCTGCAGTCAGCCTGGATTCAGTTACAGTGGAGACCCACCGTCACGGAGCCACAGTTACAATATCAAACATACTATAAAAACTCCTCTCCTGCAGCGTAGTCCATGTGCCAAACACACGGCCGAACACGCAGCGCATGTTTATACTGGCTGCAAGCGATTTGATCTTCATTTCTGGGACTTCGGAGCACCGTAACCACTTTGAGTCAAAGCTGACCACAGCTGACCGCAGCCTGCAGGGGACTGGACTGCTTCATACCCAAAACACAGGAGTTCTGTGGAGGCCTGGTCGACTTGTGTGAAGCTCAAAGATCAGAGTTCTGGTAACTGGTAAACCAGTGGAGTGGACGATGATGTACATGAGGGCTGTAAAAACCGTGTAACTGCCTGCACCGCTGTCACAGTGTCGGATTATAACGTTCTGATTGATAACATCGTAAGATTTAAGAACATAATCAAAGCAGATGGAGAGACACATTAACGACGACCACCGCAGGTAAAAAAAAACATTAGAAACATGTGAACTTTTCCACTTTAAAGCTCCACATGTGATGGACGCCGCGCACAGTTCAAACACACTGACAGCCCCGTGTTTTATAGGCTGACAGGACACAGAATTAGCGAGGAGGCGCTCTCAAAGGGAGCGCTCAATCACAGGGGCCTTCTGGGAGAAGATTACCGAGACGGACACAGAGCTTTAGGGGTTTCCACGGCATCCGGCTCTCAGGGATGTTAAAAGCTTTGCCGAGGGCGAGATGGCACCTCGTCCTGCAGAAAAAAGAATTAACGGTGAACGGGGGGGTGACAAGAAAAGCCCGTTTGTCTTGCAGCGAAGAGCCACTTGACTTCAGGTACCGCTGATTCATGTCGGACCTGCAGGCCACAAAGTACAGGGTCTGCAGGTGAGTCAGCGAGTGAACGATCCTTTACTGATGCTTGAAGTGCAGCCTCTTCCACATGAGATTAAGAGACACATTCAATCATTAACACACTGCAGGTAAATGCAGATGGGAAAAGGTAAAATAATAAATAAACCTCTGAGAGATCCAGGAAGGAACCCAGTGAATCTGTCTGAGCAGGAAATACTGACCGAGTGCATTCGGCCTATTGTGAGAGGTTCTTTAAACACCTTTAAATGCTCTGTTATCACTTAGAAACAAACACAGAAGAAGAATATTTACACCTTAAAAGAGTCATTTAGCTTTAACGTGGATCACGACGGACAGCTGGAAACAAAAGGATCAAATTCAAAGCAGCGATCTGTTTTCACTCCACACATTCTTCTTTGTGCAAACATTACCCACAATGCAACATGATCAGAGAGTTCAGTCAGAGATTCGGATGTGTTATGCTAGTAGCGGCTAACGTAGCCCCACTAGCCTGCAGCAGAGTTGCAGAGGTCCACAGCAGTTCAGCGCTCGCTCACCTTTCCCTTCTGTTTGAGAGGTTCGATGGTGAGGCTGTCGGTCCCGATGTCCACTATGGTTCCCAGCTGGAACCCGTCCGTTGGGTGGGGCGCCCACACCGGCTTCCCATCCTCCATCGCACCGCTCTGAGGGCTCTGGAAAACAGGGCACACAGAACAGTCAACATTCAGTGATGGCTGAAAGTGAAAGTAACATCGCTGCTGGCTCCTCGGTGGAGGAGTGCGTTCCAAAGAGGGGAGCGACTGCAGAAGTGGTTTGGTTAAAAAGATCACATGTACAAGAAACCACAGCGATGTGTAAGAAGTACAAGAAGACTGAATCATCAGCAGGAGGCAATACAACAAGCTTTCAGCAACCGGTTGAGTACGAGGAGAAGCAAAAATCAGAGCCAGAGGCAGCTCTGAACCACAAATACCTTTCACCACTATCCCAGAAATACCCTGAAATATCATGATATTAAGAAGAAATACAGCAAAACCACAAGAAAGACAGTTTGAGGTGCTCTTTCATTCTAAACTCCAAATTAACTGAATCCTTATGAAATTAAGTGAAACATCATTGTTTTCTGCACTGGAATCTTTCGGTCATCAGGCGATCCAACGCTGAACTGTAGCTCAAAGGTTGGAGGAAGTATTTCCAAACAAAATGAAAGTAGATATCTTAATAATATCTCATGAGTTTTTAGGCTTAATGTTGTTGAATGTTTTCAATAAACCAAACCAACAAGTGGATCTTAAACTTTAACGGCTCATTTAAACTTTTTAGGGCATCTTCACTCCTTTGAAAGGTTCGTTTGAAACCACTTCAAATGAATCTCAACACCTTTTTAAAGGCCGGGGCAACATTTAAAACACATTTTCTTACTTTCCGAAGACTTTTTATTGTTGGATTAACTTGCCTACATCTGTAGCCGTCGCAGTAATAACTGTTATGTGGTCACGAGATGAATTATTGAAATTCAGAAATGGAAGCGATCCTCAAACTGTGGACGACAGACGAGCTGCATTGACTCATGAGTCCTGAGCTCTCTGTGGCTTTGTGGTAGCCAACAAACCAATTACAGCATTATTGAGTAAAACCAGCAGCCGATCGTGTTACTGCGCCGGAACAGAATGAGGTCTTTCCCTCTGGGACAACCTCTGACACAAAACATCAGGGAAAAGTCGTAGCTCAGGTCACGATCTGCTGCTTTGACAGTGATCTGAACTCTGAGTTAAACATTAAGATAAGTGACGGGAAAGCTCAACTTATTTTGAACTTTAAATTTTAACCTTTCAAAGTAAGCGGCTGCAACTTTTACAAGTGCTGAAATGATATCCGACACTGGATCAAAGAAAACTGTCAGTCAAATGCTAACATTAGCATGCTAATGGCAATGTTAAGCTGTTCAGTAGGGTTAGCATGGTCGCCATATTTGCTCAGCAGAACAATACAAAGCAGCACAGATACACTCCAACATTCATCCACCTGGGACATAACACTGAACACCAGACTAATTACTACTAACTACTGTAGTTCACTGCTTCCCATCTCTGCTGTCTCCTCGAACATGAGTTGCTGGAGGGGAAAAAAGACCACAAACTGCCACCATGTGTGAGAAAACAGGAAAAACAAGGCTGCAAACCCCTGGACGACAGCATGTTTACATGCACACTGTGTTCCAGGTCAGAGATCTGAACTGTGTGGGGAAGTCAGGGCTGCAGACGATGCTGTTTACAGGCCAAGACCTCAGATGAGCTTCAGAAATCCCAGGGCACACAAATGCAGCAGAATGTAGGAGTTTAACATGCTGAGAGTGTTAAATTAGTATCAGCGATGGTCACTCAGACCAGCCAGCGGCAGAAACAGTAACTCCAACCACTTCTCCATCTGCTCAAACACTGTAAGTCATCCAGCTTTAAGCATCAACCCAAAGCCAACAAACACGTTCAAAGCCAACTGGAGCATCCCGACTCCATGAGATCTGAGACGCTGAGCCAAGTCGTGTCTTCCAGTTTCCGTCCACATAACAAGAAGCTGCTCGCACGGCGCTCAGCTGCTCTCTGTTCACACGGTGGCTTCCTGCCAAACTGCAAACCTAATAACAGAGCTACGACTTCAACGGGGACTTAAAATAATTACCCCAGAGCTCGGCGCTATCTGCCTGCCACTCTAAGAGGCTATCAAATTCAATTACAGATATTAAACCATAAGCGAGGACAACTGTCTCTTTTATCAGCGCCGCCTGATCACAGACAGGTTTGATTCCCTCAGGAGCTCAGATGTTCATCGCCCTCGACGTGACGTCTCATTTGTATTTGTGACGGTAAACAGAAGGCGTCTGGTTTTACTGTGTGGATGTTATTGTGTGAAGGTTAGAGACTCTGCCCCGCAGCCAAAAGGTCACCGGTTCAAGAACAGTGACAACAAAAGCTGCGTTAATCATGTTTTGTGTTGAAGCAACCTCGAGCTGTAGACTGAACCAGTTTCAGACATTTGATGGTTGAGTTTAAAGAAGAATTCTACACTTTTCTCCTCGTCAATAAATCCCACGAAAAGACCGAAAACCAGCTCTGAACGTATCACAGCCTGATCGATCTTCTTCCTCTGAGCCACAGAGCTCCATTGTTGTCCAAAAACTATTAAAAACACATCAATGAGCCACATTGTTCTGCACTGAGATGTTCCTTCATCACCATGAACACACACACACACACTGTAGTTTATGTTGACTCAACCCCACACACACACACACACACACACACACACACACACACACACATCGTCCTGCTGACACAAATCCTCATTAGAACTGTGGATTAATCCGCTGCTGGAAATAGTCCCAACAAATTCATCATTTCCTCTTGTTTGTTGGATAAATAAAAAAATCAGACTTGATTGACATCCCTACAAATATCTTCCCCAAAAAGCGCATCAAGGGTTTATAACCACAACTCAGGTTACAAAAAGGTTGACAACCAAAACCTTATCGCTTTAACGTGCCAATTAGGTTACGGTTAAGGTTAGGAAACGACTGTAGCTTTGGCTTAATAAACCATCTTGTGCACACAAAGGTGAGGAGATTCTCACCTGGATTCCTTTCTGAATGGAGCCTTGTAAAAAGGCCTGAACAGTGTGTGGCCTGTTTCAGGGACGGCACGACGTCTATATGTAGACCAAAGGTTGCTGGTAACTCATTGTCAGGGCTGTAAAACTTCCCAAGCCAACAAAGTACTGCAATGCATTTTTTTGTGATATAAAAAGGGACCAGCAGATCAAATACTGCTTTAACAGTGATGCCTGTGAAGTCAGTCAGTAGGTTATTAAAGGCGTACGTTGGTTTGTAGCACTTACACAGCCAGGTAACGTACGTGTTTGGGTAGGTGAGACGTTTACACAGGTAGGATTTTAGAAAAAAGTGCGTGGGTAGAGGGCGTTTTCAGTGGATAGGTAGGTCAGGTTGTTTCTTACTTGCGTAGGTTTTATGGGAAGATTAGCCTATTTTTTAAGGTAGGTGAATAGATGATAACGTAGGTGTGTGGGCAAAGATATAGTTAGGTATTTAGGTAGGTAGACAGTCTGGTAGGTAGGTAGTTTTTTCAGGCAGGCGGGCGGGTTGCTAAAAACTAAAACTGGCCTCGTCAAGTCAAGAGACCCTCCAATATCAAAGTTTCTATGAAGAGAGTTTCCTCTGCTGCTCACAGGACAGCTGGCTGCGACCACAGTTTGGAGGTCAGACCGGAGGCTGATGAGTCACTTCTGGTGTGAAATTCGGGTTACAGTGACTGTCTGCACATATTATCTGACCCACAGCTCACAGACCAGGATGTTTAATTCAGACCTCACTGAGAGGGAAGCTGCACTGACAAACGGATAACTGAGGACCAGGAAGACTCACAAAGATATCTCTAAAACGGCAAAGATAGGACGTCAATATCTATCCATCGCATTTCCTGGTGAACCCAGTCAGGAGGGATCGACCTACTGTTTCAATCAAATAGATGAAAAAAATGGTTCAATTTCAGAGTGAAATGGCGCCATAATTTCTACCTCGACAGCGAACACAACGTCAACGGGAAGACTCACCGGGATTCTTCAATAAAGACAAAAGACAATATTTCAAAGTGAAAATGAAAAACCATGTCAGCATCCCTCTGCTCCACCATCAGCCTCACAACGATCAGCCCACATTCTCCAACATCTCAAGTACAACTGCTAGTGAAGTGAACACAGCATGAAAAGTAAAGTCCACGTACCTCAAAGTACAGTACTTGAGTAAATGTAGCCGGTTAATGAAAACATTTAATACTCCCGCAGGGAACATTCATTATTCAAAATGTCTGCAGTGCTGCTGCTGCTGCAGGGCGCTGTGGCTGAACGTGTCAGCCAAACAGCTTTCAGCATCGGCCTCCAATCCACATCACAGTTTTACATCATAAACTGCTTCAGCTGAAGTTGATGCATTTCTGCAGAGCCATCAGGTTAGAGGGTACAGTCAGTATTGAGTCTGACTGCAGCGCTGCAGGCTGTGAGAAGACGAGTTCAAACCTGCTGCAGCTGCTCTGTTCGGCCCACACACGTCACATCTTCATCACACAGGAAGTGATCGCCTCATCCCCTCCTGAGCTGCTGAACCGGGCCGAGCAACACCAGCAAAACCTCCGCCTGGACGAACGTAACGCAGACGTTATAATGTGGGTCGTTCCAGTTAATGATGTTTGGCTGCGTTCATGCAACCTGGGAAATTACACACGTGGCTTCCTTACGGAGACGTGCAGCGAAACAGCTGTTTGAACAGTGGATGAATCTCCAGGTGATGAGGCGTTCACTTCCACATCAACAGAACCTGTGGCCTTGAACACATCACGACCTCAGAAACTGCTGTTTGGCTGTTTTGTAAACATACACACTGAACGCAGCACTAATGAGTGTTTTTATCTCCACTCCAGCTCATATTTTGGGTTCAGTCTCAGCGCTCTCATCAGCTTACTTCCAGCAGCAGCAGGCAGCTGCAGCTCCGCCTGCCCGGCACCAAGCAGCCAGTAATGAAGGGAGGATGTAGCCAGAAGCTCAGGTCCAAACTTCGTTTTCAGGGATAAATCTGTTCATTATTTTTTCGGTTAGCTGCACAATCTCTAAATGTAGGAAAAAGCAGAGCTGATCACAATTTCCCAGAGGCCAGTTTTGTCCGACCAGGAGTCCAAAACCCAAAGATATTCTGTTTAAAGTTCTACAAAACTTAACTGTGGCTGTGGAATAGAAGAGGAGATACATGATATAAAATACACTCATGTAATATTAATATATGTATTAACGTACAGCGCACGGCAGCTCGGCCCAGTGTGCAGGTGCACATCCTGATGGCCTGGCGGCGAATTCCTGACTTCAAACTGAAATTTTCTGCCACTAAACTTGAAAAGCTTACCTTACTCCACTGCTAAGTTTGACCAGAACGAGCTAAATTTATCATCCGAAAGTCTCATCCAATTATTTCTGGTTTCACCGACAAACCTCCAGCTGATCCGTCCGGTCTGCGGCAGCTCATGCAGAAAGCACAAAGTACCAACAGCAGTCAGCTAATGGCAGAGCTGAGCCTCGACTGCAGCACTTACGATCACATTAATGTCTTTTTTACCAAAGCCTTCAACTAAAATGGTACACTCTATTTGCAGCCGCTGGCCTAAATATTAAAATCCTGCGAGCGAAGGCTTCACAGCTAACATGTATGGAGCTGTCAGCATCCTCTGGAACATTATTTCCATTAACATCCTCAGTCAGGTGAAAAATTAAAGATGCAACCAGAGCTGAGAAGTGAAAATCTGCCGCTGATTCCCAAAGCAGCCACCAGAGAGTGAGTCAGACGGCGTTACTGGTCCAGCAGACACACAAGCATTATGCTAATGGCAGTGCCACTAAATTGCCTTTTAGATTTTGGACTGGGGGAACAGTGAGTGAACACGTTAATTAGAGGATGAAAATGCAAATAAAGCGGCAGAATAAGTTCTTTTTCCTTTAGTGAAACAGTCAAAGAAGCTGAGAGAGAGAGAGGTTTCTTTATCAGCCGCTCGCACCTTTAAATTCCTCCCTCTCCCTTTAAATAACACTGATGCTGCACACGCAGGTCGAGTGATGCGTGTCACATGTTCTGAAGGCACAGTTTACATGACCTCAAACATCGTCTTCTGTCCTACCAACATTTACCATCAACGAAGAACTGAACTGCAAACCTTTTACTCCTGTTTCAGCATCTTTGATTATCAGCTGTGACTGGAAAACATGGGATTTCCACACAGTCACACAGATAATAAGTGTGTCCTGGTCATAGTGCAGTAATAAAACCACAGGATGAGCTGCTGACAGCTGCGTCGCACCGGACGGCAGCAGAGAGGGTTCAACCAGCGTCCATGCTGCTATCTGCAGCTGACGCCGACTCGACAGCCACGCTAGCAGCTCCGTGAGGCTGCACTTACACACAGCGGCGCTTTGAGCTAAATGCTAACATGTTTAAAAATTGTGCTTTTGTTAAGCAGGAATAATGATTCCCATGTCCAGCGTCTTAGCTTAGCTTGTTAGCATGCCATCATTAGCAGTCATCAGTTCTGCAGGAACGTGGTCATAAACCAAAGTAAAGGATCATTAAAGTTATATTATATTTCATTCTGAGGGGAGCGTGAGCCAAACTTCATGGCAGTTCATCCAGCAGCGAATGTCTGCACAAACTTTCATGAAAATTCACTCAACAGTTGTTGAGATATTCCAGTCTGGACCAAAGCGGTGCACCTAGCCGTGCTGCTAACATGGCTAAATGTGCTATGAGCTGAACTGAATGACTGGATTTGATGCCAGCATTAAAGAAAAGGCTTTTTTCCTCTTTCTGTCTACATAACGCAGCTGCCCTTCACAGAGCTTTGACTTCTGCAACTAAGAGCTTCAGTATCTGGTTAAAGCTCAAAGTCACTCAGTGTTTACATATTCAAATACACCGATGTTAAATTACCGGCTGTTTGTTCTGCCGTGACACCTGAGCCCAACCTGCAGAAGAGCAGCAAAAAGAAATGTGACATAAAATTCATCTTCGATATAATATTTCTGACTGCGGACAGAATCACCATTTAACTAAAAAAAAAGGTGTAAATGAACTTATTCCTTCACAGATGGACAAACTGTTTGACATAGTGGACGCTGCAGCACTAATTCATATGACAGGTGATATAAAAGGGGACTTTTGTGGGGACGGTCGGTGTGTCTGAAGCGCCGGTGCAGAAGGAAAGGTTGTCAAAACTCATCTTTCCAGTCTGCAGCTGCCTGGATGCACTGAAGGCCAACAAGTGTGAATGTGAGCACGATGAGCATCAGTTCATGTAAATTTTCCCACGACGTGAACAATGTTTGATTCATCCTCTCAGCTGGGTCTGTGTGAACCAGCAGGCCCTCGAGTCAAACAGTGGCCGATTATTTTGGGATGGAGTCACGCCGGCAGGTCGTCTTTGCTCTGTGGAAACGTGAACTTTACGTTTTACGCACTATAAACCAATCAGAGCCTGTTCAGCATCTGTTACTGAACATTAGAGCTGAGCTGAAGACCACTTAGGCCAAGACCAGCGAGGCTGAAGGGGGGCGGCCCGGGCGGTGGATTACCTGCAGTTTGGGACAACATTAAATTAATTGCTTCAGCTCTGATCCACCTAATTGTTCCTACTGGCTTTTTAAAGTGTCTTAAATCAAACAGACTAACAGGTAGTGCGTATATACTGTATGATCTGTGCTGTCACACCTCCTGACTGTGATGAGACGATCCCTGCGCTCGTGGACGTATGTGTGCTTAAAGCAGCATTACGTGACTATTTTACCATAAAATACATAATTGTGAAGCTACGCTGACTTTTAACGGGGACAACGGTGCCTCCTTCATTCCCACCATGCACCTGAACGCCTCTTCTTGCACTATGAAGCCCAGAGGACGACAAACACAGAGGACAGCTCTGCTCTGACATGTCAAATGAGTGGAGCGTCACCAAGCAGCTCACAGCAGCGTTAAAGTCTGCGAGGGGGGGATCCTCCCCGCGACAGAAAATCCTTTAAAAGCAGATGATGCGTTCCAGATCAGAGCGTAAAGAGCAGCGCCGCAGCAGCAGCTGTTGCTTTGTGCGCCCGAGAGGACGACACATTTCGCAGCGGCGGCGGAGGAAGCGCCGCTTGAATCGCCTGCGGTTATGTGTGTCGACCCACTCCTCCGCTGACAAACAGCTGATTGTTGGATCTGCGTCGCCGCTCTCTGAGAGCTCACTGTCCAGGCCGATCGGTCCCGTCACGTGGTGAACAGAGAGCCTGTGATGTGTTCAGGGACAATAACCCAGAGGGCAGATTGACAGTAACAGAGACACAGCAGGCTAAAAAGGCCTGACCTAAAATTAAACTGCACTGCTCGATTTTTGGACCACTTGTTTCTGAAACATCGGCTTCCCCTGAACCACTGGACATAAACACTGTGGAGTTAAGCAGAGCTAAAAATGGATTAATCGATTAGTGGAATGACAGCCGATCTACGGCAGCCAATTAATCCTCAAAGTCATTATTAGAGGAAAAATCTTATACAATTACAACATAAAACTGCTCTTTTAATTTCAGTTTTTACTCTCATCATGAGGCTTTGAGCAGCATTTGTGTAGGAAATGCTATAAATAAAGTTTATTATTATAATATTCTTAATAAAGAATACACAAAAACAATACTATATCAAACTTGAACTGTAAACATACACATTATACACATTATACACATTAAAATATAGTCAATAAAACTTAATGTACTGCTTTATTATCCACAGCTGATAAGCTGTAAGCTGACATCAGAACATGTGCGATAAACCAGAGCGAGACAATCAAATCAGCCTGTTTGTGTGCTGGTCAGACACAGTAAACTGCTCAGATCTGAAGTGATGGCACCTCATTAGATACCTGACATTTCCAGCCTGCCTCACTGGAGGATAATTAACATCAGCTGTCGGCCTCACGCTGCTCGGTTTTATCATTTATTCTCTAATTATGCAGAATCGACGGCCCGCCGCTCGCTGCAATGACTCATTGGTACCTCTGATGGGGCTGATGAACTTGAACTTTGCACAGCTGATGGCCTACATGTCGGTTATCTTCACACGAGCGATCATAACGATTCTATTTTCTGTTAACAAGCCTCGTGTTTCCTCCTCCGTCTCCCACGCAATCGCATCGTGACATTTCAGGAAATGGAAAAGTGGGTGCAGAGAGCAGCCGACTCTAAATGTGTCGTGTTATCTGAAATGTAGAGGGATCTTCTCATGAATCACCCAGCTTACATCACTGTACTGGCAGGTATGACTGCTGTCCAGCAACAAGAAGAAAAAGGCCTGAAGCTTTCAAGTTGGCGGAAGACGCTCGTATTAAAGAGAGAAGATGAAGATTAAAATGCTGTTAGGACACTTAAAACAGCCTCTGAGTCTTATTTCTACTCGTGAGTTTGAGCAAATCAACAGTCTTCAACATCACGTTGGGCTTTCATAGCATTTGCAAATCTGCTTCAATCCATTTTGCTGTCTTCACTTTTTACAGACTATTTACAGAGGACTGATGGGGAGCTTCATCATCATGGAATGACAACTACCACCTGAAGATCAATATCAGCTCAACCAATCAGCTCATGGTGGACTGCGATGCTTCAAACATGGTCGCTGCTGCAGACTTCAGCAGGACAAAGTGGAGCCAGTTTGGCAGCCTGCTGAGGGGCTGGAGGTGCGCAGCCTCTCGCCTGCAGCTCCTGGTTTTCCATTAGTCTCCGACAGATTTAAAACTGATGCTCTGATGGAAGAAACCTGAAAATAACTGCTGTCTTATTTGCTTTAGACATAACCTCTGAGTCCAGTTCATGTGGCTTCCTGTGGCTCCTTCACAATAAAAGCCGCTCCCTGTTTTGCCAACAGAATGCTTTAACTTTGAAGCAGCAGCAGGAAGTGTTGTGCGGTCGTTCAATCCACCTCCTCTGCAGCTGCAGGTGAGCGTAAAGCAAACAGTGAGTCACTAAACAAACCAAGCTTTTGGCGTGTGATCAGACTTTCAACTCTCTTTCTGTCTGAGCCTTGTGGCTTCTATAGAAAACGCTGCTGTGTCAGGACTCGACAACGTCAGGCCGCATTCTTTGAAGCGATTAACCTGCTGCGGCCCCACCCTCGGCATAAAGTCACCACAGCGGGGTGTGTTAAAGGATCAGAACATGAGCAGGTGATTCCTTTCACTGAACCACAAACTAATCTGACACTCCCAGCACAGACGCAAACACACACAAAGCAGGCTCGAGGTGAACCATTAAAAATCTCTCGCTCGCTCGTCTCTTCTGCGACCAGGCCGGAGCTTCATTTTGATGATTTCAGCAAAGCCGTGGAATTTCCTAAGTGCTGACGCTTTACAAAGTCCCTGTAATACAGTTTAAAGATTGACGAGAGTCATCCTGCTGAAGGCGAAGTCTAACACCAATAAAATGTGTCATAAGTAGCTCAAAGTTGTACATTACACAAGGAGCCAGAAGCCCTCATCCTCTGCAGCGCATTAAGGATTCTCTTTGACTGCTGACAGCAGCGAGGAGGCGTTCAGGCACTCCTCCTTCCTCCTTCAGACAATCCTTGGCCTGCAGGCAGGTCAGCACTGTGGAGGTCAAGTTGTGACACGAAGGTCACCTTTCAAATCCAACTCATTCAAAACGTCACTGCTGCTTAAACCATCAGCGGTCAGCGGCAGGTGACTGCAGCCTTACGGGGCGTTTCCCAGGTGTGACCGGTGAGAGCATGAGTAATCACACCGACAGGAAGAACAACATCAACAAAAACTGGGTGGAAACTGGTTCTCAGCTGTGGAAGAAGCATTCAGACCCTTAGCACCATACCACAATTTAAAACAGTCTATTTAAAGCCCTGCATTCGAGTAAAGGTGCATAAGTTTGATCAAGTAATATCAAAATGTACTCAAGTATCAGTGTTGTTACTATTATGGGACTAACCCTTACCCTAACCCACGCTATCAGCTCTTTAATCTCAATAACACTTAATGTGAATGCATCCGGACAGTCATCGAGCCTTCGCCTTTAACACACGTGCTAGCCAGATGTTGAAAATGTGTAAATGCATCTGTCTCGGTGGACGCATCCACTCACGAGGTCTGTCCTGTCTGTCCACTGCGCTAAAGCTACCCTGGAATTACACAGTATGGGTGAGCTAGCTAGCGAAGCTGTTCCTGTTTTAGTTACCAAACAGCTTCAGGCGCCTTGAAGATGGACTGCAACCAAGTGTGTGACGTGTCGAACCAGGAAGTAAATCCATCTGGATCTCATCTGGAAATAAGAGACACTTAAAAGACTCGTGGCAGCTCGGACCGTCGCCCTCACCTCCTGCCAGCAGTCCATGTTGGTTTCTTTTAACCGTGACCGAAATCTCGACCTAATCCAAGTACCTTCACCTGCCTCAACTTGTTCTTGCAGTGGTCACATGGGCTGTTTTGGGTGGTGCCGACAAAAACAACCTATTTTATCTTGTAAGCATGAAGAAGAATTAAGAGATAAAAACAGCAGTCACAGCCCGCCTCATCTGTGGCTGATAAGGTCGCTCATTATGGGCGTCGTTGCAGTTTGGGCTTGACTTTGTCTTCCAGAAATCAGTCTGACAGGTCAAATACTGTCCTGGCGGTGAAAATCTTCCCCGACCCTCACGTTTTCTCATAATCTTGGTAATCTGTCCTCTGTGCGGTCACTTCCTCACAGCAGATTATTACACTGGCGCATTATGCAGACGCCCTAAAAAGAAAGAGAGGAAGTGTTTAGCTTGGCGTCCTCTCCACCGAGACACCGAAAGACCAGGCGGACACTGAGGACAGCGCGGATCAAAAGACCAGAGCTGCATTGCCGCGTTCAGCCAAAGGCATCTTGGGAAAGCACACACATTCCGTGTGTTTGCAGTCAAGAGAAAACTGGTTTCTCCTCAACGTTTCCAGTGTGGACGACAGTGCAGTTGTGTAACAAATCACATAGCAACCAAGTGTGGAGGACCAGTGGAGGACTGGCTGTGCACCAGTAACTGCTAAATATAACGAGCAGGAAACAGAAGGTACCTGAAGGAAAAGACCGCTGTGATGTGGATGAGACGGCTCTAATTTTAGAAACGTTCTGAATTCAAAGTCTGGGTACAAATCCACCAGAACGGCTCCGTTCTGATTAAATGGTGTAAAATAGCAGCTTTTCTCGTCCACCGGTGCCAATGTGGTCTCAAAAACTCCCCGACACAAAGACAGGTTTGATCACGGAGCTGACGGTTACAGGGATGATAATCACCGTCGCACCGACAGCTGAGGATCTGTCCTTCTTTAGGCCTCACAGCTGATGTGACTGACTCTCCTTTGACGGACACATTGGACGTATGAGAGGACACAAACTGTCTGTGAACTGGTTTGGCCCAGCCATACGTTTGCACATAAATGATGCATAAAAGGGTGATGTAACTGAGTCAGATTGGCACATCATTAATTGTCTGAGGAGAACCTGGACCGACTGGAGCTCATCGCTGAGTACATGCGAGAGGAAAACCACCAGCGAGGCCTCGGGAGACTCAGAGGAACGAGGGAGGAAGGAGGAGGAGGAGGGTGAGAAGGCCAACATGTTGAATATTGGACTGAATACAGTTAAATGACTATAAAAATGTTTGTCTCCTGGTTCCTGGTGTTCACGTCCAATCACGTGGGAAGCAAGCTGGACATCCGGCTGTGGATGGGAAGCTTGGCTCCCAGTCAGGTCCTCTAAGTCAAGTCCATAAGACCTGCTCTGCAAACGTTTGGGCTGATCAGATGGTGAAAACAGCTCAGACAAGCTGAAGGAGGATGAAAGAAGAGGCACCATAATATATTAAAATGTTGTTTCTGCTGTTTGAAAGCAGCTGCACTGGTCTGACAACCACTGCACGATGGCACTAACAAGCTACGGCTAACCCTGCTAGCTTAGCTGCCACAAAGGTACCACAGCGTGCTCCGGTCACATCATGCAGACCATGATTTCAAGCAGCCGAGAGGTCAAAGCTCTCACATCAGACTCCTGCTGTAAACACTGAGTGAGCAACGCGCTAAGCTAAAAAAATCCATTATTGACACGAAACAGTGTTATTAAAAAGCAGCCGTGAATATCAGAAACAGTAAAAATGATTTGGGCCACTTCTATCGAGTGTGACTGGGATTGTTTCCATGGTGGGATGTGCATTGATATACATCATTTATCTGTATTATCAGGTGCCAAAATATGTCAAGGATTGAAGGCTGATATGAGGGTTTGCTCAGATTCTTGTTGTTACCTGACCAACGTCACCTTTCTCCCACTGACCCCTGAGCTGATTCATCAACAGAACATCAATTAGCAACTTTTTAGATCACTGACTGATCATTTAATCATATTTTAAGCAAAAATGACAACAATTTGATGGTTCCTTCTTCATAACAATCTCAAGTTTTCCTGTTTTTGTTGTCATATATCACAGCAAACTAAATATTTTTTGAGTGTTGGTCTGACAAAAACAGAGATGTGAAGATGTCAAGTTGAGCTCTGGAAACTGTTGATTACCTGATGAATCAAGACACAAAACAGCTAATTAACCCATAATGACAATAACTATTCATGTGCTTTCTCATCCAATCATTGAATTAATCTTCAGAAATATTAGTAAAATACTTTATTATGAAAACAGTCAACAGTTGCAGTTAAATGCATTCAACATTTAGAGGCATTAAAGTGACAGTTTGGTCTAAAACGCAGGTTGATCTCAAACTCTCAAATCGACATTACAAGAACGCAGCAGGTACAAGTACAAGGTTCAGAGCTGTAAAACGCTGCCAGCAGCTAAAAACAAGTACTCCTGTGTCATTTGAATATTTAAGAGAAGTGTTAAAGAGAGCCGGATTAACTCGGGTCAAAGTCCTCTTGGAGCGAAGCCACAGAAACTAATGAGCAATGTGACAGAGCAGCGCGAGGAAACAGCACTTCAGCTGCATTCAGCAAACAACAACAACGACAACAACAACAACGACAGCACTGATCGGTGTGGATGATCAGCTGGAAGCAAAGGAGGGACAGTTTTTCACAGCGCATCGCTCTCATCATCATCTGAAACAAACCCGGCCTCCTCCCTCGTTATCCCCCACAATTCAGCGTGCGTGACACCAGGGCAGCCGCGCAAAGGCCTCCCTGCTCACACGGAGGCCTCCGGTTTCAAAGGTCACCAACATGTGATCCTGCCGGGAGGAGCGGACCAATGGCTGCGCCCTCCCTTGCCCCGGTTACGGCCGTCGCCATCCTAATGACGGGCTGGGCTCGTTTGCATGACGCGGCGGTTCGGCCGCGCACGCGCCGCACGGGCTGAAAGGAAGGCGTGTGTGACAGAGCAGGTCTGCTGCTCGAGACAAAAACCGGTGATTAAGGCTGACAGAAGACGGCGACGACCGCGTCTGCTGCTAAAAATACACGTCTGCAAACATGACCATGGAAAGCAGTTACACAGGATGTTTTTGGACACAGAAGCTTTGACATTCATAAACGCTCTGATTCTCTCTGCAGGCTTCTGATGTTTCTGATGTCTGAAGGTTGACCCAGAAACACTGATGGTGTCGCAGCATCTCAGGGAGGGAACTAATGCTTTTTAAGCCGGCTGACTGGCTGATACAGCTGATCTCCAGGTGACCCAGAGGTCAAAGTTCAGCCCTCGCTGAAGGTGAACAGAGCATCCTGATGAAGTGTCACTGACACCGCCGGCTAAACGCTGTCAGTGTAAGCAGATGGTAACTGTGGGCTCTTTTGTGGGAAAAGCTAATGCTGCTAACTTGCAGCTATTTTCAAGGAATCGCTGACGGATCCATCTATCGCTCAGACTTTCACTTAATCAGCTCAAGAGTTCAATCTTTCATCAGAAGATTTCATCATTAAATCAGCAGCTAAAAACATGTGTTCATTCTTAAACGACATGATACAAAGAAGAGCAAACCGATGACATTTTTGAAGCTTTAACTTCGACTCGACTTGATTAAAGGCCTGAATAAAGTTAATTTAAATGCCATTTGAACTGGTCTTTAAAGAGGAATGTAGCTTCTCATCTGGAGTGAGACGGTAATCCGACCCAACTCCAGGAAACAACTTCTAAAATGCAAAGGTTTACGGGTATGAAGGCACAGATGTCGACATTCGATAGCCAGCGGAGAGTTACGAAGCCGACGGAGGGAAAATGTGAGTTAAGATGATGCGATTTGAAGCGTCGTAGAGGCTGAGGAGCACATCTCCACTTCTTGATGAAGGTAAAGTGATAGTCTTGCCAGGTGAGGCTAACGTTAGAGGCTGGATTCAGTCCTGTTTTCTCTGCCTGCCCACCAAAAAAAGGGATCTACACGTGAGCCCATGTGACTTCTGTTTACGAGCCCTGGCTCACTGCGTGAACCACAATCCACCACCAAAGTGAGCTCCTTCCTGGGTGTCTCAGCTCCCTCAGAGACCAGAAACTCCCCCCCGGAGCGAGGAGGCCGGGCTCCCAGACGGCATGTAAGTCGACACTCTTCATCGCCATCAACAAGTCTGTGGTCTGCCCAGTGTGGCGTGACTAATTCAGCTCACATTCCCCTAATTACAAGGGCTGACAGAGGGTGGGGGGGGTCCCAAACCCTACATAACCACCTCCACCTCCTTTAATATATCTCCATCAGAAACAAGATATGTGTGAAACCTCCTGCTCCATCATCCGCGGTGAGGAGAGAGTGGATGCTGCAGGGAGGTTAGCGTTCGCCTCTGAACCAACACCCACATCTCACATTCTGTCGCCAATTAAAACAGGTCAGTTCTCTCATAAATGGCTTCTGGAGGAGTGACGGAGCCAATCACGGCCTCGGAGAGCGTGACTGAAGTGATGTAACGATCACACTGGGACGTTTTAAACGTAGTTACAGTCAGCAGCTTAATCGCTGCTCTGACGGCCTGCAGGCAGAACCCATAACAGCAGACGTTCTGAGTGGAACCAGCTCTTTTCCATCCGCCCGGCTGGCTAGCAACTAGCAGTTAGCTCACCGGCTGCAGCAGAAACAAATGTTTGACAAAGACACACAGACTGAACTCGCTTTCGGAAACTTAGGTGCACTCTGGGAATCTGCATTGTCATACGTACTTTAAAACATGCATTTTTCAAATGTAGTCTGGTGTTGCACCGGTGCTGCGTAAGAGGAGAGAAACGTTTCATCGCAGGATGAAGGTGATCGCTCAGAACAACTCTGTACTGATTTACAGCGACCCTTCCCTCTAAAGGGGACACATGGATCCAAGTCATGCCAACAAAATGCCCCCCACAGCATAACAGGGCCACCAGATCCCCTCACTTCAGGGGCCAAACATTCAGCTCTGATACACTCCAACTTCCACAAAGACTCAATCTCTTACATCCACAATACACTTCCAGGATATCCCAGGAATTCCTTGACTAGCTTTCCTGACAGTCTTCCACCCCCAGCTGCTTCCTCCTCAGTGTTACAGTACGTGAGGACACAACACAGCTGTTTACAGAGAGAAAACACAGAGCCAACATCCACATCGTGATCCATCATTCATACTGCCATGCGCTGAAGTCAACAAGTTTTATGAATGCCCAGCTTCCTCATGCGTACTGGGATATCTTAAGTGGATGAAGATGCATATAAACAGCTTATCCTGAGTTTTGGACGCGAGCCACTACCCGGGATGCCAAGCACATTTCATGGGTCACATCTCTGCAGCCAAAAAGAAGGCGTGTTCACACGTCTTACTTTAAACCATTTACTTGTATTCTGCTATATGCGTATCTGAGGCAGCAAGAAAGCTCAGTGTCATCCAACTAATCCAATAACCGTGCAGTCATTCAGGATCATTTCCTGAAGAGGACTTTGATCCCTGAAGTTCCTGAACTCAGGAAGTTACAAGAAGTACTATTGTGTTATGGCTTTCTGCTGCTAAAAGTCAATACGGCCATAAAAGAAGGTGAGCAGGGAGCGAAAGTCCATGTCCCGTCAGAAATAAGGTTTGCTGTAAGAGAGGCCCTCACCCAAACAAATGCATGTTAGAGTAACACTATTCACAGCACTATGGGGGTGATAAATGTACACCACGGGTGTTAAAAATAAAATAAACTGCATATGCATCCATAAAGAAACATTACAGTGACAATGCAGGATGTAGTAAAAGCACAACATAATGTGCTTTTTGAGTCAGATTTGCTTTGGGAGAATGAAATGACCATAACAGTGATTTCAAAGCAGCTTCAGCATAAAAAAAAAAAAAAAACCAAGCTCAGGACAAACACAATGAGAGCTCTTATGTAATCGTCCAACACAGATAAAAGCACTGGCCGAGTTTGTTCCCCGCATCCAGACTTGTGAGGATGCCACACTGTCTTTTCTTATCGCCCAGGCAGTAATATCACAATGGCCAAAGCCACCACCCTCAGCTTTGTTTCTTATGCAAAGCATGTCCATTGATTCTTCTTCCCAGGCTCAGCAGCAGCAGCGGTGGGTGTGTGTGTGCAGGCAGGCCGCAGCCGTGCTCATATTGTGAGATCTGACATATTGGTGCTGCTGCTGTACAACAACACGGCCTCTCATGTCATGAACGCACCACTGAATTCTGCCAAGCTCTGTCCCCTTTGAGCTCCCTCTCATGTAACGAGGCTCGTGCTGAATGCTCGTTGTGATACGTGCCCGACTCTAGCTGGCTCACGCTGGACCAAACCTCCTTGAAAAAATCTGGGAATTTGGAATCGCGTTGCTTATCAGCTATACACACACGCTTTGAACAATGAATCATCACTTTTTCTGATTAAGGAGACAACTCTGGTCAAATCGGCAAGCCTATCATCCACAAAACGTGGCTATTCTCAAATAATCCAACTTTTAAATGTTGTTTGCCGGTTATTTCCACTACGTTCTTTTACCAGAATACACCGTTTGGAGGCAATGGCTGCACCGTTGGCTGTACTGAAAAAGTTGAAGCCGTACTGAAATTAAAGGAGGCACTGTGGCTTCTGTATATGCCGAATTTTAGCTTATCACCTATTTTTTCAACTACATATTAAGCGATGTATACTTACGTACTTGCCTCTGCTGATTGTCCAAAAGAACTTTAAATCGACAGATGTTTGAAGGAAGTCTGGGGCGACTGCTCTAAACAAAGCTAGACAAATATAAGCACGACTTCTGTTGATAAAAACGTTAAATTTCGCACCGCCGAGCGCAGGAATGATAGAAACCTGGCGGCTACTGTGGTTTGAGGTAAACCACGGTTTCTCTAAGGATTTGTACCTCAGCTCTCTGCTGTGTGTTGACGGTTTTCCTTCTGGGAAAGCTACAGTGTGTGTTGACAGCCTCCCTGTGCTGCTCGCTGCTAGCACCGGGACGCCGCTGTGTGTTGTAGCCCTTCAGCTAGCTAACATCACCGCCTCACTGCGATAAATTCTCCCCGGTGCACGCAAACGGCTGCCGGTGTTGCCTACCTCGTTTGCGCGTGAACTCCCGGGACTCCTCGACTCGCTTGAAAGAAATTGTGTCTTTTGAACAAAAAAAATCCCAGAAAGGAAGCGCACGTCCCAAACGCAGCCGTGCCGGGTGTCTCCAGATGATAGATGTCCGCTCCGGCAGCCTGGGCCACACTCTCCCCGCCCTGCAGCCTCCGACTCCCGCAGCAATCCTGGGAAACTGGCCCCGTGACGTCACGAGCTGGATAAATAGTCTCGGGCAGCGGGAGTCTCCCTGCAGGGGGCGCTGTCCGGGTCAGCGGGGCTTTTATTCACGCCAGGACATCCAAGGTGGGGCACATGAGCCCTGGCAGGTGCAGGCACGCGTGCAGGTGGACTTTAAAGACGCAAATGATGGTCGTCAAAGAGTAACTCACCCAGAAACAGTGGTGGATGAGGTACTCAGTATCCAGCAGTCATCCTTTATTCAAGTAAAAGTATTAATACCACACTGTGAAAATACTCCTGTATTGAAAATGTTGTTTTAGTAAAAGGATGTTAGTGTACTCAGGGAAATGTATTAAAAGTAAAAGTGCTCAATGCAGTAAAATGTCATGTGTGAATGTTCTATTATTAGATAATATATCATGAGTTTATTATGACTCATGCATTCATATAAAAGCAGGATTTTCCTGTTGGAGTGGGTTGAGGTGGAGCTCATTTTGAACTCTTTTGAATGAGACTGAAACTAATGATTATTTTCACTCAGGATGAATCTGCTGATGATTTTCTCCATCAATCGGTTGTTTTTAAGCTCATCTTTATCTTTCATTCTTGTGGAAAACAGTCCTTTCAGGATGAGATGATGAGCGTAAACAGCTGTGTCATCAGCATATATTTGACAAGCAGCTCTTTTACAGCATCTTTGGAAATCATCGCAGTACGTACAAGCAGAAAAGCAGAGACCCCAAGATCGAGCCTTGTGGAACACCTCTTCAGTTCTTCACTGATTCTAATGTGTTGAAAAAAGGGTAGAACAGAAGTTGGTCTGTAATTGCCTAATTGGTGCTCAAAGGTGGAGCCAAGTGTTTGGATCAGTGCAGGATCGCACCCAAACACATCTTTGCCTTTGTTTTACTTGACTTATTGAGCATTTTCTCCACTTTCTCTTGGTCGGCAACCTTAATATAGAAAGACTGCGATGAATCTGCCACAATAACCTGTGGTTTGTGGAGTGAAGCAGCCCTTAAGTTGTAATCTCCACTGCTTCACACACTCTGCTGGCATATGTGACATGTGAGTAATACCTTCGGGAAGGTTGGGGATTAACTGGGATAATGTCAAAGACGACAACAATGGTGCTAATCTCTGTCTGCTGCTGCACTCTCGGCCGCTCACTGAAGACAAAGCAGTCACATTAATGACTGAAATATTAATGATACAATTATTTTCATGTCAGAACAGTAATAGCAAAAGGACCAGATGAGACTCTGGCACCATAACATGTTTAGCACTTGTGAGTACATACTTGAGGACACACCCTCATTTAGTCTGAGAATAATCTGCTTCGTTGTGGTTAAACTGAGCTAACTTCATCCACTGAAGAAGACCGTGAGACGTGGCTGAAAGCCCTGAAAATAGTTGGAAGTCTTTCATAAATCGAGCAGTTAATTTATATTTTATACTTTACTTTTGTCAGGATTCACATGCGCGAGCTCATAAGTGGGACGACAAAACACAATTCAAGAGTCATGAATGTTTTAGTGTCCAGTAACTTAACTCTGGGTAAGCCCTCTCTGTCTGAAGAATAAGTCACTGAACACCAGACTGAAAGCCGAGAGCCGCATTTCATAACAAAGCACCTGTGACAGCACGAGACACACCTGCCCTTTAAAGACAGCACACCTGTCTGCACCTACATGACAGTCATTTAACTGATGCCACTTTTCAAACAGACCTGGAATGAGGCGCTCAGGAGAGTTTAGTCCTTCATGAGATGATGTTCAGACTAGTGGTCTCTCAACACTTTGACTTCCTGTCTGAGGCTCTCAGCTCCCATTGGTTCCTTTTAACAATGTAAAGCTTTGAAAAAACTGTAGTTTTAATCAAATGTTATTCAAATAAGAGGAAATAGTGCAGCTGTCGTGTGTCAACAGCTAAGCTCCTCTGCTAAGGTCCACGTGTCACAGGTATTCCTTACATACCTGACGTCTTCCTACGAGGCAAGTTTGTTTTCAGCTTTAATCGGTTAGCATCTGACGAGTTTAGCTGCAGTTTCAGGTAATTAAGCGTTCGGCTGACGACGTCACAGACTGAAGAATTATCACACAACTGAAATAATTTAGTGTTTTATAACTTAAAATTTGATTTTTCCCTGCAACTCCTGTACAGTAACTCAGCAGCAAACAACTCACACATTAACTGGTTTACAGGTTTAAATGTCAATTTACAGCTTGAATTGGCCTCAAACCAGCAGCAGGTTTAACTCAAATCTCAGACATGACACCTTTAGAGGCATTCAGGTGACACAGCAGGTGGATTTACACTGAGCCACAGGTACAGGTTCAGCTGCAGCTTCTGAAGTGACCGAGCAACAGTGAAAAACTTCTAAAAACCACCATTATTACTAAATTTGTCCTCTGTCGTGTACATATATTAACTCTGAATTCTTCTGTTACATGAAGCACTTTCTCTTTAAAAAACAAACAAACAAACAAAAAAACGCATTGATTGCGTCAAAACTGCGTCTTTTACCGAAGCATCTCAGGACCTGGACATAATCATCTGTATTCAAGACTTTTCCAGGCCTGTGCAGCAACACACACACACACACACACACACACACACACACACACACACACACAGTCTTATTTCTGTAGAAAACTACCCGCTGGCACACAGCACAAATGAAAACCTACAGCAAAGGAAGTGCTCTTGCATCTAGAGTCGCTTTTAATGCTGAAAGTTCATCCACTCCACATTGAAGAGACACAACAAGAACTCAACTACGTATGTGACTCGTGAGCTGGAAGTCGACTTTCCCGAAAGTTTCTTTTTTCCAGACAGGTGGATTGTTGACTTACAAATAACAGCAACTTGCTCTATGTCTTTATAGTCTTTGTCTTCCTCTACACAACTAACGCATAGAAAATAACGATGCAAGAGCGCAACAGTATCTTCTGCACAGATCCTCCTGGAGAGGAGAACATCTATGAAAACATAACTTAATGGGCCACTTCATGACTGAGTCATAAAGCAGTAAATTACAAAGGCAGCGGAAAAACTCCGGCATATTTACAGTTAATGTTTTATTCAATACAAATTTAAAGGTGTGTTTGATGTCTGTGGTTAATGGAGGGAGTTAAGGATCGTTTCAGACATGTTTAAGTGAAACCAGCAGCGTACAATCAGGTTCGGCCCCCCCGCTGGGCCAGGGAGTGACGGGGAGAGGAGGAGGAGGAGGGGGAGGAGGAGGAGGGGGGTGGGGTCGTTTCAGGGGCTGATGGGTAAGTTTGGCGGCTGGCCCTTTGACCCAGAAGTCTCTTCGATCTCCGGCTCTTCAGGAGAGCTGGGTGGAGCCTCGACCCGGTCGGGCTCCTTCTTATCCAGTTCTTGTTGCTCTTGGATCTTCAGGATCAGCTCCTTGATCTCCTCACGCTTCGTCTTCATCCGCTGCTGAGGAAACCACTCGGACAGATTCACCGGCAGATGAAAACTGGGAATCGGATTCTGGTTCAGGGGACAAGACACATTTAGGATGAAGTTGACGAGAAAACAACAAGAGACAGCAGAGTGGAGGATGTTCAACAACGTGCTTCGAGCTGCTGCTCTCACCTCGAAGAAGCTCTCCACATACTGCAGGATGTAAACTCCACAGTCGCTGAAGTTATCCTGCTGAGGCACACGTGGGCTGGAGCCCTTCATCACATCCTTCCCGAAGCTCCGCTGAGTCCCTTTACGCACCTCCCACTCCACCTCCAGGTACCTAAAACAAACGCACACACTCCGTCTCAGTCATCGATCAAAGTTAACCTGAGATCTGAATCCAGTTATCTAGAAGCTAAATTCTGAAGTCATCGCTGATCCATCAGGAGGGCTTCAAACTAAACTGTAGCTGCTCTGCAGTGATGGTGTCGCTCCATTGATGGAGTTCTGGAACTTTCTTGTGTAGTGTGTATTTTCAGGCCAGTCCAGCTTCTTATCCAGGTGAACAAACAGGTACCTGTCGACTCCACCATCTTAACGCCCGTTCTCTGGGTGTTCACTGGTGGAGGAAGAGTGTTTGCACCTGCAGAAGTCCACTCTTTGGTTGGACTTCTGCAGGTGCAAACACTCTCCATATGCAATGTACTCATTTATGTACAGACAACTATCACTGGATCACTTTGACATAGAAGAAAAGACGAGTTCTGGAGTTCTTGCATTTCTTTTCTATGATTTTAAGATGACTTATGGATGCTGGAAATCTTTGATCCTTGATCAACCCTCCTGTGCCTTCAGCCCACCCTCTGCTCCATACTGACTCCCAACATGTGGGAGCTGAGATCCTGACATGATTAATGGGATGTCAAAAAGAATCCATTATCAGATTCACCAAATTATGTCTCTTCTATAATGACTTCTTGTGAGATGCTGGATGGTTTGATCCCCTAAAGGTTAATAAAAGTCACTCAGATGCAATAATCTGAGAAGTGAAAATCACTTATCAGTTCATGCATATGAAAAAGGTTGGGAGCCACTGCTTGGTTGAATCAGAAAAAGCAGTAAAAGCTATGAGGCGCAGCAGCAGACACTCACTCTCTCAGAGTTTTCACCACCGTCGACCTGGCCGGACCTCGCAGGGAGTCCATGATGAGGATACAAGGCCTGAAGGAGACACAGAAAAAACTGAGTGATTACCACAAACGTTTCCTCTGCTGTTAGCTTCAGCAGAGCAGCGCTGCCACCTGCAGGTGAACATTCAGAAGTGCATCTACTCACTGTTTGCAGAGGCTTTGTTTGGAGGCCAACGCAGAGGCGTCAGAGCTGAGAGTGTCTTCAGTCCCGTCCTCACTGCAGTCATCCTGCAGGCACAACATTCACCAACATGAACTACAATTCCTCCAGTTTATTCAGGGCTGATTAATGGACAGACGAGCTCCATCACATCGAAGAAGTAAAGAGAGTTGAGCACCTGACCGGAGCTTTGGTCGTCAGAGAAGGTGAAGGTGTCGTCGTCTCCTTTTCCTGAACCGTAGCAAACACTGATTCTGTGCAACTCGCCTAAAAATCACAAAGGAATAAATCATTAATGTGCTCTTGGCTTCTTGCAGATGACGTTTAGATGAATGTAAATGTCAAAGCTAAAATCAGAAAAACCCAATTCCTCCAGCTGATTTCTCTGTTCTACATCAGAGACACAGCTCCTCTCCTTCCACTCATCAACTCATCCATTTGTCTCACCGCAGCACGGTCATCAGCTCGCAGACAGAGTGAAGTAACAGGAACTGATTTAAGCCCTTTGATGGAGCATTTACGGAAAGATGGACGGTCTGAGAGCCGAACACATGATCCCTTTCACCACATCGACGTTTGCTTCTCAAAATGCTGAAAAAATATTTACTGCAGCCTCTTCTTCTTCTTTCCTTCCTGCAGTCGAGGCTCAACAACTTTCATTTTCTGGAGCATTTTCAGCTGAGTGTCAACCAGAACATGAGGGCTAGAATGAGGTCAGCTAACATCAGCTCATTACGCAGCAGTGCTGCCTGATGTTTAAGCCAAACGGAGGAAAAAAACTTCATCAGTGTCTTCTTCCCTGAAGTGAAAATCCTGTTTCATCCAGTGTTTGTCTTCGTCTACAACCCTGATTCTAAAAAAGTCTGGACTGTGTGTGAAACACTGCGTGTCCTGGTGGAGGTTCACTGGGTCTCTCAGGCAGACAGTCACACCCTCTCAGGTATTTCCTGTATACCTGTTTGACTTTCTGAGCATCTAAAGTTTGAGGGGTTTTCTGGATTTGACATCCTGATTCGGCATCAAACGGCAGGGATACACGGTGGAGATCTGACTTCAGCTGCTGATTCACAGACAGCCTGGATGAGAAGTCTACACATCTGTCGTTATGACGAGCTCCTGGACCGCAGAATGACTCAAATAAAGTGAAATCAGGACGTCTCTCATCAGACAGAAACTAAACAACGTTATAAATCAGACCAGACGACTGTCATGTGATGCTACAGACTCTGTTGGCTCTTTGAACTCTGCCAGTTCAACGTCAGTGACTCACTCGTGTACTGTTGCTCTGTGTCGGCCTGGCTGTTGCCTGGTGCTGCGGGGGCGTTGGAAGGCTCGTGACCCCCCTCTGTGAAGGCGGCGCTGTCCTTGGCGGGGTCGCCGTCGGTTTGACCCTCCGCGGACGCCTCGGGGACGCCGGGGGACGGGTCCTCCGAGGAGCTGTCCAGCCCGTCTCTGTCCGGGGACAGAGGACGACAGTGGTCTGGGATGCTCTCCTCTGACGGCGGCTCTGCGGCCGAGGCCGGGAACGGAACGTGGAACAGCGGGTTCTGCTCGTACACTGGACCCTTGAGGCCCGGGAAGCAGATGACGGCTAAGTACCAGTGAGCTCTGACAAAACAGGAGATCAGATCAGTTACAGAGAGTTAAAGAGCAGAATTCACGTTCTGTGAAGTGAAGTGAAGACTCACGACTCGTTGATGGGAACAAAAATGAAGTCCTTCTGGAACAGGTCCACGTGCCGAGTCCACGTCTTCACCCTGTTGTGCTTCCTTTTCTGGATTCTGGAAATTGGAAACCAAAGATTGAAGCGTTTGACAGCAGAAACGTGTGAACATAAGGTGAAGGGAGAGTGTGCTGTGGTGGACGCTCACGGCAGGTTCGTCGTGTCGGGGACGCTCCTCCGCTCCCTCTGGTTCAGCCTCTTGTAGAAGAAGGAGCTGAACACGTGGATTCTTTGTGCATCTTCTTTTTTCAATTTCTCTAAAACTAAATATCTAACAGAAAGACACCAGGAGGACTCGTTTCAGTATGAAAACTACAGCAGACACAATAAGCTCTTTGACAAACGACCCAAAAACTTACTTTAAATAAAAGTCTATGATAACGTCGTTTAGGAATTCTCCATCATTAAGGCAGTGGAGGTCTTCATTAGTGACTGATATGCCGCCTTTGGCTGGAGGAGGGGGGTACACCATTAACCTGGAAGACAAACACCAACAGCACCGTCACACTGGGTCTGCAGCACCAGCAGCATTACCGCTCCTCTCCACCGGGTGGAGCTGTGTCGCGCTGACTCCATCAGCACTGACAGGGAAACACTTCACTCCAGCCGACACTCACTTGATGATTGGTCCCGAGAAGGTGGGCTGGAGGTCAGTCATGTCCTCGTCTTCTTCTTCATAGTAGGCGCTGGTCTGCTGGCGGGTGGCCATCCGTGTGCGCACGGGCATGGCGACCGGGGTCACCGCAGTCACCTGCGAGACCTTGCTGACCGGGGACACCTTGGCAGCCGGGGAGACGTGGGTGATTTTGGGAGGAATTTGCACCGACTTCACCTGCAGACAGGGACAGCAGGCGTTTGTGAGGAAGAACAGCAGAATTACGGCCTCATGGTCGTCCGCCTCCGCCAACCAATCGAGCTGCAGCTTATGTCCACGTCTGTCCAGAGTCATGTAATGCATGCAGTGGAGGGTTTGGAGGAATTTAATAAAAGGTCTTAACGTACACGCAGCGCTCTGTGGGCTCTGCTTGGGAGTTTCAAAGCAAATGAACTTTTTATGAACTTCCTCCACTTGCTGGAGGAATGTTCTCCCTTGTGCTCTAACATGAGGCTTTTGATGTTCTGACTGTTTCCTGGGAGGGACAGAGACATACAGTGTCCCCTCAAAGCAGATGTGTGACTGTCCAGCAGGCCACAACCGCGGGAAAACTGGTCATTGATCTGACTTCTTGTTATTATAAACTGAATACGTTTGGGTTTTGGGCTGTTCTCTCACCTTCTCCTCCTTCTGCTTCGAGGCCTTGTTGTAGTTGACCAATCGGATGTTGGCCTCTTCGAAGGGCAGCTTGGCGGGGAAGTTGCTGAGGTTGTTGTTGCGGCCGATCTCGCCCAGGATGTCCTCCAGGATCATCTGCTCCTTCATCACCAGACCGTTCTCGAAGATCAAAACGATGTACTTCTCGTCCGACTCTGACAACACAACGAGAGACGTCTGGATGATTTTACAGCTTCAATTAAAATGCATCAAATGTGTTTCTGTGGCAATTAATCTTAGTGTAATAACACATAAAACACGTAGATTTTTGTTGAAACTGATCAAAAATCTAAACTGAAATCTCTCGTCATGCTGATATTTGGGCTCTTGGCTCTCTGTAATCTCTCTTTCTAGACGTATATTTGACTGGTAACGCTCAAGGAAACACTTCTGTTTCCGCTTGAATGCACTGCAGCTAATTCAGACTGTGAAATGAAGTTGGCAGAATGCGTAAAAGGAGAGCAGGATATTAACTCCGCAGGACGTGAAGCCCAGCTCCGTCCAGCCGAGCAGAAACGATGAATATTCAACGAACTCTGCTGTTTGAATTAACGTTACGCAGCACAAACTGACAACAGGACGAAACATCTCGGAGGGTTCGTTCATGACATCGCTTCACTACATTTAAGATCTTCAATCCATTCGTTTTGAGACTTCAAGCAGCACAAACATCCTCTTTTATCAGCTGCCTTCATCTATGCCTGCCTCTTCTATACAAACATGGCTCCTGAATGTATTTCTGTAGTAAATCAAGCTGCAGAACAACGAGCTGTGACATCAGCAAAGCAGTGAGGATGCTGGACGTATTCGATTGACTGTGTGCGTGTAGCTCTGTACTCACGGTCTCCGGCACAGTCGTACCACTGGTCTCCCGTCTCCTTGGACATGTTGAGTTGCGTTCGCAGGCGGACGCACTCCTCCGGAGTCGTCTGGAAGAACAAGACCGGAAGTTTCCGGACGCTGCACCACTCGCAGCTGATCAGCTCCGATGACTGAAGGCAGACCTTCTCTATGCTGTTGAGCTCCGGACCTGAGGACAAACACACAATAACAACTAAAAACCACAAAAGACCACGATGAAGTGACGCTGCAGCCGGATTTAAGAAAAACAACATCGGGTTCATATTTCTCCCTGGTGTTTCTGGGGTTTTCCGTATTTTCAGGTCTTAAAAGCTGCCACAGGTGTGTGACTCTCCGCTGACCAGCGTGGACGGTAAGCGCACACGATGTGGTGCCACCCCCTCCACTGATGTCTGATCCAGCAGCTCTGCACACACTGAGCTCACCACTGCTGGGTCTCACCTTCAGTCTCCAGCTGGATGTGGTCGATGGAAAACTGAAAGACAAAGAACAAAGACCGGACGTTAGCAGGGACGTCGCATTCATCATGCACGATTTTAAAATGACCCGATCCCTCCGCTCAGTGCAGGAGCTGCCTGTTATCTGGTCACATGTGGCTCGACGTGCTGAAACGAAGTCCGGCGGCCATATTGTCATAACAAACACGGTGAAGTACTCACGATGACGGGCTTCGTCACCATCCTGCGTAACGTTCCTACTCTCACACTCCGACACTCCAGGATGATGCTGTCACACTTGTTGGACATGATTTTGGGCTTCTTCGTCTTCGGTGAGAACGGCTCCGGGGGCTGATTCCCAAACTGCAGAATTCAAAAAAAGCAGTAACTTCAGGGAGGATGTGAGGTTTTTGTTTTACTTCACCGAACGCTGAAGTCCAGTTTATTCAGAGAGAAACGCAGAAATGGATTCTGCTGCTTTCAGTGTGGCAGAGTTTCCATGCCGAGCTCATTAAAGACTGAAAGCGCTCATCGTACTCAAGGTCGTCCCAGTGAAACTCTGCATCGAATACATCAAGCTTCACGTCACTTTGTGGTTCTTTGTTTTGCCTGCAGACGTGTTTCACTTCAGTGCAGCACCTGCTGGCCTAGTTTACACTGGGTGGAGTTTAACTTTCCAGGCCGAGCTTTGAGCGACAGACGCTACTGAAGTCCAGCTAACACGCTGCATTTCCTCCAGCTGGTGGAAGGCTTTTAATGTGAAGGGGCAGGAGGAAATGCTCTGTCTGCATCAGCATATTATGACAGCTGATGAGCCGATATGTGAAGGTGTAAACACAAAAGTGCAACCAAACTCCAAGCCACAAGTTCGCAGATCAAAAACAGCTTCGTCGTCATTTTCCCAGCTTGGTCAGATTAAAGCAGGCTGAACGGAGCCTGTGGAAAAACACCATTGGACAGGTTTATTATGGCCGTGACTGGTTGTGTCTGGAAAGAAAAAATATTAAGCTCAGCTCTCATCTCACAGCGTTCCCAGCCGCCTGAAGTCGGCGGGATCTCCTCTCACCTGATCCTTCATGCGGGCCCTCCTCGGTATTGTGATCTTCATGTTGACGTCTTCGAAGAACGCAGCGTTCAGCTCGTCCTGCTCTCCGGCGCTCTTCACCGCAGCCTCCACTCTGCCTCCAGAGGGCGCCGGCGAGGAGTGAGCGGAGTCTGCGGGACGAGGGGAAACGCTGTCGAGTCTGTTGGCGCTTCCTGTGCTGGCGTTGTCGGCGTCCTCCTCGTCATCGCTGGACAGGACGACTGGGGAGGAAACGTCAGAGAAGCTGTTTAAACACTCTCTGATACATGTTGAGTATTTCTCGCTCTCCTCTGGATTTATTTCACATCTAACTCAGTGATTTGAGATTCATTTCGACCAAACTAGAGCTGGTGATGGGTTTTATTTTGTTTCTGCTGAGTTTGAATGAAATTCATTTTACATGATTAAATTGCTGTTTTTGTGAATGGAGTCTGGTGTGGTGGTGAGAGCGATACAGAGGCTGTTTCTGCTTCAACAAAAAGGATGTTTGACTGATGTTTGTTGTATATGAGTCAAATTAAAAGCAATTTTTAATAAAAACATTATTTAAATAACAATATTAGGAGTGTAAATATACTGTCAGATGATAGAAACTACATGCTGCATTCAGTGGCAGCTACGCCTTTACAGACCTGCTGGTATCACACCACTGTGGACAAAGCTCAGTTTGATGATGTAGATTTTTAGATTTTTAAGGTAGTTACTTCATTTTCTTAACACAGAAAGTTATATTAAGGCTTTTTTTTTTTTTCCAGAAAGCCCAACACCCTTCAGTCTGGCTCTGAAAACATGAAAAAAGGCGTTAAACTGAGACAGTTTGTCTCCACTGGCTGAAAAACTGGTGCCAGAAGACAAACACCCACTCCTGATCTGCACTAACACTCCTACAGATGTTTCAGCTCACGGCTGTGTTTTTACAGCGCCACCCCCCTTTAGGTGAAATGTGTCATGATGACCTCCTCTCCTGTCAAAGACTGCAGCCGCCGACCAGCTGACCGCTGACGAGCACGTTCTGAGCCTGCATGGGAGGACAGAGCCGAGTCTTTGTTCATAGAGAGAAAATTAGACACTATGAGACATAATTAGGGCCCTATTTTACAGCTGATTCTGTTTTTATAATCAAATTCCTCGATTCTGTCCGTCTGTTCTGCATCGAGGGAATCATAAGGGCCTGCGTAACGCACCGAGCAGTGAACTTTGTTTTCAACCCTCATACTTCTACTTTCTATTTATCAGTCGTGAGTTTGTTGTTGCTGCCTTGTTAATTGTCTGTTCTAGAGAGACGTGAAGAACTCTGCTGCTGTAGATGTTAGAGGCACTTCAGCTTTAACCCTCGGCCTGACAGCAGGTCACTTAGTGGTAATGATGATGATGATGATGATGATGATGATGGGCTTACTTCTGCCTGCTCTAATAAGCAGCTTCTGTTAGTGTGCATCACTGGCCTTCACCCTGCTGGGACTGTTGTTACTGTTTAACCGGGAACACTTCTTTTTACTCACTGGGGTCGTTGAGCTCGTGCTGCTGGCCCGCCGTCCCCGTCCCCTTGGGCGGGTTTCTGGCTGTGCAGCAGCTCGACGTCCCGGCTAACAGGGGGGGCCTGCTGTTGTTCAGAGGCGGCAGGGTTCCCCTGGTGCTCGTGATCCGTATCGGCAGAGTCTCCCCGCGGGGCGCCCTCATGGTCGTAACCGGTTTGTAGAAGTTCTGCTGCAGGCTGTTGGGTCTGGGGGAGGGCTGGGATCGGATGGGGGGTCGGGGGGTCGGGGACGACAGCGTGGCCTGCTGACAGGGCAGCAGCGTCGGACCGCTCCCGCAGTTCTGACACTTGCTGCTGTCCTCGCTCGGCTTGTTGCACTTCCCGCATACTGTGTGGTAGACGGTCGGCCGGAGAGGCTGCCAACGAAAAACAGCTGATGAATCTGGATTCATGGATTCACAAGAAGCTGGAAGAACTGTCTATTCAGCAATCCAGGCCTCACAGGACGACAGTATCATGTGATTTTGAGATGAATGTGAGTCCAATATAAGTTACTAAGTGAAGATCATCTCAGCGTCTGACGGATCTCTGAAAAACTCAAACCTCGATCATCAGATCTTCTGTACTTCTCTGCCGGGCTTCTCTTACCTCTGCTGCTTTGACCTGCGAAGGAAAACTACAGCAGTCCTCTAAGGGTTTCCTCTTCTGCTGGATGCGACGCTTTATGTTCACGTTCCCCTCTTCTGAAACATTAATAACAAAAGGATTAAGACAAATCACTTATTCTTATTTATTCTATTTATATTTCACACCTCTCTGAGCCTCCACAGCCTCCTTTTACTCACATTTTAATCTTCTAAACTAAAACATAAACACAGTGAGTGAACAGGCTGATGACAGAAAAACTGCCTCCAAGGTCACCTTTTCTTTCCTTTTTTATTTTTTTTCCCCCAAAATCGTCTGTTTTTTTTCTGTATTTGGGGGGTTGTGTCGGTGAGACAGCCTTTATTAACACAGCAGTGACTCATAAGCTCTCCCCCCTCGGCCGGCAGCTTTGAGGATTAATGTGGGAGGCCTGAGATCTCCTCCTCTGCTGGCAGGAGCAGGGAGGAGGTTCAGATCTGCAGCCCTGCAGACGCTGCTGACTGTCACACACACACACACACACACACACACACACACACACTTTCCACAAATACAAAGATACTCATCAGTGCTCATCCTGCAGACACACACTTTTCCCACAGATGCTGCGTACACAAGCCAAAACACACAGACACATACACACACATGCGCACGCGCGCGCGCGCACACACACACACACACACACACACACACACACACACACAGCGTGATGTTTGGCGAGCTGTGAACTCCACCTGGGATCTCTGGACAGGTGAGGATGATGCTGTCCACTTCTCCCGCTTGCTCTGTGGTGGAAAAGTCATTTCTGCCGGAGGAAAAAAAGACAATGTGGTTCTTCAAGGAGCTTTCAATGACTTTCAAGGTTTGACTTTTTGTATTTAAGGTGATATGACGTGAGAGGTTTTGAAATGATTCCTTGCCAAAGTAAAACTGTCTCTCTCTGGTAAGACTCTTCGCTTCAAAGCAAGAAACCTTCCAGGATTTTCCAGGCTTGTGGAAATGGTTTGCCTGCACTTAAAAATAGATCCACTTTTTCCAAATTTGACCCTTAAATGGCCAAATTCAGCCACCACCTCTCTGGCTGGTAGTAATTACATTTGTTTAAATGTCAAAAAGTCTCATGAACAGACCAAAACCAACAGCGTGTTCGTCCGTCTCTCAAAACCTTCTGACTTCCTGTCTGTGGCTCTCGGCTCAAAGCCCATTGGTTCTTCTGAAGCACATGATCTTCAGAAAATGGCTCACTAACGTATAGTTTCATTTAAAAAAATAATCCTAAAACAGCTGCACACTGTACTCTTTGACAATCTTCACTCAAACAGGAGGGAACAGTGGTTTTGCTGGGGACTATTTTCAGCAGCGGATGAATCCACATTTGGCGAGTGAGTATTTGAGGCAGCAGGATGGTGTGTGTGTGTGTGTGTGTGTGCGTGACTGAGTCAAAATAAACTGCAGTGTGTGTGTAACGAAGGAACATGTGTGTGCAGCTGTGTGGCTCATCGGTGTGTTTTTAACAGTTTTTGGACTCTAATGAGGCTCTACGGCTCAGAGGAAGAATCAGGCTGTGATACACACACACTGCTTATTGGACACATTCAGTCATGGTTTTGTCTTTTTCGTGGGATTTGTTGACTATAAGAAAAATGTAAAACACATCAGACTTGAGGAGCAAAGACGCGCACACACATCGATAAACCTCAGAGGGAGAGACAATCAACTGAGCGTCACCTTTTCTTATGAAAAGCAGAATATGGAGGTTTTGGTGCAAACAGACTCAACAGATGTGGGTCAAACGTCGCTGGAGGTGACAGAGATCACAGGCACAAGCTGAGCCAAGGCCGGCTAATCATCAGCCAGACGGCAGCGATAAGTCGAGTATCCAGACTGAATAACACGACGTCTTACTGAACAGCAGCGACAGATCTGACCGGAGACCAGACATGAAGTCTGTACTGAAAGGTTCTCCGGGACGTTCTGGAGGCAGCACTGTCGTATTTTCTGGTCTCATCTCGAGCAGCAAAGGCAACAACACTAAGAAATCCCGGAAACATATTAAAAGATAAGACTTTATTGATCCCACGGCGGGGAAATGAAGTCGTCACAGCCGGCATGTGTTACAAACAGCAAACACAGAGGCGCAGAAGGGTCGAGCTAAAAGTACACAGGATGTAGAATAAAACATCAACTGTGTAGAAGTACATTATGTACAGGTTCTAAAAATACTGCGCTCAGCTTTCTCTGTGAAATGACGCCACGCTTTCTTCTTCTCTGCTGTGCAGCAGCGTAGACGCACGAGTCTGACGTCACTGATTTGCGATGTGCAAAAACATGCCGCCATCGATAAAAGGAAGCGATCAGCTCACGCGCAGACGATTCTGATTGGACCAGACGATTCAGAGTCGGGTCTCCACTGGAACCGGTTCTTGATTCCCCTCCTTTGTCTGATCTAGTTTGTTATTACTGTTGTTTTTTTAATCTTTTATTATTGTCGGATGTTTTATTCCATTTAGCTTTCTCACGTTTTTAAATGATCTGATTTTATTTGCCAAATTACTGCAGTCACATCTTTTAATCCTGGTTCGACCATGTAAACTTCGCTTTGACACCTGATGTATAAATACACTTCTCCCTCTTCTTCTTCTCCTTCTTCTCCTTAACCCTCTTCTACTTGACCCTTTTCTTCTTCTTCTTCTTCTTCTTCTTCTTCTTCTTCTCTTTCACTTCAGGTACAGGATGAACATCTCTTCAAAATACTTTTGGCAGCTAGCGAGAAAGTTCTCACACAAAATGGAATAAAGGTTCATTTATCAATAGATCCTCCTCCAGATGTCAGTGAATTGAGTTGCTCATGTCATCCTACTCATTTAACTCTAAAATATGAATAAAATACAGTAAATAAGCACCTGCTTCTGCTAACACTGAACTATTAATGAAGTATATGAGCAGTGATCGGTGTTACGGAGCTCAGAGGTCTTCCAGATCGTCCTCATGCAGTCAGGTTTTGTCAGTCGAGTATAAACTGCATCATAACACACATGATGAAAGGGAGAAAGCCCACACTGACATCGAGTCTCACAGCATGTCAACAGAGACGCTGCTGATGCACAGAGCAAAAGTGAAGTGAATGAAATGAGCGACGATCTGAGGACGTGAATGAAGCGTGAAATGAGATCCGGTCTGTTAAGGTTCAGTCGGAGTGACGCGGCTGATCAAAGCCTTACCTTTCCTTCAAATCGAGGCTGCTTGAAGATAAAAATCAAAGAGAAACGTCTCACTAATGCAATTAATTCTTCTGCCATAATTCATTTTTTACAGCCTACATTTCAATTTAAGTGATTTTCCTCAAACCAAACCTCAAAACCAACCAGCCTCATCGACCCGGGCGACGAATGGAATTAACCAGAGAACATCTTCACATTCACGCCACTTTCATCTACATTAAACACTCGTGTGTGCAGATTGATCTCATCCAATTCGAGAAAATACACTCTGTCTCCTCTTGTTCAGCTCCGTGAAGGTAAATAATGTGACTGAGGACACACGAGCTCAAAGTCACGTCTCGTTTCCCTTTTCTCTGGAGGAAATCCAGTGCGGCCAGAGGCTTACAAACCTCCACAGAGAGAGGACGAGAGGTGAGGTGAGAGGGACAGGTGCATGATGGTTATCTGAAAACAACAGGAAGTTTCTTCTCCTACGCTGTGTCTCTGAACCAATCAGGAAGTTGAGAGGGGAGGACAGAGAGGTAAAAGCCGTGCAGCCCGTCTTACCTTTGGACTGGCTTCCTTATTGCGGAGGGCATCTGTGTGTGCTGAAAGTGTCGCCCTTGTAAAACGATCCCTTGTGAAGGTGTCGGACTGATGATGAAATAGTTGTTTCTGTTGGGGATGGGGGAGGACGTTGCTACCGTGAGAGGGACCTCGCTGCGGGACAGGAAGAGAGAGCCAAACACTGCGTTCACTGGCTTCAAGCTCAAACAAACAAACACCTGTTTACAGCCATTTACAGCAGAAATATAAGACAACGTACGAGAGCGAGGAGTTAAACATCCTCTCCTGCTTTCATTCTATTTATTACATTTATCCATTCATTCACTGAATTTTACTTTTGAAGGAAGCAGCAGAGTTACAGCGTACTGTACCTGAGCCTTTTGGGCGCCAGCTTGTTTAGAGGCCTCATGTGATTATTTGGCCGGTTTTCATACGTTCTCAAAGGATCAGAGGAAGTGAAGTGCCTAAGAGACGGAGACTGAAGAGACGGCACACACATCAATCAAAAGGTCATCAGAGCAATTCAGAATCAACATCGACATGAAGGGTCACTGAGGCTGATAATACTACTACCTGTGTAATACTGTGTACTGTGAAACTGTGATATTTAGTCATTGCACCATGAAAATCTCACACCATCACATCCATCCTACCATCCTACAGCTGAGCACCATGTCTCTGTGTTCATTTTAGCATGTTTGGTTGTTAGCATGATGACATTAGCAACGTTAAATGTGGCCAGTTGGGATGTTATGATGCTAATATTTAGCATGTATTGTTTAGTACGGTTGCACATAGTTGAGATATTTCACCCTGGACCAAAGTCTTGGACTGATTATAAACATGAAGTGAGCAAAGCTGCTGACGTTACAGAAACATGCTCATTAACTGCTTAAATTCCCTGAAGTTTCATGTTTTTTCCTCCCTGACATAAATCCAATTTACTGTAAATGATATCTTTTACTAACAATCAGAGGCCAACGCCCAACACCTGCTCACAATCCCCCCAGAACAACAACAACAACAACAACAACAACAACAACAACAACAACAACAACAAACACAGCAGCAGCAGCCGCCGCCCCCCTGAGGCGTCCCGTAGCTCCCCAGCAGCGTGAGCTCATGCCCCGGCGGGGTCGGGCGCCTTCGCTCGGCAGTGCCAGGCGCCAGCCGGGCTGTGGCTCCGTCTGCAGGGCTGCTGACCGGAGAGCCCTGCAGCCCGCTGGGAGTCACGTCTACCAGGAGTGAGAGTCAGAGGACAGGCGGTTCGGGGGGGGGCGGGTTACCTTTTTCTCCTCGGGGGAGGTCGGCTGCTGCCTGTCCATCTCCTCCACGCTCACCACGCTGGCGCTGAGAGGAAGGAAAAAACAAAACACAGATTCATCTACTCGGCTTATTTTGCATTGTTTAATGTGTGTGTGTCAGTGTGTGTGTGTGGAAAATGGCACGTCTGTAATAATTAAGGGGACAAAGTGGATTCTAGGGTTTGACCGATATGGGGTTTAAATTACAGCTGCTGTTTCTGTTCAATGGTTTTATCATTTTCATTGTATAGAAATGAATTCAAATGAGCTCCATGATGAACACTTGAATGCATCAGTAACTACAATCTAATTACATAATACATGTGATTATGAAATGGGCCGTTCTCATTATGAGCGTGTTTACTTTTGATACTTAAAGTCTAATTTTGATGCTAATGCTTGTGAACTTTTACGTAAGCCTAACTTTTAATGCAGGACTTTTACATGTAACAGAGTATTTTTAAACTGCAGTATTCCTACTTTTACTTCAGTCAAAGATCAGAGTACTTCCTCCAGCATTGGTGCTACTTTAAAACTGACTTCACCTTGATGCAGACTCTATCAGGACAAACATTTTTACTGTTTGTGAGGAAAAAAAACATGAAATTTGACTATTTTCTAAATAACTGTACAGACTAAACAACTGATCTGCACTTTAAACAGATTAAATCAATAAAGGAAATGATCAGTGGCTGTAGCCCCACGACATTTAAATACATATTAAACGTAGAAAAACCCTTTAAATAATTAAAAAGGGGCAAAGGAAGCTGCATTTCTCTGCAGGTTTGCCTCTTTTTCTCTGCATGCGATCAGGAGGAACCTCTCCAGCATATCGGTCCAACCCTAGCACATTCCAACGTGTAAAACAGAGGGGAGGATTTAGATGCAGGGCGCACAGATCTGTATGAAAAGGGCCGGCGCGTGTGTCATCAGAGACGGGAATAGCCTGCTCATCAGCAGAGGTGTCGCTGGGGTCTTCTCCTGTGTGTGGAGGGAGCTGTGTGGTGGAAAAGTGATGCAGTGCAGCGCTGGTGGTGCTGAAAACGAGGGCTGGAGAAGTGCTTACTCATGTCTCCTTTCCTCTTCACTGTCACCAGAGAGAGAAAAGCTCCAGTTGTGCTTGTACCCTCCATCTCGCCTGGTCTCTGACCTACCCAGGGCTTGGATTGAATAATAAACCAGACTCACATCAGTGCAGGGACACAGGACCGACACACAGCCATCAGCTGAAATGACCATTTCCATGTTTCAGGGCTGATCATTTCAGCTGGATTTGACATTTAGAAAAAGGGAACCTTGGGCTCCTTGTTAATTTTGTACATATTCACCTGCATCAGCGTCATATAAACACACTCTAAATTTGGTCAAAGCAAATCTGTTAGACTTAATAACTTTTAGTAGGTGATTATATTCAATAAGCATATATAAATATATTTACTGAATAATACCAATATCCTTCTGCAAATAAAGATTATTACAACACCAAATACAATGATCTGTGACATGAGAGCGGGTATAAAAGTACTGTATTCAGTACTTTCATCACAGTGTCAATTGCATTGAAGTCATTATCAATATTCAGATTTTGGGGTGAGAGCCAAAGTAAAGGCCTTGGTTAAAGGAAAACAAGTTTATCCAAGTGTTCACCTCCCATCAGAGTGTTTGTGATACGTGAAAAAAGTGCAGACGTCCCCTCTGTATCACCGGGACGTGTGTTAATGAATAACAGCGTGTTGCACAAAACGGAGCATAAACGGTCCAATCCAGAAAAGTTCAGATGGACGGCTGCTAAATCCAGTAATGAGCAGCTGAATGAGCTGCGCCTCCACCTGCAATCGCCGTTTACGTGACTATCCTGTGAAATGAAAGTGAAGGAACAGAACTGTGTGGAAAATAAAAAGCAATGCAGGTGAATAATAAATGGTGTAAAGTAGAAAATAACAGCATGTGCACAGGTGAGTCTGTGCAACTGATCTGCTGTTAACGAGGCGTGTAATTTATGTGGTGGCCTGAACGCTGGAAGAGCAACACACTAGACAGTCTGACACGGTTTTTACACAAAGAAAAGATTAACCTGAAGTATAACATTTGCCGAATTTACAAGAGCGGACAAATGAGTAAGAATTTGTCACAGCCAGGGTTTCGCAAAGCTATCCAAGTTTCCCTGAACGCAACAATTCACAAAACTCGATGATTTCTTAAGGGAGTCTGGGGCTGATGTGCTGCCACCTCAACAGAGTTCCGGCATCAATGAGGATGAATAGAACACATTTGAAATAGCAGGTGTGAACACGGAGGCAAAGATGGGATGGTTTATGATCCAGACAACGGATCTGGAACAGATCCCACTGTAACAGCAGGTGTGAACCCTCCACCTGAAAGAAGGAAGCTCCACCTTCTACCCACAGGGGCTGCTGGGTAAAGAGGTGACTGATGTGAGGTGAATTTGGTTTGGTTTGGTGAAGAGGAAGACATCAGCGCTGTCAGGGGTCCGATTCCCCACACGGCCTCTGAGACGACGCAGTCACACAGCCGAATTATTTTACTGTCTTTACAAGATGAACTTCGATTTCGTTTGATCGGTTTGTCTGAAAAGCTGAGAAACGTATATTTTCCTGTGTGTTCAGAACCATTTGGACAGCTCGCAGAGGGAGATCTGACACCATCCAATGAGACGCGTGCGTCGTTCTTTATATTTATCCTTCAAAAGAGTCGGCGTAGAAACTTAGTTCAAAGCGTGGACTGATTAAAGCCTGCTGCTGCATTCATGCGCTGCTTTTAAGTGCTGCGTGATAAAACACGGATCATCTCAATATTTTCTTCTCAATGCCAAAAAGTAACCATCACCTCGACCGTTCTGCATGAAGTGGAGTGACACCGTCTTCTATGAGTAACAGCTGAGGGGCATCTAAGCCAATCAAAGTGGAGGAATAAAGTAAATGTGCTCCCAGCAGCTGATTGTGTGGAGAGAAGTCGACCTTCTGACAGAGTAAACAAACCCGAGGAGGGTCCAATGCCTTTCCCCCGTTTCCCCCAAACTGAGGTTTTGTTTCCTGCTAAAAGTGTATTAATGCACTCTGTGTGTGTGTGTGTGTGTGTGTGTGTGTGTGTGTGTGTTGGGTCACACTGAGTGTTAAACAGGGCTGCAGCTGATTAATCGATCAGTTGTTTGATCTAGAAAATGTCAGAAAATGGTGAAAATGTCAATCGGTGTTTCCCCAAAGCCCAAAAAGACGTCGTCAAATGTCTTGTTTTGTCCTCAACTGGAAGACATTCAACTTCCTGTCATTGAAGAAGCTGAAATCTGAGAATTTTCCTATTTTTTCTTTAAAAAATTAGTCAAACTGATTGATAGAAAACACTTCATTAAGGCAGGACTTTTACTAACTGACTAACCTTTGCAGCTCTATTATTAAATAGCACAAACTGTGCAAAGAGGAACATTTTACGACCAGCGAACGACAATCAGAATTTATCAGCTTGTGCTGAAAACACGTCGCTGATAACTCCACACGCAGCAGCTCGTACCAAGACGGACAGCTGCTTCCTGTGTTTTCCTCTTTGTTCTCTCCAATTCGTTTATTTTCTCCCACAATCAACTGAAATCTGTGACGTGAAAAACAGCAGCCAAGAACAAAACACAGAGAAGAAGAGCACCGAAACCCACGTAGGCAACAAGCAGGCTTCTCCTCTGTTTTAAAGGCAAAGCGAGCCCGGTGACCTCCCAGACATCACCTACATGATCACGTTAATGCGCGATAACCATCTGGCTGCGAGCCCAGCAGGTACATATTACCTGCAGCTCGCTCTTAAGAGAATCGTTTTCTGTTATTTCATCCGGCACATGTGGCTTAAACACAGGCCTGAAAAGCTGCATCTCTCCGTCCCCCAAAACCAGATTTGAAGCGTCTCGGCCTATTTTCCTCCCGGCCTCAAACATAATGCTTCTGGCCTCCCTGTGCAGCTGCAGAGGTGGATTAGCAGACGGCGAGGAGACGAGACTAATGGCAGATCAGTGTGAGCGTTCACTGTGGTCTGTTTTTAATGAATTATCCATTTCTAAACGACAAGAGAGATCATCTTCACAAGTTCAGAAATCATACGTTATGATCCCGGAGCTCTTTCGTTCAGTCCTGCAGGAGCCGAATTAAACCTGGTCCAACGTCTTCCAGCTCGAACGCAGCGTCATCCCCAAAGTCTGCCGGACTCATGTTGTGCTCCATTTTCCAGCTTCATAAATCACAACAAATGCCCTGATAATGTTAGCGAGGAGTCGTTTAGGTTCCTGCTGAGCTTCATTTATTTTGTCTGTGGAGGGCGTGACGGCGGATTTCCTGCAGGACAAATCCACGATCGGGGATCTCTGACGACAGCTACGACTACACAATTTATCCAAACAGAGCGAAGCGAGCGGCGCTGACGCAGCTGAAAGGGAGCTTTGACTCTCACATGATGCTCACATCCAAACAGCTTGTTGTCACTCAGAGCTGCACTCAGCCCTCGGAGGAAATGCAGCTCATCCATATATTAAACATGCAGTTAATCCATCAAAGAACACATGATTCCTAATGCAACCCTGGGGCCACTTTCGCCTCATTTGCAACATGAGATCATTTCCTCTCCTGTTAATTTTGACATTTTTCAGAGACTAACAATGAAAAGCAGCTAAAGTCCGGCTTTTTTTACATCTCTACCTCATTTCCTGCCATCTCTCAACTATTCCTATCTAATAAGCGCCCCAAAAATGACAGTAATTACAAAAATGTACATGTTTCGCTAATTAAAACACATCAGTCTGGCTTCCCACACATGAGCACACCAAAGCCCCGCGCGACTCGCAAATTTACCTGCAGTTTACAAGCGACAGTCAATGGGGAAACTTGACCCCGCCAGCATCTGGCTTTTGTGAAACCAGGCCAGCAACGACAAAGTCCTCCATGACACCTTATGATGGCGGTTAGAGATCCTTTATAACGAGGCCGGTTGTGCTGAACCTCCGATATGAACTGAAATGAATCCAATCGGCTGAGTATCAAAAACTGCTGAGTACAGGAAGCTGCCATCAAATGTCAAAATAATAGAATGAACAAGCTTTTTAACTTCCCTCATTAGACGGATCTGAATTTGAATTTAACTTTTGCCATTTTTGAAGATTACATTGATATAACACTGTTATTATCGTCTATCCTCCTCAAGACTTCCTGTCTGTGGCTGCCAGCTCCAAGCCTCCAACTGAAGATCTAAATCTTTAAAAAAAATCCTCGCAAATACACAGATTCAACTGAAAAAGACTTATTTAAAACAGCTGCTCGCTGTAGTGTTAAACAAACACACAAGAGGAAATAGTGCTTTTGCTGAGGACTATTTCCAGCGGCGGATTCATCCACATTCGGTGCTCCAGTGAGTGTTTGTGTTAGCAGGACGGTGTGTGTGGGACTGAGTGAGGATAAACTACAGTGTGTGTGTTCATGGTAATGAAGGAACATGTCAGCCAGTGCGGCAGTGAGGCTCATTTATGTGTTTTTAATCGTTTTTCTGACTCAGAGGAAGAAGATCTATCAGGCTGTGATACAGTCATTGTTGATTTTTGGTCTTTTATTGTTAAGTGTGTGAAAACTGCTGCACATCTCCTAAAAACTGTTTAAAATTATTCTTCACAGTAACACCTTATTTACTCTTTCAAACTGTTCTACTGACCGTTTGAGTTAAAATCAACTGTGCACTGACACATACGGTTCCAGCCCTGCTTCCTTGTGCTGCTGACACAGCCGTTGAGCAAGGCAGCAAATACCTGACATCTTTAACCCCGTCAACTCTTCCTCTACCTGTGTGGTGGCAGGTGAGCCCTTCACTAAAACCCCTTTAACGCTGTTTTCATTTGATTTATTTACGTTTTTAGCATGGACATCTTTTGCCTATTTTTGTTAGCCGGCTAATATTTGAAGCTAGGACGTTAGCAGGCTAGCTTGGAGCTAGCGCAGCTCGGCGGTTGTCAGGACTAACGCGACATGTTTTCGTGTTTGTTGCTGGGATGTTGACGTGTTTTGCTGTGTTTTCAAACGTTATGTGGCAGCTAGCAGCCTGGCAGAAGGCAGGAAGGCCCGTCTCGGCTATCGCTACATCCAGCTCGCACATTGCAGAACCAGCTAACGTCAGCGCTAACGGGGCTAGCTCAGGCTCGCAAGCCCAGCTTCGGTTTAAAAATCCAGCGGACCGGACCGCCCAGCCAGCGCTTTGTCTTCCCCTTCAGCCCCCGGCCTGACAGCGCTGCTTTCACCCCGACTAGCTGAGGATGAGCCTGTTACCACAGCAGGCATTACGGGGCTAACGTTAGCCGCCTAGCCAACTGTGCACTCGCTCTGGATCCACACATATTTTGGACCGATTATGTGTAACACCAGAGGACCCCAAATCTGCCTCGGCAAGCAGGAATCCGAAGGCTGTGTGCGGGAGAAATGACTGCTGGCCGCCCGGAGCAGCGGAGCGGAGTGTCACAGCTTACCTTCAAAGAAAAAGCGTCTGTTGTGGGCCATGTTTATTCCATGATCCTCCTCGGATGATAGTGTTGCTCATCAGCAAGCGACCCTGGGCAGCAGCAGCTCGGCTCTATGTGGCTGCCTGGCTGCTGCTCCGATCAGTGTTGCCAGGTTGGGTTGATGTTGTTCATAATTGCTCCAAATCCACCCAAATTGATAAAGAAACGCGCAAATATTATATATAAAACAATAAAAATAAATCAATAAACAATAGCAACAGTATTGTGGTTCATCACAAGTTTTCAATATGACAAAATAATAAAACAATACAAGTGTTCACAAGTGATGGGAAGCTCCATCATACAACGCAACTGTAAAACTATTTTCCATTTCTGTCCTCTGCCTTAAAAATAGAAAAAATAAACAAAATAAATGAGCAGTTCAAATTATAATGAAGTAAACTACATACAATAACCTGGTAAACTGCTACAAGCCTTGACAGGAAAACCGCCCAATCTGGCAACACCGGCTCCGACACGCTGACAAGAAATTTACCCGCAAAAACCCACGTTACTGCCGGAAGTGTAAAAAGTGTGTCTTCAAAATAAAAGCTAGTTTTCAATACACCTCACATACACACGTTCAAGTAAGCGTGCGAGTGCCACCCTGTTATTACTTAAGTAAATATAAGATAAGATAATCCTTTCTTTATTTTATCAAGTATAATCAGTATGATTATACACACGCACGCACACACACACTCACACACACACACATACTTATACATACATACATACATACATACATACATACATACTTTAAACACATTAAATATATGCAATAAATTAGGGAAATAATTAGCAAATCTTCACAATTGAGAAGCTGGAACCATGAAATGTTTTTACATGAAAAATAGTGAAAAACAAGTTCAAATAGTTGTCAAATAATTTTCTGCTAGTTGAATAATTGATTAATCGACTAATCATTGGAACTCATAACTAAAGTCGTCAGATAAATGCTGTGAAGTAAAAAGTACAACAGGACTTAAGTAAATGTACTCAGTTACAAACTACACTTGTTAGTCAACGTAAAGGCCACTGTAACAGATTTAGAAACCCACTACAAAGAAACTAAATGACTTAATGTAAGTGATGATTTCAGTTCAGCCAAATAGGAAATTATCAGCATTAACCCGACTATGTGAGGGAAAAGAGAAATTTTAAAAAAGGAAAAGAAAAAAGAACCTAATTAAAATGTAGGTGGACATAGACAAATGCCACAAAAAGCGACAGACATGGAATTACTTTAAACTGACTCCAGATTCCTGCTAACATATAGCGTATTACTGACTGTGGAGGACTGAATCAAACTGTCCATGTTCTGTGTTTTATTTTGAAGGTCCCTTCCGGAAATCCAGTGTTGTAGTTTCGTTAAAAGTGTCAGCCTCTAAACCTTCACGGCACTGTGCACAAGCTTGTATATGTTTGCATATGACATCTTTTTATTCGGGCCGCTGTTGATCACACCTGAAGCGACACACGGTGTGTTAGTTTCTGCAGGAATATTCATTAAATATTCAACCACACTGAAGGAGATTTAAAGAATAAAGAGAAAGAAAGCAAAATAAGCTCATTATAAATCATACTTGAGGAATTTATAAGACCCTGTTTGGAAAATGACATGTTAGAATAGATTAATAAAAGCGCAAACAAACATAAAGTTTAAATCGCAGCAGGAATATTTCACTTTGTTTTCACTGGGCATGTGAAGCTACCACAGCAGGACCACGTGATAATGACAGATAGACTCATTGAATTAATGGAGAGACGATGATGTAAGCTAGATGGCGATGTTCCTCATTAAAATGAGATGCATAATCAACATCAGGACCATGATGTCCAGGCGCTCCGGTGGTCGTCTGCAGTCACTTCAAACTGTTATTATCACTCCTCACACCCTCAAATGTTGAATGCTGTAATGTTGCACATCATGTGTAAACAAGTTAAAAGTTTATCATTGTTATTTTTGACATAATATATGATGGGATATGATAGAATTGAGGCAGATTTGTTGTTCTAACTTGCACAAAATCATGAAGAATTCGTCATTTTTTTAAACACATCCCTTCAAAGAGTGTAAATATAGTCAGTTTACTGTCGTATAAAACCAGAAAAAAGCAGAGCTGGAGACAGCATGTGTATGTATTGCATTAAGAATAAATGACTTAAACATTAAGCACTAGTGATATTTTGTCTTAATGGTTGTTCTAAATAAATGAACTATCTGTAACTGATTGAAGACGGGTGCCATTCAAATGCAGTGCAAAGCTTTAACTCCTCATAATAAAACAGATGTGTGTTTTAAGGAGCCTTTGTTTGAAGACACACATATTAAACACTGGGTGATACGTTCCCTTCTACATTTCTGTTTGTGAGCAGATTAAACAGATGCAACACGTTGATTGTTGAGCTTTACAGATGTCGGTAGGAGCATCTTTTTATGTTTGGTTGGAGCCAGGCTAGCTTTTCCCTCTGTTTCCAGTCATTATGCTAAGCTAAGCTAATGGCCTCCTTGCTCTAGCTCCATACACACTCACGCCGACAGACTGGTATTGATCTTCTCATGTAACTCTTGGAAAGAAATCCAATAATCGTGTTTCCCAGAATGCTGAACTGTATCATTAAGCTTCAGACTTTACATAACTCCATGCCGTCAGCGAGCTCCAGCTCCTCGGATGAGGGCGCAGCACTGAACCAATGGCAGGCTTGTATCCTCAGATTCCAGCGGTATATATAGTCCATGATAATTCACAGTGAAATGTGCAGAGTTGCAGCAGCAGCAGCTCATTAGAGTGAAGTGAGTCATGGCCTTCCCCTCCGTTAATGCACTGTGATGATTATCGCACAGCAGTTCTCTCGTTCATCCGCGGTCCCTCCACAGGCTCAAATTAATGGAAACTTACAGATAAAGCAGGAACGGTGAAAGACGTTTAGCAACCGTGTGACTGCAGGAGGAAGCCTGGGTGTGGCGAATGAATGAATGAATGAATGACACCTCTGCAGCTGAATGAAAACATCCAGCGTTGTCATTTTAAGCAGCATGGTTTCATACATAGCAGTTTGTCAGTCCACCTCTTTGGCTCAGACTGAAATATCTTTGAAACTACAGGATGGACTGACATGAAGTTGCGTTCATGTTCCCCAGAGGATGAACTGGAGTAACTTTACCTCTCCTCCTCCTGTCTAATGGCTGGTCTGTGACTAAATACCTTCAGACCTGATGACATCCTCACCAGCCTCAGATGTATTTTGTGCTTAGTGCTAATTAGCAAATGTTAGCGCGCTAACATGCTAAACCAATGCAATGAGCATGGTGCAGATTATACCTGCTAACCATCAACATCGTCACTTTGGTTTAGGCGACAGCCTCCATGCTTTCACCATAGACTGAAAGATTAAAGGCCAAGAAATATATGATATTTTGAAATAGTAAAATTATAATTATAGCTTATATTTAGTTATAATGGGGAAGGAGTGTGTGTGTCACTCCAGCCGAGAGAAAAATGGACGACCTGACCCTTTGTCAGTGTGTGTGTGTGTGTGTGTGTGTGTGTGTGTGTGTGTTTGTGTGTGTGTGTTTTTGTGCTCTGTCCAGCAGCTGTTTTATTTCTTGGAATGATCCTTCACATGACAACATTAATATCTGTGTGTGAACATATTTGTCACATTCGTAAGATTTCCAGGAAGAACTAAAATCAGGACGACCTCCGACATCTGTGTGTGTGTGTGTGTGTGTGTGTGTGTGTGTGTGTGTGTGTGTGTGTGAGACCTTTTTTTTGTTTTGTTTTATGAAATTATGTGACTATTTTCTTAAGCGCTAACATGTTTTGAGCCGTTGAATAAAACAAAAAATTCCTCAGTGTGTTTACTGGTACGGATATCTTCATAAAGCCCCTTTGTGATCAGTGAATCACCGCAGCAGTGACATAGAACACCAAACACGGAGCAGCTGAGGTTTTAACATCAGCTGTGTTGTGTCTGCCGAAGCTGGATGTCACACTTTGTAACAGCACACAGCTCAAATTCTCACTGCTTCTCATTTATAACCCCCAGACTCCGACTCGCTTTTATTAGGAACAAATGTTCCTGAATTTACAGGCGTGAATAAATCATTCGTGTTTGAAAAGGCTCGCCTGGCCCTCGCCGGCTCCGGCTTACGGCAAAACTGCTGAGACAGGAGAGCAGGTCCAAGAGGGTTTTTTCTAACTGCAAAACAATGAATAAAGAGAAATGAGTGACCCACACCCTTTCATTTACAGAGCTGAGCTGCACTAAACGGAGCTGCAGGGCTCCACAGAGTGACTCACAGTTACAAGCTGATTGACGACAATAATAAACTCTGCATGCTTTCTTCTGCTTTTTGGAAATTATTCTCATTATAAATAAAACAATATGAAACTTAACTCTATCATGTCTTAAGAAGTGACTTACATTCATTTGTTTTTCGGCCTGAAAACATTTTTTTGTCTTAAATGTAAATTTGTAATGTAGATCAGATTGATCCACTTTTATTAGTTTTAATAACTGAAGTATTAACGCTGTTTCTCGGCCCTGCAAACAGTAGTTTGACAAAAAAACAAACAAGCAAACATATGAGCACAACGCTAACAAAATCCTTCAGAACAGGAAAATGAAAAAAACATGAAAAACAAATAGAATTTTCATGGTAAGACAAAATGAAAAGATGTAAATCAAAATAAGGCTTTTTAATCAAAACTATGAGACAGGAATCAGAATCAGAATTCCTTTATTGATCCCCGAGGGGAAATTATAGTCCTAATTATTATATAGGAGGTAAAATTTTATTGAAATTTCAACCTTCTATCTTATTGTTTGTCTTCATAAATCAACATTTTGAGCATCTCGTTGTTCTGAATCGTTGTGTCTTGATCTCAAGTTCAGCGTTTCTAACCAGTGTCTGTTCGCAGAAACAACAGATTTAGAGGATCGTGCACTGTTGGATCAAACGGAAATTTGATTTCCAGTTTTCCATTTAAACAAATTTGATTCAATATTACAAATAAATTATCCTGAAATCCGAGCTGACGTGTCTGATGTGTTTGTCAACTTTGGAACCTCCATTCAGCCTTCAAGTGAAGCTTTAGAAAACAAAACAACCTGCTAAACCAAAGTAAACCTACAACACAGACCTCATCAAAGCCACACGAGGCGAGCCAAGCCGGGCCGAGCCAAGCCGGGCCGAGCCGAGCCCCTGGCTGTGAGCTGAGGGAGGAGTGGTCAGGCTGCTGGACTGGCTGATAGTTCAGCTGTTGGGGGTTTGTTAAAGCCTCAGTCAGTCAGTTCAGCTGCTAACACACACTGAGAGCACAGGTTAAATATAGAGCACACTCTCACTGCTGACCAGGAACAAACAGGCTGAAGACAGAGGCTGAACATCTCGTGGAGAAGACAAGAACCGGTTTTATCTGAGCTGAAAGAAAGAATCTGTGTCTCTCTCTCCTCAGTTCTAACTCTGTCGTCCTGAGAGCTCACAGACCAAACTTGGAGAGGACGAAGCTTCACGCACAGCTGCAGCAGAGAGGAGGAAGAAGAAGAAGAAGAAGAAGAGGAAACTAAAGAGGAGAAGAAGATTTTCAGAAATAATCTCTTGAACTCAGTGATGCTGTGAGTTCTGTCAACGAGGACCGGAGACGCTCTGGGACTGAACAGCTGGGACACCTTGGACGAGCTGACAGCAGGTAAGACAAAGTGTCGTCACCGACAGGTGTTTGTTAAACTGTGTCACATGTCTGATAATATGCAGCAAAAATTCTAAGAAATTCAATCAACAGAACATAGATGACAGTAAACACTCCTCACACTATTTATCATCTAAAAAATGAATGTTCTTTGACAAGAGTGGTACCGGTTATTTACTGGATTAAAAAGTAAAAATACTAAATATCGTCTGTTAGCAGCTTCTCAAATGTGAGGAATTAATTGTTTTTGTTTCAAAGTTTTGTTAATAAGACGTCAGTTTGCGCTTTGGTGACAAGTTTTGGTCATTATTCTCATTATGTAGGATTCACAGTATAAGTACTGATATGCCGAAAGATACTGTGTAATTATATGTTATAATACTGGATTATTACTGGTGTTTCATTCGCTGTGCAGCTAATGTTCACTGTGTTAAACACTGTTGGGCGGCCTGATTTGTGTTTTAAACGTCTTATTCTGCCGTATAAATGTGCTGGTATTTCTGTCTGGGATGCATAAAATCTAAGTACTTAATGATTCAGCTTGAGGTATATTTGTGTTAATGGTACTTCTTAAGATGCAGCTCCAGACCCTCAGGGGGCTCGAAGGCTTCAGGTTCAGCATGCGGCAATTAAGTAACCTGATTAATCACACATTTGTTTGGTTATACTCTCTGCAAAACTAGAATAAACACAATATTAAATAAAGCTGACACTGGCATTATTACATAAAGTCTAGTTTGAACTTTACTGTTTATTGACGGCTCGTCACAGCAAAAAAAATAAATCAATAAAACATCTTTATTCTTATTGTAGGGCTTTAAAATCTGCAATCAGCCCACGATACCCATTGACGCACTGAGACAGAAAAATGAGGAATAAAAGAGAGAAACTTGAGGGAGAGCAGCAGAGGACACAATAGATGCTTGATGGATAAACAGAGGAGACAGAAGCTGAAGTGTTTGGAGTGAAGACTGGGAGTTACTGGAACGAAGGTGCACCCAGTAAACCACGCCGAGTGTCTGCTCATTCTGACTCATGAATGGACACTCACACAGTCAGCCGGTGACTTATGACTCCCTTCATTCACAGCCCAGTAAACGCTCGTTACAGGAAGCCGTACATCAGGCATTAAGTTATTAGATCTTTTACCAGAGAGCTTCAGCCCGGCTGCTCTTAGCGATATGAAGACAGAGAGGAGATGACGCAGCAAGGTCACGCTGAAAAAAGACGAAAACAGCTCATTTAGGTTCAGGGAAACACTGAGGTTTGAGTTTAAATGACATCTTTGCTAACGGTTATGGGGCCGTCATCATCACGGTTGCAATTATAACCAGGTGGTTAAAGGACAAGTTCACAGTTTTGTCCAAAAACAATATTCCACAACATTAAAGGGTCCCTTCTTCATGTGTTTTCAGTGTCAGTGATGGAGGACAAAATCCAGGTTCAGTACGAAATCTCTTAGCACAGATTCTAAACGCTGATGTCTGCTGTGAGAGTCAAACCTGGGACATCTCAGCGTGAGGACAGTCCACTGTCCACACGCCGGGCTGATGTCCGTCTACCCTTTCAGCCGAATGTGGAAAATGTGTCCATTTGATCTACGTTAAATCCAAACAACAAACAGAGGGCTCTTTGGCTCGACCTCCTCCGTGTTATCATACCCAGCATGCTTTGCCCTGCCCAGATCTCGTGGGACCGTTCTCTCCATTAATAGCTTTTTTTTTCCACTGTTTTTCTTTGCGAGTTATTTTGAACCCTGTGTTTTTTTTTTCTGTGAGCAGCAGAAATCAGGACCTGAGGCAGAGACGTGGACTGGAGCATTTTTAATAGAATACTTTTTATTTGATAATGAAACATAAAAAAAAAACCGTCACCTGTGAGAGCCTCTTTGTTTGGCCGCTCTGTCTGTCAGCAAGATGCATCAAGCTGAAATTTATCAACAGGTTTCTGTAAAATATAGCGGACAGATGGGCTCCAGGCCAAAGGACCACTGATTAGGTTCTGGTGACGGTCCAGATCTGGGATTTGCACCAGTTGTTACAAATCCTTCAGGGACGTTGAGAGGGTCAGAATATCAGATTCACTTAAAATGTCGTGTGAACAGCGATGACGTGTTTGGGTGCACTGAATTGTTTGCATTTGCAATGCAGCACGGATGAATTATGAATCTCTAACCTTTAAATCAGCTTTACACCAACGTACTGTATCATGTCTGGATGGTGATGTTGGCTGTTTATCTGATCTGGACTGTAGTACTGCATGTAGAAAACCAAGATGAGTACAATCGGATATGTGAAAGTGTGTTAAATCTGAGTTTGATTTATATTTTGAGACACTTCATGCTCAGACCTGTACAGCACCTGTAGGCTGACGTTTAATAATGGCATCCATAATTAACCCAGAGAGTAAAGAGCTCGAACCAGGATGGAAAGGGCGAGTTGTTGGTCCATCGTGAGCCTCGAGCAGCTTCAGCGCTCCTTGACACAGATTCTGGAGTCTACTGGAGGAAGATATTCCCTCGTTATTGCTCAAAATCCCCCACTGGCTGAGATGTGGTGACTGTGAGGGCTGTAGCAAATGAACTTGGCCTCTCCTTCATCACCTCCTCCATCATTAAAACAGCTTTCTGTCAGCTGAAATCAGCTGCTTCAGTAACGAACAGTGTCGCTGTGTCTTCCTAAAGCCAGCTGATAAGACGGATACCATGAGCTCATTCTGCTAATTCAGCTCAGTGATGTGTGTGGGTGGTTTACGGGGGGGGGGGGGTCAACAGCGTCTGCGCTCTTGTTTGGTTTCATAACAGCGATTGCTGTTCCCATGACAGCATAACAGGGACCAGAGAGGAGCACGGCGCTTGTTTGGGTCCAGTTTAATGTTCCGCGGAGAGCTTATCAAACTGATAACATCATGATGGACGACGCTGGCAGGGATGTGACGTTGGGTTTAAAACTGCTCAGCTGCAGGTTCGCTCTGGCACGACCTCCCGCTAAGAGTGTAACAGGAGAGAACAGTGGGGGCTCAACATGCTTCTTTGATAAGTGCAACTATCATGTTTTCAAGTTAAAGGCCAGACATGCTGCACGCTCATCCAAGTTTTCAAGGCATCCACATTTAATGTTGCTCTTCCAGAGAAGCTCTGATCAAACTGCAGCAGTGTGACGTTTGCTAACTGCATCCTGTATCGAATACAAAGAGATTATTGATATTCTCACATAACTTCAGTGAATCAGCAAAGACAAGAGCAGGATAATCCATTCTATGTTTATTGAACTGGGCATTCATTCTTCGCACACTAGCTGTGAACATGCTCCACTAACATGCTGTGCCTGGACTGGTGTTTAACTCTTTCATGTACGACTCTGCCTTAATTCCTTAATTAGCACTGAAAAAGTGGGGATATGAAAAAAGTTTCTGCTATGTGAGTCAAGACACTTGTTTTAAGGCATAAGAGAGCCTGAATTTAGCAGATTCCTGTCAGGTTACAACTGATTTTTGTTCTAAATGTCAAATTTGTATAACCTGCTCAGTGATACGAGAGACTTCATGCATTATCTTGTGGGTTTCTCTGTCTTAATTGGCTACTGTGATGGTCTGTGGTGGTGATGGGAGCCTTCTCTGAGGTCACTTCTCGGATGGTCCGAGCTTATTCCTCTCTCATGAGTCATTTCTCAAGTCGGTGACAGGCTAAATCACTGGTGGGCTGACCACCAACCACTTGAGATTCATCAGCACTCGGGAGCTAAATGGCTTGTAAAAATGTGAAATGGCATGAAATGAGCAGTGGTCAAACCCTGCTTTTACTCTGGTGATATATCCTGCCCTCCCTCTCTCCCTCCTCACCCCCTCTCTTTACTCCCAGAGTTTATGAGGGAAGTGATTTCATGCTCATTCCATTTGAGAGGCATGTGAGACTTGGCTGCTGGTCGGCCGCATGCTGGGAGTGATGTCAGCTTTCTGGACTGGTCACTGCTGATTAGAGCTCTTGCACAAACCACTGGGAGGATAAAAACCTGCCGCGTCTCAGCCCACGAATTTCCCCCGATGACTGACGTGGTCCAGGAATGTATTGTAATTTGGATGGTTAAAGCAAGATGTTGCGTGGGACAATCCTTTCTGCTATAGATTTGCCTAAAGTAAGTGCCATGATGGGACAGGGTCTCTTAGCAAAGCAAATGGCTAACCATGAAATCACAACAGTTTCCCTAAAGAGAAACAAAGTTCTCCACTTAAGCAGAGCTCAACTCCATTAAAACCACTTACCAGTCCAGTGAAAATTAGCCTAAAATGCCCATCCAAGGCAGACTCAAAGTAAAGTGACAGCTATCCCCAGCAGAATCACTGAGTGCTGTTGGCACTGAGTAATAGAAGTTTGAACACACTTTTGTTTCCGCCTGGAAAAACATACATTTGTTTGCAAATAGATACTTACAGATGATCATATCTGGGACTTATTAGCTGGAAATCACAGCCTGAAGCCTTACCTAAGTCAAAGTTCAATAAAAACTGATAACACCACAGAAACTGAACATTTTCATGTTTTCTCTCGTGATATACTTATGAGTTCCCCAAAAAAGTTTTCACTGGATGATAAAAGTGATCACTCAGAATAACTCTGCATTGATCTGAAGGACCCTTCCCTCTGAGGGGATCCAAAAAATCACAGAATCGATTGCATTTGACTGGTCGGTGCTACAGATGTTTCCTGCCAACTGATTTACCCTTCACTGAAGTCTTTAGTAGCTTAATGAAGCAACCCTACTTAGGAAATCACTAAACTACTTAAACTAGCTAGTGAATTTAGGAAGGACTTTGCATTTAAACTTGGTAAAGGACTTAGGAGTAGCTGGAGCATCCCAATGCTGGACTGCCAACAAAAACTCCTTGGCAATGTTTAGCCATGAAAGAGCAGGTTTGAAAGTGACTTATTCTTCTCTCTTCAGCAGTTAAACCTTCACGCAGGATTTAGCACATGTATACAGCCCTCTGAAATAACCTGTCCGCATTAAGTCCGAACACCTGACCTGCTTTTCACGCTTGGTTTTACAGTAAACTGGGCTGCATGTATTTCTATTTCTGTCGCAGCCTTTTCACCATCCTGCTGCTCACTCATCTGTGGAGCCTTAAGACTCCCATATAAGGAGGCAGGTAATGAGGGCAGGGTCGCTGCAGTCACAGGCAGAGGTTATCTGCTGCATGAAACTGTAGGCTACAATAAACATACGGCTCATATAGTTTAAAAAAAGCTAGTTTATGCATATGCGCAAGAGAGGAAGTCGTTCTGAGCAGCTGCTGTGGTTTCACGTTGTGTCTCAGAGGAGTTGTTTGAATGTAGTGAGTGTAGAGACAATATGGGTGCATGCACGTTTGAGAAAGAGGATTTGACTGAACTCCTGAAGGATAGATGGGGAATAAGCAAAAAGAGCAGTTTGCAAAGATAAAGCTGTGTAAATGTTTGTTGCCAGAATTTAACCAAATCTGTCCAAAATAAGTCACAATCAATACACTCTGCAGCAATTTGGTCATTTTCTTGGCCATTGTTCACTTGTTGGCAAAAGTAGCTTCTGCATTTATAAGAACATTTTAGATGAGAGACGAAGCAACAAAATAATTTGTTAGTTTTGACCTCTAAAACATCACAAAGGCCTGATCTTCTGATCTGGTGCCACTGTTAAGAGGATGACATCATTAGTCTGTGCCTTCCAAAACCATTACAAATCACTGCTGAGACATAAATCTGTTTTATGATGTTAGATTTTGACAGGAACACAACTTGATTAGGTTTAGGCAAAGATCATGTTTTGGTTTTAAATGACTTCTTTGTTTAAGAGCCCGAACTTAGAAGTCAATGCCAAAGATACAATATGTGGCTCAGGAGCAGTGACATGTTTGTTTTTCATCTGCAAAATGTCCCGATCACAATCTGCTGCATGCCAAAATATCTGTTTTTTAACTCTAAATGTCAAATTTAGAATCAGCCTCAAATATCCATCATCGACTGGACTATAATGATTATTTTTGTGTGTTCTACACATGCAAAGTTCACGTTTTTAAATCGTTTTTGCAACTTCCAAGTGCCAGGTGCTAAAATAATGCTAAACAAATACAGCACAAACGCTAACAGAGGCAGTGTGTTCCAACCACTGGTTTCAAGTTTACATGTATGAGCTTTAAGAAGTGATTTCAAAGGTGGTTTTGATCATATCTGTGTGAGTATCTCTAAGGTCTGAGTCACCTTCACCTGTTTGTGGTGAACCTCTGATGAGCAATGCACCGCAGAAGCAAAACAAATCTTTCAAACAGGCATTCTCACGATGTTCCGTCTTAAATCTCAATATAGAAGCAGTTTGCATGACGTGGTCCCATCACGTGCCGTTCACTGACGAGCGCTGATAATAATTGTTCTATTTTGGATTTCGCTATGACGTGCTAAAGATGGTAATGTGAGCCTGTGGTGACATTCAAGCCCCAACTATGTCACTATTTCAAGCACGGGTGCTTGATAGACTGATATTAGTCGAGCACTGTACAGTACATTTCAGCCTGCAATGTCGAGTGGTTTTCCATGGATTCGTAACAGCCAGGACGACACGCCGGTGCGAGAGATTGGTCTGCACCCTGATTTACATGCAACCTGGTACAGAGTTTGCATTTTGTTGTCATATGATTTACCGTGCAGGTAAATGTGCGTATGGACTCGTGTCGTCTGAGGTATCAAAGTGCAGGAATGCCCTGTGATCAGTTTCACTGTGTTGTCTGAACTCGCCTCTAAACGGCTTGTGACCTCACCCTGACTCAAAGGCTGTCTTTGATTGGATAATTACTTGGATGGAGCAGGAGATGTAAGAAGGAGCCCTGTAATTTTTCTCTCTAAGTCAGTCTCTGCTGGCAGGTGAAACCCTTGTAAAGTCAAACCTGTCGACCCTTTAGCATTTTAGCCATGTTAGCAGTGGCAGGGTCAGTCCAACAACCATTGGTGGTACCCAGAGGATGAGTCCCTCTGACTTTGTTGACTGTAGATGTGTATGTAGTCTTGCTGCTTGATAGCCATGTAGCTTTGAAACTGCTAAAAAATGTAAAAGTCAAACAGTGTTTCTGAAGCCTTTAATCTTGTTAAAATATCAGATTTTTGTCATTAAGAACGAGATGAAATGACCTCCTTACTATGAGATAAGAACAATAATCATTAGTTGCTCTTTGTTCTAATCAGTTCTATCACAGTTTGGCTGCAGTTCCACCATCGGGTTCATTGAAGAGAACAGCGGCGGCACAAACGTTGAGAAACACAGGTGCAAACAATTACTCAGGTATGTACAGATGAGCACACTGACTGGACCGTGAGGACATTTCTTCCTTGTAAGGAAGAAGGACAAAAGCAGAGAAAAAACATTATGAAAAAAGACTTTTATCACCGGTTCTTGAGAGGAAGATGTAATCAGTAGGATTTCCTATGGCAGTGGCACCTTGAAGGCATCAGCGCTCATCTTGTAATACCTCAAAGTATGAGATTAGAAAGGAACGTATGTGTTTTGTCCATGTTGACCTGGACAAAACACGTACTTTTCTGAGTTTTCTTCTTAGTCAAACGTCAAGCAGACATCACAGATGACGAGATAATCAAGATGTCACCTTGAGATAACAGGAGTATAAAACAGCACAAAGCACGGGGCTGCTGAGGTCACATTTTCCAGTTAGGTATGAATGAGATCATCACAAAAGTTTTACACCCAGCTTGACTTGATTTATTTCATCATGTCAAGATGAAAAAGGGAGTGAACCTCACGAAGAACAATTGATCCAAATGTTTAACGTAGATCTGTCGGGAGGCCCTCAGCTTTGGAGCAATTCTTCACCTCTTAATGTTGGTGTTGATTTCTTCTGAATCCACTCAAACACCACAGCTGGTGATTTCACTGATTATTATAAATTAAACCAAAGAAAGTAACCGCAGAGTTAATGGCTCAAATACCCTTTTTTAAAAACTGACTTTGGAAACAGCAGTTAACAAAATAGTCTGAGCAACAAAAGTCAATTTAGCAGCTGTCCTGTGTGATGATTGGAGGGAAGCAGATTCTCCGTTTTGTCGCATTACTTCACTGTAAATGTAAAACGAGTTGAAGCTCGTCCTCCTGGTGTTTCTGTTGCTCTGGAAGCGAAGTGATGTTATCCTTGTTTCAGTCAAACTGGGAGCTTTTTCAGATTTTTGTTCGGGCTAATACCCATGCTGGTTTGGTCACACTGTGAACATTTCCCTCTTAGCTAATGAAATACCCCAAAAAATGAACGCAGTGACAGAATAACAGTGGAAGGAAAAGTAAAAATATCTTTCAGTTGTGGGCCTGGCCTTCCTCTGCCATTGTTGCTGCAGTCTGCTGTGTTGGCTGCAGTGGTCTGTGTGACTGTGGGGTCAGCAGGTCTATCCAGCTGGCTAACTACCCCCGCAGGCGCTCACGGAGCTTCTCACCTCCTAAACTGTTGGAGCACGTTTTTGATTCATCATCAATTTTTGTGAAACTTCGCCTCAGAAATTGTCACAAGTGAATTTAGTGATGAAGTACCATCTGAAAATTGTCCAAAAAATACATCAGTACTGAGCTTATACATCAGTACGTACTGCTAGAACAGGCGGTTTTGAATACAGCCCGTGTTTTATAGAAGTCCTGGCAGAGTGGCACTGGGTTTGTTTCCTGTCTTGCTCTGTGAATGTTGATTAAAGAAGATTTATTCAAGGGTAACTGCTTCACCCAAAGCCAAGAGTGACTGTAGAAGAATTCAGGATTACGTTTGCAACCCTCCAGTCTAAAACAAGAAAATCACTTCAGTCGAATTTCCCTTTTGTCAGTCCACTGAAAACTGTGACTGCTTCAATGGCGGTTTCACCCCTTCGTGAACCCAAACGGCTCAGCAGTCAAGCAGCTCTTCTTTTCAGAGAGACTGAGCATAACGTGCTGTAGCTAACAATCCCAGAGATGACTGCTGCCTGAAAGATTCATCAGAAAGCACCATTTTCATCCAGTGGCCGCAGTAGCTGTTACCTCCCAGATTCTCTCACCAGTCGCACTGTTTTACAAGCTCAGCTGGATAGAAATAAACCTCCAAACAGTCGGTGGCGTCCTGCCAGCAGAGCTCATACAGCAGACAAACCTCTGGCCGGCGGCTGGCGGAGGTTTCCCATTAAAACCATCTCTTGCTGTGTTTGAGTTGTGGTAGCTGTTCACATAACTGCTGCCCTGTTCAGCTGCACCTTTCAACAATACAGCAATGCCAAGTACTTCACATAAAAAAGGCAAAACATGGTTAAAAATCAATGGAATTTAAAAATAATAGATAAAATAGACAATCATGGATGAAAAGTGAGTTGCCATCAATGCAAAGAGGTTGAAACTGCAGTTTAAGTGTACAGAAAGTCTGACAATAAAACTGTAAGTGTTGAAATCTTACGAAAAGGATTTGAGGTGTGAGCGGCGAGGAGTGAGGCGTTTCGGTGTGGTTGCTATGTAACATGAGATTCGAGGGAATTTCCAGTGGTTGCTATGGTGATTCGGTGTGGTTGCAAAGTGGCTGGCGCTATTTAAGGTTTGTGAACGTATGCCGTGCGACCGACGTTCGGAGCATATCTGAGGCTTGGGTCAACATAAAACTGGTTGAAACATCAGGACAAAACAAAAACAGCTGCGTTCATCTGTTTGTAATTTTTCCAAGTCAAAGAAACAAGACTGTGAACATAAAAAACTTTCCAGGCCGGTTCAATCACTAAAATACCACCGAACAGTGTCCTCTTAACGGCCAAAGGCATAACGGCCGACTGCACTGTGCTCAAACAAATGCATAAATACAGTTAAGTACAAATACCCAGGCTATTATTGGAAATATTACGGGTATGACCAATGTAAAATTAGCTAACGGCTAAACTAGCTACATCTAAATATGGTTTTGGCTGGGGATACGTTATTCACCTGTTAAACACAGTCTTTTAACATCTTTAAACCTTTTTTTCTGCTGATGACTAGATCTTATCTTTGAACAAAACATATAAGAACGCACCGACCAGGCGCCGCATCAGGAGCACATATCCAAGAGGAAGCTACGAGCCGGGGAGGTTGGGTTGTGAAGTGCTTTGAGTGGTTGATAGATTAGAAAAGCACTATATACACGATATAAATGCAGTCCATTTATATCTGGACGTTGTGTTAGCAAACCACAGCCAACAAACCCGACACATTCGGCCTTTAAGGATGGAAATACACTGGAGTAGAGTGGGGAAAAACAGACTCAGGCGTTTCTCTGTGGATGCTGTGGTCTTCAAGATGGTTGCTAAGCTGACAGAATGTTTTATGTGAAATATACGAGGTTTTGTCATTAAGTTGTGTTTCGCCCTGCTGTCTCCTTTCATATTCTATAATGGGTAGCGTTTAGAAAATGCTTACAATGCTGTAAGCCACACTGTTAAAGAGGCATAAAATGCGTTTCATATAATTTTCTTCTCTTGCCTCTTCTAACTGTAAATCTAGCATATACAGTTTATCTGCTTTTGGGAGGTTAAGGATTTGTAAGGATTGCCCTTTGTTAATTTATCCTGGTGCAGTTTCATAAATGCATCATTATGCATCTCTTAAACTTGCAATTTTGTGGCAATAACAATGGTATGATTTTATTTAAGGGGGTCCACAAAAAGAAATGAATGCAGAGGTTTTTCTGGTGTGGTTCTCCTGCAGATCTGTTGTCTGAGGAAAAATAAGAACTCTGAACCAGTGAAGCATGAGGTCAGAGACATTTAGGAAATAATGAAATCTATGATTGAATCAATATAGTAGCTTCGAGACAGATCTAACAAACCATGATCCAAATCTGACAAATGTTTAACGGTGGATTAATGACAGGAGTGTGTTTGTTTTGGCGCTGCTGTAAAGTTATTCTCTGTCTGCTAATGGCCTCCTGCAGCACAGATGACTGACTGCATTACTTTCCCCCTCATGGTGAGTTACAATGACAGGCCAGACCTCTTTAAACCTCCTCGTGAGGCTGATTGCTCCCTTTTATAGTCATTTTTGAATCTACATGTCTAAATCATGTTGCACATGAAAAGCGCAAAGTTTGAAGAGCTGCATTGTTGAGAGGGTGAATGTGGACAGCTGCCAGCATCCGAGGCACAAAATTTAAAGCATAAAGTGCTATAATTTACTGTCCAGAGTTGTCTGGCGACATGAATGGTTAGAAGTCGTAAACATCTTACCATCTACCATCCATCTTATATGAAGTCCAATATGGTCGCGGCAGGGCGAGTTCACACCTGACAGCCAAAACATGTTTGATGGATTGTTGAGCCATGTAAAAAGGAATAGCCCTGTTTTCATCCAGCTAATTGTCACCAATGCTAACATGCTCTTGCAGTACAGTAAATTTGCTCTTAACCATCAGATTGTGAACAGAGCTGATGTGTAATGGTGCAGCTTGTGTTGTCATGAGGGGAGTAAAAAAGGAGAAAACAATAACTGACCACAGAGGCCAAACATGATCCACACCCTGCAGGACACGGGTCACGTATCGTCACAACAAGCTGAAACAAATACAAAGAAACATGACCCAGTGGATGCTTAGTTACTGTTGTTTTTGTCGCATGGATTGACCCAATGCGACCTCGGTTTAGCGCCTCTAGCATGATTAACAGTCAGCTCTTTATTTACAAGTGGTGTTGTGGAGGAGTGAGAGAGCTGCAGCTGTGAGGTAAAATGGAGGTTCAGGCATCCATGGGATTGCTGATGGATCATAAATTGATAGCTCCAGAGATTCCCCTTGTTGGACTCTGGACACAAGTGGGGAGACCCTAAAAATACCCCTTTTAAAATTTCCCCAAACAAACAGCTGCGTCTGCTGCACACGGTCCAGCTCATGGAGGCGAAGGACAGTGATACTTTAGTGGACAGTCAAATGGATGATTGACAGTTCTGTCTTTCACCGGCATTGACCTTTCCAAAACCAGATTAGCACGGACCACTCCTTGGGCCAATGTTGGTCTTATTGCGTCCAATGTTAAACTGGAAAAACTGAGCAGGTGCACACTAATGTACTTTAGCAAAGCTGTGCAGTTTAGTCACGCTAATGACACACAACTGTGTATGTTAGTTTGTTATGTTAGTGCTAGCAAAACATTGAACATACATTGCTGTTTGTTAGCATTATTGTTAGCATATTAGTATTATGCTGCATTCACATCATATCGGAGACCTACAGGCTGTAATTATGAGCTCTGAGGCTGCACATGGCAGTGCTTTGAGCGACCTGCTAGCGTCAGCATGCTAACATGTCACAATGTTAACATAATGATGATTAAAATGCAGGCCTAATGTTAGCATGCTAGTGTTCGCTAATTAGCACTGCACACAGAATACAGTCGAAGCTGGTGCAAGTGTCATTAGCTCTGCAGGTATTGGACAAATTGAATGTCCATGCCAAATTTAAGGACAATCAAACCAAAAGCTCTTCTCTTTAACTAGAAAATCAGTGGTTATTTCAGTCTGGACTTCAGTGGCATTTTCATTAAGAACTAGAGCGACTATTGCATAGCTCTTAGTGTTTCATATGAGCATGTTAGTACTGTAGCATATCTAAGTTTGTAAGCATGTTAAACAAAATACTAACAGTAATATGTTGACATAAGTGTGAATGTTACCACTCATATTAAAATGCTAACATGATGTCATTAATGGCAATAAGGCGTACATTTTGACATGTTGGTGGCGTTCATATCCATCCATGAAGTGTTGGACTGATAAAATGACAAACTTGCTGTTTCCACAGCCACTCTGCTGGTGGCTGAAAACTCATTAAGCGATGTTTCCTGAAGTTGATTAGAGAACATCGTATCTGAGTTTCCTGTAAGAACGAAATAACAAACAGAGCTATAATCCATTCAGTTCTAGTGTGAATTTAATATCATATTTAATGACTTTTCCTCCAGACGTGTGCTGCACAAAGACTTTTCATCAGGATGCATGTCCGATTTGGAGACACTTGTCAGTTGTGGGGTCAAATCTGTGACCTTCTCATTACTGGACAAGCTTTCTAACCAGTGAGAGCCTGCTGCCAACATACCTTCTCTACCACTTATCCACTGTAGGTCTCGTGTGTCGACCACAGCTGTCTGAGGTTTTATCCGGGCTGAAGCGTAGCCGAAATCAGAGAGACCAGTTTAGCCTCATCACGTCTCCATAAATATCTCCCCTTCGGGAGGACGAAAGATGCAATCTACAATTTATTTGGCGGGTTGTATTTTTGGGCTTTTTTTTACATTTGTTCCATAGGAGTTTGACATGTAGATGGAAAGCACTTTTTTTGAAGCCATCCTCCGCAAGATGCAGTGGTTACCAGCATCACAATGTAAACAAATCTTTTAAAGCCTCAAACTATATGTACGACTGCAGTGGGTCATTGCATGTTTACAGATCTTTTATCAAAGGCTTAGATAGTAAACTACATTATAATCATGAGTTGGTTGTGTCCGTGACCAAAAGTACAGTATACAGATATGGAAGCATTACACTCATGTGATTGTTTAACATCTTTTTCCGAAACCATGGACATTAAACTGCTGCAGCTTCCAATCTTCTGGTTTCAGATGTTGGAACCATTAGTGAGGTCCAATGCTGATGTTGGGTGATCAGGTCTGGCTCATGGTCGGCGTTCCAGTTCATCCCAAAGGTATTGGATGGGTTGAGGTCAGGGTCATGCCAGTCAAGCTCTCTTCAGTTCAGTGCACAGCATTGTCTAAAATATCATTGTATATTGTAACTTTAAGCAGCTCCAGATGAAAAGCACAACATACCCACACGCTTACAAGTAGGCAGATGTTTGAAATAACAAAAAGCTCCAAATTTAAGGAACTTTTTCTCAAGTACTTCCAAGACGTTATGCAAGTCTTTGCGTGTGAGGGCTGTTTTAACGACGGTCAAAGTCAAAGCGGAATCTATCATCAGTGCTTGACTGTTCTTCTTCATCACGGTGTAACGTTGATAAGGTCACTCTGTGAAATACTCTATGACTCAGAGTTCCTCTCTTGTGAAGGTAAACTGTTTACACAGATCAGTTTGCTTGTCTGGGACTTGACACAACACCGTGCTGCCATGTGGAGACTCGGTTCAATTGAGAGCTGCAAAACACTTTGGTGTAACACTTGGCAACCGGCAGGAAAACTTCGACACAAGCTGTAAACAAACCGTTTCTATTTACAGACCATATACTTACTGTTTAGTCACTTTTTCAGGTGCAGAATGAAGGTCCCCTTTTACAGATCACTTAACTCTTAGTAAGGTCATCTCTAAAACTTGTCATTAAGCTTGAATTGAATCTTCTGAACAGAAGATTTTCCTTAAGTAAAGGATCCAAACACATCCTGCACCACTGCTGTAATGTGTATCTGAGCGTATGTACAGTAAATTAGGTAATGTAGAGCCTCTCCTGCCGCTCACTTCATATAACATAGCTGTGATAGACTCCAGACACTCATCCAGATCTCCTCAAAAGGTTCTTCCTCTGATGCCCAAACCTCCAGCTGCTGCTTCAGGCTCGTCTTGGCTTTAGTTTGGCCCACCAGTTCAAGGTTACCAGTGACTCTTCCAGTTAACTGATCTGATCATCAAAAAGAAGAAGGCCTGTGTTTTCAACACGCAGGAGATTTTGGCATCTCCCCTGAAACAACTATTAATAACAAGCATCGGTAATGTGGTTGCTACCACTTCACTGCCAGGATTCTCTCTGGCTGAGTCACGGCCTGCTTTCATCCAGACCTGAAGCCTCGGTGAACTTTGGCCCCGTTCAGATTCGATAGCCTATAACCTGTTTCTTTACCAGGTCCCCAAAGCCAATATTAGCCTGCCCAGCTGTCAATTTCGTCATCATTTGTTTGTGTTCAAAAGGCATCTACAACTTAAATCTAGTGAAGTACTGCCAACCATCTGACTGACTGTGTTTATGGTTACTTCCACGGTGACTGACAGCAGATGACCTTAAAACAGACCATTTGGATATTTGATTTTTGTTTTATAACCATGGTGTGACATGAACACAAGAAACACAGAACTTTGATGTGTTCCAACTTTGCTGGTGAATTTTGTCTGTATGAAGGATGAAACCCGCTTTGCAGAAATCGAAACTCTGATAGCTGAGGTAATCCATCATAGTGAGCATTTCAACACCTTTATTTTCTAGTCAAAGCCATGCTATCATCACTTGCTAATGTGCTCTCATGATGGATTTAAGTACAAATTTGAGACTGGTCTGCCAAAAAAGCTTTGTATTAATGGGCAATGTTGCTGGAAAATCAGGCAGAAAAGAGAAAAGATAAACAGATATGGACGTTGTGGAAAGGATAATGAAGAATTTGGTTATAAATGTCAGGAGTGTTCAAAAACACACCACCAGTGAGTTTTCTGAAATGAGCTAACATCAGCGACTGCCTGGAAGGAAGATAAATAATCTAAATATGATCGTATGGAGGACATCTGCACTTCAAAACATCTGGTTTTCTAGGATCACTGTCATTTATTGGCAACCGTTTTGTTCCTCCTCACAGGTAAAAAATGCGATCCAGGAGCTGCACTATGGAGGGGCCAGATGACGGACACATCCAGCCCACTACAGGTTTCATCAAGCAGGAAGAGGAGAACACACCAGAGCTCACAAAGAGGAAGATGAAAGTCCAGCGAGAGGAGAAGGATGGGAAGACGGCGGTGTCTGGATCAGCTAAGAAACCTCAGAAACCTGCAGGGAGCAGGAAGGCAGCGCTGCCAGATCTGTCAAAGAAGGACCTGCTTCACCTGCTGGGAGTCATGGAAGGAGAAGTTCAGGTACAATTCAGATCCACTTCACAGGCATATTAATCACACCAAACCCATAATTCAAAACACGATTTGATGCAAAGCCACCTCTGCTCTACCAGATCTGCTGTTGTGTCAAATGATGGCATTGATGAATGAGGAGTATAAAGTATGGGTTGGTGGGAATCTTAACTCTCCAAAGCGAAGAAATTTCAGAAGCCGGTGAAGCAAATGTTGAGTCACTGAACTCGATCAATAACTCTGTCGATAAGCAGCTTCTTGCCGCTGGTCGTTCTTACTAATGACCAGCTTGCTCAGTTGCAGTTTCATTGCAGTGGGAGCAGGAGAATCGACGAGTTTTGCTCATGATTGACGTGATGAAGGATTACCCATTCAGCGGCTTGCCGACTGAAGATGAAGGAAGACTGAAAATGGTGGATTTACTGTAGTCAGTTATTGTCTTTTCCAGAAACATCCAGATAATCTTATTCCTGTTTTCCCCTAAAGCAGCGTGAAGCTGTTGTCAGCACCTGCAGCTTATAAAACCATGAATAAAGCTGAGTTTGTCATGAGTGCAGAGACGTTTATCAGAGTGTGATGAGTTACATTTTCAAAATAAGCTTTGCCGGTTTGGAAACAGCCCACCGGCTGCTGCCGGGTTCCAGTCTGATAATGATTTTCTAATGGAGGCACATTTATAAACTCCTCTCCAGAGAGGCAGGATGCTGCTGCCTCACCCTCTGTTTCCATCTGTTTGGGTGTGTTAAATATTTTCCATTAGCGATGAGACAGATGATTACTCAGCACGGAGCGACGTTTCACACAGGAAGAGCTGCTTTTGTTCTGCTTTATTTCAAATGACCACTTTCAAATACAAGAATTTTAAAAACTGTCTGTCATAATAAGGTCAATTTCATTTTTGTCCCTCAGCATGTGAAAACACTAAGAGCTTTTTTAAGGAAGACAAATAAATAAAACGTAAATTTAGCAACAGTTTAGCAATTTTTGAAAGAAGAAGAAAACCTTTGCTGCCACCAAGAGATGTTAAAGACCAAAACCAACAACCAAAAACCTTCCTCTGTGCCGTAGAGCTCCATACTGTAGTTTATTTTGACTCAGTCCCACCCACACCGTCCTGCTGCCACTCAAACTCACTGGAGCACCAAACGTGGATTAATCCACCGCTAAAAATAGTCCCCAAGAAATGCTTGATTTTGTTCCATTTGAGAAACATTTGATCAAAAACTATCGGCGACAAGAAATTAAACTATATAAAGTACTTGTGAGATGTTTTTAAGGATTTACAGGAGGTGCAGCTTTATGAGTAAAATGGTACCACTGCTGCTTCAGTCACATCGTCTCAGAGAACTGATGTCTCTCAGATAAGGTTTGTTGATGTTTGCTGTCTGTGTGCAGGTATGTGTGTCATGGCCTTGTTGTTTGAAAGCAGGCGGTGTGCAGAGCAGAATGAAGGAAACACCTCCCTCTGCTGGTGTAAAGCTGCCTTTTCGGGATCTGTCACAATTTGTCATGTGATGTCAGTGATGAGGTCATATTTTTGGTCCATGTTGGTGCAGAATCACATCCAGATGATGTTAGCAAAGCTGCCGCTGATGTTATTGTTGGTCAGCTGAAGTCTGAGCAGCACTGTGCCAATTTTCACAGTCAAACTCACATTTAGGATTAAAAAGAAACTGTAAATCATTTTAAATGCTCTTTGACTGTTTGTCTCTGGGAATTCAGAGTGATCCAGTGTACTGTGAGGGTGAAACGCTAATCTGCATCTTTGATATGGATGTTAAAATGTGTATATTTTAGATTGAAGCTGATGATTTTCTAAACTTCACTGTGTAAATGCTTTTCCAAAACAGTTAATATTTGCTTTTCAAGCCGGTTCTATTTTTTAAAATGATAACTGTTATTGCTTGTTAATTTCTTGGTTTGTGTTTTTGAAGATTTCCAAAACCCTTCATTCTTCTTATTATTATTAGTCAGCCTCCTTATCAGATCTGAAGTGGCCTCTTCATATAACTGAATATAATTTCAACCCTTTTAATACATGAATGTTGATAAATTATTTATAATATATCAAATAATTAATAATTAGACGAGAAACTAAACTTTATTTGAAAGTTGAAATAGTACCACCTCCAATGTTCAAAGGTTCAAATATTCAGATTATTCATCCATACAAACATTCTGATTAACCAACTCTGATCACCAAACTACAGGAAACAAATTCCCACAAAATAACCAAAGATGACAAAACAGTGAAATATGTGACATTGATTTTCCCCAATTAGTGTGTAAATGCAGCATTACTCCGCCGTGTCTCCTCAGGCCAGAGAGGACATCATCGGCATGCTGAAGTCGGACAAAACCAGACCGGAGACTCTGGAGGCTCACTACGGCTCCTCCGTCCCCACCAAACCCCTGCAGGCCCTGCAGAGAGACGGACTGCTGACGACCCTCAGCGGCGGCAGCCCTGAGGACGTGTACGAGAAACCCATGGCTGAGGTGAGAGAGGACAGGCTGAAGGGTTCCAGCTGGGATTAGACTGACTGAAAAAAAAAACTGATTTCAAAGGGTCTGGAGAGCAGGTACCAATACTGTCCAAACTTTTATTTTGGCGGTGCATTCACACCAGGGTTCATGCAAGTGAGGAGGGAAATCAGAGCCTAAAATCATGCTCTTTTGTGTGTTCAATGGCCGCAGATTCTACGTGAAAATACAATTTGCCATGCTCAGTGGAGTCTGCAGGGTGTGAACAGTGTGAACACATTTGAATAAAGCTCATAATGGTGTGGAGAGAGTCTCTCTGCTCATTGTTACACAAACACAATATCTGCATCACCGTAGCTAATACATGGTGATATTGTGCTGGCAGATGTGGTGTCAGAGTGTGAGTTGTTGTTAATAATGAGTTTTGACGTGTTTCCCCTCAGTTGGACCGTCTGGAGGACAAACAGAGGGAGACGTACAGACGCATGTTAGAGCAGCTGCTGCTGGCTGAGAAATGTCACCGCCGGACCGTCATGGAGCTGGACAACGAGAAACGCAAACACACCGACTTCATGAACAAGAGCGACGACTTCACCAACCTGCTGGAGCAGGAGAGGGAGAGGTGAGGCCCCGAGCGTGTGTGTGAGTGTGTGTTAGAGTGTGTTTACATGCACGCTGGGATCCCAGTTGTGATTCTTATTCTGGGTTTGATGATCAGGATTAGGACTGGATAGCATCTGAAACTGTTCAGTTATAGCATCAAAACTACACTGACTGGATTTTGATCTCTTAAAACGTGTTTTTCTACAAAACAAGGAGCAGAGAAGAAGAAAAAAGAAGCCAAGGTTCTCAAATTTTAAAGAATAAGGCTGGCCTTGTTCCATATTTTTTCTTTTTTGTCAGCAAATCTCATGAAAAGACGAAAACCAACAATGTTTCGGTCCATTTTTTCTGTACCTTCTGACTTCCTGTCTGTGGCTCTCAGCTCCCACTGGTTCCTACTAAAGATGTAAATGTTAAAAAACAGTTGACAAATGTATAAATTTTGTTTTTTTTAAAGGCTCAACAATTTGGTTGCTGTAGTTTTTATCAAACAACACTTTAAGTGCCAGATATCTTTCTCAGGAGTTGATGGAGACCAAAGCAGAACTAAAAAAGAGTGAATACTGGACCTGAAGTTGCTCTGTATCTGCTGAGCTGTTGGCTAACAAGTTAGCCATACCAACTGTACGAGGTGATAATGTGTCAGTGTTTCCAGCTTGTTTCTGCTGAGCAGGTTTAAGTATGAATGATACCTGGTTGAGGAGAGTTTAACTTTCTGACCACAGCACAGAGAGAGTGAACGTGATAAACAGACATTAAAAACCTCAAAACCAGCTGGAGGCGTCCACAGCGAAGGTGTACACCAGATGTTAATCTGAGTGAGGCTTAGACCAATCTGCCTGGTGGAAGAAAGTTCGGGCATCCTTTGCTGTATGTGATGAGGAAGAGGAAAATGAATTCCCGTTGAAAATCATTTTCAGATGCATGTTTATTTTCTGTGGTGGAAGGTATCAGATAAGACCCTCAGCATCAAGCTTGGATGATGGCTCTGATACGAAGCGTGACGATGCATCGTGCCTTATCAGACCGTCGAGTCCACGCAGCACAATGCACAGCCACCACTCACCTGAACCATTTGGTTTCATTTATTTTTTAATTTTATTTTTATATTTCCATCTATGGACAACTCATTGGCTCTTATTTATGTCAGTGTCCGTATCGTTCTGGGCCTGTGATCTTGTGTAAAACTAAAAAATGTGCTATTTAACTGAACCTTGGTTTACAAATACTTGGAATTCTTGGCCGTTCGGTCCTGCTTTTCTACGGGGGCTGTGAACGTGCTGTATGAAACCCCTCTCATGCTGTAATCAGAGCCGGTTTAAACAGTCCGGCCATCAGTCAGAGAATCTCTCACATCTGCTCTTCATGATTCATAAAACTTCAAATACCGGTGTGAACACCGCCTCACTGCACCTCATTCACCTTCACTGGATCTCATATCTCTGCACGGCTCCAACCGACATCCTTCTAATCTGCTTCTGTTATAGTCAGTGGAGGTTTGTTGACTGTGTTTGTCGACAGTCAGCCTGCTCTCTGCACCGATTCACAGTGCTCGAACGCAATTAAATACATTTACTCAGGTACTGTACTTAAGTACAAATTCAAAGTACTTGTACTTTACTTGAATATTTCCATTCTGTTTACATCTACTCCACTTAGAGGCAAATATTACCTAGAGGATCTACTTCTTTCACCAATGCTGATTGGTGGTTTGCATCTGAAAAGAAGTTTGTCCACTAATGTTTTGACCTCTCTGCAAGAAAATTGGAGTTTTGGAATCAGCTTGTCGCTGATCAGATGTACTTTGCATTTTAAATATCCGCGTACAGCTTGCCCTGGCTTCAGTGTGAGTCCAGCCCGGCTCTCGGCTCTTACCTCCCTCTGATAACACATTCCTCTTGGCTGCAGTCAGCGAGCAGATTCGCTGCAGGTGATATCACGAGTGAGTGAGTCGACCCCGAGCGCAGAGAGGGTGACGTCACTCCCAGCAGAGATCCTGCTGGACGATTAGATGTTCTGTTTGCATAACAGCCAGATACAACTCCACTTTTCATTCAGAAACCTGCTGCACAAAGTACCATCAGTATGTCACTCGAGTAATACCACTGCAATAAAATGTCACTTAAAGTGCTGAGCAGGTGGTTTTTAGATGCCTCAACGCTGACATGACGTGAACTGAAATGATAGCAGGCCATAAAACAAAACCTATACGCTGAAAGACCCTAAAATGCTCCAGAAAGGTGAGAGAAGCTGCCTTTTACAGTTAACTTTTTAACTTCTGTCTAATGTTTCTCTCTAATATATTTGCTGCTGAAAATTAGGAGCTATGAACTTAACTTTTAGGACACATGGTTGCAATGGAACACACAACAGTGTCATTGACTCAAATTTGTGAGCTTTTTCTTATGGGATGGTGACTTCTGAGTGCTGGGCCACCCTGAGGCCCCTGATCCCAGTCTGGCAGGGGTTTGTGTGGTTTGAGAAGTTACGATTTTAACCAGTAAACCATGTCTGTCCTCAGAAAAATGTAGGTTTGATTCTCTGTAATTTCACAGTGGTGGACAATTCTGATTCATGTCAAAAATGCAGCCTGAAACAAAAATCCCATTTTAACAGTCAACAACAAATGTTCCTCCGCGGTGTCAAAGCCTTCTTGTTGACTCGTCTCTTCTGAATGTTAATAAGGATGCTAATTATTGCGACTATAATTAGCTGCAGATCAGCATCTCCTGATGTCTGATGTGTTTACTGTGGGCTCAGCTCGGCTCAGTTTTATGAGCGTTTGGGGCTCTCTTCTCCCTCTCTGACAGCACTGAGGCTATGAATAGACCTGAGCAGAGAGAGGCTTTCTGCAGAGCCATCATCTGCCAGCGAGGGTATAATGACAAATACTCTGCATCCTGAGAGTGAGGGGGAGCCATGTGAGCTACATGTAAGAGGAATGAGGGAGGATTATCATGCATTTACCAGTTAAGGCTGCACTTTGCAAGGGTTTTTTATCAGAATCCACTCGTTGGTGTTCATCTAAAATGGAGTCTAAACCACAGAGGAGTTCGAAACACCTGCTAACTGACACATTATAATATCGTCCACTTTGTTTAAATTCTGGTCTTATCTCATGTAGCAGGACACCTTATTTGTTAAGATCGTTGTTGGAAGGATAAAACAACTAGAGGTTTTCATCATAGATGATCAAGTGCTAAATGAGATTTTCTCTGAAGGCTTGATGAGACAGAGCTGTGGCTGCATGATATCGAGACGCACACTTCCTTCTGCGTAGTGATACGGTTGGCAGGTGGAGTTCAGAGTTCAGTAGAAAGAAAATAGTTCCTTCATGAAACTGCTCACAACGAGGTCTGTGGATTTCAGCTCACAATTTCTGGAAAGAGACCTAGAGACGGCTTGTTTTCAAGTCTTGCGACTGGAAATTAATTAAAGATATCTTGTCGTAGGCTTTCATCCAGTTAAAGTTGAAATGTGTGTCGCAGAAGATCTCCAAAATTATAGGCAGCCAACGAAAGTGCAAGTATCGAAGCCACAAAACATATCCAATTAATGTAAAAGTGGTGTGACGCCGTGGTGATATGTATGTGTAACATGTTGTTGGAATAATGGAGAGCGTAGAAAGCCTCTGCATCTGTAAGCTCTTTGCACTGCTCATATTTGGCTCATTTAGGAGCCTCTGCAATGCAAACCACAGGCCTCCTCTGCAGTCTGAAGCTATGATCTCACACACATACAATTTAGCCGCTATGGAGAATTTATATCCATGCCTTTTCCCTTTGCACGAAACAGGGGGATTATAATGAGAAAGACTGTGCAAGTCTGGCATTGTCCTCTCCAAAACAAAACCTCTCGCCTTGCATTGTTGCCTTGTTTCTATGGAAACACTGCTGGCTGCAAGACGGACAGGAGACAATGAGGTCAAACTGGAGCAACGTCTTTGGAAAAGGATAAAAAAAGAAATGTTTGAACTTAGAAGTGGCTTCATGTGTTATGTCATACCTGGTGCCCAGCCGTCCCTGCTCCCCGGGGAGAAAGGGAGAGAAAAGGGGACCTTGCTGAAAGCCCCCCCCCCCCTCCCCGGTTTGAACCCCTCCTCCTCAGTGTCCAAACAAGGGCAGGGCCTCTTTGCCCATATATGGAGGGGTGGATGACATCACCGGCCAGTGGAGCGCTGCTGTTTAGCACAACATTCACCTTTTTCATTGTCCACTGATGACATGTTTGGAATGTGATGGCTAATTCCCCGCGGAGTCGGACCCCTCCTTCCTTCCCTCTCTTGACCCTGTGAGAGACTCAGCAGCAGCAGCTTTAAAAACACGCTCAGATATGGATCAACCTGCCCTGCATCCCAACTCGTTGGTAAGTTTAACAGAGTTTCAGGGGAGGATTTTTTTGACATCGGAAGAGCAGACTGAATTTTTTGGGTTTGTTCCTTCATTCAAACTTGCGGAACACTTGTTGTGCAGTGCCGGGACCTGTTTATGTATTCAAGTGTCTGATGGGACTCTGCATGGCCCACATGAAAGGGGGACTGCAGCAGACTGTCTCTCAGCCACACTCAGACTCCCGCTGAGATTAGTTAAACATCCACCAACAGGACTTTCACTCTGGCAGGTTGAATTTTCAGGACTTGGTTGGCAGCTCTGCAGAGCTTCTTACTATTGCTTCTTGTCAGTGGCTTGGTGTGTTGATGCAAGTTTAAGGCACAGTGGTAAGTTATCAGCAGCTGTATTTGCCTTTTGGAGGTGGCACAATTGCATACAAAGTCATAGGACAGACACGAGTGGATGCGATTAGAAGCAAACTCACCCAGGCTGATGCAAAGCGAAGCAAAGACGCATCTGCGTAAGGTGAAAATGTTCCAGCTCGAGCCAAAAGTTTGTGCTTCCTGAATGTACTTTATAACTTACAGAGATGGGAGGAAAAAGAAGAGATACAGGAGGGAAGTGAGAGTCCTGCTGCACCCAGGCACACTCCACACACATGGTTTGTTGCTAGCTAGCTTACAGCCAGGCTGTACAGTCAGTTCACCAGATGTTTGGCAAGTCAACATGTGGCGAAATTTGCTTGCACCTTAAAGGGTAACTAAGCACTCCCTGAAAATCTTGTTTTTGCTGACCTCTGGTGGTTTAACTTCTCACTGTGCTGCATTTTGTACAAGTGCACTCCAGGATCTCATGACATAAGTGTTGGGCATGGTTACAGGTGTTACAGAGCACAGTACAGTTCTGACCACACTGAACCACATAGGTGATGGTGGGTTTGGTCAGAGGTGAAACAGACTTATATTTTTAACCAGAGAGGGCAGCAAAATACTGCTTTTCAGCCTGGTGTTAAATTACTCTTTAAGAATAGAAGACAAAATGGCAAATCCAGTCCCCCATTCCTGTCTGATGTTTGCGTTGGTGTATGTTTTGTAACTTTTGTAACAAAACTGACAATCCAGTTGTTGACAGGGATTAGGCAAGCAAGGTGTTCGTAGGTGAGAAAGTGAAAGTTTCAACTTCTCTCTCAGGCTCTGTTTTTTCATTCCTTACACAACTACTGACATCACTTTTTTTTTTTGGAGAGACTGTGGCACTATCTAATCTTCATTTGTTCAGTTGAATAGGTTTTGTCCTTCTCTATGACTGCAACCTTTTTCCTTAAGACCTGGCTGGAGGAGACTTTGTACAAACTATTTTGTCTCCAGCATGCCCATTTGCAAACGGTGATATTGGTGGGCCAAAAGCCAGGATAGATATAGCAGTTTCAGTCCAATAAATGTATTTCTTACAAGCTGGAATAAACTCTGAAAAAACGTTGTGACCGTCATGGAACTCATGGATATCCATATAAATTAGATTCTATTAGGAGTATTATCAGCCCTTCAGGTGGTTGACTGTGACCAACTGGGTAGCAGATATGACTAAAGCCCACAAGCTCCCAACTCAACACACCTACATATTAATGGAGTTTCTGACCTGCGGCCATAATTCCTCCCTTTACTGAACTCTAGACAGGACAGGATAAGCTCTGTCAGAGAGAATTAGCAGTGATCAAGCCCTTATCTACCACTTTTTTTTATGTTCTTTGTTCCCTCGTTTATCCTGCTGCTGCCTTTTATTCTGCTTGCCTGCCTCCCAAACCAGGATCAGGCGGTTAATGCTCTCATTCTGAGTCTGCTGGGGCTTTTTCAGGGATGTGTATCGTGTTTTAATTTGGCTACAGCACACTGCATGTCATCAGCTTTGTCAGAAACAAAGCTTTGTCACATGAGGTTACAGGGGTGCTTGATAATAATTGCCTTTTCATTTTTGCATCCAATTATTCATGTTTGTTACCATATTTCTAAACATTTTGGTAAAAAATTAATTCATGATTTGTCATCTGTATTGAAACAATGTTCTTCTGAAAACATGGTTGTATTAATATCCACTCATTTGTATTTCCTGTTGTTTCTTAGACTCAAAAGGCTGCTGGAGCAGGAAAAGGCCTACCAGGCTCGTAAGGATAAGGACCACAGCAGGAGGTTGGAGAAGGTCAGAGCGGAGCTGGTTAAGCTCAAGTCTTTTGCCCTGATGTTGGTAGATGAGCGGCAGCTTCATATTGAGCAGATTGACCAACAAAGCCAGAAGGTCCAGGACCTGACCCAGAAACTGCAGGAGAAAGAGCAGCGTTTGGCGGCAGTCACAGACGCTGCCAAGCAGGACAACCAGAAGGTCCTCAAGCTGGAGGCTAAACTAGAGCATAGCATAGCCAAGTTTGCACAGGAACACGAGGAGATGACTGCCAAGCTGGCCAACGAAGAGTCCCAGAGCCGACAGCTTAGGCTAAAGATGGCCGGATTGGCACACAAGATTGAAGAGCTGGAGGAGAGCAACAAGTTGCTGCATAAATCAGAGGAGGACCTGCAGGAGCTAAGGGAGAAGATCAGCAAAGGGGAGTGCGGGGATTCGTCTCTCATGGCCGAGCTAGAGAACCTGCGGAAAAGAGTGCTGGAGATGGAGGGCAAAGATGAGGAGATAACCAAAACAGAGACTCAGTGCAGGGAGCTAAGGAAAAAGTTGCAGGGTGAGGAGAACCACAGCAAGGAGCTGAGGTTGGAGGTGGACAAACTACAGAAGAGAATGGTTGAACTAGAAAAACTGGAGGGAGCTTTCAATAGAAGCAAAACAGAGTGCTCTCAGCTTCATACAAACCTGGAAAAAGAGAAACGTGTTGTGAAGGATCTTGCCGGCGAGCTGGAGATCGTAAAAACACGGATGAAAGAACTCGAGTGCTCAGAGTCAAAGTTTGAAAAGGTAGAAAAGGTCCTCAAAGACGATCTTATGAAGCTGAAGTCCTTTACTGTTATACTGGTAGATGAACGGAAAAACATGGCGGAGAGACTTAAACAGGAAGAACAGAAAAGTGATGATTTAAGTAAGATGTTCAAAGCAGAGCAGGGCAAGGTTACGGAGGTCACGGAGAAGCTGATTGAGGAAAGCAAAAAACTTCTCAAATTCAAATCAGAAATGGAGGTCAAAGTGACGACCCTCATTCAAGAGAAAGATGAGTTAAAAACTAAACTTGCAAGTGAAGAGGAAAAGTGTAAGGATCTGAATACTAAGATAAGTGGTATGAAAATAAGATTCGATGGACTCGAGGAGAGAGAGAAGGAAATGCAGAGAAAGTGGGCCAACAAGGACAATGATAGAAATCCAGATGAAGACAACAAAGTGAAAGAGCTCACACTAGAAATTGAAAGACTTAAGAGCAGGCTCAAACAACTTGAGGTGGTAGAAGGGGACTTAATGAAAACAGAGGATGAGTATGATCTACTGGAGAAGAAATTCAGAACAGAGCAGGACAAAGCAAATACCCTTTCTACGATGCTGGAAGAAATGAAAAGTCAGATCGCAAGAAACAAAGCCATAGAGAAAGGCGAGGTCATGAGTCCAGAAGCTGAGCTTAGAATTCGCTGCAAGATGGAGGAGGCTAAAACCAGAGAGCTGCAGGTGGACGTCCAAGCCCTGAAGGAGAAAATCCATGAACTGATGAATAAGGAGGACCAGCTCTCCCAACTACAGGTGGATTATTCTGTCCTCCAACAGAGGTTCATGGAAGAGGAAGAGAAGAAGAAGAGCATGAGCCACGAAGTCACCAATCTTATCAAGGAGCTGGAAGCCACCAAGCGCTACAGTCGCGCCTTGAGGCCCAGTATGAATGGTAGGAGGATGGTCAACGTCCCAGTTACCTCCACAGCAGTGCAGACAGATGTGATGGGTAGCGAGCCTGCTGAGGATGAGACGACGGCAGGCTTTATCCGGAAATCAGTCCTTGAGGAAAACCATTTAATGAGCAACCTCAGACAACGTGGTCTTAAAAAACCAACAGTTCTTGAACGATACCCTCCAGCATCGGCAGAACTTGTGGCAGGAAAATCCAGTATACCCTGGATGAAAAAGAAGGAGGCCATCACACTCACTCAGACCACTCCCGAGAAGACCAATGGGGCATCCTTTCTCCATCCACCTGAGATGACCATGTCCCAAAAGCCAGGACAACCACTGCGCATCCGAGTGACCCCAGATCATGAGAACAGCACTGCCACCTTGGAGATCACCAGTCCTCGAGCTGAGGATTTCTTCTCCAGCACCACCATCATCCCCACTCTTGGCCTTCAGAAACCTCGCATCACAATCGTCCCTAAGCCCACAACTGTGACCTCAAAGAGCAAAGCCTGTGAACTGATGGGAGGTCTTGATCGAGCCAAATCTCCGGTCACGATAACCACCATCTCCAGGGCCAAGAGTCCAGACAAGTCCAATGGCTGCAACTCTGACAGCCTTAAGTCGCCGGTGTCCATCATCACAGTCAGCACCACTCCTGTAGCTGAAGCATGTGCTTCACCTGAACCTCACAACATTACAGCAGCCCGAACTGTGATCAAGGTGACCCCAGAGAAGCAACCTGGTCCATCACCTTACAGGACATACAATGGGAAAAGCAATATCATCACAACTGAGGACAACAAGATCCACATCCACCTGGGTCCACAGTTAAAGAAGCCCTCTGAGGGCTGCAGCAGTCCAGTGTTGACGCTTGGTCTGGGCTCAGAAAGCAGCAAGGAAATGCTAACAGGAACGGTGCTCCGCTCCCCACGGCAACCTTCAGTGGGGAAGACAACTCCGAGCAAAATGACAAGCAGCATAACAATCACACCCATCACCTCGGCATCCTCCAGGCCTACGCAGTCCGTGGTGAGAGCTTTGGATATCATTATGTTTAATGTCCTCCATCTATTGTTATTTCTAAATATGTTGAGACTCCACATGCAGGCATAGATGACATTTTGCCTGTTATCCACCAACAAAAATATCTGAACCGTGTCTGATCTTTTACGTTGCAGTTGCTTCTGAAATGTTTCAAAATGAAATCAGGTGGTGTGTGCTCCCTAGATAGCACTCTGTCCAGGTATAAATCAGTGAATTTACAAACATATGATCTCACCGGTATGAACTAACACTGGAATGATCTGACATGCATTAGATCCCACATCCCAGAGAGGCCCGTCTAAGGTTCTTGCATAGATGAACACAAATTTACCAACTGACAAATTCACTCCTTTTAACCAAACACAGACACCAAGTCACCAATTTGGATGTTTCACTTTTGCACTGTGAAAGTTAAATTTCCATGTAAGAAGCTTTCTAAACTCTCATAGTATTACCCAACCTGTTAGCAATTACTATCCAAGAGGGATATGTTACATGTTTCTCAATAACTTTAATCACAATGATGTTTCTTGGAATAAGTCATGCTTTGCCGACCAACATGTTCATATTTTCAACACTCTTCCTGTAACATATTTTATGAGAAGCTCATTGAAGTGTCTGAGTTAGGGGAGATGGACAGTGATCTGTAGCACCGTGATCCTGGAACAGGGCTAACCAAAAACCATGCTAACTGCAGAGCTCACCTCTTCTTTATTTGTAGTCCCTGCTTAAACATAACAGTGATATCTTCGAGACAGTTACATAAGAACAGTTAACAACAGATCAGCTCTGTGTGTTTGTGTTTCTGTGATCCGAATCCCTTCCTCATGGTGTTTTGTTGTTTATGTTCCAGCCCAGTTCGGATGTGCAGTCAGCTCGGAGCGCAGCCACACGGATCCCTGTGTCAAAAGGTATGAAACCGAGCAGCAAGGCGGTTCTGGGGGTGTCCACAGTGACGAGATTAGAGTCGCGGGCCGAGAGCCAGTCGATGAAAATTGAGCTGAGGAAATCCACAGTTTGCGGCTCTGCTTCCACAGCAGGAGGCAAGAGTTGAGGGTTAAATACGCCGCCACGGCAAAGACTCAGTGTGGACGTCTCATGATCGAGTTTCTCGCCGAATCTGCTGCCAAATATTAGTTACACATCAGTATACATGCACAAATGATGTGTGTGTGATGACCCCTCTTAAAGCAGCTTAGCTTCCCAAACATTGTTTTATTTTAATCAAACCTCCAGTTTGCATTTCTGTATGTTTTATGTTATTTCAGGGGCAGGTTTTAAAAGTTTCATGTGTTTTCTTAATTTCCACCGGTTTGTTTTTCATGAAGCATCTCTGCATGTCTCACAAAGCATTTTAGTGCATTTTGATTAACTTCATCTTGGTGATATTTGGCAGTAGCTCTAGACTACATTTTTCATAGCATGTGTTCATTTCACCACCGCTTTTGGAGGTTTCCAGTCACTGAAGCACTGTGAATTGTTTGTGACAGTATGAATTGTCATCATTTGTGACAGGCACCAAAATAAAAGCTATTTATCTCTGAACCAAGTATGGCATTGCTTTGTAGCTTTCATTTGTTCATGGTGAGTGTGAGCTTTGTGTGACTTACAAACGGGTAAGAATCAAGCAGGAAACCTCCATGTTATTAACCCATGAAAGAAGTCTTTTTACCTCTTACATGAAGATCTAACTTCTACCAATGACATGGAAATAAAGGAACATTGCTGTGTTCAAAACACTGCATGATCATGTCAAATCTTTGTGTTTGCAGTGCACATTTCCGTATCTCATAATCTGATCTTTTCAGCATTACACCGTGCGCTCAGTAAGCATCTAGCTCCCTCTTGTGGACAAGTACAAAAATACAAAATGACTCAGGGATCTCTTACTGTCAGGCAGAAACCGATACCACTTAGAAATCTGACAGCTCTGAACTTATAAATCAGATTAATACCACAGCGGTGGCCAAACACATCCTCTGATATTTGCCTCACTGCAATCTCTGATTTTACACAAATCAATAGAACACAATTATCTGCAGGCTATAGCGTTTTCTGAGAGGAAACTGGGGACAGAAACAAAAGGTTTCATCTCAACAAAATGCTGCCTTCATTAGCTTCTAATTATCTAAGAGCTGGGAGGATGGGACGCTGCGAAATACTGCTGATGTAAGGAAACAAGGGGTGACGGAGGGATATTAAACAATGCAGCGAGGACTGAGCGATGGTGTGGTAACAGAGTGTAGAGGAAGCATCCAGTAAACATGAAGAGAGTGTTTTTGTTTCAGCTGCAGCATGTTGGCCATCACCTGAGGCTGCTGCAGAGAGCTCTTGGGCTCTTGAGCTAAAATCAGACTGCAATGTGGCCTTCACGGACACACACATTAGTTGTAATCTTCCGCCACAGGTCTGCTGCTGAACACCACCTCAGTAAACAACCGATGCTGAGCTGAGATCTCTGATGAGAAGAAACCTGAAGGTGTCTGATGGCAGACTTCCCTCCCTCCAAAGACTCCTGGTTGAAACAGTGAAGTGCCTTTTCACCACTTCCCTTCACAGCTATGACAGCGTTCCTCTTACATCTTGTTGAACAAACAAGGCTGCAGGTTGAAATGAAGAGCTATATGCAGACAGTGTTATCTATGTGCTATGCAGTTTGGAGCACAGTCATAACCTGAAATGTTGTACGTTCACAGCAAAAGCTGTGGTTAGTTAGGGTGACCAGTGGGAGGAAATCAGTGGCATGTTGGTTTAAAGTGTATTTCATGGTATGATAAACATAAGGAGTTTTCAGGGGGGGTTTTTTGGTTAAAAAAGCCCAGGATGAAAACAGTTTTCTGACCACTGAGACTCTTTAATCACACAGATGTGATAATGCATAATGAATGACCTGTTGTTGTGGATGGAGGCAGGCACAGAATAGATGACTACATGTACTTTGAACGGTTCAACAGTGGATTATCTGATAAAAAATAAAATTCTATCAACATCGAAATTAAAGACTACTTCAGCAGTTTTTGTGTCTCATTATTTCATCCTGTTCATCTCATTGGAGACGTACAGTAAGATACTATGCACATTCTTCATCCCTCTAATTTCCAGTGTTCTTTGTGTAAATAAATTGTTGCCAAAGTTTTTTCTCTGCTTTGAAATTAATGCCTATCATGCTTATATAGTATGTAAAGTATAAAAAGTTTGCCCAAGATCTTAAATCTAATATACTCGTTACGCATCATTCCATGAAAAAAAACACATCAGATGTGTGACAATATATTTAGTTTAGTTACATGTGACCTATTTTATAAAATATCAGAAAGGTGTAGGTGTCCTCTAAATGCCCCACAAGTTACCTTTGATGATTTATTACATAATTCCGATGTTCTTGACAGCATTTTAAGGCAGCAGCAACCGCCACTGCGAACAAAACTTTTCCAGTTACCACCCGCCCTACTCTGATTGTGATTGGACTGATTGCTGTAGGAGTGTCAGGACCAGCCAATCCCACTGTAGTAAATTGTTGACGTCACCGCGCGTTACGTTCATATACGTTCTCCTTGTTTGTAAACTTCCTGGGGGAGCAGTTGTAGCTAGCTCTTCAGCTAGCCGCTTAGTCATTAAAATAATGGATTAATTCACAAAGCAACCAAAAACAAATGACAACATAATTGGGCAGTTTAAGACAAAAGTCGTCATATGTCAGCGCACCAGTGTGGCTTCAAGTCTGGTGTCTTTCCAAGTTCGTGACAGCGGGGAGCTAACAGTGTTTGGTGGCTAACGCTAATAATTTAGGAATTTCAAGCAGCAGTCATGATGGCCTCTAGCTACAACGCCAAAGATGAGGATGGACATATCACCGTGTCCGGGCCTGGTGGCGGGACTCTGCGGAGCAAGAAGCCCGAAAACACCGCGTTCAAACAGCAGAGACTGCCCGCCTGGCAGCCCATCCTCACCGCGGGCACTGTGCTCCCTGCCTTCTTCATCATCGGACTCATATTCATCCCCATCGGTATCGGCCTGTATGTAACGTCCAACAACATCAAGGAGTTTGAGGTAACGTAACTCTTCATGACATGCCAGAAGAGGGGCAGTATGACACCTGGATTAACCGTGTAATGATATTTTACATAAAGACATAGTGATACAACATAATGTAGTTACTGCCTGTGCAGCTGGCTTGAACACTCAGACCACCGAATTCCACCCAAAAAACGTTCAATTTAGTCTGACGTTTCATACCGGCAAATTTCCACAAAAATCAGCTTGCTTTTTCCATAATCTTCTTCCACGTACGTTACCAATATGTGAGGCATGTTGAGCTTTAATAGACGTCCACTGTGCATAAGAATCTATGGTTGGTCGACATTTCTGATTTTAATGAAAACGCTAAAATGGGCGATTTTTGAATGGAGTCTGGCGTGATGGTCTTTCACAGGACAGAACAGTTCGTGGGGATTTAAGGATATGATGAATAACTTGTTGTTTGCCGCACTGCCCGTTTATATTCTTATATATTGGCGTACTGGCTTAAAGCACATGTAGCTGCTGTTCTGACAAGTTCTGTATTGATAAAGGTTGCTTTCCTGCTTCCAGGTTGATTACACAGGTGTTGACATGTCCAGTCCCTGCTTCAACTGCTCCCAGAACTTCAGCTGGAACAGCACAAGGCCTTGCACCTGCACAATACCCTTCTACCTGGAGCAGCCATACGAAGTGAGAGAAATGTGTTACGTGCTTAAAACTTCAGGTGACTGTCCATAAATATTCCTGCAGCCAGTTTGAACAGTTTGTCTTTTATACATTTATCTTACACAGAGCAGCGTCTTCATGTATTACGGCCTCTCCAACTTCTACCAAAACCACCGCCGCTACGTCAAATCAAGAGATGACAGCCAGCTGAATGGAGACATGGAATCCCTCATGGTATGACTTACATCAACAAGACGTCTCCAGTAACACATGACAAAAGGCATTTTCACACTGCTGAAGCTGCACGGGGCAATGCTGCACGAGAACACGACATTTCAACTTCCAAAGCCATAAATCCAGAGATGGCTTATTAGTGACACTTCAGTGCACATAGAACCAGACTGTCAGTCTGATACTCCTCATTCAAAGGATGCCAAAGATCCAAAATTGGCCAAAGATCTGCTGTCAGTGAACTCTCTCTCTCTCTGGAGGAAACATTCACTCAGCACCATAGCCGCGGGAACGTCTTCTGAAACAAAACAAAACAAAAAAATCATCTTACCTGCATCACAGGGCTCCACACGCGGCCTTTCGCTCCATGTTGGCACTAATGAAGACTTTGATGAGGGCAGCAATATCCAGCCTGTCCAAAATATCTCCATGGTCTTTCATGAGAGGAAGGTTGGTGAGTCTTTTTTGGGTGATTGTGGTGTAACCACGCCTTAAGACGGTGCAGGGGAATCTCCTCTGACGTCTCCAGTCGTCTCCAGCTGGGCTCTGTCAAAGTGCAAGGGAAGTTTGAGGCAGTCTGCATTCCCTGTTTGTTCTTTGGTGGCTGCTTTGATAACCACGTTCTCCCTGAGAGCTGCTGTTTTCATTCCTCCTTGTTCGATTCTCCTCTTCAGCTCCTCTGTAACTAAATCTACGGCGTCGCTGCGAGTGCTGCGCTTCTAGCTCTGGCTCTGTTGTGTGCCTATAGTGGACTGCCGTTTTTGTCGCTCTTTGCTCAGCTGGTGTTTTCAGTCCCACTGTGGATACCCTGTTCAGCATTTCCTCCACCACTGTGTCATCATGAAGTGCTTCCATGTGCTTTCTTGCTTCTTGCTTATACAGACCTCCAGTCTTGGCTCCAGTCTCTCCCCTTACACTTTTGTCGTCTTTGAGCTGCTCCACAGTTTCAGTGATCACTTTGTGTGCATTACACACGCGCTTAATAGCTACTGTGCGTACGCACCATCTTGTTGGACATATGGCCAGTATATTAACCGCCTTGGCGCAGCCAAACGTCAACTCGAAAAGCTGATGTCAACAACATTAACGTTAGCATCAGCTGGGTCCTGGCTCCGGCGATCAAGGTGCTCAGTCCGCTCCCGATCCTCCTGGCGGAGGATGGCGGATTGTGCTGGTTGCAGTGGTTTTGCACTGGTTTATTAAGAATGCTGTCGTTTGTTCAGTTTCAATCTTCATCTGTTGGAAAGTTGCCGTCTTCTGTTGTAAGCACAAACCAAATTAGTGTAAAAGCTCAGTTTTTTCAGAGAGACTGATTTGAGAGTTTGTTGCAGCAGGAAAGAAAGTTGACTTCACTTCGACTCTCCCGTTCGTAGTGTGACCGTACACCTAAAGAAACAAGCCAACATACCATTACTTATTTGTGCAGAAACACGTCTGCCAGCATGCGGTGTCATTAGTCATTAGTCACCTTCTCCTCACTCACAGAGACCCAGTAAGGAGTGTGAGCCGTACGCGACTCATGACAACAAGCCAATCGCACCGTGTGGAGCCATCGCCAACAGCATGTTCAATGGTGAGCCTCTCTCCTGCTCTGTTGTCCAGACACAGACTATCAATATGATTTATATGATGAGTTCTAATCAACCGTCTTTTCCTTTTATGGCAGACACGTTGGAGCTGTTTTACAACGATCCCAATGGCACAAAGATCCAGATTCCTCTGACAACTACAGGCATCGCCTGGTGGACCGACAAGCATGTGAAGTTCAGGAACCCTGGAGGCAACAACCCAAACCTCACCGCTGTTTTCCAAGGTACCAGCAGCAGCTCTTCTTCTTCACTTATTTGTAAGTTTTCATTCAGTTAGGTTGCAGAAACGTCAGACTTTCACTTCATCGTGGCTCTCTGTTCCAGGTACAACGAAGCCGGTGAACTGGCGCCGGCCCGTCTACGAGCTGGACACCGTCGCAGAGAACAACGGCTTCGTCAACGAGGACTTCATCGTGTGGATGAGAACTGCCGCCCTGCCGACCTTCCGCAAACTCTACCGCATCATCAATAAGACAAGCAACATGGTTCCAACTCTGCCGCGAGGAAACTACACTCTGGAGGTGGTCTACAGTATCCTTACAGTGAAAGTACGAGCACCAATAAAACTGTAAAAATAATCCATTAAAAAATAAAAGTGTTGCATTCAAATTCCTGCCAAAGTCAAAGGACATAAGTACTGGTCTACAGATTGAGTGCTGGTTAAAAACCCTTTTCCGTAAACAGTATCCCGTCTTATCGTTCCGGTCAGCCATTAGCTGCTGCATACCAGCCGTGAACAAGTACAGACAGTCACGTGATCAGGTGCCTTTGTCCAAAACGCTTTCACACAGTGTTCAATTATTGGAATACCAGCTTGTCTACTGGTCTTTAACCAGTTGAACCCAGATTATCCTGTTCGCAGCTTCGAGGGCAGGAAGCGGATGATCCTGAGCACCATCTCCTGGATGGGAGGCAAGAACCCGTTCCTGGGCATCGCCTACATCACCGTGGGCTCGGTCTGCTTCTTCCTGGGCGTCGTCCTGCTCATCATCCACCACAAATGTGGGAACCGCAACAACAGCGCCGACATTTCCAACTGAAACGGCAGCTGCCCTCCAGCTCACCTCTGCTGCCGCGGACGCTGATCCTGTGACACATCTGCCAACCTGACGCCAAACATGTAATATCCACACCGACTTCTTCAGCTGTGTTTAAAATCGTTCGACGGTGGCTGATTATTTGCCAAACTGAATGGAAAAGTAGCCAAAAATTTACAGCCAGCGCCAACGTCTAACAGCTTCTAACAGATTTGGTAGCATTAGCATAGCATCAGACTGATGTGTCATGTGATCAGCGGCCTTTAGAGCCCAAAATGTCCTCAGAGCTCCTACACAGGTCTGGAAACGTAATGGAGATTTAAAAAGATAAGATCCATGTCGGGACAAGTTTGGGAAAATGTGGAAAACGACTGCAGCGCTTTGCTGGGACCAAGACGGCGAGGACGCCGCCGACTCCTCCAGCGGGAGTTTACATTCCACAGTTAGTTTTTTTTTTTTTTTTTTTTTTTTAAGATCATTGGTCTATGAAACACCATGATGCCATGTCCTCATTCAGAGAGTAATCAGTGGTTTTAATCATCAGCTGTGATGCCATGCCTTCATACACACACTGCTGTACACTGTAAAAGATGGGGGTAAAAATCTCTTGTTGTGGGAAAGATGCTCGTCGCCATTCATCTAAAAGGTGTCTGAAGACATGAATTTGGGAATTTCTTACGGAAGCCAAGAACGGTCATACTAATGCTGTTATTGATCTCGTGGCAGCTTTCTTGCGGTAGCAGCCTCATGTATCTTGCCCTCCAGAAAGCAAACGGCAGATTTCTTGAGATAATGAGACTATTTATCAAGAGAAAACAGCTTTTCTCAGCCAGCAGCTGCTCAGATAAAGCTTTCAGAGTGACAGAGGTAAAGATGCTGTGCTGTGAGACACACCGTGACCACAGCGTCTCCACATACCTGCTGTCAGCTTCATCAAGTTAAGACTCCAGCCAGAAAAGAAAAAGCAGCCTGGAATGGGTTTGAAAAGTTTGGCCCTGACTTTCCAGGCCCCTGTAGGACCTCTAAGACGGTGCAGTGAAGGGGAGCTGGAGCGTTGTTAGGTGAAGTCCTGAGTTGCATGCTGGGTAGCAGAGATGTTCGCCACAGCGGCTTGTCTTTGTGCCTCGTCTCAAACGTCAGCCCACTTTCAAACGAAAATCACGCTTTTACCGAGTCGTCATGAGAGGGAAGGCAAACGTCTGGAGCTGGGCGCCATAGAATTTAACGTTTCATTTTTATGTAGTGAACATGAAGAAATGTTGGAAAGCCAGTATTTGCACGCGGAGCTCAGGGGTTTCGAGCTTAAGGTTTAAAGGCTGCTGTCTTGGTTTGAGGAGCTGTAAGATGTGAGTGTGTAAATCTAATCCAGAAGAATAAACATGGTGTCGTAGCTTCATTCAGTGCCATTTACATGCAATAATAATAGAATATCAATAGAGCATGACAGAGGAGTAACTGATTCAGTACATGTGATTAAATGTTAATGTGTTTGTCATCCAGTATTTACATTGCTAAGAGTGAATCTAATGCACACAAGTAGTTTACACCCAAGTCCTGCCTTTTTTAGCTCTTTATGAGCTCAGATTATACATTAACATACACGCTGCATGTTGAAATGTGCTGTGTACAAGTTTATTTATTTGAATACATCTCATCAGGAGAAATTGTTACCTGCATTTAACAGAAGCACTAGATTTGACTTTTTTTATACTTCATCTGTGTTGTGTTGTTGCTTTAAAGAATAAATTTATCATTTAAAGTGAAGCAGGTTTCTCTGACTGCCATGTTTGATTGTTCCTGGCTTTGCCTTATCAGCTTTGTTTTTTATTTCTAAGCATAAAGCTCAGTAATCAGCGGATAAATAAATGAGCAATAATATCTATTATTCAGTACATTAGACTCAGTGACAGTCTTGCAGAGCTCAGTTAATGTAATGCAGTTTTCCCATGATCTCACAGGGTTTGTGGAGGTTACCTGTGTTCACATCAGCAGCCACTCTGCTATAATATTTCTCTGCGCCTTTGGCCCAGCAGTGGTTTTGGGGCTATTTCTTTGGCTTTTGGTCAGTCTACAGAGGGGGGAGTTGTGCTTATGAATTAATACCAAGGATAAAGTATTTGTAAAAGGCATAACGTATTACAGGAATCTTGTCAATATTGTGATATCCGAGTGAAATAAACGTTAACCCACCCTATCTTCGAGAAAATGTACTGGACAATGCAAATTGCAAGTCAGAGATAAGTTCCTGTGAAACACTGCGGGGGGCAGCAGAGCGCACAAAGTAAATACAACCTGCCGTCAATATCGGGAAGAAGAAGCTGAAACCGGAAGTGCAGAGTTCCGGTGTCCTTGTGCGACAGAGGCAACTGAAGACGGATTGTGAAGATGAACAGACACATATTTGTAAGTCTGTTTTGCACTCAAAGTTTGCGTTTGTCTTGTTGTACTATTATTTAACCAAGCAGGTAAATACACGGTCTGGAAGTCGGCGACGAAAAGACAACAGCGGCTGCATTAGCTACAAACTGTTAGCTAGGGGTCATAGCTAGGTAACTTAACGTTACGATGTCGCCGGAAGAGTTAGCATTAGCTTAGCTTCCGTGCTAGTCCTACGAGCATTTTTACCACCTCTAGCCACTTATACTTTATTCAGATGTGGTCGGACATTAAACTTGTTAAAAGTGAGTTCAGTGTGTCGTTCGTGTCCTCTTGTGTGTGATGACTTTGCCTCTTTCTTGTTACTCCCAGGCGCTCCAGCAGGTGGCGCGGCGGACCATCGCCAGCTCTGCCCGCCGGCAGGCTGACAACAAAGTCCCACGGAATCAGAAGGTGTTTCAGGTAAAACGACAATAAACTGCTTAAATAAAACTGTAATTCATTCTGCCAAATGTTAAAACTGCATTTTGCGGTCAAAACATGTGCAGTCACATTTATCACAGTGTCAGTGGTTCAACAGTACTGTGTGATCCCTGTGCCAATAGTAATGACATCAGTGTAAATAAACATTAGTAATGACTCAGGTACTTGCAACTCTTTGAAGCCTCTGCCCCCATTTGTGCCCTCACTGTGATATGAAGTTGTGTTATTGTTCGAGTTTGTTGTCTAAGTGAATTATTATTTTGCTACACTCTGTAATATCTTTACAAATAGTGCAGTCACATAGTATTAATGATGCCTATACATGTGTGTGTGTGTGTGTGTGAGTGAGTGAGTGAGTGAGTGAGTGAGTGAGTGAGTGAGTGAGTGAGTGAGTGAGTGAATCTTGACCTGTTACCCAGCAGCAGGCTACATCTCCAAAGATGTTTTGTGATCTCACAGTTGTCTGTGAGTCCTGAATGTTTGCCCAGAATGAAACCAGTGTTGGATCCAACGTTTCCAACAACTGTACCAGTAACAGTTGGATCTGGCAGAGGTTAGCAAACATTATTAAAGCACATTCATGGCGTCAGAAGAGAAAAGCAAACATTTCTGTATCGTTCTGGTCGGAGAGTCTGCGAGATCCCCAGAATTTTTGGAGATCCAAACTGCTGCTGGACAACAGGTAAAATTAATATCTTGATTTTGATGCTCTCGTGTGTTTTTGGGGCAACAGGATGGTGTCTGTGGTGTTGAGTCAAAGTAAACTACAGTGTCTGTGTGTATTCAGTGCCATTCGAGTCCAGTTTTCCATCATGTTTCTCGCCTGCAGGAGGATAATGGGATGCCAGTTCATTTAAAAGGAGGCACAGCTGATGCTCTGTTGTACAGAACAACGATGGTCCTCACTGTCCTGGGTGAGAAATTCCCTCTCTGCTTGAAACTCACTAGCTTCTTTCCTGCAGAGTTCTTTACTTATAATTTCTCTTAAATGCTAGATTCTTAACTAGAAAATGTTCTGAGACCTCTGCCAAGGAGGCAGTCAGTGCTCAATACAAAACCCACAGTTCAGCTACCAGTGAGGGAGTCCTTATCTCATCAAAGTCACTAATGGAGACAACAGTATTTGAAATTGGTTCAGTACTGAGCGAGAAGACAGAGACAAGACAGTAATGTTTGCACAGCTTCCATGTCTGTCTGCTTTAAGTGTTTGCTTTTGCCACTGACAGGCTCAGATTGTTATTCTGTTGGTTGGGCTACGTTATGGAAAGGATCCATACAGAGATAGACCTTTTAGTTAAAGAGTAAGATCCCTTTATTTAACCAGAATCAGCCATTATATTGTTCTCCCATAAACCACCAGACTCCATTTACAGAAACAGTAATTTTATCCACAGAAAACACTCAGACTGCACTGACATCAGAGAAGAGGTGGTTAAAACAGCGCTTAGAGCCGGAATATTTTCACATCTAACTTGGGAATTATTATCACCAGACATCATGAACAGAAGGATTTATATGTGTCTGCTTCAAAAAAAACAAAGTAGACCTAAGCGCTCCAGTCAGCAATAATTTCCCACCCTGAAGATCATGTTTTTTATACTTTAATGAAAGTCGTACAGAAATGATTGTATCTGTGTAACTTGTTTAATCTGCAGTCCTAATCCAAGTGTTCAATATCATGTCCAGCTAAGCAGACTTATTTTCCTTTCAGGAACTGGGTATGTTCTGTATGAAGTGGTGAAGGCCGCGTTCCCTCAGAAGAAATAACTCAGCCTCTGCAGCTCTTTCCTTTAAAAATCCGACCAGCAGCCCTTATTGTATAAAAAGATGATAGTCTGCCATGAGTCCCGGGCTGCGCGTTTCCTCTCATGGTGGGGTGCTGTTTGATGTTCATGGGATCAATATTTATTTCTTGTACTGTCTCTGATGACTTGAGGATCAATAAAACATTCTTCTCATGACCTATGGGTCTGATCACTTTGTTTACATACTGTGTTTAAAAGACTGATTAAGACAATATGAAAGCAAAAACCCTTTAGTACTATTATCTGGATTATTTGTTGGAGTATTTCTTCCAATCAACACACTTGCAAATACATGTTAAAGTACATGCAATGTAAATACTCCAGTGCAAATGCCTCACATTTGTCCTGAAGTATAATACTTGAGGTTAAGGGAGGGAATAATGAAGTAAAACAGTAAATACTACTAATGTAATGTGGCTGAGGTGACCCTTTAAACATCACCAGCCAGACTTCAGTAAAAACGTCACTTTAATAAATTGAGATTTTAGAGATAAATTTAGGAATCAGAGCAATATTTTCAGTCTTTTTACAAAGTATACAATCTGTGCCAAACATGAGTGAACTACTTTGAAATATTGCTTCAAGTAAATGTGTCGTAATCTTTGTACAAAAGCAGGAAACTCTGTATTTCCACAAAGCAGCAGGTTAACATGTCCTGAGTGGGTGTTCAGTTTTCCGCCACTAGAGGGCGACGTTTGCTAAGAAATCAACAGACTGTGGGCCTGTCAGAATGAAATCAAGCGTTAAAGGATTTTTAACAAAATACTCCGTCTGCATGTAAATAATGACATTCTGTTGGAGGTTTGCTGCTTCTGTACACACAAATCACTAAAACTTCCAGAGGAGGGATATTTAATTTGGTAGGTACCTTTCATTCAAGTCTTGGGTGGATTCTTCTCTGTTGTCTGTTTTAATTTAAGTCAGCCTGAAGAAGGAGACAGCCCCGGGCCCGTTCTGCTATCTGTCCACACCCACCACAGATCGTTTGACAGTTTAACCAGATGAGCTGCAGCTCTTCCACCAGAAATAAAGCCCAACGCTGATCAGCACTCAGGAATCTGCTGAGTAAGCTGACACACTTCTGATTGGATGCTGCTGAAAACCACAAAGAGAAGGTCCCTGTGACCTGCCAGCCTAAAAAAAACCCCCCAAAAAACGAATCTGATGGTTTGTCAAACCTTGTGTGAAGTTTTATTGATAACCACAGAGTTTTCTGGTTTTATCAAAGATCCAAATGGTATTACGGATTGTAAGACTTCGACAGCAGTGTTGAGGTGACGCTCTAACAAATGAGATGATGGGGCTGCTCAATCACTGCAGTACCACATATGGGACATTGGGGGGCGTTATAACACATTTTCAGGGCCCTATAAGTTTGGACAGTGACTAACATCAGATTTGGGGGGCGCTATACCGAATCTGGCAATTTTCATGCGCTGTGATCAAATTTTGAGGTTCAGGCCTTCAACACATTTGGGGATGCAGACAGTTTGTAGGGTTGAGATAACTGATCACTGGAAGCCACATGTCACATTTGGGGGATTTATTACAAATTTGGACGTAGACCTCGGACAATGTTGGGATTTTGTTGCAATATGCTTTACCTTTATATCTCTATGACTCAGTTCAGAAAGGGTATTGTCAAGGTTTTGCACAGGACCTCTTTTAACCGTCATAATTTGTAGTTCGGGCAGCTGTTGCTGCTTCATCAGACCCTGCTGAGGAACCCAGAAACTTCTGCTCCGTCCCTGAAATCAGGAATGAAAGACTGACTTTAGTTTACTAGACTGTGTAATATTTTCCCATTGATTCACGAAATGAAAGAGGGGGTGAAAGCCTGTCAGTTCCCCTCCGCTGATCCCCCTCTTCCCGAAAAGCAGGTCTGCGCTGCTGTCTCCTTGCGGCCGAGACGCACAGAAGCCCTCCATCACCGGAAAGGAATGCAGAAAACTATGTAAAAGTTTCCGATTGTGTGAGTGTGTTTGTGTGTGTGTCTCCCAGCACTTTGAGAGGTTACACATCATTTTTTGGCCCGGTTGGATGTCGTAAGAGCTCGCGGCGGGGCAGGCAGAGCTGGGAGCAGCCCCCCTGTTAAGTAGCAGATTGTGTGGGGAGTCTTCCCACTTGGAAAGAGGCTCGCCGACGCGTCTGGGAACCAAAAACCCGCGGAGCTCTCTGACTTCAGCACCGGACCACCACACGCTCCCTTTTCTCAGGTTTGGGGTCTACAACAGAGACTTAAACCTTTTTTGTTTTTAATTTCTTGAACCAAACCAAAGAAATTCCACAGTCTTCTCTGTAGGTCAGTCCTGCATGATTTTTTTTTTTTTCCCAGTTCCAGGTGAATCATTTGTGTTCCAGGTGATAATATGGCACGCAGATTAAATAATGTCTTGCAGTTTTAAAGGTTGTGTTATTTCCAGATTTTATTATCTCTAATCTTCCAATTTTAAAGGGGATATTTCGAGAGACCCGTGGACTAGTTCTTGGCAATGTGGTGCGTAATTGCGCACGGCGCCAGGATTTGATGTTCGGTTATTCTGAACGGTGGAAAGACTTTCTCTTCGTTACAATGAGGATATCTCATCAGCAGACATATTAGATACTAAATTGGACATTTTGCAGTGTAGTTTCACCTGAATTTAAGATGCTTTAGGAAGAAAAACGCATCTAACAGGACAGGAGACAGATTTGCCTTTGAGCGCCTTTTATTCTAACCGTTCTAACGTTTTCCATCATATTAAACCGGCTTTATTGGTTGCTTGAAGCTGCTCCGTTGTAGCTTTTCGGACTTAAGCCATTCATGCACTTTTTTTTTTTTATTATTGTATTTGTTTTTTGGTATCTTGGGAGCAGTTTTTACGAGCGCAAGGATCGTGGAAATATCATTTTGTTAAACATTCCTGCTGTGAAAGCTGCGCTTTGGGGTGGCCTTTAAGCAGCTTATTCAATCTAGTGTAGATTTAGATGATAATAGGTTTGGACTGGGCAGGTGATGGAGACCTGACCGCCACATTTTTCGCTTGAAGGTCTTGTGAAACCCTGAGGCTGCTGCGGGGCTGCTGCTCAAAGGTCTAACCGCCTCCTTCGTTCCTCTCGCAGCTTCATTCATGCGCTGCTGAGCCAGAGGAGCTGAAGATGAAGAGTAGGCTGTCTCTGGCGGCGGCTGCCCTCCTGGCACTGCTGCTGTCCTCCTCTCAGGCCCAGGGTCAAGGTAAAGCTTCTTCTCCTCCTCCTCCTCCTCCTCCTCTCTGTGATCCAACACATCTGACTTCACCTCCTCTCACCTCTGTCTTTCCTCTGCCTGCAACGTGTAGCTGCATATTTAGCCTGAATAAAAAAAAAAAATCTGACAGAGAAAGAAAATGTGTGCGTTTGTGAATTGATTTGCTGAACTGATTTGCCTTTTTCAGCCTTGGGTTAACCTTTGATTGTTGGTTTTTCTTTTCATTCGAATAATTCCAGTTTCCTCCAGGAATGTGCAAGATTTCCTCTTCAAGAGAAAAACAGTCGCAGCTTCAGATATCTGGTTTGAATTTATGAATAGGAGCTTTTTTCCTCAACCAAACCAGTAGCACTTCTGAAGTGGCTTTAGTCATGGATATAACTTGCTTAGAGCACTGACGTAGCTGAGAAAGCACAATGAATATGCGCTCTAGTTGGTTATAAGGCAGCCACTGTGAAAAAAGTCTTACATTGTTCAAAAAGCTTAATTATTTTGCTTTCCCAGCAATCTGCTGCTTTTTTAGCCCATGGAAAGAAATGTATTAGCCTTGAGAGTGAATAATATATATTAAAAAAAAAAAAGGAAGGAAGAAAGACATGTATTTCAGCGTCTACTGCATTGAATGTGAGGCTGTACAGCTGGAATAAATGTCCATCTGTAGGTTAACGTTTCCTCTCAGACAGATGTAGTTTGATCTTTTTTACACCAGGAGGGGCCCTTGCTCAAAATCTACTACCTATTACTGTACATTTCTCCAGTTTCAAAAAAGAAAAAGGAAAAAACCCCAGGTGGCTTGTAGCCAAGTTTCCTTCTTTCTCCTGATGGAACGGAAAGACAAAATATGAGTTTCACATTATTTTCCAGTGGTTTTAGAGGTTAGGAAAGGAGAAAATCTGCTCCTCCGTGCCTCTGGATTTTCTCTCAGAATAAAAAAGTGCAGTAAAAACTCATCAAATCAGCAGGAGGAGGAGAATCTTTCTTTTGTCTCCTTCCAGGAGAGATTCTGACCTCCCGTGAACCCCTTTAATGTGCCGGCGGAGGCCCTCGCTGCCTCTCCAGAAGTCACGGCATTGTATTATGGTTGTATCATGTGGAATGGTTTGACACGCTGGGGCCGGAGCTAAAGGTTCAAACAGGAAGGCCTCTGCTCTAAACTGTCACATTTAAGGTGAAAAATGACAAAAGCAGTTTAGAGCAGAGCCCCAGATGCCGAAAGCCTCAAAGAAAACCTGCATATGAGTGTGTGTGTTTGTGTGAGAGTGTGTGTGTGCCTCTGCTTTAAGAGTTTTTTGGGTAGTTTTTGGCCATTTGGAAACAGAAGCAGCATCCCGCGGCCCTTGAATTGACTCACCAGGTTGGTGGATCCTCCATTTTTGACGTCCTGTCACCCTCCCGGTCAAGCCCTGACCGGGTCAGCCGACCCTGAGTCTTGGCTTTACGACAATATTTTCCAATGATATTCTTCACTCCCACACTAACAGATTCACTGGTTGGCGGTCTAGATCCGTAATCTTTTAATTCTAGCTAGATTAGATGTTGTACAAATGATTTCCTACTTATGTTTTGTTCCTTTAATGTGTTTCAGCAGTTGTGCATCTTCAGGAGAATCTGTGCTGCTGCAAAGGTTCATAAAAAGAGCCCAAACTCCAGAGCTCAGATTATTGCAGATTAATGTTCCTCCAGCATGAGATTAACTAGACGCACCTTTTCCACCAGCTGTGACATGAAGTCAGATCAAGTTCAGGTACTTACAGCCTTACACCATGGTCGTTGGGTGCCCCCACCCTCTGAACTGCTTTAATGACACAGGATTGCGTTGCCTTCATGTCCACAACCAGACTGATTAGATGAGTTGTGAGATAATCTTGTCATTAAGCCACTTTAACTTGTTTAATTGCAGATTTTTGAGTTATTTTAGAATTATTTTAAGCTCTTATCCAGATGAAAACCTCCAATTAAAGTGAGGGATAACCTGTAATGCAGCATGTAAAAAGGGTGCATTATAGCAAGCTAGATTTTATGACAGGCGACCTTTTATTTGTATGAGTTTATGGTCTCATTCTGCACCCCAACCTGAAGAATATCATTTTAAAATATTTACAACAAAATAACCTGTGGTCCCTCGTGTACATGGAAACTTTTTGTTCCTTGCTCCAAGTTGTTGTAAACAACTTTTCATGTACACGTGCATGATTCCCCATGTCAGTGATCACCAGTTAAACTTTAATGTGTGTGCACTTTTATCCTGTTTGTTGGTTAATGTCACAAAGACCAGCGGTTCTTAAATTACAGTCCACATCCTAAAAGGATTCTTGGAGTTTTAACTGGAGGGTAAGTTTGTGACAAAAACAAAAGATTCTGTGATTCAATTTCTCTTTTAAATTTGGGTCTGGAGCTGAAGTAGTTTAAGAACCTCTGGTGCAGATTTTTGGGAAACGAAGGAGTAGAGAAAAGATGTACACGTGTCTTCACCGACCTCGTGTATTCTTTTATGAGGTTTGCAATGGAGATGACGAAAGTGATCTATCAGATCTTAATCCATTGTATAATCAATACCGGAGAGTTTCATCAGATTTCTGTGTTTTTGTTGTTTGTCAATTCAACATCGTGAGTTGGATTGAGGTCATGGACAGTCTGCTGGATGTCAGCCGGTCCATGTTGTAGTTTGTTGACAGGAGGGAAACTTCATTTTTATTTAAAGTTGCTGGTGATTTTCCAGAATTTAAAAAAAAAAAAGAAGACATTTTTGGATACAAACCAAAAAAAAAACAAAAACAAAAAAACAAAACAGATAATCAGTTGGTTATCTGTTAAAGTGACGTATATGGAAGCAAAGAACCATTGAAATTTTATCAGCAACTACATACCTATTTGTAAAATATAACCACAACTGAATACTTAATGTGTACTTCATGAAATCATTTACTTTGAGGAACCATCTGTCTGATTTTAATTTTGATTGCTCAAAACCTGAAATTCCTTCTTGGAAGTTTCAAAGCACATCAGTTCAGATGGTTTTCACAGTAAAATATTTCAGAGCTTTTAGATAAGGTGGTGTTAAGTTGTAGGTATTTTTTACGACTAGGTATGGAGTTCTTTATTCATTTTTGCCTAATTTGCTTCCGTACGCTCGCTCACAGCCCAAATTTCTCGACCTGTGTGTGTTTCCTTCCTGAATGTTCTAAACTGTAGGACGATAATGTCGTGTTGTTTCGTTGTGTTTCTTGTCTCACTGTGTTTTTGCTTGAGTTGTTGACTGTGGCTGTTCGCCACTCGAGCTCAAACGGAGGTCATTTTTTCGCCAAAATGGCCTCCCTCACATTTGTGGTTTGGTTTGTCTTGTGTCGTTTGCTTCCAACAGTGAACTTGCCAAACTTCACCCTGAAAGTGTTGACTGTTGGGAAAAGCCTTTCAAATTTCACATAACAATACATTCACCTCCCCAAGCTGCAGGATTAACTGTGTCTCCTTCTTCTCTTCACAGTCGACCCTCCATCAGATTTGAGGTTTAAGATTTTAAATGAGAACACAGTGCAAATGCTCTGGAGCAGGCCACAGTCGAGGATACAGGGCTACAGAATACAAGTGACCTCAGACGCAGGTGGGTGCTCATTAAACCTGCGAGTTATGTCCTGCCGAGCTCCAAACATTACAAGTGTCATAAACTCTCTTAGACACCAATCTGCCCGACAAGACTCAACACTCCCCGCAATTATCCAGAGATTTCTGCAGACATGTTTGGCTCCGGGAACTCTAATGATAAAAGAGGAGAAAAAAGAAAAACATTATCACTGCCATGGAAAATTGTCAGCCTTCATTTAACTCAGGAGTGTAGATGTCACGTCCATCAGAGCTCATTTAACACTTGAGGTGGATTTGAAAAAATAGCTAAGAGTCATATCAGATACCTCTACTAACTCAAAATGAACACTGAATTTGATGAAAGGAGGAAAATCCGCTGTCATGCTACCAGTGATGACCTTTCTGCACCTACACTACAAGGCAATTGTGTGCTTTTTGTTTGGGGCTATTTTTCCAGGGTTTTCCCCTTTGTTAAAGTGAAGACAAATATCAATGCTGCACTATAAAATTACATTTTTGAGATTAGTGTGCATCAAACTTTGTGGCACTGCTTTGGGAAAGGCCATGTCCTGTTTCAACATGCTGATGCTCCCATGCAAATAAGCCAGGAGTTTTATTGCACCAGCTTCTGTGCCAGTTCAAACTTTGCCTTGTTGTAACTAGCTAAAAGTAAGTGGAGAATTATTTCTAATTAAGTGGATATTTACACATCACTAGTACCACACAGACTAGTTGTTATGTAGAGATTAGTTCCAACTAAATATTTACACCCTGTAACTATTAGGTGTAACTGTTGAGTACATACTAACTTAGCTAACTGAACCAGGAAACTGACGGCTAATGCTAGCTTGCATTTTTACATTCAATAACTACTAACTTAGGTGTAACTGTTACATACTGTTGGCTAACCGGACCAGCTAAGTGCAAAACTAACATTAGCTGGCATATTAACAACCAGTAACTGTTACATGCTGTTAGCTAACTCAACTACTGTGAGTAACTGAAAGAGCTAATGTTAGCTTGCATTTTTACAGTCAGTAACTGCCAGGTGCGATTGTGCTAATGGCTAACTGAACAAGCTAACTGAGAGAACTAATGTTAGCTTGCATATTTATGTTCATGAACTGCCAGGTTTAAATGCTACCTACTGTTAACTGAACTAGCTTGGTGACAGAGCTAATGTTAGCTACCATATTTACATACAGGTATAACCTTTAAGCACGGTTAGCTAACTTAACTGGTTCACTAACAGTTAGTTTGTCAGTGTCTGAGGTGGGTTTTCACTTTGGAGAAAGCCAGGCTAGCTTTTTCCGCTTTCAAATCCTACTATGCTAAGCAATGCTAACCACCTCATTCCAGTTCTGTATTTAAAATTCCCATGAAACAGCTCACTGGGTGTGATTTGATTTCACATATTAACGTGTTTCATGTAAAAACAGGAAGCTAGGGAGGGACTTGTTGAGGATATTGACCTACTATATGGCAGGAAATACAGTATCGAGGTGGTTTTCCTGCCAGGTTTGGCTCCTAGCACCCCTGTTGGTGAGTCAGCAAATAGGACTGCTAGCTGCACAGCTAACAACGCTAACTAGCTAACGTCAGCTACAGTTAGCAGCAGTTAACAGTTACTTTAGCAACAGGTGCAGCTATCTGTCCATCAGGAAACTCCATAGGTCACATAGAGTTGTGGCAGAGCAGTCGGAGTACGTAAAGGGGGGAACCAGAGGGTATTTTCACCATTAAAAATGTTCCAGTTTCACCCAAATCAGTAAGTAAAGTTTTGTTTTTGTACTGTAATCAGTTAAAACATTTTCAATAATTTTTCAGGAGATGACTAGCTCTAAAATAGCATGAAGAATAACTACAAAATGACTGTCAGTGTTGAGCCAGATAACTATAGGTGACAATTAGCTAACTACTGTGATGTGTCTGTGATGATAAACACCCATTTTGATTTCAAGGGAGCTTTAACACGGACATGAGACTGATATCGAGCTTCTCATTCACTCTTGGAATGAAACAAAGTGTATTTGGTCAAATGTTGAACTATTATTTCAATGTTTGACTGCTAACTTAGTGATAAAATGAAAACTTGAGGAGGACAATTAAATTCTTTCTAAGAAATCAAGTTACTTTAAAAAAAACCTGTCGACTTTTTCAAGCAAATGCATTTCGGGAGAATTGGATTTAATTGCATTTAATGATTAAAATAATGTGTTTAATTCCCAGCAATGCAGAAAGTTTGAATCAGATTGAATCACACTTTTGTGCGTCTACGCGGCTCTTCCAGTCCTCGGGTCAACAGTCGGACTCGGGTTTTTCTGAAGCCCTGTTTTGACTCTTGCAGAAAGTTTCCTAATGTCTTCCCTCTGACTCTGTGCATTCTTGTAGAGGAACCAACAAAAGAATTTACTCTGCCTGCATCTGCGACTAAGACCTCCATCTCAGACCTGAGTCCAGATGTGGATTATGTTGTAACGATATCTGCGTACGCTGGATCAGAGGAGAGTCTGCCCATCTCCGGCCAGATCACACGTGAGTCACCGTGTCCCCGACTGTGTGTGTGTGTGTAAATTAGCACCAGACATCCAACCAGATGCTAATAAAAGTTTGTCTGCAGCTGGTCTACTTTGGCAAGAGGTCACCATGATGACAATCTGCTTCAGTCTAAGCACCAAAGTGGCTGGTAAAATAACTAAAGGCCCCATGTACTGAGTGGACAAAATAACAGGAACACCTCACAATAGTCAAGACCAGAGTGTATTTCTATTATTTTGTCCGCCCTCTGGTTGTCATCATCTCAGTTTTACAAGACGTTACAGCTCTGGATGAGAATGACATTCTTCAACACGTTTACAAACAGAAGCAGTCTCACCACTGACTGAAAGCCTGTTTGGACGGATTACAGGCGTCCTGCAGCACAGGGAGCCAATCAGGACAAAGTCCAGTGTGACGCATTTGCTCCTGCAACTGTGTTCACAAAAAAACCCATTAATTTATATTTTACCAGTTATCGAGTTCAGTTTTTATTATATGTTTCCCCAAAACATTCTCATTCTCTGCTGCTGTTTCTAAGGACAAGATTGAACTTTGCAGCTCAATATTTGGGTGAATTTTTGGGATGCACTGAGTAGGTTTAGAGCTTTATTTTTCCACAATGTGGAAAAAGTCTTTGGCTTCATGACTTTCTTCATAAATTACAAAACAAGACAAGTGAAAAAAGACAGAAGGAACAAAAAATAAGCAACACCATTTCACAGTATGTTCTTGAAATGAAAATAAGAAATAAAATATAGAAGGGATTGGGTGCAACCAAGATGAGCATGCTCTCTTCCTGTTTTTGCTTTCTTGAGGACATTGTGGGGCCTCTAAAAATCCTTCAAATTCAGAAAAATCATGCTTTCGCTGAATTGTTTATAATTCATATCCTGGATGTGATAAGAAGAGCAGTTTCAGGAGGTTAAAAGTCAATAAACGTTAAAGTCTCATTTGACGTTACATACAGATCAGTAACTGAGTCGTGACCCAGATTTCCAGCAGTGAGTGAGGTCTTCACTAATGTCATGGCAGCAGTTTGGTGGGGACGCCTGCTTGGCACCACCGCAAACACTGATGATCTGAGCTGTGGAGATTCCCTGGAAATCTGTCGGAAACAATGACATCAACTCATTAGTTTCGCCATTTGGGAGCTCCTTTTGTTCATTGTATATATGAGAAGGAAATGTTGCACCAGAAACCCTCAGATGAGAGAATAAATCTCATGTATGGAAACAAAAGGCGAGTTTGGATCCAGTTCGAGTGGTCTGCCATTTGTTGAAGAAAAACAGGGACAGTTACTGGACAGAACATAGTTCACAAGATGGCGTTAGAATGAAGATTTGGGTTTTCTGTGTATGCTTTTAACAACAGTACAGATGATCTGAATCGCCTCTTCTAATTACATGACTGTGTTGTTGTCTTTCAGTTGAGTCGAGCGGCAGCACGAGAGGAACTTCAAGGAAACCGGACACTTCAGACTCACTCAGTAAGTACTTTTGTTCATTCATTTTCAACCTGAATTTGAGGAGAGGCTTCACTCATTGCTGAGATAATGAGTGGCAAACATTCCAGTCCTCGCTGTGCCTCCTCCACTTTTCCACTTTTTGCTCTTGGACCTTCCTCCTCACTGCTGGGCGGCGTCCATCAGCGTGAGCTCAGCAGCGATGGGAGGCTCTTACCACACAACACCCCATTGTATCGCAATAATCAAAATTAGGCCCCTGTAAATCTCTGAAGTATTTGGTCATCGGTTTGGTCCCCTGACGGCCAGTTATGCCAATGTGGAGGAAGCTGCACATGCTCAGTGTGGGGGTCGTAGGTGGGGCGGGAGGCTGCCGCCGGAGCCGGGGGAGCAGAGTGAGAGGAGCCCAGCCCTGAAGTGCTGAGAGAAGTGGAAACCATTACAGATGCTGATTTACAAGAGCGCTGCTGCTGCTGCCCTGGCCCACTTCTGCACAAGATGACGAGCTTGTGCTGATTTTTCCTTCGTTTCATGAGAGGAAAGTCAAAAGGAAACTCCCAGAAAGAAGAGCGAAGCAGAGTCCTGTGACCGAAAACACTGCAGTCTGGTTGAACATCCAGTGTGAGCGAACAGCTGTTTAAGGATTTTAAAAACAACCAGAAAATAATGAATGACGAGCTTTAAACACACCGAGAACACTGAGAATCCCACATTTCTGTTAAAATTCTTTCAAATCTTTGACTGTTCTTTTATGCTTTAGAGGAGGGTATCTAAACTCCAGAAGTGCCCCCGTGTATGATGTTCATTTTACCTTTCCTTTTTCTTCTTCTGCTCCCTCTCCCTCCTCACTTTTCTCCCAGAATGCTCCTTCAGCACCATCGCCGACGTGGTGTTCTTGGTGGACGGCTCCTGGAGCGTGGGCAGGCCCAACTTCAAATACATCCGCAACTTCATCTCAGCGGCGGCCGGCGCCTTTCAGATCGGAGAGGACAAAACCCGGGTGGCGGTGGTCCAGTACAGCAGTGACGCACGAACAGAGTTCAACATGAACACACACTTGACCCGGCCGGCGCTGCTCCGAGCCATCGGCTCGATGCCGTACAAAGGAGGAGACACCTTGACAGGTACAAGGCTACTCTCCTTTCATGTTAGATTTGTACACTCTTTCTGCAGGTTTTGTATAATTATTGGTATCTTTTAGTTCCCTATAGCTTAATTTGAAATAAAAAAATATACAGCTTTTTAAAAATTTACTTTATATATAAGTTTTAGTACTTTTTTCTTCCTGTGTGTGCAACAAGCAATGAATCATGACTTTTCCAGAATATTTTGCTTTATTAAATTCTTTCATTCATGTTTCATGTGACAAATGAAATGAAGTTAGCTTTTTTCTTTACTCATTAATTGTATTTACATGAAGAAGTACTCCAAAAAAAACCCTCAGGACCAACTGGAACAATTCTGTATTTCTTTAATCCTTCACTTTTTGACCCATTAAATGTCATAATTGACATTTTAGATCATTACAGAAACAAATAGTGTACATGTAAATACTTCAAATACTTTTTCTTTGCATTAACAGCAAACAACATGTTTCACATCCGTTTCATCAGGCATTGTCTGTCAATTGGGGAAGAAATCGTAGGGCATTCAAATCAGGAATGAAAAATAACTGAAACCATAGGAATTACACAGTTTGATTTTGTCCCAGAGTTGAGTATTTTGGTGTCCCAAAAGCCCCTCAGCCCCTAATTTCCTGCACTGGACTCAGCACCTGACTAAATTATACCTCTGTGTGGTGGATGTCTGATCTACTCATTTTTTACATTCCAATTATAGCAGAATGACTTTGTTTGCATGTAAACTTGTGAGACTAAACTGATAGTTTCAGTCTACTCAGCAGCAGCATTGAATGCAGTCATTTTTCTCTATTATTATTATTATTATTACTATTATTTTTCGTGACTGTAATCAGGACATGTTAAATCTACGCTTTGTAAGCAGACACTCCCTGGCTGTGCATCATTTAAACCCTCATCCCTGTCTCTGTGCACCAGGCAATGCCCTCGACCACCTCCTGAAAAACACTTTCAGCGAGGCAGCTGGCGCCAGGAAGAGTTTTCCCAAAGTGCTGGTGATCATCACAGATGGCAAATCTGAGGATCCAGTGGAGAGTTACGCCAGGCAGCTCAGGAGCAGGGGGGTGGAGATCTTTGTCCTCGGTACGTGGCCAGAACAAGTTTATTACATTCCACATCTTACATTTTCCATTCGCATTTAATGCTTTTAGCCGTCGTTCGTAACAAAGGCAGCTTGTGATGACGTGAAAACAGAAGGTGAAATTCCTACATCATTAACATTACAAGCGAGTGATAGCAAGTTTTATGTATGTTTATGCTCGAGCTTCACTGTCAGACTTTCCACAATCTGAGGATGGAGAAAGTGAAGTGGGCTGTTGCTATGGTGTTAAAGAGGGCTGGTGGTTCAATAATAACAAGCTCGTCGTCTGCGCCTCTGAAATCTGCTCATTGATTGAAAATTACTCAAACATAAAACATGCTTTCAGCTTTTGAAGAACAAGATGGTTTCTCAAGTTTTCTCAAATCACAAAAATGAGGTTGGCTTCCTGTCGGCTGAAGTCAAAGATACATTTTGACGTGTCTGACATTTAGATATATTAGAAAACTAGTGTAAGAAAACTGATTTCATGAGCACTAAGGAGCAGAATATTGATCCTTAAAGTGCTTAAAGCACAGTGTAAAAATGGGCAGTTACAAGTAAAAATCCTGCGGTCAGACGTATCCACAGTAGAGTACAGTTTAGTTTCTCAATCATCACATAAAGATGTTTTTATACTGTCAGAAGAACCAAGGAAAGAGGGAAAAAAAGAAAGAATCAAGGGGAAAAGAATGTAGTGGAGTAAAAAGAAGAGTATTTCCCTCTGAAGTGTAGTGAGTAAAAGAAAGGCTCCAATAATCAAGTGCAGAACTGCACTCAAGTACAGTATTAGAGTGAAAATCCTTTGTTATTTTCTCCTTCAGATCAGTAAGTTCATATAGGATTGTAAAATTCACCAGTCTTAGAATGGAGTCCAACCAGTTTCATATTTACTGCCCACGCTGTCAGACTTTCCAGCCGGAGTAGAATAAAAAAGTTGCGGCTTGGCGTTTTTTTTGTTGTCGATTGGTGGCGAATCCAGCTGGAGAGCTTTTAATATGCTAACGAGGAAAACAAATGTTTGACTTCACGTCTTTACAGATTGCTCTTTTCATCCAGTCCTTACAGATGCGGAGCCTCTGATACGTTGATCCTCTCATGATGTGATAATCACAGTGGCTGCAATGGCACAATTTCCCTGTTTTAATAGAATATCGCTATGAACTCACCACAGCTTTTTTTGTTTTTCTTTGTCCGTTTCAGGTGTCCAACAGGCCGATGAAGAGGAGATGAAGCTAATGGCCTCCACTCCACACAGAAGTCACATCTATAATGTCGCCAGCTTTAACGCGATCAAGAACGTGCAGAGAGAGCTCATCACTCAGGTGTGCGCTGGCGTCGACGATCAGCTCAACTCACTCGTCAGTGGAGAAGAAGGTGAGATGTGGTGAAAAGTACTTTTATACCAGGTTTAAATGTCACATCCATCCAAAGTTATCCATTTTCAGACTCCTATTGTCCCTTTGGACGTTTCCTTAAAGCAGCGCTTTAGAGAGATGAGAAGGTCAAAACCACTCTCGTGTCTGTAGGCCAAATATAAAGCTACAGGCAGCTGCTGGCTATCTTAGCTTTGCATAAGGACCGGAAAGACGGGGAAACAGTTAGCCTGGCTCTGTCCAAAGGTAACAAAACCTACCTACCCACATCACTGACGCTCCCTTATTAACATGTTCTGTGTGGGTAGCTTAATCCATAAATCTTGATCCAGAGCCAGGCTAGCTGTCTCTACCCTTTTACAGCTAAGCTAACAATGTGCTACTTCCAGTTTCATATTTAACTGACAGTTACACGAGTGGTATCAATCTTCTCATCTAATTCTGAGTGGGATTTTCTATTTTTAGTCATTTTTATTACTCCTCCTCTGCACCAACATCATCGTGACATATTTATTGCACAGATAATCATATAATTCTGATATTTGCAGTCGTTGAGCCAGCCTCTAACCTCCAAGTCCTGGAAGTGGCCTCAAAGTCCATACGGGTGACCTGGGAGGCCTCTATTGGAGAGGTTTCAGGATACAAGGTGCAGATGATCCCCATGCTGGCCGGTGCAAAGCGGCAGGAGCTGTACGTGGGCCCGGGCCAGACCTCGGTGGTGGTCAAGGACCTTTCTCCAGACACAGAGTATCAGATCAGTCTGTTCGCCCTGAAGGGCCTGACACCCAGCGAGCCCGTCATAATCATGCAGAAGACACAGCCACTTAAAGTGTCCCTGGGTGGGTACAACACAATGATACAAGACTGATATACAAATACACTAATGCAATACTACCAATAATAACATAATTATCAGTTTTGAACTTGTAAATGCCAATCGCATCAAGTCTTAATCATGGCTTGGAAAGTCACGCACTAAGGATGAAAAGTCTCACAATACAAGAGTAACATGCTATCATTGAAGTTACAACTCTGTATTCTTCTTTTTGTTTTTCCGATCTAGAGTGTTCTCTTGGCGTGGATGTTCAAGCTGATGTGGTCCTCCTGGTTGACGGTTCCTACAGCATCGGCCTGGCTAACTTTGCGAAAGTAAGAGCCTTCCTGGAGGTGCTGGTGAACACCTTCGACATCGGGCCAGATAAGGTCCAGATCAGCTTGGTCCAGTACAGCAGGGACCCCCACACCGAGTTCTCCCTGAACACTCACCATGACCTGAACGCCGTGGTTAAGGCTGTGAGGACTTTCCCGTACCGTGGCGGCTCCACCAACACCGGCAGGGCCATGACTTACGTGAGGGAGAAGATCTTTCAGGCCATCAGAGGGGCGCGCGCCAACGTTCCCCGCGTCACCATCCTCATCACTGACGGGAAGTCATCCGACGCCTTCCAGGAGCCAGCCACCAGGCTGAGGAACTCTGATGTGGAGATCTTCGCAGTGGGTGTTAAGGACGCTGTACGATCTGAGCTGGAGGCCATCGCCAACAAGCCTGCAGAGACCCACGTGTACACCGTAGAGGACTTTGATGCCTTCCAGAGAATTTCCAAAGAGCTCACGCAGTCCATCTGCCTGAGGATCGAGCAAGAGCTTCGCAACATCCAGCAGAGACGTAAGTGATATTGCTTCAGTCCTCTATGCTGATGACGGTATGCTTTATTCAACTTCATCTGATCAATCTACTGTAGTTTCAGCATTGGGGACATCTCGATTTGATCAGTTCTGTTCTGGTTTGTATCAAATTCTGGGCAGATTTTTGTCATATGAGTCAGAAAAGAAACTAAATCATGTTTAAACAAGAACCACCTTCATTATCACTACAGTTAATCTGTAATGGTCACTTGCTGTAATCAGAAAGGTATTTTTAGTTGTTTTGCATAAAAAAGTGGAAAGTTGGCTCTTATCTACTGGTTTTAACTGAAGTTTGATCCAATCTTTGCTTGTAGAGGTGAAAAATATGAATTACTTGTGTTAATTTCTTGGGAGAAATTAAGCAGCCACCTCTCTCCAACAGATTTACTGTATCATGATTGTTTAGATATCAATAAGCCCTTAACCAGGACATAACAAGCTGTATATCATTACTGTGCTGATAGTCAGAAGATCTCTCCAAAGCAAAGATTCACTCAGTGACACTGATGATTCTGCGTGCTCAGTTCAGTTTGAGGATGTGCTTTTAAAGATTTAGATACAGGAAATTCCTTCGTCGTCTGTGATTTTGGGCAGAAATGAGAAGAATTCTGTCAAATGTGTAAATCATAGAGATCTCAAAGTTGATATAAAAAACAGAAATATGATAAAAACTTTCAAATTTTTAATAATACTTTTGGAATATGTATATTATATTTTTTTGATATATGATAGACTCTGAGCAGTGATAAATCTGATGATCACTCTGTGGGCAAATTAATTTGCGCTATTATAGCATTCTTTTCATTTGATTACACGTTTAATGAGAGCTAACAGTCAAGAACTCTGATTGAAACTTAAACGTAGTTATTAAACCAACACTTTGACAGGTAAATGCTGCAGCAGTCAGATGCATCTGTACCACCCTCACTGTGGGGGAGGACACAGAGGAGTACCAGCAGTCGTCCATATGCACACAATTACTTTCATGTCACTTTTCCAAGCGTGTCTCTTTCAACCGAACCCTCCTTTTTGCCTCAATGTGTTTAACACATGGCCACCTTTTGATCTCTCAAGGGCAGAGAGAGTTCCTGCATGTGGAAATATTAGAACTAGGTCAAGTAGTGGTTGCAGAGATTTCTTAGGATTTGTTTAAACCGAGTTGAAGCACGGGATGACTCAGTCATTACCACCTCAGGACAGTTCAGACTGTCGAGTGTGTTGTCAGTCATGTGACTGTAAACAAACTTGACTTTGAAAAGCATTCTTTGCACTGAAATCATTAGCCAACCCCCAACATCTGGTAGTCAAGTTTTAACAAGCAGGAAGAGTTACTTGGAAATGCTGTTTCACCCACTTAAAGCCAAATATTAATCACTCTGTTACTTTGCCAAAAGCAGCTTCCTGGTCTGCCAGCGTAGAATGTGACTCACACCAGCTTTGATTGACGATTATATAATTCTTATATAATAATGACTTTATGTCAACAAAGAGAAGTGTTCAGGAGCCCGAATGAGCCGCACAGGCGCAGCTTCCATGCAACATACTGGCTCAAAGAGCTCCCTCAGTGGGGAGTTTGGCAGCAGCCGCCCTCCTGATGTTTGTGTGACTGATGGAGCTGTTAGATGGGTTGTACATCGTACATCTTTATTAAATGACATGCAGACCCGCCCGTCTGCCCTCTGGATTCCTTCGCTTCTTACTGTCGTCTTTGTTTTTAAAAGGAGTCTTTGTGGTTTTTCCTAGTGTACAAACCAACTTTTAACCAACATGAAGGCTTAGCTCAGTTAGCGTCATCCTTGGTGTTCTGACTTTTTATTTAATGTGATTTTTTATGTAATTTGTTCAGTGCTTGATGGTAAAAGAATAATAACTGAATGAAAGATAGGATGCAAACTTTAGTGATAAAATTGGTCAGGGTTAATCTCAAATGATCATGTTGGACCAACACATCTGTGACGACAGGACTCCTGAAGGGACACCCATAGATTTCACATATGTAAAAATCAGCACAGGAAAACACTTAGAGTATTAGAGTTGTGAAAATTAACTGTAGCTACGTCTGACGCTTTTTAAAGGTCAAAATATGGCTTTTGGACAATTTCTGATAAAAGTGACTTTGAGATGTTGAATATTTTCCCTGAGCTGACGTAGGTCTCATCCTGTTGATTCTTGCTCAATCATCTGAACCTCTGTCATCACTGATGCTAAAAATCACACACTGAGATTTGATGTTTAAACATCAAAACATCTCCATAAATTAAGATGAGTTGTCTGGCCAGCTAATATATACATATATACATCTGAAAGTCAATGGTAGTCTATAAGTTTGTCTGTATCTGTGCATAATTAGATTCAGTATGAAGATTTTGCATCTGCTTGTGTTTGATGAAAATTGCCTCTAACTTTGTTACCTTTCACTCGCTCCAGAACTGGTCTCACCGAGGGACCTGTCCTTCTCAGAGATCGGCCCCAGAAGCTTCCTGGCCTCCTGGGAGATCGACGCCACCAATGTCGAGTCCTATTTGGTTCAGTTCAAGCCAGCAGATGACATGACTGGGCATTATGTGTCCATGTCCTTGCCCGGGCACACACTTACCACCACCATCCCCCACCTCAACCCAATCACCCGCTATGAAGTCAACATCTATGCTCAGTATGAAAAAGGGGACAGCTTGCCTACGACCGGCTATGAGACCACTTCTGAAGGTATTCATGTTCACTCAGGACACTGACCTTTATTTTCTGTGCTTGTGAATGAGACAGTTGCACTACAACTCATTCACATTTGTTGCAGAACTAGGCTCCGTGCAGAACCTGAGAGTATCCGAAGAGACCACAGACAGCTTCAGAGTATCATGGCAGCCAGCCCCGGGAGCCGTCACTCGCTACCGGTTGAAGTACGAACCTGCTGGGGACGAGAGGTGGAAGCTAGAGACGACCACTGTCGGCACAGAGACAACAATTGTGCTGGAGGAGCTTCAGCCCAAAACCACCTACCGCGTCACCGTCATTCCTGAATACCAGTCCGGCTCCGGAGTGCCGCTGCAGACCGATGGCACCACCAAAGAAGGTGACTGTGGCTTCATAATATGCTGTTAGAGACTAAAAGAAAGCACTATTTGGCACCGCAAATGCTGTTTCTAATGATAGCAGTTTCTCAAATGTCCCTCAAACATAAATGTCAATAAGTATGTTTAGAGTTTATTTAAAAGGTATGCTTCATGTAAATGAAGATCTGGGCTTTAATCTTCAGATTTAAACCTTTCCTGCAGTGTCAAAAGTGATCCAGGTGATTGTTGTTTGGACGTCCATGGTTACAGGGAAAATAGCTGACAGCTAGTACAGCATGTCTTTACATGGTGTAGATTCAGACTGCACGGAAACATGACACCACCTGTTTGTATCTGCCCGAGCATGATGGGAAATGTAGTGCCAACATGCAAAATTTATTCATGCTTAATGAAATGAAAGCAAAAGAAACACACTATGTGACCAAATCAATGAAAATTTACACTCAGTACATTTTCAGATTGTACTATAGGTCAGAATGCCCCATCAACAAGGTTCCTGTATCACTGGACCAATCACACGTCTCTTTGGACTCATTTACATTATTTGCCGTGTGATGAAAATCTGACGTTGCCCATTGTGACTTGTGACATTGTGACACAAGAGTGGTTTTGACGTGTGTGAAGTTTTGCCATAAGTCTCTGCAAAGTGTAAAAACTGAGAAAACACAGCCAAGAGTTCGAAGGGTTAACAGATAATGATCAACAGATCATGAATATTTGAAGCTCCAAAAGGTATTTTTGTTCCAAAACACATTCTGGGCCAGAACTTAAGCTCCGAAGTCCAGAAATCTGAGTAGCTGGTTAAGTAATCGTTCTGATCCACAACAGGTGCCTGCAGATGTCTTATGATCATTTTGTTTGTGCCGTGGGACAGTAAAATCTATAAAAATCTAATAGTACCTTTAAATCACCAAGATGTTGGACGCAGAAAGCGTTCTTGGTCCAAGCTGTCTTTCCGTGTATTTGGGTCATTTAAAGATCGAAATGGAAATAAGTGAAAGTGAAAATAACAAGTGGAAATGGAAATGAGTGACATCCACAGTGACTATTCCTTCACTGAGTGTTTTTTTAAAGTCATCGTCTGCCATTTTGCATTGCCTGGGAGTGCCAGGAGTTCACACATTTCTGACCCCAGTGGAAAGTGAACTCTGCAGTGTTAGTACAACCTGCCACCCATCGCGTCCTGCGTCAGATCTGTCCTGCCTTACAGGGAAAGGAATGAAAAACAGACGGAAACACAGAAAGCTGGGAGATACAAGTGGGTCAAGATGTACTCAAAGGTGATAAACAATGAAGGAGGAGAGTGGAGCAGATTTTAAGAAACATTTGGGATCTTTCGAAGCTTCTTGACGGGAGATTATCTCATGGAGAAACTTCCAGCGGGGGCTGTTATCTTTAGCACTTTTAGGAATAAATTACGTATCTTCCGAAGATTACCGCCCTTGAGCCAAAACGTTGTAGACACAGCTGGAAACAAAGTATATTCCTGTCCACCATGGCAACAGCATGTCTCTCTGTGTCTCAGTGCGCTGTTCCCCTCCTGGTTCCTTCAGCTCCTTCAGACGGTGCAGCTGCTTGTTGTCTGAGGCAAATTTTTTTGGATTTCTGATGGTTCACAAAAAGAGGCTGGATTAATCCCAGCTTGCACCTCTTTGACGTGAAACACCCAGCTGGCTCTCAGATGGATTTATGTTTTTCTTCCCCCCTGCATGGCTTACAATATTGTTCCCATTACAATGTTTACCGTGCCATGACTTTATCTCAAAAGTATGAATTGATGCAGCGCCTGGAGGGTTTGCATGAGCTGCCCTTTTGCTTGCAGTCTTTTCCACCAAGTCCTGTGTTTGGGCAAAAGTGCATAATACTTGGCCACAGAAGCCTCTGAGAAATACTTTACTCTGCCCTCATGCTCGTATTTCACTTAAAATCCACCACATTTTCATCAATCAGTAGGAAAAAAACACTGTCAGACAGATGCAACGATAAAACATTTCACAGTAACACTCAGCGGTAGGCGTTAACACCAGGGCACATGAGTCACCACTTTATTTTAACTATTATTTTTCAAAGGGGAATTGTGTCAACATGGTGTACTTACAGTAATTCACATCCTGGTAGCTGCCAGGACAAACATAGTTTTCTACTGTGCAGCTCCACTGGGAGGACAGTGTCTTGGTCAAGGACAGCTCACACAGAGTGTTTCTCATCCAGCCAAGGACATAATGCACAATTATCAGGCCACCGGTGTGCTTATACACTGTTTCTCAACAACTGCTCCGTGGAGCACTAGTGGTGCATGCTAGTACTGCAGGAGATTTATTTATTTATTTATTTTTAAAAGATGATGATGAAGTTAGAATGATTAAAGGATCTGAATGCAGCTCTGTCCAGTGGAGTCACGAGTGTAGATCTGGGATGTCAGTGGCTTCCTGCACACATAAAAAGTTGTGAACCACTGCTACATGAAACTTTTTTTTCTTTGAAATACTTCAGCAACATAGATCTTCATCAGTGTGTAACCTGGAAATGATTAGTTGATTCACATTCAATTATTTCACAACAATTTTAAGAGTCAGTTGTATTAAAAAAGTGAAATATCAAGTAAAAATACCAAATATTTACTGGTTCCAGCCTCTCATTTGATCATTTATCACTTTGCTAACATCATCTAAGCTCTGCTGAGAAATAATTGTTGGATTAATCAATAATGATTACAAAATCCTTTTAATTATTGACATAAAGCAAGATGGAGAGTGAAGTCCAGGAAAACAGTCTGCGGGCTTCAAGACTAATAAGTTTGTCTAATAGCACATGTGCTCACTGAAAACTGAGTCTCATGTTTATTTTCTTTGAAGTCCTGAAATAATTGTTCTTTAAACAGGAAAAAGTATATAAATAATTTAGAAAGTAAGACAACAAGTTTTTCATAAAGCCGTATTATCGACATTTCTCAAGAAAGACAGTTTTCATGTTGAGAAAAACAGAAATGTTCAATTAGATGCAGATTCTTGTTTGATGACTGGCTTCGTTTTCTAACTTTCCTTCCCGCCTTCTCAGCCAGGGGATCCCCTCGCGACCTGAGGGTTTTCGACGAGACCGTGTCCTCCATGAAGGTCTCCTGGGAGCCGGCACCAGGGAATGTGCTCCAGTACCGTGTGGCCTACAGACCCTCCGCCGGCGGCCCCAAGAAGGAAATATCAGTGAAGGGTGACAACACGGCGGCCCTCCTGAAGAACCTGCAGCCGGGTACCCAGTACGACATCTTCGTCAGCGCAAGATACCCGTCCGGCCTGGGTGACGCCCTGGAGGGACGAGGAGCCACACTGGAAGGTAAACCAGTTACATTTTTGTGCAAGTTATCGCATTTATTGACTCGTCTTTTAGCTCTCCGTTGGTCTCCATCAACTCCTGAGGGAACTACCTGTTGTTTGCTGTGTGCTGCTGAGCAGGTAGCATCCTGCAGCTTCATCAGAACTCGTTTGAGGTTTTGCTAGAAACACTCAGTCACAAGTCAGGAAATGTGCTGCAAAACAAAAATTACAAATTGAAAGAGTAGAGAAAGTTGAGCGATGATCCTTTGTTATTTTTGGATATTTTCTGTATTTAATTCAGAATTAATAGCAACACTTTCACTGACCTCATCTGTATTGTCAGACAGATTAACCTTTAGGAATGTACAGTGAATAAATAAACATGCCAAGATATCTTAATGGCTGTCTTTACAGCTAATAAAGAGACACAATATAAACAGTCTGGTAGCCTAAAGATAGACATTATTTCTATGTCAGTTCTGGCTCGCAGCTGTGACCCGCTGATCCTCCCAGATTAAGTGATTAATCTATTTTTATTATGACTGTGTTGCTCTACAACCACAGCAAGCGTTTGAGGTTTTACTGCAATTACTGTGACTAAACCCGAGAGAGCGAGCAAGTCATCAGAAGGGCTCTTTAAACAAATACAGCAAACATTTAATACCAGTCCGCCTTTAAACTTTCAGTATCAAGACGGGCTGCAAAGGTCGTGCTTATTGATACAGGGGAGTAATAATAAACAGGGCAAGAGCAGAGGGAGGTGGTGAGAAGGAAAAGAGTGGACGGAGAGCAAGAGAGCATCCAGCTTTCATGTCGGCTCACTATTAGTGTTGAAGTGAGGCTAAAGAAAGTTAATTTCTTTACCGCCTGGGCTGTATTTTCATAGCTTTTGTCCATCATTCCTTTCAGCTCTGACAACAGTTAATTGCTGGGATTTAGATGCTGTTCTCCAAACGGTATAGGGACCTGGACAGTGCACATGTTTGCGGCTCTGTTTGTACTATACTGAGTGTCAGCATTCAGAGATGTGTTCACACGTTGGTCGACTGGGCGCGCTGGGTGCAGGTGACCCGTGCAGACCCCTGCAGATGTGAGCAGTCACAATTTATGTCACACTGACTCTTGCAGCAAATGATGCTTGAAGTGAAAAGCAGTAATGTGGCATCCTGGTGGCCTAGCAGTTAAGACCCAGACCATGTACTGCAACGACCCGGCCTCGACTCCGTCCGGGGACCTTTGCCGCACGTCATCTTCCAGTGCATTTCCAATGATGGATGTCGTTTAGTCGTGCTTGCTCACCGGTGCGTCTGGGATGGTGGAGCTGTAGCTTTGCGAGCCACATATGGTAACAGTAACAGTGGACACAGCAGCCAGCCACACAGGCTGAGAGGTAAAGAGATACAGCAAGACCGGACAGGAATGCAACCCAGCTAAGAGCAGGGCAAGAAGGTTAGGAGGAGCAGGGAAGACTGACTCATTCCTGTCTCTGTCTCCTTCTCTGTTTATGTCTCTGTCTCCATGTGTTTCATGCTGTCTGTCTCTCTCACCTTCTGTCTCTTATCTCATTTCTCTTTCATGCTGTTTTCTTTACATCTTTATGTTTTGTGGCGCTCTCTTTGCCCTTCCCTCTATGTCTCTCTCTGTCTGTCTTTCTGCGTCTCTTCGTGTCATTCTCCCTCGCTCTCCTCGTCTCTCTCCTTGATGCTGTCAGCCTTTCTTTCCACCTTGTGAGGGCTTGCCTGGAATTTAATAGCGTTGTCCACAGTGTCTGTGTTTTGGCGTGCACAGCCTCCAGATGCCGTCGTCGCAATGCCATGCAATCAATACAAACTCCACGTTTTGTTTTTTTCTCTTTCTGCTGCTTCAGGTGGCCTTTACTGGCACAGTGCGGTGCATTTGTTTCGCTTTGTTGCATTCAGGGCTTTTGGTTTGCATTGGTAAAGCCCTCAGACATCCCTGGTGTTGGCCCACATCTGAGGCAGCTGGCAGGAGGTTCCTCATTACCTTTGTTTGCCTCACATGTAGGGCTAAACCCACTCAGCTCTGCGGTGGAAAACTCAGCTGCACTGATACTGTACCCACAGTAAAACCAGTGAGCTCACTCTTTCTTATTGTAAAAACTCTTATTGTACAGTAAGCGCTCATGTTAAGCTTCATGGGGGCCTCATTTGTGCACAAGACTTTTCTCTTTACGACCAAATGGGAGCTAAAATGGAAAACTCTGCTTTGTGCCAAAATCAACGACTTGCGCTGTTTTCTGTAATATATCAAATCGAATTCAGGTCGTTGCCAAAACTACTGTTTAAATGCTACGGAGAGACTTTGCTTTCAATCTCTCCTAATTTGTTCAAACAATGGCACAGTTGATCCCAGGATTAAGTCCAATGACATTTGTATAAATGTGGTCCATCTCGCTCAGTTGTTTGTTGTAAACCTGTCCACAGCTGATATATAAAGGCGCTGCAGCTGCTTTTGGCTGTTTTTCACCAAACTGCTTCACTTTTAGCACTCATTTGGAAAGACCCCAAAAAGTCGACATTAACCAGGACTTTCTGATAGCAAGACCAGTAAAACATGATGCTGCTGTGGGATGGAAAACCTGTCAACACTGCAGAGAAAAGGGAACATTTCAGGAATGACTAAAGGAAAACTTATTCTCAGAGTGATGAAAGTGCATTTTTGAAATTATGCAGTTAATTTCTAATGGCTTCCACAAGGCGCTGATCCAAAAAAAAAACCCAAACACAAGCGTGAATGAAATGAAAAGTTGTAAAATTGGGGCGATGAGGTGTCTTTCAGGGGGTTTTCAAGACAGTTTTTCATGTTCATGAGCTGTATGTCGTCCTTTCATGACCCAAGTGTCCATTAAACTTAAACCTCATAACAGTCTAAAAATACATGGCTGTCAACCTTTAAGCCAAAAGTTGACTTTTTGCTTGCATTACGTTCTTATTCCTTAATTGTAGTCGTCGCTGTAATTGGCCCATGACCACAGCTTGTTACACCCTGTCACAATGACAGGCAGCTAGCTTTTTGCAGTTTTCACCTCTGTTAGCTCTTCAGGCGCACTTCAGGGAGCGCAGGTGAGGTCGAGGTTGGAGTTAAATCAAGGTTTGCACTTATTTTCCAAACACATGACGAGGTCTTACTCTCCAGTTTGGCCAGAAAGCCGCAGATTTTGGCCAGAACTGGGCTTCGCTTAATATTCCTGTGGCGATTCTGGCCGACAACACACTCCGTCCCTCTTTAGTTCCCAGTTTAATGTCGCGATGAAAGAGCGAACATAAATTTTAGGCCAAAAATTGACATCTCTTCAATTGTCACATGAAGGTGATAAAAATTACACAGGGAAAAGAACATGAGTGCTGTGGGGTGTTATTCAGACTGGCTGTGAGCAGACATTTCTCTAAGGTGCTATGGATTACTTAAAGAAAATGAGTCACAGACGTCAGATTTATTCCCTTATTTTGGCCAGTCTGTTAAAGAAAGTCTGTTAAGGAAAGTGCCATGAAGGGGACACATTTATCCAAAGCACCAGTAAGTAGAACGAGTGTGTTTATTTTGAAGCAGTGGCTGCCCTCATTGCTGGCTGGGTATCACTTACAGCTGCAGTTAACCATTATTTTGTTTCTGCTCATCAATTTGACTCTAATTCAATCTGAAGGTTGTGATAAACAATCTTTGCTCACAAATTCTCAGCTATTTCTGATACTCTTTGGTAAAAAGATATAAAGAAAACAGATATTCTTTGCCTTAAGTTAAATCTTTTGCTTGGCCTTATGTAAGATGATTCTGGGGTACTTTGATGAGGACTGGGGATACCTGATAAACCATAAAAGTCTGATAAATGTCCCCAAGTGATGTCGCTTGAGTCAGTATCAGTTGAAGACAAAGAGTTTGAAAATTAAACAGATCTGTTTGTGTGGAGTCAGAACGAATTGATCTTACCAGGCCTCTGTAGCTGCTCCTCATCTCAGCTGCAGGCAGCATTAGCCGTTACTGGCATCACGCACCTGAATCTCCTGGCTGAACTATCAGCACCATCATGGCCTCCTCCTGGCAGCATCCCACTGAACTGTGCGTCTTTTGATGTTTTCTCACCTCCACGCATCTGGCCAATTGCGTAAAGTGGACGTGATTGTTGGATTGTCTGTTGCAGAAAGTTACGAAAATTGTTGGGTTATGCCCTGAGTCATGAAAGAGGTTTCAGACGCTGTTAAGGCATCGCTAGGGGCGACTTTAGCTTGAATGTGTTGTTTCAGGTACTGATGAGGATCCAGGAAGGCTGGTCTGAGGAATAGATCCATGAGTTTGAAGGCACACTGAATGACTAAAGACTTCACACTGGTTCATAATATTATCAGACAGGCTTTTACAGCTCTGAAAAGTTATGTCGGCTTTTAGCATGTTCACCTTTTTACTGAATGACCTTGCATTTTTTGAGCTTTCTGTGTCTGCAGCCTTGCTGATCTGTTGTTCTGTTTTAGACAGGATTTATCTTTTGATGTAGCATAGCACCAGCAGCACTACCAGAGTGTCTTTTCTCTCCCCCATCTGGGCCACACGTACGAAAACTGCAGTCACTCTCTGCAATTCAAGGTGCTTTAAATGGCTGATGGTAGATGGAACATGTCGAGCAGCCAAGTTTATTCAAAGTAATAAGCCAGGAGACTTTCCACTGTGACTGTAAGGCTTCAACAGCAGGGAGTCCCAGACTGAGTCGCCCACCTCCAGCATTGTGTCAGAGCACAAGAGACGTCGCTGCTTAGAGACCAGCAGAGGAGATCTTTAAGAAAGCATACAGAAGGCAGACCCGACCTGTGCTTCCATCATGTGCCCTGCAGGTGCTGGAGAAGTCAGTGGGTTTGAGTGGTAGCTGGAGAGGTGTTTCTCAGAGGCGGAGCTGCATTTAGGACCTAATCTACCGTTTCTGGTTCCTTGGATTTGCCAAATAAGGTTGAATTGAACCAATCAGATCATTTCTGTTTCTGCACATTTGTCGGTGGAACTACAAGTCAGCTGTTTTGGAATATGAGCAATGTGTTTTAAATTAGATTTAAAGTTAATTTTAATGGCATTGTAGTATGATAATGGAGAAATGTTATTAAAATGGAACCTATAAAACTTTACACAATTTGTTGACGGAACAGATCCATCAGGTCCAGTTAGTCAGCGTCAGAAGCCGTTTCAAGCAATGAAAACAGCGATAACTACACTTTTAGACACAGACACAAAGGAAAAGATCAAAACAAGATCAGACTTTAAACCTAAGGCCATATTCTTCTCCCAAAATGGAGAACGTTTTGAAAAGCCCTCTGATTCTGAGTAGCATAGATGATAGATAGATAGACAGATGGATAGGTAGGTGGATGAGGGATACATGCAGTGGAAATATCCTCAGAAGGGCTTTAAATTTCCTGCGGTTTTGTTCAGATTTGCCTCGTGATGGGTTGTGGAAAAATAAGGCTGTGTGTGTTTGAGGTGGCGTCTGCAGAGTGCCAGATATTCCATACTCCATCTGATGCCTGTCTGTGGCTGTTATTTTCAAAAGCCTCCAGATTTGGCTTCCAGCTTTGAGAGACAGCGCTCCTTGAAGCAGATAGAAAGTGGCAGCGGCGGCCATGGAGCGCTCCCAGCTCCCCGCTAATGGTGGCTGCAGTGGCGTCTGTGCGGTGAGGATGACTGATGGCAACCGAGCAGCACATGGGAAATAAAAGACAGAAATAAACTAATATATCTGAATGAATGAATCAAAGTACAGTCCGTCCAGGACTTGCATTAACATAAAGTCAGATGTGTTTTTTCAGAAACTCTTCAAATTAGATGCAGCAGTCAAATGAAAAGCCTGGTTAGAGTTAACCTGCAGCAGCAGTTCAGTTCCTCTGTCACGATGTGTTCGACAACCTGTTTTGACAGAGTTTGCTATAACAAACTGCACAACCTCCAGACGAACGTCTTTTCAGTTCTTTTGTTTTCTAGGTTGACGTTTTCAGTGTGGAGAATTCTGCACACACACATTTTGACTTCCTGGCCCTCATCAGAGTGCGTGGAGAAATTTTTTAAATGAGGTGTCCTGAGTTTTGTTGTCTTGAGTGGAGACCAGAAACAGTTTCGGAGAGCCTGGTGTTTTTTTCCCCTCTCTCTGAAGATCTGTATCAGTTGGCCAAAGCTGGAACGTGATTTATTTCGTGCTCGCTCTCTTGATTATATAGCTGGATTTGATATTTTGTGATAATTATCACGTTGTGGAAACTTGGCTTCTCAGTCTTTCCAGCGCCTCCTTCGTGCGCACTGTCACCTACTCTGAACTGAAGATGGATTATATTTTGATATTGACGCTCCCTCCTCCTCCACCTCCTCCTCCTCCATCATTCCACAAGCATGCCCATTGTGCTGCTCTGTCTGTGTAGGAAAGTGACCGTATGTCTGCTTGTAGCAACATGAGCCGCTGAATGGGAATTAGATTTGGTTTCACTCGGTTAAACAAATCTATAAGGGCCGTAGCTTCTGTGTGCTGCTGCCCTCAGAAAGTTGAGGTCATAAAAACCTCAGAAAACACTCTAATACTGCGTGTGTGTGTGTTAGTGTGTGCTCTTGATTTACCGTCTGTGTAGAAACCAGGTTCAGAGTGAGCACATTTTCATAAGGTGATGTCATTCGGTCCATCACTTCAACAAGGGTTGAATTTGGGGTTTATGGTTTAAGTTAACAGTTACTCTCTCCATGAGAAATGCACAAACAACTGAAACTGGATGTTTTAAACAAGCCACAGTAGGATTGCAGTAGTGTTCCCTTTTTGTTTTACCTGCTTCACTGCACAAAGAGGGAGCATTTTCTTTTAAATGGTCACCGTGTCTTCAGATTAGGGAATTAAAAACGAGATAAGGGTCTAAAGCCCTGCTAGCAGTTTCTACAGGCTGCAGTGTTCATTACAGCGTGGGATCGTACAAACTGCACACTGAGAGCCTTAACGCAGCGGCCACTGGAGCTAGTGGGTGGCATGAGAAGAAAGGTCAATAAAATAAAAAGCCTTCTTCCTCTGGGAAGCATATATTTTCTTTGTAATGTTTACATTTTCACATGAGGGTGCTTCAAAAGGAAGCTGTGGAGTGTCCAGAATCTAAAGAGCTCGTCCTCTCAGGAGCATACTGCAATGTGCCATCAGTGACTTTCATGTGCCCATTAGACGCCGATATTTCTGCCCGATGGTTACACTATGGGAAACATCAGTGAGTCACCAAAAATGTTAGGAATCATCCTCTGGGGACTGTGAATGTACACAGCCAGGCACATGTGAAGCCGGTCTGTAGTTACTGAGAGTCAGCCAACGTCAACATCCTCAGACCACAAGGCTCACAGGGAAAAACCAGCGAATGCAATTAATATGAGTAAAAATGTAGTTTTCTTTGGACTGAATGGAGATTAGTTTCAGAAACAGCACTTACAAATGAGAACTTCAGGTTAGGGATATAACCCCGGTTCTCTGATTGCTGTGAAAGAAGGTTTAAAGATGCTTTCACTTTATTAAAATTTGGTTTTCGTTGTCATAGTTTCATCATTGTTACATTTTACACGAGAGGAACAAAAAGGTAGTTAATGAAAGAGGTTCTAAACAAGCCCCAAGTTAGATGAACTTATTGAGAAGAGAAACCAGAGGTGAATGGTAGAAATATTACCAAAGCCGTCCGTTTTCAACATCCATCCACTTGAAATAGCTGTCATAGCCACAACAATAAGACCCAAGTCATAAACTGAAAAGTCAGAGGGCCATTAGGATACCGAAGGATCCTTAAACCCACACGAAAGCAGCTTCATTGAAGGCTAGCTGGTTAAAAGGTAAAAGGGTCAATTTAAATGTGTCTGCAAAATACTGAATATCAAAGTTTGCAACTGGCACTCTTTCAACAGAGGGAGGCAAGATGTTCAATCGACAACAAAGAAGAGTTATCCTCCTCTTGTTGTTATCCCTCTGCCTCAGCGGGGACGGTTCCTGACATGTTTCATGTCCCGTCTCCCAAAGCTCTGTGAACTAATGAAGCAGAAACGTCTTAAAAAAGTCACGTGGTTCTCCAGTCGCCCTTTATAGCTGTGGTGAGTTGTTCAAATCTTCTGTCCACTTGATGGCCTTTTAATAGTTTCCATTTTAGAAAATAATCTGATCTGCCAGCACATCCAAATGGTTCCTTTGTTTTACAGGGAAGATGGATTAAAAAAAAAAAAATCTGTCAAATACTGGAAAGAACATTTGAGCAACCGAGCCAGTATGACTTTAAATAATATAAAACTTTCACACAGTTGAGTTTCAAAACATCTGTTGTGATCAGGGAGGCAATTTGAGGATTTGGGGGCACTATTATGCTTGAAAACCCATTTTATCTGAACTACATAAGTAGTGAATCACAGATTAGAAACCCGTACTAATCTGTACCTTTGCTTGTTGTTTTCAGATGTGGGCCCACCTAAAAACCTGGTCACCAGCGACGTGACCGACACCAGCTTTGCAGTGTCCTGGACGGCAGCGCCTGGTAACGTGAAGATGTACCAGGTTCGATGGAAGTCGCTGTTCTCTGAGGAGGCTGGAGAGAAAACGGTGCCGGGAGACGTAACCAACACCATGCTGGAAGGTCTGAGTCCGGAGACGCTCTACCAAGTTTCTGTGGTCGCCGCCTACGATCACAAGGACAGCGACGCTCTCACTGGACAGGAAACCACTGACGGTAAGACTTAACCTCCAACAGACTACAGATACTTTAAAAAAAACCCTGTTGATTTAATTCAACACTGGTTAAATTAACCTTAGTAAGACTTTATAGCACTTTTCAAAACCTGGAATATAATTGCAAACAAAGAAAGATATGTATATACATCTCAAAGACAAGCAAGATAAACCCCAAAGATCTGCAAGCACAAAACACCTGCAGCTAATACTTAGCTAATGTACATTTTCAAATCATGAAGCAGCACGCCCAGGGGCTAACTGTGAGCTCAGAGGCACAGAGCAGCAGGAGCTCTGCCCTTGAGACGGGTCTGTATCTGTTGTAATTCAATCCCTCTTGTGTATTTTGTTGTTTATGTTTGCCCAATATGCAGGAAAGAACAACTCTCCTGAAGCTTCTCAGAGGTTAAAGCTGCAAACACTATTTGCTTTCAGATCACCTCTGCAGCCCAGACAGGGTCTGTTTCAAAGTCAGAGGTTAGGTCGTGAACCCATTTCTCAGCCCGTCAGAGGAAGTTTATGACATTTTTATTGTATTCTCAGAGTAGACAATTGGCAGAAAATGCTATGTTTTGATTACCAGGCAGCGTGCCACATGAATAGTCAAAACAGATTAAACGCTTCCTTTTATCACAAAAGTGAAATGGATTTCAGAGCTTGCATAATCGTAAAGTTGGCGTTCTCCAAAAGGCTTCAGCTCTCTGCTCTGCTCTGCTCTGTGTAAATAGTCCAATTTTGAATTGAGCTATTCATTTTCGATGCCTTTCAAACTGTAATCTGCAGTGAAACACCAACATGTCACAGTTTCGCTGTGTAACATTCACGACCGAGGGGAATATTGGTACAACGTGTGTGTCCTGTGGATGTGAACTGCATACCGACTTACTGTATCAGAGACAGAGCACCCTCTAAAAATGTCAGCACATTCCTCATTCCATATGCACACATGGGAAATCAAATGGTCCAAACTCACACACACGGGCCACCTAAAACAAAGCAACATGTAGATAAACGAACACGTTTCACTACATATTGTTCCTCAATGCATCTTTCCAGCAGAACTATTACATCTCCAGCTTTGCACATTTGTTCAGATCTATCAACACATTGAAAAGTTGGATGCCATGTTTTTTCCACCAATAAAAATCCTCCCGAGTGAAATTAAGTAGTCTGAAAAACTTTCCTTGGGATCATTAAATATACATATTATTCCCTTGCAAAGTTGTTTTAATCACTTGCAGAATCATCGGAATAAGTTCATTTCATTTTATGGGGCTTCGGTTGTTTCGAGGGAAAAGGAAAATGTGGTTAGCATTTCCTCCAAACTGATCACTTCTGGGTAAATGCCTAATTCATAAGCAATTAGTTTTGGCATGAAGCGGATGGTATTACTCAACATTTAAGCCTGCAGTTATGAATACATAACGCTTATGAAAGGAATATAAAGGAAACCACTCTTGGCCTTTGAATTGAAAAGGAAAGACGATTGGTTTTCGAGTTGAGATGAAACATAACTACATTTTTATTGTTACGTAGCCACCAGAAGAAGACGAGCGACTGCGTGAAGCTTAGTCCTCACATACAGAACATAAAAACTGACAAAGGATGATCTGTTAAACCAGAAATCTCGAGTCTGGACTCATCAGACCAAAGGACAGATTTCCACTGCTCTAATGTCCGTTCCTTGTGTTTCTTGGCCCAAGCGCCTCTCTTCCTCTTGTTGGCCTTTCTCAGTAGTGGTTTCTTTGCAGCAGTTCAACCATGAAGGCCGGATTCACACAGCCTCCTCTAACAGTTGCTGTTGAGATGTGTCTGCTACTTGAACTCTGTGGGCTCTAATCTGAGGTGCCATTAATTGTTCATTTCTGTAATGAGCTTATCCTCTGCAGCAGAGGGAACTCTTGGTCTTGCTCCTTTCCTGTCGCGGTCCTCATGAGAGCCAGTTTCATCAGAGCGTTTGATGGTTTTTACGACTGCACTTTAAGATACATTCAAAGTTTGCGGATTGACTGACCTTCATGTCTTAAAGTAATGATGGATGATCATTTCTCTTTACTTAATTAAGTGGTTCTTGCCATAATATGAATTTGTACAGTACCTGAATAAGGCTGTTTACTGTATGCCCACACTACCTCAAAGCTGTCATCAAGGCAAAAGGTGGCTACCTTTGAAGAATATAAAGCATATTTTGCTTTGTTTACAGTGTTTTTGTTTACTACATCAATCCGTATGTTCTTTCATGGTCTCCAGTTTTAATCTACAATGTAGACAATGATAAAAATAACGAAAAAACATTAAATGAGAAGGTGTGTCCAAACCTTTGACAGGCACAGTTGAACAGAGGTTCTGTTGATGCAAAAATAATTGCTGAAATATTCATTGTAGATAGTATCTGACAATAACAATGTTAACAGATACAGAACAGACACCATCTTAAATCTTAGGTTCATGTTGGTCATTCCAGGGTTACTGCACACGTCGTTTAGGCTGAATCTGACTTTGAGCTTTTTTTTTTGTTGTTGTTTTTAGCATCTGCTGCTGGTAAAAAGTTAAACGTGACGGATATGACCGAGCGAACCATGAAAGTCACGTGGATGCCGGCGCCGGGCAAAGTGGCCCACTACCGGCTGAAGTATGTTCCCAGAGGTGGAGGGAAAGAAGTGACCCTCAAGATCCCTGGGACGGTCACCTCCACCGTCATGAAGCGCCTGCAGCCCGTAACCACTTACAACATCACCGTTCACCCCATCTACAAGCGCGGGGAAGGAAAAGCAAGGCAAGGAGTAGGAACGACACGTACGTTGGTCCATAATTCAACCCTACGACAGACAGTACACTGCAGAAACATGTCCATCTTAACCAAGACGTTTAAACCAGGATTAAGTCTTAAAACATTATCATTGGTGGAATGAAATTTAAGAATCTGCTGCTCAGGATCCCGTTTAGGGATCCCACCCCAGAGTCCATAGGATGTCCTGTGATTGGCTTGCCAACCAGGATGTTAGATATAAAAGTAAAATGTTTAAGTGTTAGCTTTGGCCTCTGGGCAAGGATACTATTAGTCCTACTTACCCAGAGTCAAACAAACTCATGGATGTGCTTCTTTGGTCCCTGCTTGCATTTTGAAGCTGCGGTGAATGGTGAAATTAGCCTATTTTAACTCAATTGCTGAAAGTCAGTGGGATCAAGTTGCTGTCACATTAGGGAAACTCCGTGTAGCTTTGTCTGTAGAGCCACCTGTGAAAACAGTCTTTTTCCATTGTTGACCCTTTCTTCACTATCACAGAATTGGATGCGTGACAGATTCACTGAGTTTGGAAAGAAGCCATACTATAACATTGTCTTGCAAAGATCCCCAGATTTGGCCTGAACCGTCAGTATAAATGTGACTTTAAACTTCTGTTTCCCTTCCATGCTCCCACAGTGTACGAATCTGCATTTTTCTGATAGGAAAACCTTTAATACCAAGTCAATATGTAGCTACAAAATGAAGGTATTTTTCTCTAATTTTGAAAGGAGCTGCTGCTTGGTGCCATAAATGTGCATTAATTTAGCTGACCAAGGCTAATCTCACAGCTCAACAAGACATGTTTGACTTCATCTGACTCTGGGTTATGGAGGAAAAATTGATCCCTTGATGTTCTGGATAAGGACTTCCATCTCAAATGGCTTCTAGTAAATGTCAGTACTGCAAAAGAAATGCATGAAAAACTGGCCTGTTTGACAACTTTGTCACTTGTTTCAAGAGAAACATTAACACAAATCATGCTGTCTTAGCAACAAGTGGGAGTCTGTCATCCAAGTTGCGGATTTTTTTTCCATTGTTCCACCAAAAATAAGATTTTAGGACTGACTTCAAGTTGAAACGACTTGTTAAGATGAATGTTTTTCACACCACAGGTGCTGCTGCGCTGCAGAGGAGCAGCGTCTGTTCACTAGAACACTAAAATCACAGTTAAACATATGCTCAATCACACGCTACCATTACTAACACACAGCATGACACTGGGCTTTTTAACAAGTGACACCGGGTTCAAGGTATTGTATTATGGACTAATGAGAAACTGGCTTGAATGTGGTGTGGCTGATCTTCAAACCTTCGCCCAATAGTTGGAGTTGCGTTAAACTGACATCCTGCTTGTGTTTGTCCTGAAGTTCTGGCGGGGTTCTTCTTTTTCAGTGTCGCCTTACAAGTCTCCAAGAAACCTCCAGACCTCAGAGCCCACCAAGAACAGTTTCAGAGTCTCCTGGGATCCAGCACCTGGAGATGTTAAGGGCTACAAAGTGACCTTTCACCCCACTGGGAATGACATTGACCTGGGGGAGCTCCTGGTTGGTCCCTATGACAGCACAGTCGTTCTGGAGGAACTCAGGTAATCTTTCTGAACTATTAAGTATTTAAATGTTCTGAGGAAACACTAAATATTAGAGGGTAAAACAAAGAAATCACCTGAGCAAACAGAACCATCTGCAGTAGTAGTGCCCTAGTTAAAGCTGGTACAACCCTTATGAGTCATCATGAGAATATTAATTCAAACTTTGAAAGAAAACCTTCCGTGTTGCACTTTTTGAGCAATAACAGCTTCAGTTTTCAGCCAATGATTGAATGTACTAAAAGATTTTTTACATTTGGAGGTGCTGTGTAATCAGCTGTCATGGTGCTGCCTCCTCCACGTCTTGCTAAAGCAGCTATTACGTGTACATTTTCTTCAAAACACTTTCAAGTTATCAGTAACATCATTTGTTTTGCAACTTGCTGAATGGTGTTGGCAGTATAATATCCAGTTAATTCTAACTTATGACAATTATAATTGGCGGGAGGATAGCATGGAGCTATTTTACCAGCTGTTATACATAAAACAAACACATTTTACTCTTTTTCCTAATGCAGATTCGTGCTGTCTGCTGTGAGTCATTTTGTAGGAATTTTTTTCAAACCTTGGATGTCTAATTTTGGAATTAAGGTCAAGGAAAAATCATTATCTGCAGTTCAGATCCAGCAAAGTTTTTTTTCTTTTGCCAGTTAAGTCATTTGACAGACCAGGAGCTACTTTTTTCAGATCTCATTTTGGTCTTCTAATTGAGATTTTGAAAGGCTGACGTGGGTTTTTGTCATTTCCTGTCCCCCTCAGGGCAGGAACAAAGTACTCTGTTGCCGTGTTTGGGATGTTTGAAGGAGGGCAGAGTTTGCCTCTGGCAGGAGAGGAGAAGACGACGCTCATTGACGGTCCTGAGCCGCCTCCTCTCGATTCTTCTGGTAAAGGCTGATAACTCCACCACACTACAACCGCACTCCATTAGCAGCCCTAAAGAGCAGGCCTGCAGACCAGACGCTGTCTGATCCAAGTCATCTCAGAACGAGAGTGTCTGACTTCGAAGCGCCGCGCAGATTAGGGCTTGAACGTTGAATTATTTGTTGTCAAAGGGAATTAAAATCGCTGTCTGTTTGGAATCGCTGAGTGAAATTCCGGCGCAGATGATTATGATTACAACAAATTATTCAGAGCTGCTTGGCTCACGCTTCCTCACCTCCCTCATATCTCATTTGGAGCATAATCTGGAGCAAAATGACATGCCATTTAACATGCGCTGAAGCGTTGACACTAACGTTTATGAATTGCCCAATGGACGTGTTCCCTGACCGCCTCACGTGCTGAACATGTGCCAGTGTCTGAGCTGCTGCCCAAATGATGCGCTGGCCTTTGATGGTGTCACCACGAACATACTGTATCTTCATCAGCTCAGTATCTGCTGGCCAAATGTTTTTTTAGTCATTCAAAAGCAGATATTTCCCATTGTTATGTTGTTCAGAGTGTGGAAAGGGGCTCTGCTTGCAATTACAGGCTTTTTTTTTTTTTTTTTTATGATTCAGAGCTTAATCTGCCGCCGGGATGTATGCAGTTAGGAAAATGTTACTCTTCTTCATAAGACCCTGAGGGGGTGCTGACCCTGGGCAGAAATTCCCTCTGTAATGAGGACCAGACACGGTGACCGACTGCCCGCCGAGCGGGGAACCGGCCAGGACGTTCCACCGCTGCTCCACTCAGAGATCCTCATATATTACGCAGCAGCTCTCACATGGCAGGCTGCTTAGCAGAGGCTTTAATCCAGACTTTCTGATAGGTCCATATGGTCTGGCAGAGCTGCTTGAGGTGTCCTCTGTATGCTACTTACACGTCGTTAAATGCGTTATTCCTTTTTAAGTTTTTTCTTTAAAAAAGTGTGAAAAACTTCAGTCAAGAGAGAAAATTTGACTCGTTTCCATCAACTTTTTATTATATCGCTGGATATCATCTGGAATAATGTCGTGTTTTTAAGATTTTTGGACAAGTTAACCACATTTTTGAACAAGTGAATGTGTGAACATTGGAAATGATCAAATTCAACATGACATGAGCTTGCTTGCCATCACTTTTTTGAAATTGATATGTTTTTAGACAGAAAAAGATGCCAAATGCATTAAAGGATAGCTTGTTAAAATGTATGTATGTATCATTGGATGTAAAGAGGTTTCAGTAAAGGCGACTTCCATATCACGGAATCAAAACAGTCCCAACCCAGTAGCTTTTAGCTGAATGCTGTGACCTTCACCAACAGGTGGAATTTGCTGTAATGTGTATTGGCTTAAAATGGCTGCTCATCGTGCCGACTGTTCAGAGCTCTGGAAGTGCTTTGGGATTGGTTCACCAAACTACTGTTTTCAAGATCAAGAATGAAAATGAGCATTCAGTTTGGCTCAAAATGCCACTGATGCCGTTCGTGCGCTCCAACTTCTTTGAGTTTTGTCAGATAATAAAAAGATCATCAATAAAACGGACGATACCCATAATGCGAAGTCGTATCAACGGCCCTGAAACATGCAAAAGGGGTTCCCTCCAAAATCACATAACTCGAGTTTTGGAAAAGAAAAACCTCATGCTGACACTGCCATTGACTTTGGATCCAGACTTCATTTCATTTCGGGGTTTAAGGCGGCCTTCAGCCTCAGAGCAAAAACAACAAAAGTCCGAGCTGCTGCAGGTTTCTGCACCAGTGGCTTCTCTCCCACAGTCAGACTGAGCTGGATATTTATCTGCTGAGGCTCAGAGACACTGGATCCAGCAGTTGTCTGCAGCATATTAGATGCCTCTTAAAGCTGCCTCTGTTTATGACATCTGTTTTTATTAATGAATGTCGGAGGGACATGTGAGCATGTTGTTTACCGGCGGTGGTATAACTCAAACAGACTGCGGTCAAGCATCCGACTCGGTTCCTCTTAGCATCAAGCATCTGTTTCTGCAGCCTGCTGACAAAGAACAAAAAAATGAAATCGATTGTCTCCTAACCTGTTTTCAATTGCACACACAGGGGCCTGGTTTTTAAGGGCTCGCCATCGGCCAGGCACGCCGTCCTAGAAAAGAGAATGGGCGGCCATTTTTCACCCCAACAGGTGCCTGAAGCAGGAATGCGCAGTAACTTTTGGCAGCAGGAGGACTCGTATATCACAGAGTCTGCTGCTGGAGGTGTCGGCCTCAGTGTCAGCCAGAAAAGACCACAGGGCTCATTCATCGATGGATGTAAAAACCCAAACGACTGGCTGTGCTGGAAGACGGAGGGAAAAAAAGTCTCTGAAGAGAGAGCAGTTAATCCAGAAATGACAGCTGTTACACAATGTGTTACAAGTGTGAATTATTTGTGTTACATAACGCTGTGCAAAAACATTCTGCTGTGTAAACATCTTGTGATTGTGAGAGTTTTATGACTCCTGCTCCTCAGCGCTGTCTCCTCTGATGCATCCCACAAAGTTTCCCCTCACTTTCTCTCACTTTCCACACGCATTCGTCTCACAGTTCATTTAAAAATATAAAACTGAACGGACACTTTTGGTGGGTGTCTGTGGTACACCGGGTGTTTCGCTCACTGCCCCCCCCTCCCTTGCCGTCTCTCTGCAGACACTCAGTGTAAGACCGCAGCCAAGGCCGACATCGTGCTGCTGGTCGACGGCTCTTGGAGCATCGGCCGCATCAACTTCAAAACCATCCGCAACTTCATCGCTCGCATGGTCAGCGTGTTCGACATCAGCCCTGACAGAGTCCAGATTGGTAATGACTATTTGGATTTACATTGCTGTACACCACCACCACTGCTTTAACCACTACATGTAGTATTGATTAAACTTTAAAGTTTAAGCAGTTTATCATATTTTATACGTTTGTCACATGTTGTCTTGATTTGTAAACTTTATGCTGCTTACAGCCGTTGAATAAAAGTACAGTGGTGGAATAAAAAGAAATACTCAAAGTAGTACAAATGTCCCACCTACTACTTCTGCAACTATTAATTTTATTAATACTAATCCTGTGAGGACATGGCTTAGTACAACTACTGAAACTAACAATTTAACTTGTTTAGTACTGCGACTACTACTATTACTGATTACATCATTCTGCCACTGCCTCTGTGGTTACAGCTACTACTAATACTGCTGCTGCTGTTCCACTACTATTACTACAACTGTTGTTACTTTAAATACTTCTAATGCTGCTACTAGTACTCCAGCTACTTCTATTCTAATAATGTAACCTGTACATCTGTTACTGCTAGGACTACTGCTGCTACTGTGCCAGATTTTCCGTTAAAAACTGTAGTTTTTTGCTGGTAAACCTGTGTTATCTGCACCATTTTATGATTTTTTTTTTTGTTGTTGGTTGGTGTGTCCTTTATATTTACACATTGCTTGTGTTTTCCGCAGGTCTGGCTCAGTACAGTGGAGACCCAAAGACCGAGTGGCACCTGAACGCCCACCCGACCAAGGAGTCCCTGCTGGATGCCGTCGCCAACCTGCCGTACAAAGGAGGCAACACCATGACAGGTGATTCAGCAGCGCTTTGTCCAAACCGAACCAGGTTTAAACTGATTTAAACGTATTTTCTTCCTTATTTGGATCCATTAGCCGAGAGCTGAAGTGGTTATTTTTCAACAAGTGCAACAAGAAAGTAGATTTTGATCAAAGATTTTCACCCACGTTTGCCAAAGTATGGCTAAACACACAACTTCTGTTTGTTACCAGCTCGGTTAAATTTACCTTTGTACTGTTCCAGCTGTTACTGTACTGAGAAAATGAATGTACGTACTGTGACCTGCAGTCATTATTGTAATGAATGGAGCGTGTTTAGTATTTGTAGCTCCAGATGGGTTTGGTGTTGTCCCAGAACTGTTCGACGACAGAAAAGCTGAGATTCACAGTCTGAAAGCTTTGTTAAAGCTTCGCTCCCGTCACACAGGAATGGCTCTAAACTACATCCTTCAGAACAACTTCAAGCCCAACGTGGGGCTGCGAGAAAACTCCCGCAAAATCGGTGTCCTGATCACTGACGGAAAGTCCCAGGACGAAATTGTCTTCAACTCGCAGAACCTGAGAGACAGCGGCATCGAGCTCTACGCAATCGGTGAGTGATTTTGTTACGCTTTCGTAGAAAAGATTTAAGTGATATTAACATTACTAGAAAACACTTATTTATTGTGTTTGTCGCTTGAAAATATTAGCTAACAGTTGGAGGACCACACCACTGATTTTCCATGATTTGGCTCTGTAAGCTTCACATTCCAAACTTTTTAAAACTTGAGATCCAGCTGTTTCATCCGGTCGTAAATTTCAATTAATTTCTGAGAATAAAAATCAGATTTGTTTGAAGTCTCTGGAGGTTCAAAGCACACTCAAATGAAACCAGTGGCTTTGTAAAATGATCAGCGGTGATGTGCAGTATGTATTTGTATGTCAAGTATTCACAGTTTGCAGTTTACAAATTGGATGTAAATGTGTCAGTCTCGTCTTTAGGTCTCATTTTTCAAGCACAGTTATGACGACACATTTTCCTCTCAGGTGTGAAGAACGCAGACGAGAATGAGTTGAGGTCCATCGCCAGCGACCCCGACGAAATTCACATGTACAACGTCAACGACTTCCAGTTCCTGCTGGACATCGTGGACGACCTCACCGTCAACCTGTGTAACAGCGTCAAGGGTCCAGGTAGGAAAAGAGTCATCAAACTTCTGTCGCTGGTATCAGAATCCACTGAAAGGAAAATAGACCAAGGCCATCAACGCATCAAAAAGTGGCCAAACTTTGGATTCTGATATTAAGACCAAGATGGAAAAAGTACCCACACGCTGCTATCCTTTTTCCAGTTTTTCTTTAGTTCTCAACATTTTTCTGTCCCAAACTTGGTGAAATGACGCAGCCTCATCTAAAGCGGTTGCAGACGTATTTTCCTGATGGCGGCGCTATAACCCCTCGTACCTTTTTATAAGTGCATTGCTCAAACGGAGTTTGGCCGCTGCTGGAATTCCAGCTTTTTCTTTGATTACTGCGGAGTCAGATTTACAGCTTTTTGTAGTTATCAGTGGTGAAGGTCAGATGGAAACTTCAGAGCGTTCAGCTTTTCCGGAATTTACAGAGCGATAGTGTTTAACTGACAACCACATATTTCTGAGATTTTACTACAGCCTCTTATTTGGTTTTACAGGTGCTCGAGGGCATGAAAGTTGCTCTACGTATGATGGACGACATTAACCTTTAGTCCAAGTGAAGACATGAGTATCAGTTGAAGTACACTTCCTTGGTACACAGCTGCCTGTTTGAATGATGAAACTAATGACTGCTGACAAGAAGAAAGTCCAAATTATGCAGTCACTGAAATCCCTCGATGAGAACAAAGTGTTCTATTAGTCACAAATCAATTCTACTTTTTAAGATAGAAAACAGGAGATCACATCCAAAGAATTCAGATAAATAAATTTGCCTCAATTCTGCCCGACAACCTCGATCATTTCAGGCCGTCATAAGATGTTGCGACACAGATCCAAGCGTCTGATGGAAACTTTCACATTGGAAGTGCTTTTTGTCTGTAAATCAGTTCTGAGAGGAAATACAGAAGTGATTTACAGCACAGCTGGAGAAAAACATTTTTTTAAAGAAAGCCTTTGTCAGATGAGCCGAAATATACAGCGACCCAACAGCTTCACTGTCAGAGGCGCGACCGCGACCAGGGCAGATTTGTGGCGTCGGGTTCACAGTGTGAAATACTTGACGTGTCAGATCATATTCCAGCTCCTGTCCATTACTTTTCAGGCAGTGAACTGGAGGCGCCCACCAACCTGGTGACCTCAGAGGTTACCCACCGCTCCTTCCGTGCCACCTGGACGGCCCCTGGCAGCCCCGTTGACAAGTACCGGGTCACTTACATGACAGTGGCTGGAGGACCCACCCAGGAGGTGAGATAAGGCTTCTCCTCTTCCTGCCACCGGCCACCTCACATCAGGGAGGAACCACAACAATAATACCATCTCACTATGTTTCTTTGGTGCCTCTCAAAGTGTTCGCAGAGTTAAAATCAACCAAAAAAAGTTGTTGTTCTTAATGTTTTACCCCTCACATCTTGAACCTGGTTGTGGTAGAAAGAACTGGTTCAGTAATTGTTGTTTGGAGTCACATTTACTCCATTATTCCGGGTCTAAATGGTCAAAAGACTGTGATAATTGGTCTGTTTAACAGAACTTCGTTAAAGGAATCCACCCAGTGTGCTTCCCTGCTCAGAAACTTTATGTTTACCATCTGTGAGTGCTGGATAAGAACCTGAATATCAAATAGCATCTCGTTTGCTTATAAATTCCCCGGCTTAAACTGTAGCAGATACCTGTTTAGATTGTTTGTATCTGTACACCACACCAGTCAGGTGAGATTTACTACTTCCTGTGAATTTAGATAATGACAGGTTGTCAGTCAGACAAAAACAGACTAATTGACACTTAAATCCTCCCCTGTTGTTTAATATTCTGGTATGTGTTGCACTCTGTGGCTAACCTCACAAGACAGGTTAAAAAGCACCTCTTGAAGGTTTCCAAATACGCAGGTCTGGCTTCTTTTCAAAGCCTCGTGCGCTGGGCCCTCAGGGACTGAAGTCTGCGTGCCAGTCGCTTTGGTGAACCTACGTTTAGTTTGCACTTAACCTCCTGTCACTCCTGTCTTTGAAAACAGAGCACTGGGGTCTTTTCCATCCTTTGTGCTTTTATTGGCCCCTGTCAGATGGAGCCTGGGTGATTATAATCGGACTCATCTGAAATCGAGCAGAGTTTCCACTGGATCCACTTAGTTTAACGTTATAGACCTCACACTGGGCCGAGACGCCTCGTCGTACAGCCCCTCGCTCTTCTTTCATCTCTTTACATTTGACTGTAAAGCACATATGAACAGCATGAGATATATGATGTTTACATGCTGGGTGTTTGGTGAAGGTGTTGTTGGCAGTGATTTACAGTGAGACTGAACTGATAAATTACCAGCCGCCAGTAACGGGGAGGGTCAGTGTCGAGGTCATGTCACTCTTCTGAGAGATGAAACGTGTTTCTGTGAACCTGGAATATTTCGGCTTAAGGCTGAAGAGGGTGTTTTGGGTCACTGTAAGTGTTTCAGAGTTTAAGGAACTGTCTGATAACTTACCTCTTAACGGACCGCTCAGGTGGCTTTGCATGTTTTAGTTCATTAAATACAACCAGATTTCCAAAATGATCAGCAGTTTCACTTTCATGAAATATGAGTCCTGAAACTTAACACAACTAATGCGTCGCCACACAACAAACATGTTTTGTTTTTGTGCTGAAGTGGAGGTCTGACAGCATTTACTCCAACCGAACCGCTCCAACACGAAACCACACAAAAGGAATGTCTCCGCCACCAAAACCAAAAGATGGTTTAGTGAGAGAAATTAGAACTCCTGTGACTTTGTGATGCACTACATTTTAACATGGTTGGTCGATGCTGATAGCTGAATAACTGAAGCTCATACCACATAAACGCAGTGTCTCCAGTCTTCTCCGTGTCCCCTTGTTTGTCTTTATACTGTCTGCAATCAAATAAAGGCAAAAAATGCCCCCCAAAATATTAGAATCTTAAAAGAGTGTACAGATTCTGCTGAAACATGCAAAAAAAAAACAAAACACACACAGATTGTAAAAATACTGGCCACAGTACGATAACCAGTCCTTTATCCTTTCAGCTGATGGTCGATGGGTCGATGACCACCATAGTACTGGAGGGCCTGACGCCGCTGACCGAGTACCTCGTCAACGTCTACTCCGTGGTTGGTGAGGAGAGCAGCGATCCTCTGAAGGGCACCGAGACCACCTGTAAGTGTATTTCTTTGTTTTCCTCTTTGTTTTCCCCCTCACCACTGAACTTCAAAAGCCACTTCCTCTTTGCCTTATGAGAGAAGCGCTCAGTCTCCATGTTGGTTGGCCTTTTCACAAGACACTGGTTTCCCTTTGGGGCGACAGATGTGATTAAAGAGGAGCTTGAGAAGCAGACGGCGTCATCGCTCTGTGGTGTTTCACTGTTGTGGATAAGCGCTCTGTTTCTTGCTTAGGGTTTGTCAGACAAACAGCTCGATTTCTCTGCTCATTATCGTGTTTCACACACATCGACGGAACTTGTTTACTCGCTTTTTCACCGATGCAAATCTGCTCCAACATCTCTGTTTATACAACCTATATTTAGCATCTGATCTGAGGCGGAAAACTGCTGAACACAAACAGCGTCCCATGATGCAATGCTGTGAGCTGATGCTAGTCTGTGGCGGGTGAAGCGGGAATCACTTTGAGCCATAAAGACAATGTTTAAAAGTGATTTATCGCGGCTGCGGTCTTTGCTTATATCTTAAACAAACGGATAGAATTTAATAACATCTTAAGTGCTTGGCTTTAAGTGCTTTTATTTGCTCGTTTGTCCTTTAATGTTTGCTTTACTTGTTCTTTAATGTGCAGCTGATTTTTACAATGAGCCCTTTCCCGTTGTCATGAAACAATAACTGATCGCTCTGCTGTCGTCCGCTTGGATGGCACCAGCAGCCATTAGATCACCGCGGCCTCATTCTTTAAACTAACATTAACAGGACACATAATGTCCTTCTGAAAACACTGTCCACAGTCTGTCACTGTGACTCAAACATACAGTCAAGTGTGTAAAGGCTGGAGGCTGCGGGTTTGGGTGGGGGTGTCCTCTATTGATCTGGCATTGTGCTGAAATAGTCAGGAGATTGGATTTATTGTGCAAACCACACTCTTAAACACCACAAATCACACATTTTCTGTTGATTAGCGCTCAAAATGGTACATCCTGTTTCACAGTAAAAGCCTATTAATTATTTCAGTGGCCAGCCTGGCATTATCCCATTTACTGTTTATTGGGAGAACTCATTTTTTCTCTTAGGTCCAGCTTTATTTATGAACTTAGTCTGACTTTTTTGTGTATTATAATCATGCAGTGTATAGATGATTTTTTTCTTTTAAGCTCTGTGATGAAGGAGCATAACATTTTTCCTGTGTGTTAATTAATGTGTAGAAATCACTTTGTTATTTATTTCAGTTTGCAATGGTGCTCCATGACACAGAGGAATAAATCAGGCTTTAGATACACACACAGTACTCGAGTCTTTTCATGGGGTCAGTTGAGCTAAAATAAGTATTAGCCATATCCTTTAATCCCATCGGGGAAAACATTTTTCTTATTTACATTATGCTAAAGCAATCAGTTTATTGCAGAAAGCAGGAAAGTACAATCAGGTTATTCAAGTGCATGCAAAACTACAGTGTGTACTGTCAAGTAAAGGCAGAACTCCACAGGAAATATTCTTTAAAAATCCAGAAGCTCTTACCAGACATGTGACACCAAATATTCAGCGAAAAAGTCAAAAGTACTAAACTTTATGATCTCTTTGGAGCACCCTGGGATTTTCTAAAATATGACCTCATGTTGCTCACCTGTTTGTGTCATTATCCTTTTTCTGTGCCAAAACTTCCCCCAAATATTGAATATCAAAAAAGATCATTCCCGAGCCACTCAGTCAGTCATTTGCTCCAAAGAATCTACAGTTTTCGCTCTTAGTCCTCTTCAGCTAAATCAAATTAAAGCTTTGAATCAATATTATTAAAACAGCACATTTGGAGGATTGACACTCTTGGTGTCATACTTGGTGTCATGTTAATCTACTAAAAGATATTAAACTGTATGTTCCTGCCATTTTTTGTCCTCTCAGTGCCTCTGTCATCTGCGAAGAACATGAATGTTTATGATGAGACCTCAAGCACCATGAGGGTGAGGTGGGAGGAGGCGGACGGCGCCACAGGCTACATGCTTCTGTACAAATCCATCAATGCCACTGAGCCCCAGGTGGAGAAGGAGGTAAAGTAATGCTGCCTTCAAATACAACTTGTGAAGATGTGTTTTCAACTGGGAAATAGTTTGAAGTTTTTTGACTGACACCAATAAGTCCTTTGTACCACATGGTAGAAAGGAGGTGGTCTGCTAACTGCTTGGCCTTTCTAGCTGATGATAGGCCTTTTCTGCATTGTATTAGCTCTACTAATGTTACCATGTTAGCCTCATGCCCTGTTAGCCGAGGTTGGAATACTTGTAGCCGAGGTGAAAAGGCTGCAGCATTGTGTCCCCAAATGTTAGTAAGTCCCCATAACGCGACTGAGTGAACAGACGTCCCCACAATGTGAGCAACACTACAACACCGAGCACAGCAACACTTTCAAACATGAGAAAGACACACGTGAACACACACAAACTCACAGACTTCTTAATTTGTGTGTTCAGCATTTCCACATTGATTTTATAAGAGTGGGCTTCTGCTCGCACCGCCTTACAGCTTCCAGATGGCGACACGATGAGTGCTTTGCAGAACGGGAAGTGGACTGTAACAGCGCGGTTCAGGCCAGGCCTGCAAAAAGCAGAGCCCACAGACACGCTGGGTAATGGGAAGGATTAGCTCACGGCGTGAAGTCATCTGAATGATATAAACAGAACAGATGCTATGCGGGTGGAACTGAATGCCTCTGCGGTGTTAACTTTCATTTGCAGCTATACAGCAAAGGAAAATGTAAGGGCTGATTTAATGTACAGCAAGATGGTCTTTACTGGAAAATATGCAAGTGTGAATCAGGGCCTCAGAATGAAGTACAGCATTGAATTAAACATAAACATGAATCATTTGACATGAAAGGCTGATTCAAATGATTTTACAGTCGGGCTGAACAATTGATCAAGATGTTAAATCACCATATGGCCAAGAGCAGTGTCCAAACTGCATGAGCTGCAATGTTTTTATTAAAGTTTGACACGTGTCACTACATATCATTAGAAATGAAGCACTGTGGTGCTACAGAGATGCTCTGGCATTGTCATTTTCATATGTTTTCTGTCAAATAATCACAATATATATTTTTTTTGCCACATTGTTCAGCCCTGTTTTGTCGTGTATTTTTGCTCATTTTATGTGTGCCTGGAAAGTATTAATAGTAATATGAGTAAGTAATAAGTAATATGAAACCATCATGAGTTATGCTATACTTGGAAAATAGTAGCCAACCATGTAAATTACACACTACATGGCCAAAAGTATATGGACACCCAAAAAATGCCTGAAATCCTGGGTGTTAATCTGCTGCTGTAACAGCCAACATTCTTATGGTTTTAGGCTTTCCACCAGATTTGGAACCTTGCTGCAGAGATTTGCTCCAATTCAGCCACAAGAGCATTAGTGACCTGGTGTTGAGTGATCAGGTCTGGCTCACCGTCAGGGTTCCAGCTCAGCCTAAAGGTGCTGGACGGGATTGAGGTCAGAGCTCTTTGCTGGCCAGTCAAGTTTTTAGAAACCAAATTGAGGAAAGCGGTTCCCTTACGGAGTTTTTCTGGCTTTGCGCACTGGTGCATTGTCATGTTGAAGCAGAGAAGGGACAAACTGCTTTGCCTTCACTGGAATTAAGTGGCCAAACTAGGAAAAACATCCCAAGACCACCATTTGGCCAAAACGTGCAGAGACAGAGGCATGGAGCTGGGAGCAACGTTACATATTTAGCATTATTGTGTCATTGTCAGTTTGTGTGGAAGCACTTTAAGTCATAATCGTCACATCAGCAGTTTTCGTGCAGTTTGTTATAAGACCAGAATGTGTTTGGAGGTCAGTGAGGGTGAGAGTCAGGCCTGTTCACCAGGTGTTCAGTTAAAAGTACAACAACAACAACAACAACAAAACAGCTTCTTACAAGTCTCCTCTGCTGTCCGACCCCCACCTGCATTCCTCTTTCCCCATCTACCCCTCACCCCCCCTCTCCTCCTGTAGGTACGCGTTGGAGGAGATGTGACTGACGTCCAGCTGGTGCAGCTGATACCCAACACTGCATACACCATCTCACTTTTTGCCCTGCACGGAGAAGCTGCCAGCGACCCTCTGGAGGGGACAGGGGTCACCTGTATGTAACGCTCAACTGATTCTGTACTGGACATTACATGATGTTTAGCTCTACAGACATTTGGTAGAGGCAGAGTTCCTCTTGAGACAGCAACAGTCTCAACTAACGAGGCAACGAACCTCAGTTTTACTTGGCAAGTAAGGTCTGAAGTTCAGTTTGAAGTGGGGGTAACTAGTTTGCATGGTGGCAGACAAAAGTTCATGGTCAAAACGTCCATAGAAACTCCACTGCTGCAGCATAATCCTCGCTTCACTGTCCAGATAAGCGATAAATTAAAGGAAGAACCAGTAAAAATGTCACCTTTAGACCAGCTTCCGTGGTTGTTGTCATAGATGCTCCAAGTGCCTGAACTCTACAGGAGAGATGAGTGCCATTCTTTCAAACATATTCCCTCATTTGGTGTTTTAACACATTGCGCAATGCATGGATCTGTTGGATTTAGGTCTGGTGACTGCAGCATTAATGTATGTCTTCAATCAAACTAATGAGTAACAGGACAACAGTCCCAGATCAAAAGCACACTTGCATATGAATGCCATAGCGCAGTTATTTGTCCTTTAGCCTGGTTCCAGACCTCTGAATGCCAGCCGCAACTCGACTAAACAGTGCTTTGAAAGCAGGATTAAGAAGAGGGTGCATCTTCCTACCTAGCTAGCTAGATAGGATTTCAAGCTGAATGAATGAAGTGAAATGAAATTCCAGTTCACTCTGACTATGAGGCTAACACAGTCAGGATTTAAGAGTTCAGTTCAGGTATATGGAGGAAGACCTTGCGTCCAGATTCCTGCAGGCTTGAGGGCTCCATGGTCCCACCTGAAGGAACTGACAGTTTGTTCATGTTCGTGACCCCCACATAAACCCGATAAACGACTCAATCAACCGGTTCTAAAACATGCCGTCATTGTAAGAGCTCAGTTTCCTCAGGATACAGCGGCTTTGCATTACTTTCTTAAATATAGACTCAACATTGGCTTTAAAGCTTCCAAGTATTAAACCCCTCAACTGTCACGCATACAGTGATCATGTGTGTCTCATTAATTCTGTCTTCAGAGGACGTTTGCCTCAGGGACCTGTCTGTCAAGCAAGTGATTATCAAGAAGTGTTTTTGAGCACATAATTTCACATGTGTGTTTATATTTGGAAAGGTTTCACGCTATGTTCGCTGCATTATGTTTACAAGAACCCACAGCTTTCATCCTTTAGGATAGAACTTTTGTTTTTGATTAGAGGGTTTTTAGTAAAGGTAAGAACTTGACCAGAGTTTAGTTGGATTTTATTTTCATGTCAGCAGTCTTTTTTTTATTTTTTTTCATGTCTCCCACATGTTGGAGTTTATATTTTGGATTGAGAACTTATAGATAGAAAACAGATGCACTGAAAAAACTGAAAATCCAAAGCGGCAGCACTTAAAAACTGAGCTGCTGTCTGTTTTTCAGCTCTTCAGTGAGTTTTGGCCTCACCGCGTCTGTCAGCATCTTTTTATGTCTTCACAATAATATTGATAGTGATGCTGGGCTGGTAAATGCTTTTATGCTTCAGTCAAGAGGGTTAAAGTTTTAATGGATGTTCATTCCCTGTCCTCCCTCAGTGCCCAGGCCTCCTGCTGGAGTCCTGAGAATCACTGATGTTACTCACAGCACCATGAGGCTCATCTGGGACGCTGCTCCTGGACCCGTCCGCAAGTACATCATCACATACAAACCGGAGGAAGGAGACCTGAAAGAGGTAAAACTGAGCTTTTGTTTTTCACCTTTTGTGCTGTATAACATGATGACTTAAAATCACTGCATGGGTAGTGGCTCCCATAGACTGGAAATGCACCAAATCCCCTTGATTAAAGGTTGAAAAACAGTCTGACAAGTGGTCACGTAGTGTAACTTTTGGACTGAAGAAGAGTTGTGAGCGAACCACAGATGTTAGAAATGAAATATTGATCATATCAGTGGTTAATTACATATTTTACCTGTCAGTTTAGCTTTGCCCAACTCCCCACAAAGAACAATTCTATAATGATAGCAATAGCAATCCTCTTCTACAGCTAGTTTTTTTCACCAGGAAAGCGGCAATATTTTCTGGAGCAAAAGAAGCAATACTTTATCTAATAAAGGTAACGTAAGCAATACCAGCAGGTAGGAATGCAATACCAGAAAAAGAAAATTAGCATCTTTTATCTATGCTAGCCCCCCCCGATTCTGAGCTAGTAGCTGCACAAGCTATTGAACGCACAGGCCTGCTGGCGTCTGTAGCCCACTAGCTGACCATGGCTACAGCTAACAAGCCCAGTGAAGTTGGGAAAAGCCCAAGCTCCTGTTGTCAGACGATGAAGAGAAATCCGTCTCCCTTGCTGACACTCGCGGAGCTACAAGCCCCTGGCTGCTGAGGAATGTTACCAGTCTTCGCCGTCATCTGCCCTGGATCTTGACATGCAGGACATGTGCAAGTGTGCAGCTGCCAGGCTCAGCATCCCGTGGCCTGCTGTCCAAAGCGGATGTTGTAAAATTTCAGTTTGATGGCAAGAGGCTGCCGAAAGCAGAAACAACAGGGAAGAAGGTTCCTGTCCTCCCGGAGCTACTCGACAAGACAGCGGTGACGATGAAGGAAAGGCCATACAACATCCCATCATGGGAAGCTCCATGTGTGATTGGGGATGGATGCCCAGGGCGTCCACCAGATACCAAACATAGAGCTACTGGTAGTGACCCTCCATCACCCTCTTCTTCATGTCTTTGCCTGCCAAGGAAGGCTCAATGGCAGCCATACGTGCAGGCTGTCCATCTCTGCACAGCAGATACAATTGCTCTGGCTCACACTCAAAAGGACCTCCAACCTCCCGCTGGCTTGCTCGCACATTACACCAGGGGTCTAGTGACCTTGCCAGCGCTCTTTAAGGGAGCTTCTTTTCAGGATATGTGTGCAGCGGCATGCTGGGCCTCTCCTCACATGTTTGCTAGATTTTATGGGGTGGATGTCACGGCATTGACTCTGGCACATTCAGTTGACAGTGGGGGCTCTTCTCAGAACAGACCTCCATCCTTGTTAAGTACAACGGGGGACAGTTGTCTTCTTTACGGGCGTGTCTGGAAACCCAGGAATTAGTATTTTCCCAAAGTGAGACACCAAACGAATGCTATGAAAGAGAACTTGAGGGTATGCACATAAACCTGGTTTTCCTATTAGCGTGAGTGAGTGTCTCACCAGCCCACCCTCCTTACGATGGAAGCGAGGAAGAGTTGGGCTCGCTCGTACTGTTTAATTGGTCTAAATGAGTTTCATGTGTATAGCAGGAGTCTACAGCTGTGACCTTTTCTGTTGGCAGGTGTCAGTTGTTCCTGTTCGTATTGTTTGTAAGGTCATTCAGAGGTGGCTTTAGATAATAAAACCTCACCAAGAGCTTCATAACGGTTCAGAAGTTTTAGTCAGCGCAGAGATTTGATATTTTGGTGAAAGTGAGGAAGTCAGGACCAAGTCAAGAGCTAGAGCTGAACTCTGAACAGAGCAGCGGCTCCACTTTGCTGGCTGATCTTTATGAGAAAAGCAGTCTGCTGGCAGAGGAGTGCTGGCTCAGGCCATCAGCCCAGCCTGACTGGATCATCCCAGCCCAACTTCGTCCTCATAATTTCTCACTTGGATGTCAACGGAGGACAAACAGTCTGTGTTGAATCGGCAGCTGAAGGTGCCGTCGGTGGACACCTGCGAGACGTTTCCAGAAAGTTTTGATGGATGATCCGCACCAGCTCAGCTCCTCTTAAGGATTAAAGCTGAGGGCTTCTTGTGTCTATAGAAGAAGCGCACACGGTGGATTAGTGCCCCCTGAATGCTGACTTTCTTTAGTCTCTGCTGCTTCTTACTTCACTTAGCTCCCCCCTGAAATGGAAAACTTCTTAACGCGTGAAGGAATCCTCATCCAAGAAGAAGTACATTTCAAAAAGTTTAGCTCAGAGTTTGAAAATCCTGACCAATGTTAAAATCAAGTTGCATCATATCCATGAAGGGAAATTTCACGGAGTCATTTTTAGATTCATGCAAATATCAAACACGTTAGAAACAGCAGACAAACACCTGCATCTGAGGTGTCCCGTTATACTGTGCTCTTTCTAGAAATGACTGGACGCCTGATTCTTTGAAGTGTGACCTATTGGAGAAACATTTGTGCAAGAGCAGCCAAATTTATGTTTAAGCTTTGTGTGATCCTGTAAAATCTGATGGCATTTCATCGATATGTGGCACTATTAAGACATGGTGCATTTAAAATGAGCTTGGTGGTCATGAATCTGAGAAATTATGAGTAATTATTACTTGTATGGATTTTAACCTTTGGCAGAAATTAGAGGATTGTGCAGCCTCAGTGAGTGTTTTTTGTCTTGTTGCTGATGATTAAATTTGTCACCGGCAGGTTGAAGTCAACGGCGACATCACCACCCTGGACCTGTCCAGCCTCATCTCCCAGACTGAGTACGACGTGGCTGTGACCCCGGTCTATGACGAGGGACCTGGAACACCGATGCTTGGAAACGCTATCACAGGTCTGCATCTGCTTTTCACGTTTGTCTTTTGTTCGCCCTTTAATGTTATGCAACTTCCTCTTACACCTCAGAGATGTTCTCCTACACATCTCTGTGTCTGAATCTTATTTCCTATTATTCCATCCTCATGACAAGTAGATGAAAGGAAGTGGTCCAACTCTAGATGTAGACATTTGATTTAAATCACTCAAGTGCTCAGTTCATCTAAAACACTCAAAAACATATTTTCACTTTTTTTTTTTTTTTTTTTTTGGATACAGTGAGCTCAGTGGATTCTTAAGTCTACTTGATCTCCACTGCATTGAAGTGGCAGCAGAAGTTTAAGTTTCTATAGCAAAACCTGGACAAAGAAGTACCTGTATGGCTCAATACCGCCAGTGAGGAAATGCTGTAAACTGACCCTTTAACGACATCAGACACGACCAATCTGACAAACCCTCTCAGTGCCTGAACAGTACATATGGTTCAGAGATGTGAACAATGTCTGCGATGGCGATGAGTTCTGTGTTAGCTTCACTTTTCTCTTCACTTCCCCTCCTGGACTAAAACCAGCCTCCAGAGGGGCTGGACTCGCTGGACTCTGTGCACCATTAAATCTGTGTGTGTGATCATTTACTGCATTGGCTCTGTTTATCATTAATCCCAGAGGAACTGTGGAAAAATGTGTTTTCAGTACACACACACACACACACACACACACACACACACACACACACACACAGAGTTCTATACTTGTGAGGACCTCCCATGGACATCGTGGATTCTGTGGTTCCTGACACTAACCAAACCTGGCTCTAGACCTCTGACTGAATGCCCACATCTCAGATTTGTTCAGTGATTCAAATACTTCTGGTGTTATGCTTACTGGCAGCTCCTGGCTGGAGAAACAATCAGCCAATCACAGCTCTGTAGGCAGGACATTATCTTCCAACAACCCTGAGTCCGGAAAAGTTGAGACGCTGTATAAAACGTAAATGAAAGCAAAATTCAATCATTTCCAATCAAACTGTGTTTACAAAGTGTTCCTGAGCTCATGCAGTAATCTCCTTTGTACAATCATGTGTTCACAAAGTGGTGAACCTCCCTCCATCCTCGCTCGTGAATGACTGAGCCTTTCCAGGATGCCCCTTTCATCCCCAATCATGATCCTCTCACCTGTTACCAATCAACCTGTTTACCTGTGGAATGTTCCAAACAGGTGTTTTTGGAGCGTTCCACATCTTTCACAGTCTGTGAAACGTGTTGCTGCATCAGATTCACAATAAGCAGATATTTACAAAAATCAATGAAGCTGATGAGGAAAACATTAAATACATTTCCTTTGTGCCGTTTTCAGTTGAGCATATGGAAAAAAAGATAAGCAAATGATCACATTCTGTTTTATTTATGTGTCACACAGCATCCCAGCTTGTCAGGAATCAGGGCTGTCTATGCACAGTTAGCGAACCAGCTACATCCATGAGTCAAATGATAGAAATAATAACCATTTAATTTAACATTTTTCTTCAGTTAATTGCTCCTTGAAACAGCTTCCAAAGCTTCTGTGTTTAGAAAAAAAAAGAAAAGCAGACATTGGCGGGACAGATATATGACTTGGTACTGACTGGTTGGGACAAAATAAAACAGAATGGCTCCCATCTGAAGAAGAAACTGGCTGACATCAACACAATGTCTGAACGAATGAAGTGGATGGATCAAACCTGTACCCTAAAACAACCATTTGAAGAAGTGAGGGCCAAATAATGTCCTCACATTTCCAAAATGTGCTCACTGCCATGGTCTAAAATCTGGTCCTCCTAAAGGTAGCAGTACAAGAGCACACATACACCCTCACATGCACACATTAACACATGTAAATGAACTTGTACACAAGCACAAACACAAATCCAAACACAACACTGACAAACCGTATCAGCACACACACACAAAGTGCAGTCAGCTACACACTCGTAGCTACAGCAAATAGTCTTCGCGTGATGTTGCCTCACCTCTCAGACCTCCCTGTAATCACCAACACATCCTTCCTCCCTCTTGTTTCTGTCTGTGTGAACAGATGTTGTTCCTGCCCCCAAGAACCTGCAGTTCTCTGAGGTGACCATGACCTCGTTCAGAGCCACCTGGGAGCACGGAGCCCCGGACGTGGCCCTCTACCGCATCGGGTGGACCAAAAAGGGGGAGACCAATTACCAGTTTGTAAGTTAGCCAGAATGGGACGGGTCCTCTACCACAGAGTCCACCATATTGCACCACCATGTTTCTATAGTAGCCCAGAAAGTACAAACCAAACACTTTTCGTGTTTCTAGCGGCCGCCGTAGGTGAGGGTGAGGCGATGGATGGTCGGTTGGTTACAGACTGCAACCTCACCGCTAGATGTCACTAAATCGATACTCAAGTCAGCATTTTGTCACATTTGATTGTTTTATCACAGCATGGCAATAAAATCAGATTTTTGGGAAACTCTTACTTGTTGGTTTTGGCACATTCAAGCATTTTTGGGAAGCTCCAACAAGGCTCGGGGCAGCTGCATATGGTCCATAAACCCAGAGGAGCATGATTAACCCTCAACTAGTCAACTCATCAGTGGATGGATGTTTAACTAATTAACGTCTTTAAAGGATGTAAATCATTGTTCATTGTTTACAGGTGGATCCTGTTAAAATGTTTTCTAATTTGGGGGAAAGACAAAGACACACCGCTGAACAGAGTTTGAAAACTCCAAGTCAACATCTACTACTGGCTTAGAGTGAGACATCTGGCACGTTGACTTGTGTCCAGATTGTGTCTTGATTTTTTGTCCACTTTATATTTCTATGTGTTATCAAAAATGCATCTTCTGCAGCTGTATTAATGACACTTAACATCTGGTTTGAGTCGCTTCACCCATACAGAATCCAGGCAATGCTGAAGGTCTTCCCCCATAGCCTCACAGTATTTCCTCTGGTTAAAACTGGAGCCTGAACTCAAACAGCTCTGAGTTCAGATTAAGAGCTTTCAAGCCGACCTGCTTGATACTGCTCAGACTTTCTGACCTAGTCCAGATTCAAGACGTCTACCTTCGTCTGTAACGTGTGTGCTGCTCTCCAAGGAGGGTCCACTCAGTTACCATTAAATCTGAAACAGTCATTTTGCTGAACTGTCATTTAGGTTTTTCTTATTACTCAACTAAAAAAGAGAATCGCAGGAATGAGCTATTGTGGTTTTACAGATCCTTTCAACAGGCATGGCTCACAAAACCTAGTTACTGTGTTTGCCAAGACTTAAGTTAAAACATCCAGTTTATCTGAAGCAATAATGCGGTCTTTGTTTTCTTCTTGTTATGCTTTGGTCCTCCGAGGTTGTGTTTGGGCCCACTTTTGCAACGCCGGCCAACGTACACTGTGGATGTGGATGAAATCCATGCCTGCTTGTTAATTACAGTCTCACTCTTAGGTCTGACGTGAACGCTTCGACATCCAAGTATTTGAATGCTGCGGCGTCAGCTGCGCCGAGTAAGACGCAAAAGATTGTTAAAGCGCCGCGAGGCTGTGACGAGCGCTCGCCATACGTGGTTACAACTGCTCAACAAGTTTTCATTGACAATTGGAAAAACTATGAACTGCTTCTTGTTCCAATCCCAATGCAAATATGCTGGCTAACTTCAATTCCGCCTCACACTTGGAGGATTTCTTACTCGCTGATATAACCAAACATAGTCTGTGATGTCCTGCTGCCTGTGGTCACCGTGATGGCTTTCCTTGCTCTTGCAGCAGAGCTGTTGACACACTTCTTCTTGTCCTCCTTCGTTGTCCGTCTCCAGGCCATCCTGAACAGCGATGAGACCTCCCACGTCCTGCAGAACTTGGACCCCGACACTGAGTACTCCGTCACGGTCACGGCGATCTACCCCGACGAGTCGGAGAGTGAGGACCTGATGGGGAGCGAGCGCACACGTAAGCAAGCCGCTGCGGCCACGTCGTCCGAGCAGCTCCCGACAAACAGCCATCATGTTTTACACTCACACATGTAACTCACGTTGAAATAATAACGTTATTGTTTTCTCAACGTCTCTTTCTAGTGTTAAAGGCTCCGGATGGTATGTCATATGAGAAGGACAGGTTCCCCTTCACTGTAATGTTGATGATTTTGTGTAGAACGGTTGTGTGCAGACCACAAAGGACAGTGTTGATGGAACACTTTTTCCTGTCTTAACTGCATGTATGTGCTTCTCAGAGCTTCTCTGTGTTCACACCACAAGCAACTCCAGCCAGTGGATGTTGGTCAGGGCTGCCTGTCGTATCTGTAGGTTCAAACTGTACATCTGGACCCTCGGACATAGTTTTACTCGGCGGTCTCAACATCGCCACAAGTGTCCTGATGTGGAAAAGATCTCTTGGTCTGTTATTCTTTTTATCAGGACACCTTGTTGGGCAACGTCTGCGTTTTGCTCTGACAGGGTGATGCAGTATTAAGCATGAGCCTATATACATGATTTTGTAACAGCTTCTCGCTAGCTAGCTACTGCAGCTATATTATTGATATATTTATCTGTATGTTATAACATTGAAAGTTTAAAAATTACTGCAGTTATCAAGACTCTTTCACTACATATATTATGTGTTTTGGGGCCCAAACATGGATTTCCAGATGAATAAAGCTCAGTCTTACCTGAACACTGAACATTAGGATTCTCTGTTATCATCATGTAGCATAAACAAACATGTCACGTATAGCTAGCCCTCAAAGTTTGCGCTGGCCTTTGAGATTTGCTCCGCAGTAGATGCAGGATGTGTAGCAGATTGTGGTGTGAACGTAGATTCAGAGCTTCAAGTGCAAAAAGCGTGTAAGTTGACCTGTAACATGTCATCCTCCACAGACCTCCATCCATGTGAATGACTGTTTTAATTCCACATTTGGTTTTGCCCCCCATCTCTCACCATGTTGTCATTATAACCTTTGTTTCATCACAGTTTCATTCATCTCACACTGTAACGTCACCCATCACGTCATCCTTCATCAACGTTCACCTCAGTCATCAAATTAATGTTGTTGCATGTTGTTGCTTTGTTGTACAGAGTTTCTGCTGTGGGGTTGGAGGTCAGCAAGCTCCTGATTCAGCTCAATTACTCTTCCACCTAAAATGGTAGAAACCCTAAAATTTGTCACAGTGACAACCTAAATTTATTTGTTACGATACCCACATTAGTTATGCCACCAACATTGCTACAATTTCAAGTTTCCTAAAAGTTGCCTGAAAATTTCTTGGTATAATCTTGTTATTTGTGGCCTGCGTGTCTCAAATACTGACAGAGTTAAATATAAGTAGGAAGAATCATGATGAAGGTGAATGAACTGAACTCCAGCCCTGCTCTGAACAGCTTCATTGACCAAACTGCCGCTCCTGTTTTGATCCTCGTAACCTCGCTGCTTTCATCCTAAAATTGACCCTTTTGAGACCTACGGGATTGTGGGAGCATCACCGCCATCATCACCCTCACCATCACCATCATCATCATCGCTAATCAAACGCAGGATGTCCTCACTCTCCTGTTTGTCTCACTGGAGTTATCTGTGTGCTCCCAGTGCTCCCTGAGCCTCCTCGAAACTTGAGGGTGTTCAACGCCACCACCTCTGCGCTGACGCTGAAGTGGGACGCCGCCCCCGGCCCCGTCCAGAACTACAAGATCACCTACAGGCCTGCCACTGGAGGCGAGCCTCTCTCGGTGAGTTCACTGCTCATTTCACAGTATTTAGATAACATTTCTGACCAAAGTCCAGTACAGTTATTGGTTCATGTACTGTGTTAGCCAAGATGACAGCTATAGGTTGTTTGCAGACGACGTCTCCTCGCTCTTTTGTTGTGGTGCGAACTGCAGATGGAGGGCGGGAAGTGATTTTCTGCATAGGAAGCACTAAAACACACACTCAAAATGCAGATGTTTTGCGTTGTTTACGGTTGCTCAGATCAATCAAATCAAAAAACCACGAGGAGCTTTTATTGTGTACCAAAAGTTGTTGTTCATGAGGGTGAAAAATGCAAGAAATTGACTGAAACGCGCCAGAAAAAATGGCTTGTTAACGGTCTGCAGTCGGGAGGAGCCGAGTCGGCTGATGCTGGAAACATTAGTTGTTGTTTTAAATCTGCGTAATCGTCATTGTAAAGGCAAAATATTTCATCTTAACACAACAGTTTGTTGTACATCTTAGCTACAAGTCTTAGCTAAATGTGACCAAGCTGCAGAATTCACATAAAACACTGCCTGACACACACACACACAAACACACACACACTTGGCTGTTCGTTTTATCAAGAGGCAAAAACTGGAGCTGCTCCACTGACAACGAACAATAGAGCGACTGAAGAGATTTCAAAAATGTTTATCTAAGTTTTTACACCCAAACTGGCTTTAGTTCACGGACTTATTTGAGGTTTACCAGAAGAGAAATCCCTCTCCCCCGTCACCACAGGACTGTGAATGCACTGGCTGTCATCTGTTCGTCCACCATTAGAGAAACAGCGTGAGTGAATTCCTTTTTCGGGTGGATTTTCCTGATATGGGCTCTCAGTGGTTTTGTTCTGCTGATTTTGGGGCGCGGTGATGTGCTGCTCTTTGACCGCTGGGAACACGTTCAGTGTGCTTCAGCCGCTCGATGACAAATCACTGAATGTCTCAATATGATGGAGAGCTTTAAATCTGCCGTTTGAGTCCCAGTGCACATTGACAAACAAATCAATTACGAACTGCTTAACATGATGGGAAGTTTCTCTCTCACTGGACCTCTGCTTTCAGGAAGTCTAAAACGATCAGTACATCAGGGCCTAACGCTGTCGAAGGAAGCTGTTGATGATTGTTGTGTTCATGAGCACGAGTCCTTTACTGAAGTACCAAAAAAACTAAATAACAAAACTCCATTGCAGCAAAAGTACACACATGACCTTTTTGTTAAGACAATTACAGTTTAGTTTTTACATCATAAGAAAACCATCTATCTCCAGTTTTGAAACCTGTTTCAAATTGAACCTTTTCCGCCCACTAAAACTCACAAAATTTTACTTCTGCATCAGATTTTTGCTGAATTTCTTCCACATAATGTCGAGAAGTCAAAGAAATTTGGAGTGTGTGTTTGCTTTATAGGTAAAAACAAGTTTTAAAAGTCGGACAGAACAAATTAAAGCACTCTTTGGTGTAACAACAACAAAGGCACACAAGAAAGACCCTTCCAACATCGACCTGTCTGAGCTCTGACTACAATAAATCAGCTGTGATATCACAGTTTACACCTGCACATTCTGCAAAAGACTTCTTCAAGGTGTTCAGGTGAAACAGGTGGTTGACTGAGGACAGCAGGAGCAGGAGTGACTTCCTGAAACACCGAGGTGTTCAGAGTTAAAGATCGATGAATAATCTGAAAAAATATGACTAACAGATACATAAAATGTACAATATTCACTCTGCAATACAAAAGGTGAAATACAGTAGCAGAAGCTCAAAACTGCACCGATGTAGAGCTGGAAGAACTGGACTCTGTTACGTTATACGAAAGGCAGACCACATTTTTTCTCCAAAATGATGGACCGCAAAATGAAATTGAGTCACAGTCGAGATGTTCGACCACAGAAGAATTCAATAAAGAAGGGACTTCCAAAAGCGCTGCAGCTACAGTACAGGTTGGCTTCTGTTGGAAAACCTCGGTGACCTCTCGAGATGCACACAAAGCTGAACCGCGCTCTGCGAGATACATTTCTGAGCCCCTTCATCACATTCTGACGGCTGGTTTATGACAACGTCCCGCAGCTCGGTTGTATAGTCAGACGAGTCCTGCTTTTGGCCGCCGAGCTCACATTCCTGCTCCATGATTCCACAGTGATTAGCCCTGGAAATAACTTGAAAGGGAACTGTGGGCTGCATGAAAGGAATCTCAGTGTGTTGCAAATTTTATTGTGTCTCTGAGATGTTATGACAGTGTTCCCCCAAACAACGTGTCAAGGTCGAATCATGATGTCAGCGCTACAGATCTGTCTAATGGATCTCTGATCCCCTCGCTACGTCAGATGTGTATACCAGCAGACTGAGAGCATCTGGTGTCGTGTTGTCATCTGCAGGCTTGTTGTTTTTAACATCAGTCATGTGAAAGCAGACAGGATGTTTGTTTGTGTAGGATGAGCTCAGGGTTTCCTCGCCACTCTGAAAAAGCAGAAACACAGTCGATGTTCACTTTGGGAATTGTGCAAATGTTGAGGAAAAGTTTGGAAAGCTAGCGCTTTTTTTTTTTTTTTTAGCTCCAGGTCTGTGCTGATGCTATCTGCTATATCGTTCAATGTAGAGAAACATGACAGTCAAGATGAGTGATAGCTGCAGACTGAGGTGGTCACGCTGTAAGTCACAGCGGAATGAATCCGTCTGGACACCCAGTGAGATGAAAATAGGAAGAATCTGTATGAAGGTCTGCAGGCTGAAGCTAGTTTTAGCTTTAACTCATCATTAAGTCACACTCTTCTTCACGACCACAAACACACAAACACACACACACACACACACACACACACACACACGCTGTTCTGCTGCCCCAAAAACTTACGAGCACCAAGTGTGGATTGATCCGCCGCTGAAAATAGTCCCCAGCAGAGGACGTGTCCTCCAGCTTGAGTAACGTTTGTTAAGATCCACAGTGAGCAGCTGTTTTAAGGGATTCTGGAGACTTTTTAAAAACGCAGACACACAGAGAGGGTTGGGAAATCAGACCGTACTGAGAGACGCACTGACGATTTCTGGTCTTTTCATGGGATTCGTTGGCAATAAGAGGAAAACAGAATACCGCCAGACACATAAAAATAACCTTAACCTATAAGGAAGCAGTAAAACATATTTAAATAGTCATTTTCCAAAGAAAACATACATCGTTCGTGGTAGAATAGACGTCCCAACACATTTAAAAGTGCGTCCTGCTGCAATGAAAAAGAAAAGGTCGCCACAGTTTACAGTAAAAATCATGTTTTAATATTTAGCATTAACAGATAAATTCCATTGCATGTTGTTAAAAAAATAATAATACTTCTATAAGGATGCGGCTGCTGTGATGAATTCAGTGTTATTAAAGCGCTGCTCAGTTACCTCATGATTAAAAGATCATCCCATAAACAAAATGTCACAAGTCTGATACACACAAGAGACACTCGAGCAGACTCTCCACGTTCCTCAGAGTCAACATTCAGCCAAATACCTAAAATACTGATGTAAATGTGATGTGATGCCCTTTGTCATTTATCTCTTAGCTACCATTCAAACTGTTTATATCCTCCATGAATGTGTTTATAGCGTTGTATCCATTTCATGATATACTGCAGAGTTGTTTGCTCAGGATTTCCCAAAGGCCTACTTGGATTCTTCCAGAGAAATGCTTAAGTCATTCACTTATGAATAATGTAAATACTTTGCTGACATTGTCTTCAGAAACAGTGGATCAGTCCCCAGAACATGTCACACTGTGGATTATTGTGCGATTATTGTGCTGTTGTGAGCTCCACTTTAGTTTTTGGGAGACAGCAGAGAGAAGTCACCACAGATTTAGAGACATTAAGTTGCTTCTTTTAGCAGTTTTTTCAGAGTTTTTTCTCCTCGTTTCACCTTAAATTCTAGTATGTTCTAATAATGAGGTGTCCACTGTGTGAAGCATGACCTCAACAAATCCTGAAGAAAGGATTTCTTGTCAGTATTTGCATTTTTAGAGCTTTTATTTGATCTTTTGTGTTCAAACCGAATGACGGGACACTGACAATGACATGTTTCCTGCAAACAGACGCAGGTTGGAGGGAAGAAGACCAGTGTCATCCTGCAGAAGCTGGACCCCGACACTCAGTACTCCGTCTCTGTGGCCGCCGTGTATCCCACCGGCGTCAGCAGAGACATCTCTGGCGAGGGACGAACCAGTAAGAGTCAAAAAATTTGGTGGTTTTGAAATTCCCAGATAAACCCTTGAAGAAATTACAGAAAAATATTGCATGGTAATATTTTATAAGCTTATCTGATGTTTGAATATAAAATCTTTATCTGCAAAGTAGCCAAAATGCAGCTTTAAGCAAAACACAGTGAAGTGAAAAGTGCAATATTGCCCTCTTAAATGTAGGGAAAAAGTCTAGTAAGTGCAGCAAATGTTTGTTAATGTTTGTGCTCCTGCAGAGCCTCTGGGTGGAGTGAAGAACCTGCAGGTGTTCAACCCCACCATGACCACCCTGAACGTGCGCTGGGAGCCCGCCGATGGCCGAGTGAAGGAGTACAAAGTCATTTATGTTCCTGCCTCCGGAGGAGCTGAGAGCATGGTAGGACTGGTAGGACAACCATCCGCTTCCTGTCCGCCGGCTCTGTGCAGCGTTAAAGCTGAAGCCAGAGTTCTCACCTGTGTGTCTGAACACGTCCGTCGCTTTGAAATCTTTACTCCACACACGTGTTCCACCTTAAAAAGACAGGACACTCTCACTGCACCTCAGCCTAATATTTCACACTTGCTAATAGCTTCTTGTGAAACTTAAGTTCATGCATGTCGATAACAGCTAATGATAAATGAAACTGAATGTTTCGCAGCAGCGTTCATTTGGCTAATGCTTGACTGGACTGGAGCGTCAGCTGGGCCTTAACTGCACTGCTCAAAGGCACATCGAGAGCTGATGATGCTGCCTTTGTAACCACTAATAGCACCACCACCAGAGCTATTTCCAGTTGCATGCTTGTTTCTCTGTCTTCTGTCTGGGTGTGGAAGCAGCTAATTTGTGTAATCTGTTGTTAAACTCAGGAAACAGTGTCTGCAGGCACAACCAGCACCCTCCTGCGGGGCCTGCAGCCCGACACCCTCTACACTGTCTCTCTGGTGCCGGTTTACGGTTCGGGAGACGGAAAGACCATGTCTGAAAACGGAAAGACGAGTAAGACTGAACACTAACCTGCCCAAACTCAGAATAGCCAATTCAGAATTTTGAGATTTTCTTCATCACTTTGAGTGACCTGACCTGTTGTTGTTAAAGGGCCTCTGGGAGGAGTGAAGAACCTGAGGGTGACGGACCCCACCATGACCTCTCTGACTGTGAACTGGGACCCGGCCGACGGAGCCGTTCGCCTGTACAAGGTCTTCTTTGTGCCCGTCGCTGGCGGCCTGGAGGAGATGGTGAGACTCTTTTACGCCTTTCTTTCCTCTGAGGACAAAAACGGGACAGGAAGCTGATTGAGAGGCAGCCGGTTAGGAGACTAAATGACTTTTATTATCAATCTTGGCAAACAGGAGCAGGTTCCTACAGGCACCACCTCCATCGTCCTCAGGAACTTGATGCCCGACACGCCATACACAGTGTCGGTGGTGCCGGTCTACCCCGCCAGGGAGGGAAAGCGCCAGTCAGAGAACGGAAAGACGTGTAAGTTACTGTGGGACTGGAATTTTTTTTATTTAATAAAAGTACTTTTGGACTGCAGCAAAGTTTGCCAACAGCAACTTTTTCCTGCTCCCAGTGCCTTTGAGCGGCGTGGGCAACATGAGGGTGACCAACCCGACCATCACCACTCTCACCGTGACCTGGAATCCCGCCGACGGCAACGTCCAGGGCTACAGAGTGATCTACGTCCCTGCCGATGGAGGACTGGAGATTGTGGTAAGTTCCTCTTTCTTGGTTTATTTTACAGATGAATCTCAAATAAAAGGCGAAATGAGCTGCACCTAAAAAAAGAAAAAAAAGTGATATTGCAGATGATTTGCACAGATCATATGGATGCTAGCAAATGTTGAACATTAAAAAACGCAGTGCTGCAAACAGTAGGTTTGTGATGTGAGTCTAGTCAAGTTAACTTGAATTGAGTGGAGTCTAAGTTAGGTCTAGCTTAGCTAAAATGAATCGAAATTTTAATGATCCATGTGGGCAACTTTAATCCTTACAGCCGAAGATAGAGCTGATTGAACATCATCATGTCTCCAGCTGATACTGTCTTTCCTGTCAGACTCCGTCCGGAGGAGTTTCAGATTGGGACCAGCTCTTGTATCTGACCCATCCATGAAATAACACAGTTATACAACACCGAGTTCAGGCCGGTGTCTCCTTCACTTGTTTCAAATGTGACGGGCTGTTGCCGTTTATTGCTGGATGACTTTGCAATCTGATCTGGAAGATGTTCAAGTATCACATGTTTTTGGCGCTCGGCGTTGTGTTGCTAACACCGCTGCTCTGTGACGAGGCCTCTCGGCTGTTTTACACTCGAAGAAATGAGACTGTGGAGGAACCTTTCAACGCTTGCAGTGAAAAATAAAAATCTGGTCAAATTTCCAGAAGCAACATTAAGAGAAATTATTAAAAAAAAGAGGCGTCTTTGTCGGAGTTGCTCAGTTCTGAAATGCCGCAGGTTTTGCAGCCTGTCAGGTTTTGTTTGAGTTCTTCAAAAGCAACAAAACGATCAAAGCTCTCAACAGGGATTTAGTGATGTCATGCTGTTTGACAGGATAATCCCATCGTGCAGTTGCCACACCATAGCTCCTAAACCCTTTTCCAAGAGAGCATCCCTCATCAGCGCATGGCGTGTTTGTGGGCTTTATGTTTCTGGAGCGCAGCGTGTACAGAAGAACTGTGAAAATCCTGTTAATCAGGCTGCAAAGAGCCGTGAAACAACAGCTCACATCGTTCGGCTGTTCGCGTTTGTCTGTTTGGAAATGGTTCGTTTGTCTCGACCGATGACACAACTTTTACCCCCAATTAGTGCGTCAGAGTTAATTTTACAGAGAAGCTTTAAACTCCTCTGGCAGACAAATGTGAGTGCTGTTCATGTGATTTCACGTGTTGCTTCTTCAGTCCACATCCTGGAGTCACTGCCATCATTTGAGTTACAGTTTGACTAAGTTTGAATATTCCAGTGAAACTTTTCTTAGAAATGAGCTTTGGTTTGAAAAGTTTCATTTTCTTTTATTATCATCTTTGATTGATCTTGTTTGTAAGTAATTTTTCACTTCAGGTAAAACTGAAGTTGAATATATCTTTGTTTGGTGGGTCAAACTGTTTGGAAACTTTCAACCTGGAAAACTGTATTATGCTGTTTTAAGAGGCTGCTCTGCCCAAAAAAAACATAAAACTCCTGTAATTTAAGAGCCCAAAACAGTCAAAAGTAAATCTTTGAATGTAATAAAATGAAAAATAATATTTTGAACTTGGGCTCAAAAATATTGTTCCAGTCTTGAGGAATTCACAGCCATTGAAACTTGAGCGCATTAAACTGAAGTTTTTGAGAAACTGTGCTGATCCTCCAGGGGATGTTTTGTCCTTTCACCTGCTGGAGGTCAAAGGTCACGGCTGAAGGGCCGAGCTCACCGTGTCGCGTCTTTGCAGGAGCAAGTGTCAGAGAGCACCACCAAAACCGTCCTGGAGAAGCTTCTGCCGGACACCCGCTACAGCGTCACCGTGGTCCCCGTCTACGCAGAGGGAGACGGACCCAGCCTGTCCGACTCCGGGAAGACCAGTGAGTACCTGTGGCTGCTGCAGTTTGTAAGGTTTTATATAAGTTCAAGTGCTTCCATGAACCTTGAAAAGCACCACCATTAAACTGGTACTTTCCTCTCTGTGTGTGACTGAGCAAGAGCTGCTTTCAGACTGTTCAAGGCCGTTTCAGCTCCATAAAGTTTGACTGCCAATTCAACTTAAACATCAGCTTCTCTCAGTGTTTCAATAACTTTATGGCAGCAAACACACACGCAGCCTCAGACCTCGATCCTACTGTGCAGAGAAGTCTTATCTCTCCACGGCTCTGACTTTTGTTTCCTCTTCCAGCATCTCTTATGAATGAGTTATTTGTCTAATTTATATTTAATTTTGTCTTTTAGTGACTGTTGTTTCTCTTTATCGGTCGTGCCGGTTGTTTTTCTTATTAACGTTGTTCTCCAAAGGGAAGCAGAACTGCTCCAGAGTGTGAAAATGTTATTTCACTGCTGAGGTACTGCAGATCCAGAGCCAGATAATACAGTCGTAACACAAGCGTACACATAGCATCAATCTCAGTGACTGCAGAGTGACTGCGTCTGAATCAGCAGGCCTACAGGAAAAGTCAACCAGAACACAACCGTCCTCATGCCGTCCAACATCTGAACAAACTGCCCCCCGGACACCAGTAACCTCTGACTAGACAGCAGCTGCGTGACGCTCAGATCCAAGCGCCGGATTTGACTTCCTGTTTCTCGTCTCTGTTCAGAGCCGCTGGGCTTTGTGAGGAACCTGCAGGTTACCGATCCCACCACCAGCACCCTGAACGTCCGCTGGGAGCCCGCCGAGGGGAACGTGCGCGAATACATCGTGATCTGGGTGCCCGCTGCAGGAGGAGATCAGGATGTGGTAAGACTGCATCTTCACCGCAAGCTGGTCTTTAGTTAAAACTAAGAAACACTTGATGGCAGAATAGTCGGCAGAACTCTGCCAGTCTTACGTAACTGTCCAGACTCGCCAGATCCATGTTGGATTTTTACCAGAGGCTGAGAACATCATCCATGCCCCATTAGAGTTCTGGTTTTTATGACACCCGAAATGTGAAATGAAATGTTTGTTTCAAGACATTTTAGCCACCGTGAAGTCAAAATGATTGTTCAGTGGCAGTTAGAAGAGACATATTAACCTTTATGTAACCGGGAAAATGTAGCTGTCCCTTACTCATTTTTCATTATTGAGGTCTGTTTTCCTTTGTGAATAACGTGTGGTTTAGCAAAAATAAATCAAACATAAGCAACTGAAGAAACACATTCACAAATTTCACAACGCAGAAATAAACCTGCTGCCAGTCCAACACAACAATGCAAGCAAGTTACATCACCACAGGTTTTTCTGGGGGACGTTAAATCAACCACAAAATAACATAAAATCCAAGAGCTGCTGGTCACATGAAGGTCAGATCCCAGCGTACGAAGAATAAAACTGAGGTTGACTGGAGGAACATCTGTAGGACTTCTTCTACTGTACTTCTGACTTCTGTCTCTTCTGTGAATCTGCAGTCAAATACCTTAAAGTGAGACATGCTCTTTTGCAGACCATGACTGCATCTCAAGCAAAGTGCAAATCTAGTTTTTAAGTAAGAGCAGGTCCTCTACTGTGACAGCAAATATCTTACTCTCAGTGCTGGCCTCAAACTCAAGTTTTGAGGTGGAGGAAAGCCAGTGACGTGAGCTGATTCCACTTGTTTCCAAGGCACTTTCATGCAAGAACTTTCTTTACTTGTTCTGGAAAAAGTGCAATATCAAGTTATCAGAAGATGAAACCTGCTGGAGAGTGTTGTTGCCTTTAAGATCTACTTTTTCTTACAACTAATGGAAAACATTTGACAGTGATGGGGGATAGTTTAACTCACGTCCAAGGCAGTTTCAAGTGTTTTCTATAAAGCAGTGACAATCTTGGGGGGGAGGGCGTCCATTTCATTATCTCAACATTATGTCACATGGTCTAAGAAATGTCGTGAAATAAGAAGATTTGGAAACAGCTGAAATTATCTCAGAGTATTGGCAGATTTTAGGACATTACTATTAGATTAAATGGACAAAGAAGACATTTATCTGTGCAGCAGAAGCCTGCAGGAGTACAAGTACATGCATGCGCTCCTTCTTGCTGCCAGTTTGGTGGTTCTGCTCGAAAGCCTGGACTGTCCCTGGACAGTTTTTAATGTGGACTCTTTCTGCTTAAAAGGTTGAGCTTCTGCAGCACAAAGACAGTTACTGACTGAAGCTGCATCCAAGAAAGCTGGGCTTACAACACATTAAACTGTAATATTGTTCGGTCTGAGAGTCCGTCTGCATCTGCCAAACTCCTCTTTTCTTGATAATGTCTTTTCTAAGAATCCTCCAAATCTTAGAGTTCACCCAGTTCAAAGTTGTTTCTTCTCTCCTCCACCAGGATCAGGTGTCTGGAACCACCACCTCCACCGTCCTGAAGAACCTGGAGCCGAACACCGAGTACACCGTCACCGTCGTGCCGGTCTACCATGAGATGGAGGGCAAACCGCAGTCCGAAAATGGGAAAACAAGTGAGTTCAGATGAGTCTGTTGACTGATTTGTAGCTGTGACCTAGACCTTGAGAGAAGAGCAATGGAAGCCAGAACTCGTTTCAGTCCATGTGGAAAAAGAAAAGAAAGAGTAAAATATGATTTTATTGCCCACATGGGCCGAAAACTAACTTTAATTCACCCAGACCAAATAAAGACACAAAGACACGCAACTTATCGAGTGACAGGGTGACATAAAACATTCAAACACCAATGAAACAGGAAAAAAAAAAATACAAAATTTATAGTTCTTATGTATGTTTGCATCACCAGTCGAACCAGGGTGACCAACTGAAACTGTCTCATCGCGGCAAAAAGTGATGAGACGCTTATTCTGATGAGAGACTCATAACATATCACAATCTTAAACATTTCAGCTGTAAAAAATTGGAATTGAAAAAATGTTGACTTATTTTTACCATTTTCAATGGAAGGATGGTTTCAGCACCAGTCGTCCTGCTTGGAGCACAGCTGACCCTGTTTTCCTCTGGAAGGTGGTCACAATATAGTACGTCCTGATATATAAAATACTGTGTATCCCTACACAGCATCATGTATTATTGGTTACCCAGCATTAGACCTGCTTACAGACACCAGTAACATCCCATTCAGCCTGAGAGAGTGACACAGCCCACACTGGTGGTCTGTCTGAATGACGCAGGTCGGATGGGGTCGTGTTTGAACAGACAATCATCAAAATGTTTGTGAATAAACTCTTCAATAAATCCTCTCAGCACTAACTGAGCTGCTCCTCCTTCTCAGATCCTCTGGGTGGAGTGAAGAACTTGAAGGTGGTCGACCCGACCATCAGCACCCTGACGGTCCGCTGGGATCCGGCGGTGGGCAACGTCCGCAGCTACAAGGTCTTCTACGCAGCTCAGCCAGGAGGAGAAGAACGAATGGTAGGAACTGCTTTGGTTAACCATGATGTACTCAGACTGTACTTACAGATCTGTTAGGTCCAGGCTCTTGAAACACAGCTCCACCTGTTAGCTTCAGCCTTGTGCACTCTCACCATTATTACATTAAGTGTTTGTCACGCTGACGGAGGTTTTAACGTTTTACTGAACAGGAGGAGGTGTCAGGAGGCACCACCAGCACCATCCTGAGGAACCTGGATGCCGACACCATGTACAATGTGGTTGTTGTTCCTGTCTACCCAGACGTGGAGGGCATACGGCAGGCTGAGAAGGGAAAGACAAGTGAGTGACTCACCACGAGGACATTTAGCTCTTGTCCATGTGGACGCACAATGAGTGCAACAGTGGACAGAGCTCACATTCCTGAAAGCGTGTGTGTGTTGTTTCAGAGTCATGTAATCAAATCTGACAATACCCATCATGCTTTGTGTTGGATTGCTTGTGTCAGATGGGATTTAGCAGATAGGACCGAGTCAGGAATTTATCCAAGAGTCAACAAAGTCGAATCTTCTTCACCCTGAGGCGTGTGAAACGGCCTGATGTGCAAAACGCCACCTGTCTGATGCAGCGTTTATGACACCTCACTTCACTTCACTGCTGCTGATTTAAAGTGTGATATGAGTCTACGCCTTTAACCACCTGACAATATGTCATCTTTACTTCATTAAGGTGTTTTTCTTGTCGATTCCTCGATTTTCCTCACATCTCTCCCTGGTGTTGTTTGTGGGAGAGACTAAGATGCAGAAAAGATGTGAATGAGGGAAACGTGGATGCAGTTAAGGGAATTGAAATGCAGCCATTGTTCACTGTCCTGGAGGACAAAGTCCTCATTCCACGGGGTCTTTACAACTGTGGGTATCTTCATTAGACGGCCAAACATTTTCAGATCAATGTCCAACCATCCAGGGGCGATCATGTTAGTTACTAGCTTGGACTGGTTCAGTAATCTCTCCCCGTTGGTGCATTCAAGGACAATCCAGCATCCAAAGCCAGTGTTTTATTGCCACTATAAAACTCCCATTATTCTTTTCATGCCATTGATGTTTGCATGATTTATTTATTTATTTATGTGATCGTTGTTTTCATTTGAACTTTATTTTTATTGCCACTCAACGCGGCTCACAGAGGGGATGATTTTTACAGAGAACTTGAAAAAAAAAAAACAGAAGATGAATTCAGGGCAAAACAAACCAGCAGAGGTGAGGCAAGCAGTGCCCATCGCTTCATAGATATAATGTATTTTAGGCCATTTTCTACTTTTATTAGAGTGATCAGTAGAAAGCTGACAGGGACATCAGCAGCAGAGATCCAGCTCCGCCATAAAAGCTTCCCCTTAAACCTGTGACCCACCTCTGTGCCCTGATCTAAACCATCTTAACGCTTCCACTCAGTTTCTCAACATTTAATCTATAATAATATGTGTAATCTTTTCAGTAGCTGACTCGTTGCTCCTAGAAGACAAAACAGCATTACCACACTACAATAACATACCTTTGAGAAAATCAACCTTTTTTATACCAGAGAACCGAATAAACTGAAACCACTCGCTGCCTGGAAGACAGGAAGTCCATCTGAGAACCTACCAGTGATGTATAGTGAACTCAGTTTGTGGTTAGTGGGCTAAAACATGCAAGAAAACTTAATTAATTATTTACTTTTGTTGCAAACAAAAGAAAATAATCAGTGCCAAAAAGATTCCGACACATCTGGACGCTCCTGATGTGGTAAAACCGCCACATCTGGTGCACCCTGCAGGACAGAACAAATGCTGAAGATTATTTGCAGCAGTTGAGCTTCTTTTTTTTTCTCGGAGAAACTCTTAATAGGGATGTTTTGCCTCACAGAATACCAGACGGTTTAGACAGGACAGAAAGAGACACTCCTCTGTGATTGACAGCCTCCCTGACACACATCTGGACCGTCCTGATGAGGTGAACCCCACCCATCCGGCGCTCCCCGCAGGATGAGGCGAGCAGCGAGGATCGTGTGCAGCAGCAGTTGTTTCAGACTGTGACGTCTCTTTCAGGGCCCCTGGGCGGAGTGAAGAACCTGCAGGTGACCGACCCCACCACCAACTCCCTCAGGGTTCGCTGGGAGCCGGCCGAGGGCGACGTCAGGCAGTACCAAATCATCTACGCCCCCGCCGCCGGAGGAGCCGAGAGCAGGGTCGGCTTTCTGTTCGTTGTAGTAATAATGGACTTCTACAAGGTCCATTTAGTAGCTGTTCAGGAGCTTTCGATTGTGCCTCACTGCACCTTCTCTTCAACAAATTTCAACATTTCCGTGACAACAGAGTAAACACCATTGGCTGATGGAGGTCATGTGATATGATCGAAAGCTACAGAACACCTTCTAAATAGACCTTGAGGTGAAATTATGTCAGTCTCAACTGAATCAAACTAAAGTTAAACTGGAAAAAAGTATCAGTTCCAGTTTGGCTGAAATGCTGTTTTCAGGGTTTATCTCTGGCTCAGTCTCAATACTCATATTCACAGCACTGAGTAAAGGCAGTGGTTCCTGACTGGTGCTCAGCTGCCTGTTTTGTGGGTTGGTTTGCATGAACATCATGTAGCTTCGATGAAGAGCTGCAATGTGACGATATGCAACATATGAGCGATGCTGTGGGTCAGTTTAGAGTAAGATGAGTTTTCCAACATTTAAGTTAAATTATGAGCAATAAAATGGGAAAACTGCATTTTAAGGGATTAAAGTGCTTATTGGCATGTGAATAAATACCAGCTCTGGACTAATGAACGTCATATCTGTTTATTTGTCCGACACAGGATCAGGTTTCTGGAATGTCCACCAACACGGTGCTGAGGGACCTGCGGCCGGACACCGAGTACAAAGTAACGCTGGTGCCTATTTACTCTGACGTGGAGGGGAAACGCGCGTCAGAGAACGGAAAGACAAGTGAGTTCGGCCAAAGCCGAGCAGCTGTCACCACATCTGGCTCGCACAGAGCTTCGCCAACACTTGTCACAGTTTGTTTGAACCTGGAGCTCACAGGCTGCAGATAATCCAGCAATCAAGTCCTCAAATCAAGACTCTGACAATCACTGTGTGACAGCTCTCGAGCTATGTCAGATGTTTTCACTTTTTTTTAAGATAATACAGCTTTGAGACCGAATATCGGCTACTGATTCCTTTGTATAGAGATTGTATTATTTGTGTTAGAAAGGTGAAATTAGTCTCAGGTTTGTCTTTATGTTATAAATGTGATGATTCAAGTGTGTTTGAAAGCATAACAAAGCACCAGTTTAGTGTGTTGGCAGTGACAGCAGCTTTAGATAATCACAGAAAAGTGTTTGAAAGCCAGCAGATGTCTCTTTGCTGTGATTGACACGCTTGTTGAACCTCGCCCATCTGTTGCTCCGACGAGGTCAAAAGGAGACTGATTTGCTGAGGCCGTAACTCAAACAGGACATTGACAATCGATGAATGTTGTTTTGACAGAGGCTCTGGGCGGAGTGAAGAATCTGCAGGTCACCGATCCCACCACCAGCTCGCTCAAGGTGCGCTGGGAGCCGGCGGAGGGCAACGTCCGCCAGTATCGCATCTTCTATGTCCCTTCAGCCGGAGGCGCCGAGGACATGGTGAGGCATCAGTGTGGCTTCCTGTGCTTCATCACAGTTGAAGAAGAGTCTCTGTGACTGTATTCAGTATTCAAGACAGAAGATAGTTCAGCCTTTTCTTCTGCTGACTGACATGCGGGAGAATCAATCCTACTGCATGTTGACTCAGAGCACCATCACTAGCTCTTAGCCGTGCTAGCAACATCTGTCAGTCTGCCAGACTGAAGCATGATCTCCTGACTTTTCACCAGGTCAAACTGTTCATTTGGCCCATAATTTGTCTTTTTAGTGTGTAGCTTAATACCTACAAGCTAATTCCCATCAGCCTCAGCTCTTTGTTGTTTAGTGCTGAGTAGCAAATGTTAGCATGTCAGCATGCTAAACTAGGTAGTTAATATGGTTAGCATTTTACCGGCTTAACTGCGAGCATGTTAGCATGTTAGCACTTTGCTCAAACCACTGCTGTGCTACAGCCTGACAGAGCTGTTAGCATGACTGTGGACTCCTGGTGTTGCTTTAAGACACAAATGGATTTTGTTTATTGATTGTTTATCTGTTGGTACGTAGCCTTGTCTGCAATATGAAAACGTCTTTATTTTCACTTCATCTCTGCAGCTTTCAGAGTTTACTTCATTCTGGGATGTGAAGCATTGTGTAATAATCCTTTTTTTGTGTGTATGTGTGAGCAGGAGCAGGTGTCAGGCGGCACCACCAACACCATCCTGAGGAACCTGCTGTCGGACACTCCCTACACTGTGACCGTGGTCCCCGTTTACCCAGAGGGGGAAGGTCTGCGCCAGTCCGACAACGGAAAGACACGTAAGTCCTCGGCCCCCCTCGCACCGCCTGATCGGACCTCGCTTTACATCTGACACACGAGTTATGATGAAGTTGCATTTCACACAAAATCACATCCTGCTGCTTTATGGACAGAAGCATAATGAGGGTTTGAAGCCCGAGCGCCTTTTTAATGAAAGATTTCTGCAGTAAAGATGTCAGGACAGGCTTTCTGCCTGTTAGGAATTTATTCCTCTGTGCTCACAAACACATTACACATGCATCATAAAACCTGTGGGGGTTGAACTGGGCTTACTGGACGCTTTCACAGTAACATCGAGCAGACACACATTAGACAGACATGAGGAAACCCGCCATCCTTCTATCATGAAGACTAGTACTTTCTCAGAGTAACAAGTCTGTAACAGATAGGTGGCCTGATGATAACACAAACCCTCTTGCCAACATATGTTTTTAGAAAGCAACTTTTTGAAAAGACTAAACATTTAATCAGACTCGTCCTGTGGGGGAAAGTTCTCTGAGATCCTTTCAGGTCAAGGATGAAATCGCCTTTGAAGCCTTTTCTCTCGTAAAAGTGAAACATGAAATACTTCCATTACTGCGGAAAATAAATCCCACATTTGTTTAGTTTGTCCAAATGTGTTTTTAAGTGCCGCTAATTCCTCATTCTGTCTATCAGTCACACACAGTCTGTCTGAGCTCCTCATCACGAAATTCTGTCACGCCGCTTCTTGGCCGTTGACAGATAGTTCGGTCGGTGGCCCATCCGTGCAGATGCTTCGTTTTCACTCATCAGGAATTTATTTCACAAGTTCTGAGAAAAACTTTTGGACTGATTTACTCTAAATATGCTCCACAAACAGACTTAAACACTCTGTTAATGCACGGAGGGACTCATACTTACCTCATTCAAAGAGAAGATCTGCTGTTCTACATTTCTCTCACTGTGTATTTGAGCCAGTACAGCGTTTGACTCATCAGAGGCAGTAAAGGACGAGTCGATGTACAAAACCAGGTTTGTGTATGTGCATTTTTGACATCGGTGTTAGCTCATACTGTATCGTATTCCTGAGGCGAACCTGAGTCTGATTCTCCTGTGAAGTCACTTTCAGCTTGCTTTGCTCTTTCTGCAGAGTTTGACATCAGAAACATTTTTATAGACAAACAGTATCTCCCAGGTGAGCCCTAACCTCCAGTGGAAAAACCTGATTTAGCCAAAACCCCTAATCCTCCTTTCAGGATGAGCCGATGGAACAAAAGAGAAGCTGAGGAGTTCTTTCAAAGTGATTGACGGCAGAAAATAAACCAAGAAAATGTGGGATTTTTAAACCGGTGTGGGCAACTGAAGAGTTTGGATTGAGAAACATTCTCTGTTTTGAGAACGGTTAAGTCGCTGGTCGCTCTGCGCCGGTGCGGTCTGACGTCCTGTTCTGTGTGTTGGTTTTGTTTCTGCCCAGGCAGCAGGCCATGCTCAGTCAGCAGAAATGCATCCTGGGGTTTTTAATTGGGAAGCTGTGAGTGAAGCACAACTGTGTCTCCTCAGATCACTCCAGCGGGTAAACACAAGCCGGAATGTTTTATTTCTTGTCGGGATAGTTTGGAAGCTTGACGAATCATCCAGATGTAAAGTGATGCACTGTGCAAGTCAGCTTTGAAGACATTTGTGGACAGTTTATGTCCAGCTTAAAGTGTTTTTATTGGGTGGTTATGAAGTATTAATTACACAGTATACCACACATAATGCACCAGTCAACCCAGCGTAGGATAACATCATCGCTGCCATGATAAATAACATGCGTTTGGTGTTTGTGCAACCTTCAAACTGGTGGATTTATTACTGTCAAAGCCGGTTTCACCTTCAAATAGTTTGCTGTTTTTGAATTGTTTCGCTCTCTGTGTTTGTGGCTGATCTGAGGGGAGAACAGACATTGAAACAAGACAGTTTTGAGCAATAAATCCACCAGTTTGAAGGTTTAACAGACACCAAAAACACACCACATTATCATATTATTTAAAGTTACTGTGCTGAAGTTCACGCTGGTCTGCACCTTCTGTGTTCGCTCTCAAAGCCACAGAGACGTTCACTGCCCACGAACAATATTCATATGTCATGTGTGAATATGAGTGAGTGAACATGTTTAGTGTCACACGGATCGGCCGCGGCGAGAAGATGTCTGCTGGCCGCGGTGACATGCTGGTGCTCTTTGTGAATCAGTGAATGTGAGCCTGTGTGTGACATTAATGATCTTTTATTACCAGTAACTCAATCCAGTTTTACTGTTTCTGTCCCAGGAGGAATTTGTCACATTTTGTCTGGATAAAAACAGCGTTTCAGTCCAAAATATGAAAGGAAAAAAGGTGCGTAGTGCTAGAAAATGATTATTAAAACAAAATTAGATCAAGATTACATAATCTCTCTGAAGGATAGAAGTTATTTTGTCCTTGGATGATAAAAGTAAAACATCCTGACAGACTGTGTCCTCTGTAGTTTAAAGGTATTAAATGATTATTTTTTTGATGAGGTTATACAACATTAAGGAAAAGGTTTTGAGGAGGAGAAGGCTACGTCTACCTACTGCATCCAGTTTTGTTTTACTGGGTAAAGCTCCAAATACCAGGGGGATATGCACATCTGGTTTGGTTTAAAAGGGAAGTTAAAGGCTTTTGCATAAACCCAAAACTGTGCTACTTCTCTGTACACGTTCTCCACATAGACACTATAAAATGATTTTCCTGCAGGAGACTTTTGCTGCACTCAGCATTCGAGTTCAGCCTCGAGCTCGACTGTGATGTAGTGTGTCCCGCTGCAAAGACAATTTATTCTTCCATTAGATGTTGATAAAAGCCAGAGTTTTGGGAAGTTGTCCCAACAGAAATCAGCTTGTTTTAACTCCAAGCTTGAACAGAACTCAACAAACAGCAACAGATTTATTCATTTATTTTTAAATCCACCAAAAAGGTCAGTGGGCTTCTGACCTTTTGTAAATTGTTTGATTTCAATACGCAAAAGAGAAAAATGCAAGGCTTAAAGTGACAATCTAATCCCTGGCTTGACATTTGCTCCTTTCTGTTTAGCTCTTAACAGGCACATTTTCAGGAATGTAATCACTTGTGTTTGTAGCTCCGTCAGCATTAGCCGTCATGTTCTGGGTCCTAAAATGGGACGTTCTTGGAACAAGCCCTTTGCTTGGATTTTCACTGCTGTGTGAAGACGGTCAGCATTCCCCTCTTCCTCATTTCACTTTCTCTTAACCTCTGCAGTCCCACGCACGCCACCCAGGAACATCCAGGTGTACAACCCCACCCCCAACAGCCTGAACGTGCGCTGGGAGCCCGCCTCAGGCCAGGTTCAGCAGTACCGGGTGTCTTATTCCTCGCTGACCGGAGTCAGACCCTCAGAGTCGGTGAGTAAGCCCCTCCGCGCTGTTAAAACACAGACTGTCATTAGCGGCAGAATTTGCCTGAAGGGCAGGAAGAGGTGTTTTCCCCTGAGATCACTCACAAAGGAGAGAGATTACAGCTACGAATGTAAATCCAGAAAAATGAGCTCTGGCAGGTTATTTTACTTGTAAACAGTTATAAAAATCCACTACAGGCATCAGATGATTGATCATTTTTCCACTGCAGATTAACTTTTTGCAAAGGCTGCAGGTCCGCTCTTGTTGGATTTTGGAATAAAGGGGAATTATCTCATCCCGCTGGCACTTTGTGTGATGCTTGTTTAAAGATAAAGAAGATATCGTGACAGACAAGGCTGCAACTAATGGTTGTTTTCATTATCCACTAATCTGTTGATTATTTTTTCATGTTTTTTCCCATTAATCGATTAAAAGGCCAGAAACTCGTGAAAATGTCCCAAAGCCTGAGGTGACATTTGTCTTGTTTTGTTTGAGTCACAGTTCAAAACCCAACGATGTGCAGTTTTCATTTTCAGATAAGACAGAGACAAGTAGGTTTTAAAAAGTTTTAAAATCTGCTTATGGGATGTATTTAAGCAGAGGTCACGTGACTCAGACCGAGGTCTGTCTCCTGGTTTGTGTCTGATGACTTGACTAAATCAAAAAGATTTGGACCTCAGCTTTGACTTTAACACCAATGACTTCACCTGGACTTTAACCATTTGACTTAATAACTTGGTATCTTCCCCAAATTACAGAGTGTGCAGCACATCAGTTTCTCATTTCCCAGACATGTCATTGCAGACCAGCAGACAGAAACTGATGATATCTCAGATCATCACCTCCAGATGTGTAAACTCTGTCTCTGATTTTGTGAAGGGTGCGTGAATTGTTTAGGATGTGAAACACAAAGTTTAGGACTTTAGACTTTTAGGTTTTGACTGGTGCCTTACATGAGGACTTGGTGGTCTTGATTCAAGGTCTTCTGTTCTTGTTCTTGACACTGGTTGGACTTGGCTCTTGATTTGGGATGTGACTTGGGATTTGTTGGTCCTGACTTGGGACTTTATGTGAGACTTGTAGCTCTTGACTTCATGTGGTAGAGGGACTTTTTGGTCTTGACTTGAGGATTGTTGTTTTGTACTTTGTTCTTGACTTACCATTTGCTGGTCTTGACTTGGGTCCTTTTCAAACCACATCAGGGTTTTCTATTAACACTGCATATCCAGTGTGAACTATAAAGTGTTACTAAACTCGTAGCACCAGGTTCCAAATCAGTTTCATCCTTCTCTCCTCTTCACATCTAATTAAAGTGGTGAAATCAGTGCAGGGTTGCAGCTTTCACCAGTTCAGTCTGCTTCATGGAAACAACAGGTGGTCCTTTTTGGCCGTTCCTCCAGCATTTGTTTCACTAAGTGTTCACGTTGATGTTGCGCAGATGTTTGAGCAGCAGTTATTATGGTGATGCTCTTAAATATGGAAATCATGACCTTTCAGCTTTTTACATTTCTCCTTCAGCATTGATTTCATGCACCAGTGCAAATGTCTGGATCGCAGGGAGAGAAAAGGGGGCTTTGTTTCCCCAGAAAGAGTTTGAACTCTGTGACTGAAGTTTGGAAATATTGCATGTCAGACACATCTGTGACTGACATCAGTGAGAGTTCCTATGGATGAAGTTTTTGGGGCCGTACGGCTGTAATCTAATTTAGCTGTTTAGTTGATTATGATCTGCTTTGATGATGCTGTGAAGCGAATCGTGCTTTTCAGTTTATTATCTCCCATGGTTACCACGCTGAGAGGTTTATTATCCCCTGTGGTCACTACTTCCTCCATCTATTTTCACTTCAGTTGCATTTCATTTTAATTAACTTTGTGTTTTGGTCTGAGAGGAAGTTGGTTTGGCAAAGACGTACTGCAGAGATACAGAGAAAACATGAAGATGAGCTCTGAAATACAAAGATTCATCAACTCCTGATGACTAATTCAGTGTAATTAAGCTCAAACTGGCCTCTTTTTCCATCGCAGATGTAGTTTCAGATCCTGAAGCTCCTGTAAGTGTGTTAATCAACAGAGAATCTCTCTGAAACAGAAAATTGTAGGCTGTAACTGAGTTAAGCTCAAGCAGGCAGAGCCAAAAAGGAGATTTTAGACTAGAAAGTCAAGAAAATAACACTTAATGGCCAAAAGTATGTGGAAACTGTAAGATTACACCCACACGTGACAGCTAAACATGTGAATCCAAAACTATGAGCATTAATGTGCTGCTATAAGAGCCTCCACTCAGCTGGTTTCAGTCCCTGGCTGCAGGGATTTGCCCCCATTCAGACACAGGGCATTAGGCAGCTCTGACACTGATGTTGGGTGACAAAGTAAAGTTGCAAACGCTGCAAAACAAACAGCTAAAGCCACTTTTCCATCGTCAGTGCCACATTCTACAACTTTTCTTCATTTACTAATCTACACAGGGAGAGTGCAACCGAAGGGATGATGGTGAGGGGTCAGCTAGGCTAACGTGCTAACCTTTGCATTATTAGATCGCATTTTTAGGTATTTGTTGATCCTCCAGAAGGGAGATTCGGGTGTTACAGCAGCACAAGGACAGAATAAGTTCAGATAAATGGAGAAACTTTAAGAGAATAAATAATTAAATGTATGCAAAACAAGAAAAGAACAAAATTGAAACTATACAAGAGCAGTTAGACTCAAAACACCATCAGACAGTGTTGTACTGAGCAGACATCCCAGCTGAGCTTCAGAAAGCTGATCAGCGGATCCTTCAAGTCGCAGTAATCACAGTCCCTCTTGAAAGCCCATTAACTACCCGGAAGAACTGGGATTCTTTGGCTCCGAGCCTCAACCAGTGAGTTACATCTCAGCCCTCGAGAGCAGCTCTGCCTCCAGGAAATGACTGCGTAACTACACCTCCAGTCTAACCTAATCCATTGTGTTTTAAGAGGACAACAGCCAATCCATTAGCTTTGCTGCTGTGTTGACTGGAGGGATTTGAACCCAGGCCAGCAGGCGTATGTATACGTGCTTCCAGTTGTGGGATCTCAACCACATCATCGCTGAGGAACCTGTTTCATGGTCCCATGTGCCAGAAGCTTCGGGTCCAAAGCCCTCTGAGATATTTACTTTAACCAAAACAAAAGCTCTGGATGGGGTGGACTCGAGTTCAAGCAGCAGATAGTTTTCTCATCGTGTAACGGCCTGGATTTTCATGGCCCACAATCGGTCAGAGGACAGATGCCGTGATAATCCCGCTGACAGGACGCGGTCTGCAGTCGGCCGTGTTGTCAGAAAACACGTCGAGCTACGTGTCTGAACCTGCTCTGAGCCGCTGACAGAGCCTGGACCCTCCAGCCGCCTCCTCGCAGAAACTGTTTATCCGTCAGTCCACTTAGTGAGTGAAGGATTTGTTTGCCGTCTAACCTCCCAGGACTTTGTTAGTGTTTCTGGGGAACTTTGGCAGCCGAACGCTCAGGGAGATAACTGGATGTGAGATGAGCAGTGAGGTCATTATGTACATTATCACTGCCAGATCTTCATGTAATGCCTGAAGAGGCTCATTTGAATAGGCAAAGCCTCCCTGCTGTGGCTGTCCTGACGATGATGATGATGATGATGATAATGTCTATATATTTTTTGACCTTTGGGTTTCTTCTCCAAAAAGGTCCTGGTTCCAGGAAATATTAACAATGCCTTCCTGGACAACCTCATCCCAGACACTCCCTATTCGGTCACTGTCTCGGCTCTGTACGCCGACGGAGAGGGATCACCAGTCAACAGCAACGGCAAAACACGTAAGTACAACAACAGTCTCACATGCTGACACTGTATACGCTCAGTGTATACAATCAGATGACTGACTCACGCTGACCATTGTTCACATCTGCATTGAGTCATATGCATGGATGTGGAACAGCTCGCTGGCTGCGCTGCAAGAAGTGATCAAGCAAGCGGGGTCATCAGGGTTAGCACTTAAACGCTACCCGGCTTCTTTAAACAAATTATGGTGTTTTATCATTTACTGGTACTTCGCATTTATGATTTACATTTGGCGGTTATCACAAAACAAACAGCTGCTACGCTGAACAAACAGAGCAGAAATGTCGACTTGAAAAACTGAAAAAGTGCCAACCTTCACCGGAATGAAGCCATTACTTCACATCAGCCAAATGAAGTGATATATTGCTTAGTGCTCTGTTTATGTACTGAAGTTACATCGAGGTAATGCTGATAGGCCTTTGCCCTGAATGCTCAGAGTCATTAAAACAGTTTGATGTGCTGACCATTGCACGTAGCTTTGACTAGCATTAGCACTGCTGCAGCAGATCTGTCTGAAAACAGATGAAAGAATCTAATCCTGTTTACTTAGCCAGAAAGTTGACTTCAACATCTGCCTGACAGATAGAAAATAATTTCAGCAGCTGTGCAGATGCAACAGAACATGAACACATCAAATATTAACAGATTTCTCAGAAAACAAATGGAGAGTTTTAGATTTTGTGTTCTGAAAATGAGTCATTTTAACGAAAATTAGAAAAACCTTCAAACTGTCTTCCAGCAGTCTGCTCCATCAGTTTGGTAAAGGCATTATCTCCCAGGATGTACGACCTCTGTGGTTCTACTTTAAAAACATTTGAATTTTTAGATTTTATTGTACCTACAGAGATCTTTTCTTGATCTACGTTCCAGCAGTACTTTGTCAAACTGAATGTAGATGTTTCAGTTGCTGTTTCATCTCTTAAATCCTCATGCATGGATTTGTAATTCTGTAAACTCAGCACCAGATTAAATGAGGTGTAACATACTGTAAATGCTGTTATGGTGTGCAGAAACTCATAGTGTGTTGTTGCACGAGCTAACCGGATGTGTTTCCGCTGCAGTGCCGCGTGCTGGTCCCAGGAACATGCGCGTGTTTGATGCCACCACCAGCACCCTCACCATTGGCTGGGACCACGCAGAGGGTCCTGTGAGGCAGTACAGGATCGCCTACGCCCCCATGACCGGAGACCCCATCACTGAGTTTGTAAGCACACTTCAAAAAATGAAGGTCTCAATGAACCAGAAGGCTCATTCGAGAGATGAAGAGCGCACATTAAAGACGGAAAAAACTCTTCACAGCTCATTTCAAACATCTGTTTGTCTACGAGAAAACCTGAGAGGCAGACAAAAATCAAAAATCTCAAACTCGTTTCATCCCCTTGACCCTCTTAGTTTGAGCAGTGATGACAGATTAATTTCAGATAATTACGTTTTTTGCTTTGGATAAATGTTGGAGATAAACTCTCGATACACTCTGGCTATTCACTGTGATGTTCCATGTAAACTATGCGGTGAAGTCACATCTCAGGATTCCCTTGGCTCGTTCAGGTTATAAATCACCGATTAGTGAGACTAATTACAGGCTTTGTTAAACAAACACCATAATAACGTTATTAATAGTCCTAAATAATGAGTTGGAGCGGAGGTGGAGGGCAGAGCCGGCCCAGCTGCGCTCCCCCTCTTGTTGTTAGCGAAGCACCTGTTCTGTATGAGTCAGCTAACGTCCGCGGAGGGATGGCCATGAAAGGATTTTTCCGGACTGGGACTGACGGAGGAACTTATAACCACTTATAAATGCATGCAGTTCTTACAATTTAGCATCTGTGGCTAATGACGAAGGTTTGTGCTTGTACACAGCTTCCATGAGCCAAGTGAGCTCTAATTTTCTGCTTCAGGACACTGGCACAATGGCCCCTTCCTGTTTATTAGACATCACTCTGTGGAGGAATGGAAAGCTACTTTTAAGGCCTCGTAGGTGAAACAGTGGAAATTCAGCATTTCAGCATTTCATAACACCAACAACTGAATGCATGTTCAGGGGCATTAATGCATCACAGTATGATCTGCACATATGTCTTCATGAATCTGGTAAAAACTCACAGAAATTCATCTGCGTTCACATCAAAGTGTGTGGAAACATCACTGGTGTGAATGCTGGTGGAAGAAGACAAAAACACAACACGTGAAGTGTCTCTTTAAGAGGGACGATGGGAGCACTGGGCCCAGGTGCTCCCAGTCAACCTAAACGAGCACCTCTGCCGGCCAATCACGTGAGCCTGCTGCAGAGGAGCAAACCCGAACAGTGTGTGTGTGACAGACTGTGACTGTGTGGTGTTTTGGTCCTCAGACTGTGGTCCCAGGCAACAGAAACAACGCCAGGCTGCAGAATCTGCTCCCTGACACCCCCTACAACATCACTGTGGAGGCCATCTACGCCGAGGGCCCCGGAGGGTCCCTCAATGGGAACGGACGTACAGGTGAGGCAGCCACAGATTAACACTGAGAACGCTCATGAGATAGTCCAGTATTTATTCTGCACAACATGTCTGTGATCTTTGACCTTTAATGAGCTTTCACTGCTGGGGAGGGTTTTCAGATTTCAGCCACGGCTGTAGCTGTGTTGTGGACACGGTCTGATATCTGAAAGACGTATTCTCAGTGGAGTTTTATCTTACATTAAGTCCAAACTGGAAAGGCTGCTCTCCTGTCTGCTTTAAAGATGCTGACAGCAGTAAGAAGAAAGGCCCCTCAGTCTGCGTCTGTATCGGTGTCAGTGCTGTGGCCAGTTTTTTGCAGGTTTGAACCTGTGAACTCCGTTATGAAGCCGCCTGCTGCTTAAACACAGCGACAGCTCGCAGCTCTACAGAGAGTCTGCAGAGTGAGAATAAATACAGTAGACATACATTAGTCAACAGCGCCAACACGTGTTAACACGAGACCACTGGAATCTCACAGGAGCTGAACTGGGAGAACTCTATACTGGTGAGACAGACGGCTGAGTGAAGACCCACATCTGAACATGTTTATGACAAATAATGAATTTCATAAACAGATGTAAGGGAAGTGAATCAGCAGTGAATCACGACTGAAGAGTTAGAAATGTTCATCCAGGACGTGCTTCAGTGTTCAGTTTTTATATTTGAGAAAGCAAAAGAATCAGGGAAAGACGACTTTCTAATTCAAGATATTCTCACTTATTGACAGAAAGACAGCAGATTTCATGTGCTGTGAGATGAATGCAGATTTATTTCTGACCTCCTTCAAAAACTCAATTACCTAAAATAAGAAAAATGATCTGCCAACAGAGCAGGAAAATTTCACTTCCCAAGATTTTTAAAACAAGCAGAAATATCTCGTCTCTAATAATCCACAGTTATCTGAAAAGTAGTGCAGCCAGACTGAAAACAAGAACATCTGTCTGGATGCAAAGAAATTCAGACCAGTTTCCATCAAACAGCTTTTAAATTCTGGAAATAGTTTCAAGGATCAAGATACCAGAACCAGTAATGAAATCACAGACCAAAGTCTAAATCTAAATTATAATATCTTGTTAAGATAATTTAGGACAAAAAAGGCTGGAAACGTAACATCAGAACTGCATCTCATCAAATAAAAAAGCAGCAGATGTTTCCTTGATTTAAGATATTTTATCTTCCTTTTTCACTTTTTGCAGTGCAGTCGGGTGGTTGATGTTGTTGTTGGTGCTGTTGTTGTTGATGAATCGTGTCTCCTCTCTGTCGCAGTCGGCCTGCTGAGTCCCAGGAACCTCCGTGTCTCAGATGAGTGGTACACCAGGTTCAGGGTGGCCTGGGACCCGGTGCCGGCTCCTGTTCAGGGATACAGACTCATCTACTCTCCTGCAGGTGAGACGTCACGTCCGCTCAGTTTACCAGCGCTGTGTTTGTCTAGTGACATTTTGGGGATTTGATGAGCAGATTGAGATTCAGCCTTTCACTTCTCTTCACTTTTGTGCTGTTGTCCTACAGGCTCGACCACAGACCAGCCCATTGACTTCTTTGTGGGTGACGTGACCTCTTACACTCTGCACAACCTGCTGCCTGGAACCACCTATGATCTTAAAGTGGTGGCTCAGTACACTGGCGGCATGAGCGCACCGCTCCCTGGACAGGGAACAACACGTATGTGCAGGAACCTAAATCACTGCACGTTCTTTCATTTACACTCAGTGGCATCTTGACAGTTTTCCTGTATTTATGCTCCAGTCATGCTTTGGCTCAGATTGTGAGGTTTCCACTGTTTCTGCCACACAAATTCAAAGTGAAGCTAAAGGGAGTTTAATTTGTGGCAGAGCTGTTGTGAGATTTGACTTCTTTAGACTGCAAAAAGAATCAGTTTGAGACTCGAGAGTCAGTCGGTGGTCTGCATTCAGAGACCCAACAGACTTCATGTTGTTTTGAAACATGACAAAAAAAGGTTGAAAAGCATCAAAAATGTACATTTGAAGGACTCAGTGTGACAGTTATACCTCCACTGCACTGGAGCAGCAGCAGTGCTTGGGCCACACAGGATAAGAGGAATTTTCTCTGATGTAACTTGGGTGTACCTGACCCTTTAAAAACTGTCCAGGTGTTCAAAATACTTGTCATGTTAAGTTCACATCCATCAGGGCGAAAGAAGTCTTTCTTCATCCTTTCAACTGAAACCATAAAAACATGAGGAGGTGATTTTGACCCGAATGTTGTTTCACAGGTTGTACAAACCCAGAAACTGCCTCTTTTGATGTGTGTGATTTGTTGAAACGTGAACTTCTGTCCTCTGCAGTTTACCTGAACGTGACCAACATCGAGACCTACAACGTCGACCACGACAAGTTCTGCATCAAGTGGTCTCCTCACCGGGCGGCCACGTCGTACCGCATCAAACTCAACCCTGTGGACCGTAAGTCTCATCCCGCTGACACATACGCCTTCTTTTCTGACCTGCCGCAACACAAGTGAATTCCTCATTAGAACTTCTTCTGAAGAACTTATGAAGAACAAGGTGACTTGTGTGAGGCGATGCAGGCGGTGATGTGTGTAATAAGACTCCCAGCAGATGTCTGAGGGCATATCTCCAGATGAGATCACCTCTGTGGCCGTGGACGCTGCTGTGACTGTCTCAGAGACTGTTTATCTTCAGGCCTCCTCCTTGTGATTATTATTCGAGACAGGATGCAAGTTTTGGCCGGGATTGAAAGCCTACGACCACCAAGCTTTAATTGTGTCTCTGTCTGCAAAGACTACATCCTTCTCGATTACTGGAGGGTCTTTGATTCCCATCTGCTTCGTGTTCACACATGGACACGAGTTAGCGGTTAAAGAGCAGGAAAAACCAGGAAGGGAGCATCCATATTTGAATATCTATATGGTAGTTATTAGCCATTTGGACCGCTGTGACAGGCAGCCAGAACAAATACGGGTCTGCTAGCATGAGACAGATGGTGGGCTAACCACTACCAGAGGATCAGAAATCCTCCCACTGCAGCAGACAAATCAGTCAATGTTTGTTCTCAAATGGAAATGCAAACAGCGGTCGGAGATGGTGGCAAGATGAGTAAGTGGAAAGACTCCGGGCGAGGTCTTCGCCGCTGATATTTCCTCCGTCCTTTAAAAGCTATGGAAACACTGGTTAGAAGAACAACATGTGGCTGCCAGTTTAAGACTCAGACTTATCTAATATCCAGCTGAAATGTCTGGGGGATTATATTTTGTCAACATCACTCTCTGAACAAATTTCTGTGTATCTTCTATCTTGATAAATGAGGGCCACTGTTCTGGAGTAGATCTGACCAGGAGGCGTGTGTCTTTTCCCAGAACAATTTATATGAAGTGACTTCGATCATAACTTGTTGATCTTACAGAATGCATTACTTCAGCGGAGCTGCCGGATTCTGTCATTCGACATCGAACCATTAAATACTTCAAACTTAAGAGTTGTTCGATCATCGTCTACGGTGGCTGTCTCTGCAATAAACATGCTTTGTTTAAATGGGAAACTTTATTTTTAATACATCACCACCCAGCCATGCGGAGACGTAAACATTTCACTCGAAGGCTGATGTTGACAAGGATGAGAGCTTCCGTGGATTTTAAGCAGCATTAGCTCGTCTTGTTTTGCTCCGTTAGCAACAAAACAGGAAAACAGTGACGGGACTACAAACAAAAGAAAGCCACAAAAAGCTGAAATCTGTGAGTGTGAGTTCACTGTTGGGCGCCAAGATGTCTTCTTCACTGAACAGTCCACTTTCTGCTTTTGTGGCCTGGACGGTTTGGTTTCGACACCACATTCAGTCACATAAGTTACACTGTGGACCACGACTGGCTCCGGCCGAGCTGTTAAAATCACGTTTCGGAGAACGACTGAAGATTTTAAAGCTAACTCTGAAGATCCAGGCGTACACTGCTGCAGCACAGAAACAACGAAATGCTGTAAAATGAATCTTTTTTGTCGTTTGCGACTCTGAATACAGGCTGAAGTTGCCAACATTTCGAGCCAGCAGGCCCAGTTGTTGGTTTTAAAAGCCAGATATGTAAGCACCTGGGGAAGCAATCTTTGAGTCATTGGTAATTATCATTAATGCTATCATACCCCTGGAGGTACATATAATGAATAAATATCTGTTTTCACCACTTATATTAATCTCTCACGATGATTCAGAGCTAAAACACATATTAAACCCACTGGGTGTGGTTTAACGAGGCCGGCCGTCCAGGACGAACTCTGGAGCTCGTCGGTCTCGCGGTGGCCTTCCCTCGTTCACATCGTGTCTCCAGTGACGGGACGTGAGTCAGTGTTTCCCTCTGAGCGCAATCAAGTCACATTAAATGAACAATAAGTGATCAGCTAAAGTGTCTTGTTTATATTTTGAATCCTCAAAGTGAACCATGAGCAAGCTGCGGTCTGTCTGGCCGTTTAGTTTGGTGCCAAAGCAACAGTTCTATGAAAATATACTGTTGAAGTGACTGAACTGGGCGAACCTTCTGTTTATCCCTCAAAACGAGTAACGTCACTTGTGCTCAGATGGCTTCTCTTGAAAGTTTGAGAGAGCACTTAACAGAAGAGAGCGGAGCGTCTTCCTGGTGGTGGTTGTGCACACTGAAAACAGTGTTTCCATGGCAGACATTCATTAACATGTACAATAGAGCAGCTTCATTCAGAATAATTAGTTAATCTGACTGAGATGTTTCAGGTTTCCTCAGTCTGATTAAACTCCTGATGATTGGTGAATTAAAAGTGTCCATGTTTCTGTCCTCTGCAGCCTCCAGCAAGGGACAACACGAGATCACCATCCCCGCCGGCCTGCCTCAGTACTGCTTTGATGGACTCTCTCCTGATGCTCTGTACACCGCCACCGTCTTCGTTCAGACCCCGAACCTGGAGGGTCCAGGAGTCAGCACCAAGGAGAGAACACGTGAGTGCTGGACACGGTGGTGCAGCGTGGCTCTTCAGGCTGGAGCTTTTAGCTGCTCCACAGACAGAGAATGAGGGAAATGTATATCGGGAAGCACAAGAATTGTTGAGTGAGTCATGACCCGAGAAAAGCTTCAACCAATGAGGTCACTATTTATGATTCCTCATTGACCATAGTTCATTCAGCCTGAGACGTATACACATGTGCTGTTTAATGCAGCGTAAACAACATCTGAAATGAATGAAAATCTGTGTTTCAGTGTAGAGTTGCGAAAACAAGTTGCAGATTCTTGTTCCTTCATTGTTGTTTCTTGAAGTAGAGCTGTGTACTCATCGATTCACTGGACAAATAAATCCAGCTGGCGCGTGTGATTATTAGAGGATGACTGGAAGATGTATGTTTTTCTTATCGGATGTTTAATCACAATCAAATTGGGCGTGTTTGAGATATTACACAACAGCTGAGAGACAGTTGTAAGTTTTCAGATGGCGTCAGATGTTTGTGTGTTTTGCTGAACGTCGGCCAGCAGCCTCCACGTCGCTGATGGAAACACAGACCTAAAAAGCCCTCCAGCGCCTGGCACCTCGGCCCCATCACACAAAACACCATCGCAGTAACGAGCTGCGTCTTTTCCGACGAGCCCAGTCAAAATGTGACCTGCGTGAACGTCTCTGAGACGATCCCGATCCAAAGCAATGACTTCATCACCTGACATGTTTACTGTTGATCTCTGTTTATTACTTTACATTAATTGTTGATGACAGCTTGGAACTGCTTTTGTTTATCACAGTGGTGAAGCCAACTCCAGTCCCAACACTCCCACCAACTCCAACCCCTCCACCCACCATCCCCCCAGCGTGGGCAGGTAAGTGTGGTTTTTTTTAATGGTACAGCATACAGATGTGTGTGTTTTTGGCTTCATGACGGCGCCCCCTGTCGGTCAGTATGTGATACAGCTGTTTTTGTGCCTCCATGCTGCAGACAGCTGTGGCCAAAGGCGTCATGTTTTCAGGTTGTCAGTCTCGTTCTCGAGAACACGATCTCTCAGGAACACCTTGAGGGAATTTCTTCACATTTCTCACAAACTCGAACCACTCGAACTGATAAAAAAAGGTCAAAGGTCAAGGTCACTGTGACCTTGACTGGATTAACCATGTGGGGGTAATTCCAGTTCTGTCTATGGAGACAGAGACTGTTAAAACATCCTCCCAGGAACCCATAATGCTGCACCACATCCAGAACCATCAAGTCCAATGTAGTCGCCATCCCAAGAGCTCAAACGGCTCTTTGAGGAAAACCTGGATCATCCCAGGACTGAAAGGATGGAGTCTTTCACTCAAGCTCAGCTCTGATTGGAAACTCCTCGATGCAGCGTTTTGGCCGAGGCGGAGGTTTGAATGTTGACTCCTTCTGGATCTGACTCGTGCCAGCAGTTGGATTAATGGCCGCCACATGTGCTGCTGGGCCTGCGGGCTGCATGAAGGGGGACAGGGAAGACCCGTTAAGAACCAGCAACTTAGGTGTTGAAAAAGGAGACGGAGCGGTCCAAAGAATCTGTTTGTGTTGTTTGGTATTGTGTTAAACTTGTTTATAAATCCCTGAGCGGGAGGAGCGGATAGAGGGGATGAGTGCTGCATCACATAAGGCAAAGATTATTCAAAGCTTTTTGCCCAATTCGTTTTCGTCTCAGAGAAACCCATTAACGAGAGCTCGCTTTCAACCCTTCTGGTGACCAAATGTTGCTCGTTTTGTTTTGCCAGTGTTTTTTTTTTAATCGGTGAAACCCATAATTACCATACATGGCCTCATCTCGCCATGTTTCTCTGCCGCGTTCGGCCGACTTCTTTTATGCGCTCCAGCTCACAAACAGTAATTATGCCGTGTGATGATGCCATTTTCTCTGCTGGTGTTTGTGATGCTGCCCTGACGCCTGGCCGCTGGACTTTAAAGCTCCGTGTCGACTTGTTTTCCCGCCTCAGTTTGCAAAGGTGCCAAAGCAGATGTGGTGTTCCTCATCGACGGCTCCTGGAGCATCGGCGAGGACAGCTTCACCAAAGTCGTGCACTTTGTCTCCGACATGATCGGCGCCTTCGACGTTGTTGGACCCTCAGGAATGCAGGTTTGTGTTGAAAATAGCGACACGACAGCGGTGGCGCGCTCTGACATCATTCTACAATTGTCTTGTTCTTATTTGCACAATTACAACATCATGGCAAAAGATATACAGTAATAAAGTTAATTGGATGAGTGCAGGGAGGAAGGAAGCCATGAGGCTCATTAATGTTCTTCCTGGGACGAATAAAAAGATTTAATCAAGTGTGATCATAAACATCGAACAGCAAGCCAGAGCAGGTAAAAGAAACAACCGAAAGAACGAAGGAACCACGTTCAGCTCTGCACACGAGAGAAAGTACAAGACTTGATATTTGACTTCAAACTGCTCCAGAGAGGGTGACCTCTGTATTTAACGCTGTATCAATACCAAAACTTCTAACATGAGAATATTAACCAGATTACACCTTAATGCGTTTCCTGAGGTTTCTCCATTGTTTTTTGGTAAAATTTTAAATGAAGCCTCTCATGTTGGAGGTTGGCGTTAAAGCCTTCTGGGATGGATTGTTTGTGTGTGTGTGTGTGTGTGTGTGTGTGTGTGTGTGTGTGTGTGTGTGTGTGTGTGTGTGTGTGTGTGTGTGTGTGTGTGTGTGTGTGTGTGTGTGTGTGTGTGTGTGTGTGAGACTGACCTGATCTCCTACTAACGTCATTGTTGTGACTTTCCAAACAGGTGTCATTCGTTCAGTACAGCGACGACGCAAAGACAGAGTTCAAACTGAACGCTTATCAAGACAAAGGTATCGCCATGGCTGCACTTCATCACATCCGCTACCGAGGAGGGAACACCAAGACAGGTTTGAACGCACGCCGCACGCCGCAGCGACAAAGGCGAGTCGGCCAGTTGTTTTTCTGATTCGGGTGTCCTCTGTTGAGCAGGAGTGGCGCTGAAGCACACATATGAGAAGGCCTTCTCCATCGACAATGGAATGAGGAGAAATGTGCCCAAGGTGGTCGTCGCCATCACTGACGGACGCTCTCAGGACGAGGTGAAGAAGAACGCCGCCAAGCTGCAGCACGCAGGTAACGAGCTGGAGTGCGCTGAAATGGTTTATGCTTCATCACCGGAACATCCCACAGAGTGACTGAACTGCAGCGTGTTGGCAGCCATGAAGTCGGGTGACTGTCTGTCTGCGTCCTCTCCTCAGGTTACAGTGTCTTTTCCATCGGTGTTGCCGATGTGGATTTCGTGGAGTTGCAGGGGATCGGCAGCAAACCCAGCGAGAGACACGTCTTTGTTGTGGACGACTTTGACGCTTTCAACACCATCAAAGAAAACCTGATCACTTTTATTTGTGAAACTGCAACATCATGTAAGTCTGCACAGTCATCTGCCGCTGAGCAGAAGATGGACAAATGTTCAGGCTTCATAAATTCATCTGTCTCTTGTTCCACAGCTTGTCCCTTGATCTTCCTCAATGGATTCACTTCACCTGGTAAGTGCAAACAAAGATGTGTGACGCTTTTCCTTTAAGTTTATCCTGAATTCTTGTCAGTTGCCCAAACCTCTTGATTTGTTGTGTTTCAGGCTTCAGGATGCTCGAGGCGTTCAACCTGACAGACAAGACTTACAGCTACGTTAAAGGCGTCTCTATGGAGACAGGCTCCTTCAACAGCCACACGGCATACAGACTCCACAAAAACGCCTTCCTGACTCAGCCCACAACGTGAGTCTCATCACATAACTTCGATCTGGTCTTGTTTTGTCTGTAGTTGGTTGACTAACCTCATGGCGATTAGCTGATCACATTTCTCTCTGGAACGTTGGCTGAACGAGGTTTTTCCAACACCACCCTGCTCTGCATCCACGCAGCTGTAGATCTGAGGAATCCTCAGAGGAAAAGATGCTGTGGAGGCTGAAATTAATTGCGACTGACAGCTCAGTTGGTGGTGAACAAGAACCGCCAATTTGTTATGCGAGGAAGACGCCGAGTACTCATACTTAAAGAAATGTGGTCAGAACAGTATTTCAGAGCAGTTACTCGCTTTCATTCATTTATTAAACACACAAGAATCAGCTGATACTCATCAAACAGTTATTTTCTTGTAATTCTGGTATGTGTCGTTGTGGTTCTTGATTGTAGACGTTGTAGAAAGTCAGTGTCCGACCTTCAGCTTAGCTTCTGTTTTCTTTCATCCACGTTTCAGCCATGACGCTGAGCTTTTCTGCTCATGTTCTGAGGTCAGCATGGATGTACTGCTGCACTGGATAGTGAAATTTAAGCACCAGCAAAAATAATACGACTATTTTTTGTTATCATTCAACAAACAACAGCTGTGATTTGCCAGCGGACCCAACACTCATCTTAGCTGTTGATGCTGAATGCTAAAGTGATCATTGTTTATCTGGTAGAAAATGGTGAAATGTTCAAATTGTGTTCCTGAACCTCTCATTTCTGCAGGGAGAAAAACTCTCTGCTGAGTTCAACCAGCTTTTTCTCCCGGTGACGCAGCAGACTTGTTGTCATGGTTTATCTTTTGAACACACACCAAGTTGGTCATGTGCTAACATGGAGCGGCCAGCCCAGCTGTGTCCGGGCTGTTTGAGCTCATGCTCTTTGCTAACTGGGTCAGTGGATTTATGATGCTCTGCGAGGTCAGGGAGGACCCACTGAGCTGCAGGCTGCCTTTAAACAGCATTCAGTCCACTCTGAAGCTGTTTGACACAACGAGCCTCCGTCAGGCCACTGAGTGCAAACCCAACCACAAACTAGACTGTTACTACTGGCCACCATCCAACACAGGCGTCCCATATCCAGAATATCACATGCAGCACCAAAGTGGTGGAAAACAGCTTGAGTTCTGACTGTTTACCAAGTTTGACTTTCCAAAATGTGTAGTGACATCAGAGGGACAAATGAGAAACATCCTGCTCTGATATAAAAGATGAGCCAGTGGTGGAAAAATTATTAAAATCCTTTTCTCATGCAGAAGCAGCAACACCACAATGAAAAAAGACTTCAGAGCAAGTTTTATCCAAGTAAAACAGTTTGTGAGAGTGTTGTCTGATTTGTGTTCGAACAATCCGGCATGACATGAACAGCAGCTACAGTCAAGCTAATTAAGCATGGAGATTCATTTAGGAGTTAAGTTCACCTCCGTTCATTGGCTGAATGTGTCCTGAAGAAGCTCGTATCTGCCCAGATATCAAGAAGGCAGCGCCCTTTGTTTCTCGTCCAGGTCAGACCTGGATTCATTCTCCGGCTGCACATCTCGCTCATTCATATCCGTAAAATCTGTTGAGCTCAGACGTGCAGAGAAGGACTCAGATTGAGGGCGCAGTCGAGTTCCCACCACAAACCAGTCATGACTGGACCAAGGCCGCTTGCTCGAGAAGGTCTTGGTGCGGTTGTTTTGGTCCACATCCGAGTACTGCTGTGTTCAGATCTGCCAAATTCACCGTACCAAGAGGGAAAACGAACCCGTGTCCAATTTGAAAACGCCCTGACCTCCTGGAGGGGTTCAGGTTGGAGTCCTGTGGTTCTGAAGGCCACAACATGGGAGCATCTGCATTGGTTAATGTTTCTACACTTTGTTTGTCCTCTATGTGTCACCTGAGTCTCACCTGGCGCCCCCTCCTCTCCTCTCCACTCACTGCCGCCTCTTACTTACGATTTCAGCTCTGACTCTTGCATTTTTGTTTGAAGTGATCCCTCAGGGAGCTCTGAGGCTGACCATGCATCCTCACGTCGTCTCTTTCTGTCTCATGAGCAGAGACGTTCACCCTGACGGCCTTCCCCACTCCTACACCATCATCCTGATGTTCCGCCTCCTGCCCGACTCGCCCAACGAGGCCTTTGACATCTGGCAGGTGTCAAGCAAAGAGCACAAGCCTGAGACGGGCGTCACTCTGGACCGTAAGTGTCATCCTCTGTTCTTCTGTTCTTCCTCTAAACATGGCGTGTTAACGTGTGAGCGGACGCAGAGCAGCGAGCCTCATAGTGTTCTATCTGTTCATGACGAGGTGTAACGAGCCGGCTGTGCCCTCCTGCTGCTTCGGTCTCGGTTGATAACCGAGCCAACTCCTTTCACCACGAGAATCATGTGTCATCGGGAGGTCGGCCGGCTCACATGAAGCCTCAGTTTCAGTCTGTCGGCAGGATTTTCTGCTGGGCTTCGACAGGAATCCTCCAGTGACGATTGTTTGTTCCGGTTCTTGAATAACAACCCAACGCTGAGGTTCAGATGCTCCACAGGGAGACTCAAACTCTGCACTGTTAAAGGAGCAGGTTCCTTTAACAAATCCTTAAAGCACACTTACTGTGACGAGCATCAGGACTCCATCAGCGTGTGGAAAGCGTGCTCTGCTGTTCTTAAAATGAAACTGCATCTGAAAGCTTGATGTAAATCTAAATATGCAGTTTTATTCAGCTGACTAATACTTTGAAGCTCTAACGAATCACAGCAGAGTATCGGTCGAGAGGCAGGAAAGACTTTGGCCTTTCACTGCGTCTGATTCAATTTCCTGCAAGTCGGAGATGCAGGCTGGATGTTTTTGATGTTGGCAAACTTCTGGAAGAATTTAAATAAACTTTAAAATGATCTTCAGCCTCATTCTCAGGACCAAGGCAGGAAAAACTCAACGCTGAAGGAAATGAGTCACAAAAAGCTCAGTAGCTACAGTTTGTTCCCTCATGTAAACATCATTTTAGACTTTTGCATGATTATGTTTGAGTCACAGATAAAAGCCAGGTTTTATTTTCAGGAGCTTGTTTGTGGTACAAAATGTTTCTGTGAACAAGCCAAAGAACTTTTAAAGACTGCACGTCACAAATGTTCTTTCAGGGCGGCTTCTCTGAATCTTGACCTCAGCATTCATGCGAGTGAGGAGAATGGTGTGTCACGTCTGTTTGTCTCTGCTCAGCCTCCAGCCAGACTGTGTCCTTCTACAACAAAGACGAGCGTGGTGACATGCAGAGGGTCACGTTCGACACCGATCAAGTGAAGAGGATCTTCCACGGAAGCTTCCACAAGGTAAAAAAGCTGTTTATCTGCGCTGGATTAATGACTAGAGAAGTGACAAACCTGCTGCTCGTTCATCATCCTGCACAAAAGACAGTAGACTAAACACACGACGGGGATGTTAAAAGCTGAAAATGTTTCAGTGTGGTGCCATTTTCCAGAGCAGCGTTTAAAGTCTGTGTGGACATTTTAGGTTTTGACATCTATAAGTTGAAGAGAACGAAGCGGAGAGTCGAATGTGTCTTTAATGGTTGAGTTATTGAAAGTTTTTCTGGTTCTAGGCGTGACCAGAGCATGACACATCAATCGAATCGCTCCGCTTTGTTCTCGCTCGACGTCCTGAGGTCATTCAGATACTGCGGATGCCTGAGATTCCAAATGTGTTGTACATTACAGTCCGAGCACCTCACATGCAACTACAGGCGTGTTCCTGAGACGTTAAGAGGGCTCAGACAAACAGATGGTCCTCTGCAGGTTGTAAAATGCAGGATGCAAAGTGGGGCTGGGTTTTATTTTTACTGATTACACACTTCTAATGGACCGATGGAGGCGGCCATCTGCATTTTCAGGATGTTATAAAGGCATCAGTAGACACTCTGACTGATGTTGAAGTGGTTTGGTTTAAATGTCCAGCCAGAGGTGGAGCAATGGACGATACCGCTGCGTGAAATCTCACTTTCCAAACTGCAAGCTCACCACAGGCTCCACTTTGTGCCCCTGATTTGCATCATTACATTCAAGTTACAGCCTGCAATGCTTTTTCTCAAAGCTAAAAACCAAGCTTGGGAAAACGAGACAGGTTATGTAACAACACTAACCCTGCTTTTGAAGTCATTTCAAGGCTCTTGCTGACAGGAAAAATATTTCATCCATTGCTCAGTGAAATAGATTTTCAGTCCATTGCAGATGATGAGGAATGGATGAAAGCGCCGTGAGCCGTCTGCAGCAGAAGACAAATGCACTCCCTCCTCTGGATGAAGCGAACGTGATGAGACTTTTTGTCTGAAAGAGTATTTCTCTGCCAGCAGCACAGACAGAAAAAAAGCATTTAACATACTGCCAAACCACCAAGTGTGGTTTTTATTTATCTGTAAGAACAACAGTGGCTCAGGCGGCGTTGGCGACTCGGATGTCGCTGTCACTGGATGTTTCACCGTGACGTGAGATTTAACTCCGTCTGTGCAGCCGTTATGAAACGAGCCGTCTGTCTTCCTCCGCTGACTCTGCAGTGAGGCTGCAGGGACGCTTTCCAGGCGCAGGGAGGGTGTTACATGCTGCGTGGAGGTCAGAGCTGCTGATAGCAATGCTCATTTATAAAAGGCGCTGCTGGGGGAAGCGGCGTGGACAGGCGTGCAACAGAATCGCGCTTCCACAAGGAGCTCTTCTGGGTGGGGGGAGACCATTAGAAATGCTCTGCAGTCTTTGCTGGGACGCTCGCCTGGAAAATATTGGGTCACTGCTATTAAACAATTACATCAGAGCGGCTGAGGAGCGCCAGCAGGAAGGCGGTGCTGCTCCTCCATCCATCTCTCTCTGCGCTTTCCTCCCGGCTCAGGAGGAGTTTAGGATGGCAGTCTTCCTCTGGTAGCTGACGACGGGAGCCGCTGCGCTGTAGTTTGACCTCCCAGCATGCCTCTGTGCAGGGCGACGCCTCAGTGCCAGCAGACAGGCTTTAAAGTCCGTTTCTCACTGAAGAGTTTGCGATAATAGCGGAGACGTCTGTGATGTAGATTTCCTGCTGCAGTGTGGTGATCCTGCTCCTCTGGGCACTTTGAGACTTCTGCAGAACGTCTTTGTCTTTTTCTGCTGCTCATGAATGAAATATGAAGGCAGTTGTGGAAGGCAGAGAGGGATGTTTGGGTAAACTTCTCTTTAACGCAAGACATGAAAATGAGCGTTTGTAAAATCCAGACAGGATTTTTGTCGCTCATGTTTGTTTCAGCTGTGATAAAACTCTTTGGACCTTCAGAGAGGAAGAGAAAGTGATGCAGACTTGATCCTCGGGGGTGAAATTCTTGAGGTCAAAGGTCAGAGTGGGTCATAAACCTGGAAGCTGCCAGGAGCTCAGTGTCAAGGACACTGCTGCAGGGTGGACACATGCACGTCATGAACCTTTGACGCTTTCACTCTGGAGCTTTGCCTCGTCTGTCGCTGAACCCTGCAGCCACAATAAAAGTTAACTGGAGTGAAGAATGGCTTTCTTAAACTTGAAGATTTAAGCGCCTGTCAGGTGCTGGGACTGGCAGACCTTCACCGCTGACTGGGACGTCTTGAACTTGCTGTCAGGTTGCAGAAACAGATATGATTTAGGCATTTTCCTGAAACCCGACTGCAGCCTCCCTGTGAGTTTGGCTCCGTCATTGTGCCAGATTCACATCACAACACGCTGTCAGTGAAAGACGCCGGGATCCACCACAGCACCAGGTCTGACTTCTCTAATCCCCGTCCCCTCACAGCATCCTACCAACCAGTTAACTCAGCCCTGGACGGATCTGTGAAATCCTCCTGCAGATGTGTTTCACAGCAGACATCAGTCACACACACAGATCTGCTGTGGATACCTGAAGGGTGACTGAGCGTCTCTGAGGTCCAATGGGACTGAACAGGGTTTAGAGTAAAGATCCTCCCTGCGTGCTCTGTGTTAACTATCAGTGCCGCTGATGATCTGCGCCAAGTGCAGAGAAATAGATTAACAGTCCTGCCAGTAACTGTGCTTTCAAACCGACTCCGAGAACAAAAAACACCAGAAGACAAAGCCGATGGACACCGAGGTGCTCTGACGACTGAGTCTGAAAACTAATTAAAGAGAAATGTAATGAGGAGATTGGGATGATTTCACAACTCACTTTAAATACGAGAGGGGAGAGAAAAGCAGTGTGAAGATGGACAGACTGAAGACAGATGTTTAGATCATAAACTGGGACAAAACCGCATTTTTACCAGAAATGTTAACGCAGGTCAGCTGATTTTCTCTGTATGTTTAATCACTTTTCTGTCCCATAAATCTCCATGTAAGAGCTTAATGGAACCAGAACCTCGTCACCTTCAAATAAAAGCTGTGGAGAGTTGAACTGTCACACAGCGTTCTGTCTGTTAGAGGCTTCTGACAGCAAGATTGGCAAAATGAGCTTCTACAATAACAAATGTGTTATTCCTCCTCTCAGATTTCAGTGTACAGATCAGTCAGACAGAAGCTTTGCCAGGTGGCAGATCTGATCGCGAATTAACGTGAATTCCACAAGCAACTTGAAGGCGGGTCAGAATGAAACTAGTCTGCAAGCAGGTGTTTGTACTCCTCAACTTTCATTCATATCAATAATTTAGGACGATCAGCTCCAGAGCTTTGACTCAAGACCTTCAGTGTTTGGATCAGTACGCTCATGAAGGATGAGGTGTGTCAGATTCAGTGTCCACAGCTGAGATTTCAATGTGTCAGACGCACATTTATCAACATTTAGGTCGATACGAGCATCAGATTGCACTCTGTGTAGGCGGTTGTTTAATATTAAAGGCCAACACTGATCCAGCTCTTTACTTTGACCTCTGACCTGTTGGCCTCTGCTGCCACTTTAGAAAACAAAGGGTCAGTCTGTGTAGTTCTAACAGTACTGAGTCCAGTTCGACAGATACAAGAAAAACACAACGGACAGAAAAAAGGAGACGGGAGCTTCAGGTCGACTGCAGATAAACATTCTGTGGAAAGAAAGTGTGAAAATTGTCCCACTAACCTGCTGACCTGAGGTCAAAGACAGCCTTAGCACAGACGACCGTTTTCTTCTTCACTTGCATAAACGTCCTCTCGTAAGCGCCTGTACCTCAAAGGCTGCCTCCAGACGTCAGTGTGAAGGGTTAAAGGTGCGTTCCAGATGTGCCCCAAGAGCCCGTAAAACACAAGTTGTTTTCAGGTTCATATTTTTATTGGAAACACGGATGCAGAAGAAAGTCGAGCCACTCTGTAATTTTCTCATTTTTCTCAGGTTTTACTGCTCTTACTGTCCTCTTCAAATAAAAGGCTGGCGGTATTCTACGTTTTCTTATTGTCAACAAATCACACGAAAAGATGAAAACCAACAACGCGTTCATCCATCTCTTTACCCTCTGACTTCCTGTCTGATGCTCTTCGCTCCAAGCCCATTGGTTCCTGCAGATGACCTAAATGATTAAAAGATCTCCAAAGAGCAGCATGAAAAATGAATGAGTTCTGTACTCAGCAGCTTTATTTGAACGGGTCTGATGCCAGTAATAGCTGATATTATTCACAGGAGACACACACTCACAGATCTGCAGGACGATACATCAGTGTGTGTTTTACAGGAACAGCGTATCAGAGTTTCCTCTAACCATCAGGGGACTTTCCAGCCTGAAGCGAAGCAGGGTTTTCTTCTTCTCTCGTGATCGTATTTAAATATTGGCAGATTGAGTTTGACCGTATCAGTGCTGTTATCTGACACTGGAAGTGTTGAGAGCAACGCGCTGAAGCTTCACCACCACCTGCTGGCTTCGTGAAAGCTGCTGAGCGTCCGATAGCCGCGGAGGTCTGAAGCGTACATGGAAACGGGGCTGTCCTTCCCGCCCTGAAGTCGTTCTTGGACGTGTTTCTGCGAGCTCTGCGCTCAGCTACACATTCCTCTGCGTCTCCGTGGATGCTGACTGACCACAGCGGCGGCTGCCACTGTGGCTTCGTAAAGCAGCGTTTTCCCTCCTCACAGCTGGACTGATTGAGGCCGGCCGCGGCCTCAGAGGGGCCGGCTTTGTGGGGAAGCTGTTGTAAAGGCAGCGCTCGTGGCTTACCGCAAAATGACATCATGAGATGTGGCGAGGGAGATCTGAGTAAGGAGGAATGCACTGTGGCAGTGTGTGTGTAACAGAGATAAATCCACTATTTCCTCCCTTATTTTACACTGAAGAACTGACGTGGTGTCAGATGCCCCAAAGCCCCGTCCAATGAGATGGAAGGAAAGAATTTTGGGAGATCTGGCTTCCAAAACATGATGCAAAAGGGAGGAATCTTTGAGATGTGGCTGAGCAGAATGGATGAGCAGAGGGTTTATTTAAAAGTGAGAGGAATGGTTTACATCAAGCTGCTGGTATGCAGGGATGCTCCAGTCTGCCGGATCACTATCAGCCCCCATACTGACCTTAGACAGCAGACTGGCCATGACGTGGCAGATCCACGGTAAACACTCGTCCTGTTGGCTGCTGTTTTATGCTACAACATCACTTCCTGCATGTGCTTCACAATAAGAGAACTCTAATGTAAAGACTGTGGGAGACCTTTACTGTGAAACTGGAACTCACAATAAGCTAAAAAAAAAACAAACAAAAACAAAGCATTTTCTCGATACTGAGTCCAAATCCTCAACTCAGACTGCCAAGTTACCAAGTTCTGATTCCATGTCGGTGCTGTTTTAACCAGTTTAAAATGTGGGAACTCGACTGTGTGGCCAGTCAGTTGTGTCACGGCACCAGAAGGATCTTTGACTTTCTGTAAAACTAAATGTTTTGCACGTTTTGTGCTCGATCTCACGTAATGAGATCTAAGTAACGTTAGATCTCATTACATGTTTAGCAAAGCTTGATTAGGGACACATCTCATTCCAGAAAACTCACATCTGTTTAGAAGCTTTTGTTTTATTTCATACATAGCAAAAAGAAACAAAGGCAGGATGCAGAAGCATGTATTTAAGCTAATTGAGTGTAATTAGGTGAAGCCTGTTGCCTCAGCTGGACTCTGATCCACCTCCCGTCATCTTATTGCTGTTTGTTCCACGTCTTAAGCTGAACCTGATGGTGTCTGTCCATGAGTGCATTAGAACGACATAATCTCATCTGTGTCCAACATCACTCCCTATTTACTGTACAGAGCACGAGATTCACTGTCTGCCAGTCAAAAGATGGTCTGTGAACATCTCCTCTAGCTAAAAAGTTCTGTCAACTTACACAAAAATGGTCAGAAGAAGAGCATTGATTGACTGGTCTCAGCAGATATCATGAGTTTAGAAAAATGGCACACTGAATCCCTGCCGGCACGCTAAGAAGCAGCCTCTTTAAATGCTGATTGAAGGGCATTGGGCATCTAGAAACAGGAGCACGCACCAACACAGAAGGTATAAAAGTGAAGTTTCGTCTTATTGTGACGTGAAACTTCCAGCTCAAAGAAACAGGAAGCGGTTCAAAGCCATGTGAACTTCCATACAGCGCTCCTCTCTGCAGCCGAGCGGTGGCTGTGATGGAGCACCTTTTCTTCTGAATGAAGAGAGAGGAGCGCCGCTTTCCCTCTCTTACATTCCAGCAGTGTTTTAGATAAACAGAACTACGGCCGAGACGATGGAGCTCATCCTCCCCGAGCTCGGGCTCCACCGACAGACTCAGCATAACCTAATAATTTGCAGGCCATCAGGATAAAAACCAGACGCAAGAGTTGGTCTCAGAACAAAGAATGTGCCAATAAAGTAAATTCTCCTCTCTTCCCCTCTCCTCCTCCTCCTCTTTCCCCTTTCTCTCTGAAGCTCCATATCCTGGTTTCATCCACCAGCGTCAAACTCAACATCGACTGCCAAGAAGTGGCTGAAAAGGAGATCAAGGCCGCTGGAAACACATCCAGCGACGGCTACCAGGTTCTGGGCAAGATGTCCAAGTCCATCGGCTCCAAAGGACAGTCAGCGACCGTAAGTCAGCTCTGATCCTGCAGCGTTCACGCAGACAGGAGAGGAGGAGGCACACATTCAACTGTGAATTCACAAGATTTGAAATGTGTTCAACTTAAACTTAGAATTTTAGATCTTGAGGATGTTCATGCCCGCAGGCAGATTATGTTTCAGCCTGCAAATATCACCCAAGCCCAAACAACGTTTCGATAAAATGAAATCAGATTTAAGGAGCTACAGAATCTAATCATGCACCACCCTTTTGATTAAATCCATCGCAGCCTCGAGGGAGCTGATTTTCTTTTCCAAATTCTTTTGATTTATTTTTGGGGAGTTTGGTAGCTTAATTTGTCACAGCATGTGCTGTCAAAAATCAAAGATTATCATGGAGTCTGCAGAGACGGCTGAGCAGTGCATGCTACAGTGTTAGCATGGAGCTCCTGACACTGGACACTGTGTCGGATAAAGTGGTAACAAGAACACTGGCAGCAGCGTCATGAGCATCATTTTCTCATTAAAACAAGTCCATGAAGCCTGTGCTCAACAGCGACCTCTGTGGCCACGAGTGGTGATGACAGAACAGAGCATTTCATGTTGCTGACTCGCGCTGTGGCATCGTGGAGGCTCGTATGGACAGCCTGTAGTGAAGCGGGTAACAGGATCGATAGAGATGTAGCTGATGACTTAACGCCTCCACAGACTCACGTCAGGCTGGGTTGTGTCATGAGCTGACTCAAGAAGAGGGAGAACACAGGAAAAAGATGAAAGCAATTTGCTAAAGTAAACTATTTACAAGTGTTTTATTTATTAAATGCAACAAAGTGTCAGATGTTCCAGACCTGCGTCAGAACGCGTCGTCGGGGTGAAATGCCCGTTAGCCTCGTGAGAGCTGTGCTTTTTCAGTGTTGTCAAGATATTTGTTTTAAGTTTGTGTTTAACGTTACTGTTCTGCGCAGATCGCAGAGACGGAGAACATGTTCTCTGCTTCTAAACATTATGCGACGCTGTTTCTTCTTCTGCTGATGAAACCATCGACTCCTCTTTGCTAACGTTATTAGCCGCTGGTTGGACTGAACTCAACATTTCACTTGTATGATTCTAGCGCCCTCGAGCTTCTTCCCAGCTCACATTAGTCCATGCTTGAATCTGACCACAGATCAGTTTCTTAACATCCGCAGTGAGCTGGGAGGCCGTCTGAGCAGCGCTCCGACAGAGTGGCGGTCTGAGCGGGATTAAAGCGCACGTTAAAATGAACATGTCCAGCGCGCTGTATGTTGAGCTGTCAATAAGGCTGCGATATGAGCCGTTTCCTGTCTCTGGCGGGTTGATGGGACTCAGCTGTGCTGCATTCTCTGCTGTCTTTCTCTGTGTCTTCTGGGAGCTGTGAAGGGCGTATCAGAGACACATGTACCACAACACTATTTCCATGTTTTCTCTCTCCTTTTTTTTTTTTTTCCCCTCTCCACAGTTCCAGCTCCAGATGTTCGATATCGTCTGCAGCTTGGGCTGGACCAGCAGGGACAGATGTTGTGACCTCCCGTCTATGGTAAGGGAACCCCCACCTCCATGAAGCAACGCACACAAAGCCTTTTAACTGAACGTGTGTAATGTGTTGATACTCCACCAGCACCTCCACTCGCTCCTTTAACCTCTGGCCAGCACTGCTGAATGATGGTAGATCTTTGGCTGCAGCTTCGACTTTAGTATCCAGATAATCAGCGGTTGTGAGGAACTTTTCCTCTGCTCCTTAAATCTGTTTGGATTATACTATATAGGAACGACTGATGGAGTTTTTGGCCTGTACACTTTTCTTCATATCATTTTAAATTTGGCTCTGGACGAAATGTCTAAATTAGCAAAATAAAGCAGACTCAGTGGCTTTTCAAGGCCTGATTAGACATATGCTTTCAATGTACATTTTGTTCTTTCGGTCTGGAAGTAAAGAAAATGTAGATACCTCAGCCTGCGGCCACAGTTACGTCATCTTGAGGCTCCAGTGAAAAGCAAGGTTATACTTTATACACAGTTCTCAGATTATTTCTGTGTGTAGAAAATCCAAAATAATGCCCAAAACCTGCTAAAAGTCACATCTGCTTGTGTGTAAATGCTTCTTTTCCTGTTTATTTTTACACTTGTGGAGCGTCCAGGCCGTGTTAACTGATCATCTTATAGAAAACTGTCAGGCCACCTGGGTTTTCTCAAACGCTGAATCCAGTTTCAGCCGATAGCAGAGGTGATTGCAGCCTCCTGACTGTGAAAAGCACATGTGTGTTTGTGCTGTAACACCCAGCTGCAGGTCCAAACACTCAGTGTGTCCTTGGTGGTGTTTTTTTCAGCAGCAGATCAAAGCTCAGAGCAGCGTAATCAGAATCAGAACCGGCTCGAATCAAAGAGAAAAATAAACAGGATGTGTACAGGACGACCTGCAGGAGACAGAGCCAGCTCGTCCGTCTGACGAGAGCAGACGGAACAGAAACCTTAACGTGAGCTTCAGGCCGTCGCTTCCATCCATACGATTCACTGAGCTGTGCATCCTCATATAGACTCTTCGGCCATAACTCCAGTCGCTGATGGCAGCGCTGCAGATCAGGGGCCTCATTTATGAAAGTGTTCTTTCATTTCTACTTGAACTCAGCCTTGAGATCATCTTTGACAGTGTGCTTGTGTCTGATTCATAAAAGATGCTTAAAAGGAGAAAGAAGTGCTTAAGCAGCTTCTAAGAATCCGGTTTGTAACTGAAACACCTGTGATCTATAAATCTCAAATCAACTTAAATTGACGGCACCTGCCTCGGATTTCCCCTGTAATGGCAGCACAAATGAGGGTCTCGTCAGGAATCACCGAGGACCGAAAGACAAAAGAGAAAAGCTCTTTTTTTTTTTTTTTGGAAGATGAGATCACAGCGATGGTCGAGGAGATTGAATCCAGGCAACACGTATTATTCATTGGACTAAACAGCAGGTCGACAAACGAAGCCTTGGAGTGTGTCAATGCAGCAGTGAACGAGGTGGAGCACAAAGACCCAACGAGGTGGAGCAGAAAGACCCAACGAGGTGGAGCAGAAAGACCGAACGAGGTGGAGCAGAAAGACCCAACGAGGTGGAGCACAAAGACCGAAGGAGGTGGAGCACAAAGACTGAATGAGGTGGAGCACAAAGACTGAACGAGGTGGAGCAGAAAGACTGAATGAGGTGGAGCAGAAAGACCCAACGAGGTGGAGCAGAAAGACTGAATGAGGTGGAGCAGAAAGACTGAATGAGGTGGAGCAGAAAGACCGAACTGTGACTGATTTGAAGGAAAAGATCTGACCTCAAACTACAAGCAAAGATCAGCCATAGAAAGCTGCAGGTCTGCTGATTCCTCACACCTTCGTTTGATCATTCCTGTCACGTTCCTCCATCAAGTCTTAATGCAGAGATGAGATCATTTCTGCGTTTAAAGTGAGGTTGTTGTTGACTTGTTTGGTCATTTGGAGCAAAACGACAAGCAACGACGAGCTGCAGGCTGAACAGACTTTGGTTATAATTTATGAAGCACAAACATGACCAACGTATTTACAGCAATGTTGAAAAGTCCCGGTCTTTCTTTGTCCTTCATCCCTCACACATCAACTCCCCTGAAAAACATTTCTGGTGTTTCTCAAGACCTCTGTGTGGCTAAAAAAGAGGAACGTTTGTTTGCAAGCAGTTAAAGGTTTGGCGGCCGGCAGCAGCTACAGTTTGAGACTTCTCGATGCAGCACAGTGCAGGCTGTTGTTTGGCGGGCGACTCTGGCCTTTCTCAACGTGAAGCTTTCTCACTTCGGTCCCAGCAGAGATCTCCGGAGACGCTGTAACAAATAAAGCTTTGTCTGAGCGCAGCACGTTTGCAGTGGGACGTCCAAAAGGTTTGGAAAAGGATTCAGCTCTGGTGGATTATTATCTGAATTGCTGCAGAGCGAGGACAGCTGCCTGATTGGGCTGTTTCACTGACAATTATTAAATGATCCAAACTGAGGCGATCGCTGTGGAAATATAGGTTGGAAACAGCAGAGTTTCACATCCGCAGGGAGTGAATATCCTGCATGACCTGACAGGTCTATCAAACAGGTCCAGAGTGTGTTTAAATTGCTTTTTGGACGTTTAGCTGGCGCTCTGAACCCCAGAAACATACAGCTCGTTCCAGCTTTTAGACAGCTGACGTTGCTTCTGCTTGTGCAGAGACATAAAGGATGAAAATATTCGACATGTACGACAGGAGTGCGTCTGCTAATGTGTTCGTTTTGAGCGGGAACTGCCGAAGCTGCTAAACCTCTGATGAAAACGGCTCAAATGTCAGAACACTGAACGACTCAATGGACAACAGTGACGCTCAACAGCCCCGCAGAGCAGAAGAGCTGCCGTGAAGATGGACATCCTGAAAATGTTCTGTGCTGTACAGCAACCAGCAGGCATAAACCCCAAAGGAAGTCCTCACCTTTAAGAGACTGGAAGCAGTAAATGTTTCACGCTTCCTCTGGATAAATGACTTTTATTGTTAATTGACTGTTAAAAGAAGAAGAAGAAACCGTCTCTGCGTCATTTCATCTGATTGGTTGCTTTACAGTGAGGATGATGAAGGATGCAGCAGCGGACACTTTGCGAGAACTGAAGCTGGTGACGCTCTAAACGTCACAGTGTGATCTAGTTTGACTGTGGAGCGACTCCAGAAAACATCCTGGCTCTGCTCTCCGTCTTGTGGAAGTTTCACCTACAGAATCGTTGTCTGAGCGGTTTAGACGCAGCATTGAGAAACATGTTTCCAAACAGAAGGCGTTGACGAAGGTTTCTGAAACCCTTCAGACCTGCTGACCTGCTCTCTTGCTCTCAGCACCTTTTTAAGACGCTCACTCACAGTTTATGTCAGCGATAGTTAATGTTTTGAACCGTGACAGGATGAACTATCTGCTGCTGATGACACGTTAGACGTTAACTCCACTCCAGAGTTCAGTCAGCTGACACTTGGAATCGATGCTGTGACTCTTTCTAACTGCTGATTTGTGTCTTTTCTTCTCCCTCAGAGAGATGAGCTGAAGTGTCCGTCTCTTCCAAACTCCTGCACCTGTACTTCAACGGGCAACGGGGTGCCGGGGCCTCAGGGCCCAGTGGTAAGAACCCCTGAATCCTCCTCATCAACCTGTGAACAGCCTGTGTTTTACGGGCTGGTGGGAACGCTGAGCTCAGAACAGTTCAGAGAATTTACTTTCCTTCCGCTCCAGTTCAGAGGAAAATCTTGTATTTTTTTTATTTGACAGCTCGACTCCGTCTCCTAGAAATGATGTTTATAAACTAAATGGTTTTTGCCAAATACTGTTTGGAGGAAACGTAATCGCTGCCCAGATTATGTTCATTGGAAACATTTTTTTTTTCCAATCCAGGAGGTGCTACATTCTTAAAGCACAGCGGGATGAACGCAGGACTTTGACACCAAAGACCAGAGTTCACCTCCTCTGGTCCATCTGTTAAGTTTAGGGAACAAAACCATCTAGTTAGCACTGCGTTAGCTTTGCAGTCCTAGAACATGGCTGGACTCGATGCAGCACAATCAGAGATTTCTCAGACGTCACACAGCTCCTCTGGAGACATTAAAGCCTTTAAACCTTATTTAAACGGCTGGAAACAAACTCTGCTGAACGACGCAGAGTTTAACGTGTTAAAGGTGTTTTCTGAACCCCTGAAGAAGCACGTGACCCTTTAACTCATCCCTGCGATGACTTTCATGTTTCCAGCATTTGGTTATCTCTTAAATGCTTTTATTCGTAGGGCAATATTTTTCCACGGTGGCATCGCTCCTTCTATGTGAGGAAAGCTCTCCCATGTCAGGTTATTTATGGTTCTTTATACGCTGTATGTTGTACAAGAGAGAATACTGCGCCCTGCAGCACATTAACCATAAAAACCTTCTTTGCAATCCTCATAAAACGTTTTAAGAGGGCGGAGAAGGTAAACTGTGGTGCAGCACGATGAAGACTAACCCGTCTGACAGTCAGTAGATAAACCTCCAGCCTCCCCTCTGACGCCACTAATGTAAGGATAGAAATAATCCAACAATTCCCACAAAAAGACCAAAACAAGGAAAATACAGAATATCACTTCAATCTTAAAATCTTGAACCCACAGACATAAACTCCACTCCTGAACTGAGACTTGAAGGTGGATGTTGTCCATGTCTCTGCTCTGTTCTGTCCTCTGAAGTTTTCTGCTGAACCGTTCAGGTTATTTAACTAGTTGGTGTTTTTTAGTCACTGTCGGATCAAACCAGACGTTTGAACTGTTGCACTCTTGGTAAATAATACCTAAAGATGTTTTTATGAGGGCTTCGGGGGCTCTAAGGTGGATTTTTCCTTCTGATATTTGCTGTTAAAGTTGACAGATTGTCTTGGTTCCCTCCTCTTCAGGGTGCCCCTGGCAGCAAAGGCCCCCGAGGTGAAAGAGGAGAGATTGGTTCTGCTGTAAGTATCTTCATTAATAATAACAAACCCCTCCTCTGTCTCACCTTTAAAACTTCACCTTCTCCATTCACGCTGACGACAGAGAGCTCTCCATGACAGTCTGAGCAGGATCAGACTCTTCGGCTATCAGCCCTCGATGAAAGCAAAAGATTGTTTAAAGTACAAAAGCTTTGAAGAGCGTAAGCACATCTGATTCCACTTATCGAACGCGTGTTTTTGCCTTTTCTCGTCGATATGAGGGGAAGGTCCGGTTCCTCATCTCCTGTTGGTCTTTTCCACAGATTACAGCAGTATTAAACTTCAACTGGGACGAGAAATATCAGCAACAAATTCCTCCTGTGTTTAAACATTTCTTATCTGACCTCCTCTCTTTATTTTACAGGGACCGATCGGCCCTCGTGGAGATAGCGGACCACCTGGGCCCATGGGTCTGCCCGGCCCTCAAGGGCCCATCGGGCTGTCGATTCCAGGAGAGGCTGTAAGTGTATAAACACACCTGACGCAAACACGCACACTCCCTGCACGGAGCCACACGGGCGAAATGTCTTCTCAGCATCTCGACATAAATCCCAGCATGCCTCGGCACACCAGAGAGGGATTATTTAGGCGATTTATTATGAAGGGAATTTACAAGCTGGGGAGTATCTGTGGCAGAGATTCACATTCCTTCATGTCTGAGGGAAAGACGTGGTACCAAAGAGATGTGAGCGCTCGATATCACTGAATGTTAATCACTCAGTTTGGACTTCTAACCCCGAGACGAGCTGTGCCCACACGCTGCCTCGGTCTGTGTCCAGGAGGTCACGCAGGACAGAAACCAAGTACAACCAAACAGCTGTCCACGGGGGAATACTCTCTGCTCTTTACTCCTTTTCATTTATGTAACAGTCGTAGTTGTTTTTCAGATTGAGATCGAGTCGAGACATTACGACTTCAGAAATGACAAAAAACACATTTAGAACCTGACTGGACGACAATGTGAGGAGCCCAGTTTGACCTGCTGCTAACACGTGCTAACAGACCCGTTTACACCTGGTTTACCCTCCTCATCCTGCGCTGTGATTGGACCTCAGTATGCAGAGTAGGTAGGAGGAGTTTTCAGACTTGACGATGAAGCAGCTCAGGTCAAGGGAAGCCAGGCGGGGGGGTCACGTGACAGACATTTTTCAGCATCATTGCTAATTAGGGTAACCTTACTGTTATAGCGCATTAGAGCCAATCGAGAAGCTTGTTTGCTCTCAACGACCTTTTTGGTCATGTGACCTTTGACTGAAGGGATGCTGCTGAATTCCGGGCCAGTGAAACATCGAGTGCTAGCAGAAGTTAGCAAGTCTTCCTCTCAGGTGATTAAGTCTGAAACCATCCGTGGCATTCAGATCCAGACCAGGTTAATGTTTCGTCTGTGCTGTTGCTCCTTTCACTCACAGGGTCTGAGCACTTCCTCCTCCACTGGATGTCTCCATTTGTATCTGAATCTGTTTATGTTGGATGAAGTCACACCAGTGTTTCTTCTGTCATGTTGCTGATGTGACTGATAAAGAAATGTTCTGCTGTTGTTTTGTGTTCAGGGCCGCGCCGGACCGAAGGGGGACCCTGGTGACTCCGGCTTACCTGGACAGAAAGTAAGTGCAGCTCTGGCTAAAGGAGGTTTTTGGGTTTCAAACAGGAAATGGGGATAATTCACAGTTTGACTACTAGTCTGGCTTCTGGCCGGACTCGGACGGTTTTCCAGCTGGGGAGGATTGAGAGCGAGGACGGGGAGTTTAGGAATATTACTTTCAAATTAAATTTCTGCAGAGAAAGAGCCAACAAGAAGTCGCCTTGATTAACAGTGCGGGTTAGACGCTGGCCTGTGCTCAGCCGCTGCATCCTGCTCTTCATGTAAGTTGTTTTATCGACGAACACTCGGGTAGCTGCGGTCCAGCCTTCGATTTTCAGTCTGGAAGAAAAAACACCTAAGCTTATAAAGCAGCAGCTGGCCTGGAAGTGAAGAGCATCACGGTCACTGCTGAAGCTTCAGGTCGTCTGGAGACTGAATACTGAATGCTGAGTATCAGCTCTCCTTTTGATTCCTTCTTGGACTGAATACGTACACTTTACGGGGTGGTAAGAGATGGAAGTCAAATTTTCCCCCATTTACTTCAAAGCTCTTCTCTCTCACTGATGCTTTACTCATGAAAGCTGCAGCGTCATTCAGAGATGTTACATGTGTGTTTACGACCAGAGATCCAAAGAGCTTCATGGAGCTCTAAATGATGAAAGTGTCATATTTTTAATGAAAAATGAAAAAAACAAGCAGAAAAGATCCAGAATTAGATTAAACTGAGCTCATAGGAGGGTACGTCAGGCCCAGTGGATCCCTGTGAGGATCCACCAGGCTCATTAAACCTGTTGATCACAGGCCCTCCTGCCCTCCTCTGACCTGTGGAGTGCTGACTGTTTACTTCTTTAGTTTCACTTCAGTGCATTTTAAAAGAACTCCTCTTTCATGCACCTTTTCGTCTTTGCATGGACGCAGGAGGGATCAGCTTTCTTGCTTTTAAACCTTTTACATCCAGCAGGTTGGACTTTTAATGAGTCTGGTCAGTGTGCAGGTTAGCTGCTGTAGCCATCAGAACCAAACAGACAGGGTTTGACCAGTTACAGTGGAGGCGCTTTCCTCGCCTGTCAGAAGGACACGTATAGTTAGAGGGAGTTCACAGAATGAAGAGCACTATAACACTATAACTGTGTGCTATAGTTTACTGTGCAGGTCAAGAGTTTGAATGTGAGATAAGTTGTTCTGTGTAGAGATGATAGAACGTGTGGAACAGTAATTCAGCAGAGCAGTCAGTGATGTTGGGGAAAACCTTTGGCTGGCTTTAATATTTGTTTGCATATTTGTGATGCAGTATTATTTTAGCTGAACTGACCTTTATGCAGATCCTCACGCCTGCTGGCTGACTGAGGAGCATGAAGGCTGCTCTCATTGGAACGAACTGTCAGCCATGCTGGACGAACACATCCATGCTATGAGTGGATTACATGTTTGTTAGTGCTTAGCCAAGAAGACGAAAGGTTGAACAGACTGGAGTAATTTTAGCCTCCTGCTCATCCAGAGGGACATTTAGTGTTGGAACAGAACACGTGAACAGGGATCAAACCTGCGAGCTGTCCGTTATCGGAGCCTTCATCGCAGCCTCCTCCCTCGATAAAGACTCGGTGCAGAGCTGCACGCCGTGGAGTCCGGAAAGAGACTCATTAATCAGCTCTTTGTCTCCATGTGGATGGTGTTGATGGAGCGGGCAGGCTGCAGGTGACCATGTTGGAGCAGATGCTATAGCAGCATGCATTTAATGACTAGCAGACCACGCAGGTCTTGGTTTATAAAGGCCAATAAAACAGATCTGGAATATATTACGTTCCCTGTAAATGTTATGCCGAGGCATCAAAGACCAGAGAGGATTGGCAATAAAAATAGTGAGCGAGGTTTCAGAGCAAATGAGTGCGAAGAAGGAGATTTACTGTTGGACAGGCAGAAATCCGGCGCTGAAGCAGTTTGAATGGTCGGCCGGAGCGAAGGTGACCTTTCCAGTTAATGCAGGGAAAAGAAGGAGAAGCGTTCTTTGAGTTGTTGTCTTGCGTGCTTGCAGGGTTCACCTGGTCCTCCTGGTGCCGTCGGCCCGATCGGAGCAGCTGGAGTGAGGGTGAGTACAGACGGGCTGGTTTTAATGGCAACCATGCTCTCTGAATACTTTCAACATGAACAGCATCGGTTCGCTTTCTCAGTCTTGATCTTGTGTTTCCAGGGCCCTCAAGGAAAGGAAGGACCGGCTGGACCCAGAGGCCCCGCGGGGCCCATGGTAAGACTTTTAATGGCTTGTTGGGAACCTTGACACATGTACACCTGGGAGCTGCTGGCCGCCCGGCGCAGCATGCGAGCGCAGCTGAACAAATGACGTACTTAAGTGCCTTGCTCAAAGACAAACTGGCGTCAGTTTTCAGAGAGAAGAAAACATGACTCAGTTATTTTCTCCACCCAGATTTAACAAGCTGATGGTGCTGATTGAGCTTGATTTGTCTGATCAACACAGATGATTATCAAGACCTACAAAGTTTTGTGCTCTGAGCGATGTTATTTAATCCTTTTGTTGTGATTCGTTTGGGGCATATTTCCAGAGAAGAAGTGTTTTTATTGGTTGATATGATAACGATGTGATCCAAACTTCGTCTTCGAACTCGGTGCTTCTCTCTTCAGACCTTTGATCGAGTTCTCTGTTTCCCTGCAGGGACCTCCAGGATCTCCTGGAATACCAGGTGTTGCAGGAAAACCAGGAAACTCCGGAAACTCCGGTCCTCCTGTAAGTGTCCTGACTGTGATGGACACCAGTCTGAGTTTAACTGGTTTTCTGAGAACTGAACGGGTCTGATTTTCTGTTTTTAGGGCTCTGTCGGTCCGAAGGGAGACAAGGGAGAGAGAGTGAGTAAATCTGAATGTTTTTTTTTACTCCTCTTAGACGCTCAAAGACTTCTGACAGGTTCTTATCCAAAGTGAGCTAACTTCTTTGAAGAAGATGCACAGCAAGGCAACATTCCTAACAACCCATGTGGGATATGAACGTGCTTCAAGCCTGCATTTCACAACATAACACAAGCACTGGTTTGGCAAGAAAAGGACGATTGTTCCCTGTGTTGAGGGATGTTTCTAGAAATAAGTTTTAATATCTTCAAACAGGAAAGATTTGGCAGATTGTTTGGACCTCATTTAAGGAAATCAGATTTCGGGACGCAGCACCTCAGTGCAGCTGTTTGTGACAGGATCAGTGCACTCGGCACAACGCTGAAGGTGCAAAGAAAGCCAAACACAGTTTTCATTCTTCAGACTTCATCACAGGGAAACCTCAGCTGGAAGAAGCACTTTTTGTGCAAGTACTCATGGGAAATGTAGTTCACAATTGTAGTTGTACTTTCAATCCAGAAAGCAATCAGGAAATCCAAATGATGGAAAAGCAGTGAAGTGATCAAAGTGAAGGAGAGCAGCACGAACACCAGCAACAACCCTGATACAGTCAACCCACTTAATGGCTTTTCCTTGAATCACCAAGAACAATGTTTTAAAGTAAAGGAAAGTATTTCTAATAAACCTCAGACCGCATTTAAAATGCTTCATATATCTTCATGTTAAATCCTCTCTCTCTTTGTACCCAGGGCGACTTCGCTCCTCAGAACATGATGCGATCTATTGCCAGACAAGTTTGCGAGCAGCTAGTAAACTGTAAGTAGTGCATTTTTTCCCCTGAACTCCATTTGGAAATGTTTCTGGCACCGTTAAGCAGCCAGACTCCAAACAGGCTCGTTCATGACACAGTGAGTCAGCCACTTACTGTTCTGTTCCTTTTCCTCCTCTCTTGTTGCAGCACAAATGACTCGTGTCAACACGTTACTGAACCAGATCCCTAACGGCATGTACCGCAGCAATAACCCGGGTCCTCCAGGGCCTCCCGGTACTACTGGCAGGCCGGGGCCCCGCGGAGAGCCGGGCGCCGCAGGAAGGAACGGTTTCCCCGGAAGTCCAGGTTTACCCGGCCAGCAGGGAGAGAGAGGTACGATCAATCTGCTGCAGAGGGAGAGACGACTTGAACACAGTTATCATCATTAGGAGTTAAAACAATAAACGGCACAGATTTGTGAGGGGAGCACAAAAGGTAGCAGAGAGATTATTTAGACGGCAGACGGTTTATTTAAAGAGCATAAAACCATCACGAGACTTGGCTTCATCAGTGGAGTAATCTCCGATTTTCACATGAAGTCCATCGGTTCAGAAGTAGGAGCTCTTATGCAACAGCAGGACGCTGGTTTAGAGAAGCTGAAGGTTGTTTGTTCTCCACTGGAGAACCATCGCTGTGCTTCCAGGCCGACGATAAGAATAATGACAGACAGAAATAATGGAAAGCATGTTTCTGTCGGAACGCTTCAGTCTTTCATCCAACGGCACAGAACGCTCGTTCATTTCAGGCTGGTTTCTTGTGGTTTAATGCAAAGCAGCTCAAAAAGTCTCAAGTTGAACTTTGATTACTGTAATTGCTGAGTGACTCATGTACAGTGAGGAAGGAGTCTTATCTTTGTTCTGCCTGTTGGCTAAAGATGAGAATGTGCTTTGACCACAGTGAGACTTACTCACAGCCATCATCATTATTAATGTAGAACTCCAGGATTATTGAGACGCCTCAGCTCCTGAGACAGATTCTGATCCTGTGTCTCCTTCAGGTCCTGCAGGAGAGAAAGGCGACCGAGGAGAGTCAGGAATCGGACAGAAAGGACCGAGAGGACCCGCTGGTATGTCTCACTTATCTTTGACCTGATATCAGATCTTCATCACTGTGCTGCATGCACACATGCAAAGCTAATGCTAGCTGAGCAAGCGCTGCAGCATAAAGACAAAAAAGGACCATGAAAAAAACAGTAACTGGCATCAAACCTACTCGTTATTTAGCTTCAGCTTCAAATGAGGCTTAACGTTCACAGTTTCTCATCGCTCTCCGTCTGAGGGAGGAGCCACATTAGCTGTGCAACACGCTAGCGCCAAATTAAACAAGCTAACCAACAAAATAAACAGTAGAACATAAAACATGGCAGAACTTAAAGCGTCAAAGTTTGAAGTTGGGTCACAGTCAGCTGGTATCGATCCAACTTTGAGCTCGTACTCGTTAACAACATTCCAGTGGAGTAACGTTAAAACACACAGTTTTCCTGTCATTGTGGGGACACTTTTGTCACAGTTCCATCAAAAATAAAGTTAACTCACTGGGTCTTGCCATCCTCAGACGGTGGGCGTCTCAGGCAGTTCAGGACAGCATGCCGTGCCTTCATACGTCTTTTAGTGTCTCGATGATATGCTGATTATCTGAAGAAAACAAGGAAAAAACAATCTGCTTCACAAGCTGAATGCATGGAGGTTCCTCTGGCAAAAACCCACAACGTGATGCAAACAGTCTGCACTGCTGTAATGACACAGCTTCATTCAGAGACATCACTGACGTGCAGCTCAGCACGTGGCAGATATCACATATTCCCTCAGCTGAGGCTCTGTATCGCTCAGAGAATACTGTCAGGAAAAGAATGAATGAAAGGGTGGAGCGGATTTAAATCAGACACTGTTTTTAAACCAGAGCCTCCTCTGGAGAAGGAGCTGCCATGGCCATCAAGACATGTTAAAACCTCGCTGATGTTGCTGACTGATAAAAACCAACATCCTCAGACTAACACAGGACGTCACTTCCCCACAAAACTCTGAAGCTGCAGCTCAGTCCTGAAAAATTCAGCTCCAACTACAACCAAAAAATGATGACGTCATCCTGCCCGGAGCCTTCGAGCAGCTCCACCAATCAGTCGCTGCACCCAGTCCCGCTGTAACCCAGCACCCGACTGCATCCTCACAACTCTGACGGAAGAGGGAAAAAAAAGTTCTCTAAAGCAAACAAGGTCAAGTTGTGGAAACTGGAGGAGAGGGAATGGTCTTGGAAAAGGAGGAAGTGGATGGCAGTGAGTCACGGTGGAAGAGGTTCATTCACAACACATGCTGAGGATGGCGAGCAAGAGACAGACCGTCAGGGAAACTTTCCAGGCCGGCTTTGTCCGTGTCTAGACAAAACACAGAGGGGGGAAAGGGATCAGCAGATCCTGCCTCTTCCCTTTTTTCCCTCTGATGGTTTGAGTTTTTTTATTTCTCGGTTCCAAGTGTTGTGCCCGAGACTGTCAGCAGCAGTTGCGAGAGTTTAAAAAAAAACTTTATTATCTTTCCAGCTGGAATTTGAGCACGATGACACTGAGCCTTAATTATCTGTTTGGTTGAGAGATCACAAAACACCTCCTGGGGTTTTTACTTTTGGAGGTTTTACAAGAATACAATAAAACTTGAATGTAATCATAAATAAAAAGAGTTCTAAACTGTTTTCTATTGGTGGAGTGGTCATAAAAACATGCAAACACATGGAGGAGAATCACTCTGAGCTGAGATGTTTCTGAGAATCAGCGACTTTCAAGGCAAAGCTCATTAATGCTTCACAAACCTAAAACGTTAACACAGCAGACTGAAAACATAATGGATCATTTCATCTTTTAATTACTCTTCATCAGTATTTAGCAAAATGCAGATCTTTGGATCCTGTAACAAGTTGGTAACAAGTTTCATTCTTGATTAATCGTTTGGTCTGTAAAATATCAGAAAATAGTGAAAAATGTCCAAACTCAAACTCAACTAAACTCAACATCATCATGACATCAAATGTCTTGTTTTGTCCGACCAACAGTTCAAAATCTAAATATTTTCAGTTTATTATGACAAGAATCTGAAACTCTGGAACAACATGAACGACCTCAAAACTCAGTCATCAAGTTTTCACTCATCGTTGATCTGATTTATTTCCTTCAGTACTTTCTTGTGATTACTGATCTGAGTCTCTGCTTTTTTGCACCAGGTCCACCAGGAGAGAGCAGGACAGGATCTACAGGCCCTCCAGGCTCTGCTGGACCTCGTGGTCCCCCCGGACGTCCAGGGTATGCCGGTGTCCGCGGGCCACCTGGACCTCCTGGATACTGTGACTCTTCTCAGTGTGTCGGTATTCCTTACAATGGGCAAGGATACGGAGGTACGTATCAAGACATGCATGCGATGCATTAGCCTGATGTTATGACATGAATAGAAAATAACATCTCAGAACTGCTGAACATCCCTAAGAATCAGCTGGAGAGTTTCAATGTGGGATGAGATGCTTCACACAGAAAGCTGTAAAGGAACACTCCAACATTTTGAGAGATCAACCCCGAGTCAGATGCGTATATGGATCGAGTACAGAGAACGTAGGTCCAGGGTGGTTTAGCCTAGCTTAGCACAAAGACTGGACATTTAAAGATGTTTGATATCTTGGTACATTTTATACAGTATAGATTAAGTTCTTGAACTATTAATATTTGACAAGTTTGGTATCAATATTGACACAAAAATCATTAAATCATAAGAACATTTCTATTTTGACGCCTGTTTAATAAACAAGGAAAAACTTACATTTTCCTCTGGATGGAGTTAGGCTAGCAGTTTCCACCTGCTTCCAGTCTTTGTGCTAAGCTAGGCTAAACATAGAATGAAGGTGTGCTGCACATCAGTCACTCTAAAGAGCTACTGATTTCTTTCCCTGGACCTCTCGCTGTACAGATGAGACTGATCCCATCTCTTCCTCTGACTCTGGTTAAAGGCTCTTCTACACTGTAGGATAACGATGATCTCCCAGGCTCAGTTCACGTCACTGTACTAATAAAACTTCGGTCACATCAGACTGTTGACAGTCTGGTAAACTGCAGTGCTATGATGTAAACAGAGGATATGATGAGCAGAAAACACTCATCTGCGTCACTCTTATGTTTTATTTTCTATAATTTATGCTGACTGTGTATAGTACAGTACACACAGGTGAATCTATGGGCGCTTACAGTCTCTGTATGAGACATTTCAGTGTAATTTTAATGATTAGCTGGTCGGGTACAACCTAAAATCACAGTGCTCAGGGGCCTGAAGATTCCCAAAATGTTGGAATGCCTTTAAATGAGGATTATAGCCTCGGTCACACATGCGCGAAAGCTGCTGAACTTTGGTACAAATTTCACCGAAGTTGAACTCCACATGAAGAGAAGAGGCAAAGTTGCTCCCACGCTTCTCTGATTTGGCCCATGTGTGACCCCGATGCTTGGGTACAGTCTTAGAGTCACTAATCATTGCAGACACTCAGAAGTTGTGTATTCGCTGTCTTCTGCTTTGACCTAACTGACACCTTCCATCCTCTTTGGCCTGTTTCAGGTTCACCATAGTAGACTTTCTATGCCGCCTGTGCTGCTTTCACTGACTTCCTGAAAAACAAAACTCAAAGTCCTGTAACTGAAACACTTGCTCACACACTCTAGAGCTGTTTAAAGGATAACCGCCAAAGGAAACCATTAACAAACTTTGCTGAAAAACAACGCAACAACAAAGAGGGAAACCAGTACTAACAACGACTCACAGCCAGTAGAACAAAACCCCACGAGCAGCAGCAGTGATGACACCCACCTGTTTAGTGGCCTGTTTGCATCTTGAAGCCAAAGACCAAACAAAGAAACGCTGTGTTCAGTGGAGGAGCATGCACCAAACAACAACAACAAACAGCCCAAACAAATACTAACAAAGGTGGACATGTAGCAGAGAAACAACTACCACAGCATCACCAGCAACAACAGCAGCAACAACTCTGTTAACAGCATTTCTCTCGAGGTGACATGTGTAAATAAACTAATTTGTGCCTTGTAAATGATGTTTGAATCAAGTCCACTAAATTTAGTTTTTAACATCTGTAGTTTTAAAGCTTGTGCCTTGCAAACAACAACCTGCTGCTTGATGAATGCCAACAAAAACGCCTCTTTTTTATTTTCCTGCCCATGTGTTTGTAGCTGTTTTGAACTGCTCAGGGCCACACTGAACCGCTCCGGAGGTTACATTTGCCACTTCAAGTACAAGAACAAATAATCTGGCTTTTCCTGTTTTTTTTTCTTTTTGTTTTGTTTTTTTTTAAACTTTTCTGAATGTTATGAATTACTAACAAAGCAATCTCAAAGAAGTTTCTCCAGACTGGTGGTGGGAGAACTTGATTGTCATGTAGATTTGTTTTTTGTGGTTTTTATTCTGTAAAGAATGAGTTGTGGAGAACTGACAGCGCTGATAACGGACTAAATTTGGACTAACACCTGAACTTCCAATATCACCAAAACAAGAAAAGCACTGAAATGTTTACCAGAGGCGTGTCCCCCCCCCCCCCCGGCTCGGTCCTTTCCAATCCCTAATTAGATCCAATTAGCTTTCAACATTTGCTGATAACTGAAGTCACAAATAAGTAAAACTCCAAAATGTGTCGCACAAAGCACATCAGAGACGTTTAATTTCACTTTCACTCCACATTGTAGCTTATATGTATTGTACAAACTGAACACTGCATGGGTGTTGCTTTAAACTGCATGGGAATGATTGTTCTCATTTAATCTGCTGATTTTTACAATTTATCGATTAATCATTTGGTCTTTAAAATGAGGACGAGAAGCAAATCCTTACATACAGCTGAAAAATGATTATCAAAATTTTCTGGCTATGGACTAATTGCTTCAGCTCTAGTTTGGACTTTACGCACAGCTGGTGCAACAGCAGGCTAGTTAACGGCAAAACGGGTTTAAAATACAGATTAATGAACAAACATCCACTAACTGAGTGCATGAAACAAGCTAACGTAGCCAAGCTATTGTTGTTAGCGCCGCAAATATCACATCTCCTGCTAGTCCTGCTTTAGCAAACGTTCACAGACTGACAAGGGGAAAATGGGAATATCAAACACCAGCTTTATCACAGGAGACAGTCCCTCAAACATGCCCAAAAACCCTGTGGACACGCCCCTGCAGTTGACTAACCATCCGTGTCAGTGCTGTAGCTAGCCGTCAGATAGAATAACTAAATTTTAACCCGTTCTTTTTGTGCATGCTGAGACAAACTGACAGAATTTGTCAACTTATGCTCAATGGGCCCAAACGCTATCTCCGAGCAGGCCAATTCCCTCCTGAACCCGACACCCGAGTAGTCCCAGTCCCTGAGGAGGATGATGTGTCGCAAAACCGGCGTCGAAAGAGATCACTATCAAGAAAGGCATCCAATTTGCTAACATCATAAGACAAGCCATGTTCTCTTTTTCTTTTTTTTTTTCCTTGTTCAACCTGTGTTTGTTGTTGGATTTCTGCACATACATAAACAAAACGGGGTTTGACACCTCGACTTCATTGGGAAAATACCTTTAAATGCCTTAAAACGTATGTGAATATTCATTTTTGTGGCAGGTGAAGGGTGTGGATGGATGGAGGGAGGGAGGGGCGACTGATTTTTAAAAAATGGAAGAAAAAGACTCCATGAAAAAAACCTGTGAGCTTTCTTTTTCCACTCGTGTCTTTTGCTTGTAACATATTTGCATCAGGTTTGTATTAACTGGCAGCGTTGAACCGTGCACTCATTGTAACAAAGGTAAAGAAAATGTTTGTTCGCAGTGTCGGGACATCGGCTCGGTCACACTTCATCCAGTATGTTAAATATAATCCTTCTCATTCAGTGTCGTCTTCTAAGGAGGTTCAGTTTCATTATGGCAGTTAAACACCGCTTTCATTTTGTATCTCTAGACTTGATATTTATCAGTTTTCCTTTATTCCGTCACAGCTAATTTTAACAAACGTGGAATTGCATGTCTGTGGTGTATATTTAGTATTGTTTTGTGTTACATTTCATTTTGTTTTAACCAGAATATAGTTGTTGTCATTCTTGTCATTTTTCTCAGTATCGAATGCAGTCAAAACCTGCGTGCAAGACTATGGAAATGGTGTTGCTGCTTCATGTTTGAACTGCAGATTGTGAATTCCACAGCCTTATTTTCTTATTTATTTCTGAAAACAGAAGAGGCATTTTTCAATAAAACTACTGAAAATTTACACCTGTGTGGTTTTTGTGGCTCACGTTCAGTTACCTCAGGGGTCTGCCTGGACTCTGTGAGGGACAGGGGTCAGACTAAACCTGAGGCATCTCTACTACAGGTCCCACCAGAGTGGGCTGACTGGGAGGGCACTGGGACTAACTCGACAGACACTGTCTATCAAACTAGAAGGGACTTGGGCCAAATAAGAAGGTACACCGGGGAGCACTTGCACTGATTAGAAGGGCATGTGAGTCAATTGTGAACAACTAAAGGGGCACCCAGTGAACTAGAGGGCACATGGACTGACTGGACCAGCACTTGGACTGAACAGAGGGTCACTATAGGGCTGACTAGAGCAGAACTTTGGATCTAGATCTGCAGTTGGACCAGACAATCTGGGAGTAGCTGAGCTGTCAGGGGCACTTGGGTTGACTAGACGGGTACCTGGACTGAATTAGTCCCTTAGATCGACACTCAGAGCAGAACGAGGAAGGTACAGGCTCATCAAGGGGAACTTGAGTTGATTGAGGGCACTCGCGCTGAGAAGAGCAGCACTTGAACTGACCAGTAGGGGACTTGGATCACACTTGAACAGACTGTCAAGTGCAAACTATCTAACAAGAGCCGCACTTTAGTGAAGCACTTGGGAGGATTTGGACTGACTAGAGGCACATTTGGAGTGACTGCTGGGGAAGAGCATGTGGATCATTTAGAGGCATTCTGGCCAAACACTGGGGCACCTGAACTGAATCAGAGGCACTTCGGTCAGCTTGGGGGGAGCACAGGGTGGCAACACTGAACTGCAGTTGAACCTGAGCAGCTCCTCTGCTCCTAAACAAGTGATAAAAACTACATTTGAACAGGCGCAGACAGATCGGTGTCAAGTTAAAGTTCAGTTTTCAGAGCAGGGCATGCCACTGCGTTATTCCTCCTCCTTCCTGCAGTGGAAACTTGGAAAGGCAGGCATAAATAGGGCAGTCAGGAAACTGCTGAAAGTGTCTTAAAGTGCTGTTCTCCTCAGCCTCTTCGAATGCTCGCTCCTTTTTTTTTTTTTTACGACCATGAACTCAGGAGCTGCTGAGAATTAGCTAACTCCTCTGGCCTGACTTGCTCACTGCTATTTTCTCTTCAGATATTTTCCCCCTGAATCACTGCCACAAACATAAAGCTTAATAGCTGGGCACATGAGTGAGACGCACTAATCATCTATAAGCTGTAAACATCCCATCTCCACCATGGAAACACCTCATCATCGGCGTTCGGCTGTTCAGATGAGTTCATCTCTACTCAAGTGTGACTCATCTGTAGCTACCAGTTCTAAGGCAATGATCCCTCAAAGACAGTTCAGATTATCAGAGAGGAAAAATCTAAAATACCTGCCAGCCTCGACATCACGTCTAATCCTCCTCGTACTGGTTTTCTCCACTCAGGTGCTTCAGACAAGCAATTTGAAGACGACTTCGGGAGGTTAATGGTGGTTTTCCACCTCTTGTTGCTGTTTCATAGACTGAACGATCCATCGATAATAAGGACGGTGGTGAGCTGCAGCCCTCCTCTGATGGTGTGTGAAGGCTCAGTGTTTTTCTGGACGACGATAGTCAACGAGAAGGTTTATTGATTCAAGACTAAACAACAGCTTTTACATATTTTCCTCACTCGTTGAGTCAGAAAACACAGAGCAGCGACCACGGCACGCTGCTGAAAAGAGGGCAACAAGCACTGCAGAAAATGTCATATCTGGTGTTTTTAATCAGGAACCTCCCGCGGTTTAATTGGAACGGGATGAGAAGTCCAGGACAGCCTCGCTTCCTCCGAGAGTCCAGCCTATCAGCAGCTTTGAACCTCTTCCCTGGACCTTGCAAAAGAACAGAGGCTAAGATGCGATCTGTGATGGTGGCAAAATTCAAAACATATCTGAGCATGATGAAATGTTTCGGGACATTGTTTTTGTTTAACTGCTGCCAACTGCATGTCATTAGGAACAAACTGTAAACTGCACGCACATTCCCCTCGTCCTGCTGGGTGGAAATCTGATTAGAGACACTGCGAGGACCAGAGGAAAGGACACTGGCAGCAGAAACAACACCGAGGACAATCAATATGAAGCAACAGGTAGCCACCAATGGCAGGGCTGCATTATACATTGTTTAAGCATCAACAGGGCACTGTGTGCAGGGGCAATCGCTCCAGGGCGGCGATGTTGAGTACAGAAAACTGACTCAAACACGTCCTGCTACAACATTTTTGCTGCTTGATACTAAACGAAAAAACTTGCAAGATTCTCATTTTCCATGACTAATCTACAAGAGAAGTCACATAAAATCTAGTCCGATTTAAGGGGTCTGCACGTGGAGTCTGATCAGTTCCCACCGTGCTCAGGTGAAGGTGCACTTCATCAGTTTATCACGCCAACAGACCCTCTGGTCGCCTCACCGAGTGCACTGCTGCACTTTTAAAAATCTTTTTTGCCATCTGCCATCAGCAGAAACTCTAAAAGCTTAAGTTAGACAGTGGTGGCCACTCATTTACAGTAAGTACTAGATCTCAAAATGTGTTTTGTCAGAATATCTCCAGCATCTCTCACAGCTGAAGGTTTGGTCCAATCACAGCTGGATGGAAGAGGGGCTTAAACTAACCTGGCTTTGTATGTATACTGTGTCTATTCCGTAACAATGATGTGAAACAAGATTCAGTCAGGTGATAATAAAATCATCCTATCAGAGGTTTGCAGGTGGATTAAGAGCGTATAACACCTTCCTGAAAACCACTATGGAGCAGACTGAGGCAGCTTCTGAAAGTGAACTCAGGCTGTAGCTAACCGTTATTACTGACAATTAATCACGAGATTATTTTCTCCATTAATTCTTTCCTCTATAAAACTTCAGAAAATTGAACCCATGAATGTCTGAGAGCCTGAGTCGAACATCTCTGCATCTGGGTGTCTGTGCGGCTCGGCGTCTGCAGGACAGACGTGTTTAGCTGCAGCTTTGAGCTTGCGTGCCTTCTTCTCACATTTGGCTAAAATAATCAAACTCTTTGGAGTGACGCCTCATTTATCAACAAGGAACCGCTTGATTGATGGAGCTCGGCCGCTTAACAAAAACACTGAAGCAGAGTTTCGTTGCGTTTTCAGCTGCACAGAAGGAGCCCAAATTATCTGGAACGCGTGAAGTTACATTTTTATACAATCAGTCCAGATTCGTTTAATGACACCTTACTGAGATCAGGGGGAGTTCATGTTGAGAGAAGCTTTCAGCGGAGCTTTCAGTGTTTATATGTCGCTGTTAAGTGCAATAAAAACTCATCCTCCCGCTTGCTTTTTGAGACTCTGAGCAGAACCATAAACCCAGAGAGGTTGGCTGGCCAGAGATGACCTCATGGAAAGTCTGGCAGCAGCGTTAGCTTGCTCAGTTTGAGGTGTCCCACCAGCCACCGCCGCTCAGAGACTAAACCAGTATCCCTCCAGTCCACAACTACAATATTTATGAAAGGAGTTCTTTCCAGTCACTGCTGACAAACATGATGAAGCGTCAGAGAAAGACATGGCAGGACAGCACAGGTTGGAGTGCGATACAATGATCTCATTGGCTGATTCAGCTTCAAGTGTATTAATGATTGTGAATCAAAGAATTCACCCACTGAGGCTTAAATCAGCAATAATTTCCACCTCCAGAGCAGCTCTGTGTCTAAGACCAGTTTGAGTGACACCAAGTCATGTTAGCCTACACTGATCTGTCCCTTTATACCGAGTCAAGCATCACCTTCAGATTTCTGGTTGTATTCGACTACTTACTGCAGGTAAGGTCCACAAATCAACATGCCAACTGTTAATATGTTAGCATGATCAGAAAACTACTTTTAACATGCTAAATGTCCACATGCAACAAACAGGAAGTTTTCACGTGCATGTCAGCATGCTACAGTCTTTGTGCTATCACTATATTTGGACGCTGCCAAGCTGCTCGCTTTAAGCTCGTCCATTCTCTCACAGTGGAGTCTCTCAAGTTGCAGGAGGCGTTTTGACGTCCTCCAATGAATCAAAGAGCAGCCCCAGACGACTGAAACCCTGCTCTGAACTGTCCACTGATGGTTTGTGCAGTGCTCTGCGTTACCCATGTTCAAAGAGACATCCAGCAGAGGAAGACACAGGACGAGTGTGTCGAGCCTGAGAGATGCTCGTCTCGCCATTAAGCGTGAGGGCAACTGGACTTGTCAGCTTGACTAGCTTGTTTGTTAGCAGTAACTTGTGCCGCATTTGTGTGTTTCTAACTATTTTCATGTTGATCAAATAATGGATGATTATTTGAAGAAACACATCTGCTTCGTCTGCCAGATGTGGACATTTCATCGCTCATCATTAGCCTCAAGCTGCGGCCAATCATGATGTGTATTGATTAACCAATGACAGTTGCTGCCTTTTTCATCTGTTGAGTTTTACGGTGGTTGGCATCCAAGAATGTTTCATTACTGCCACCTGTTGGATTGTGACACCACTGTGCGAACTACAGAGTCCGAAACAGACCCAATTCAGGCTCGTTTTTGAGACAACTGGAAGTTACGATTTCTGTTTTTCTGTCACGCACGTGTGTCTGCGGATCAGTTCCGTGCAGCCCTGTTTATTAGACAGTTTAATAGAATTCATTTACGATGGGAGAAACAAGCACTTGACTGCAGCATTTGTGCTGAAACAAAGATTTACTTTTTGGCTGAATAACAACAGCATCTCGTGGTGATTTATCACATGCGGAGTTGATGTTTTGAATAAGTAATCTGTGATGAAGTGTCCTGATGAAGACGAGGCACCCAGAGAAATATTACTGCTATGAACAGCACCAGTGCTTTTATCATAGCGCTGCACTTCTCTGGCTTTAAATGTAATAGTCTGGAGTTTTGTATCTTTCAGCATTCTGTTTAAAAACATCAAATAAAACCACATTTCCACCGTCACACACACACCAGCAGACCTTCACACCTGGTTTGGATTTCCAGATCTTCATGCAGATGGACTGTGTGAGGAGTTGGTCAGATAAAACTGCAGAGTGGACGTAATGTTTCCCTGGAAAGTGTCTGCGCTTGTTCGACCGAGTCGCCTTGTGTCTCCATGTTAATGTTACGTTCCGCTTACACGTCATTATCTCACTGACCCTGTGATTTAGAGTCAGCGAGGGTTTCTTGTTATGATGCCGGTCAGCGCCGTATCATTACCTAACGGGACTAAACGTCTCATGTGGCTGTAAAGTTCATCGCACAGCAGAACACAGAGCTGCTGAAAGACGGAGAGTCAACGTGAGTCTTTTTCATGTCACTGAATAAAACTTTCATTGCTCTGCTTGTGCACACGTTTTCTAAATTAGCTCAAACGCTGAGCCGAGGGGAGGTCGGCTGTGTTAGCCCGCGGCTTCTTGACCTCTTCTGCCACATCTGTTTCTACTATCTCCTTTCATATCAATGTATGTGTGTGCACATAAAATATGATGCACAGACAGATCAGCTGACACATATACTGATAAAGATATACTGTCAGTCAGCGTTTCATCCCCAGTGATTTATCCATCTACATCTAATTAAATCACTGCTGCCATCAACACAGAGAGTTACAGAGGCTGTTTGCAGTCACGTGATGTTAAATTCAGACGGAGGGCAGGAAGTGAAAACTGCAATGGATGAGACGGAGGAAAGTTCTTACTGGGCTAGTTTAGATTAAACTATGAGAGAAAGTTACAAACACAAAATGTTTGTTACGATGAGGAGCGATTTTTCACCTGAACTGAAAGTTTTGCTGCTACTGAGGCAGCAGATATAACAACTAACTGCTCATTCAGACGTCGTTCTGCTCTAGAAAACAAATGAAAGCAGACAAAAGTCTGGAGGAAACTACTTTCTTGTTAGCGTTGGGTCCACGACCTCGATACCAAAGTGCTCTGGGATGACTGTCGTTTGTTTTTTTTCACAGGTGCGCAGCTTTTATCGTCCTGAGGATTAAGCTTGATATTGGAGCAGATAAGCAGATATTCAGCGGCGCAGTGCTGAATGTTGATGTTTACATTACGGTTGTTTGCGAGGTTAACCACTCACAAAGGTCTCGAAACAAGACAGATTCATGAGCCGTCTTATATGAAACTGTTAACGCTGATTTAACAAGTGTTAGTCATGTTGCTTGCAGCCATTACTTCAGATCTGTCACCATAGATTTAAAACAATAGCTAATGCAGAGCGTTAACAAGCCATTTTTTTCCAGCATTTTTCTATCAATTTCTCACATTTTTCACCTTTATGAACAACAGCTTTTGGTCGTCAATAAAAGCTCCCTGTGGTTTCTCGGTTTGATCGAGCTGAGCAACTGCAAACGCCGCAAAACATCAGCATTTTGAGTGTGTGTTTCAGTGCTTCCTGTGCAGAAAATCACTTCCTGGCCTCCATCTGCAGTTAGAGCCAAAACAAAAGAGACGAGACGTCATCTGCAAACAACCTACAGGCCAGATATGCTCAACACAGGGTCCAAGGTCATAAACGCAGTAATGTTCTACCACAGCGGTCCTTCCACAGCAAATCCCTCCCAGAGGAAGACAGAGGAAGCCCTGTGCTCAACGCTAAAGAAGGCTCCAGCAGAAGTACCTCAAAAACTACAATACCTAAACACTATGAGCATCTGCTATATAAACAACACGAGGCACAAAGAAATGCGTGGGAAGATTTAACTCAAAAACAACAAAACAATCATCTGTAAAATGACTAACAACTTACTGTTGGTGAGAACCAGCATGGAGCGTCTGAGCTCAGTCCACAGAGTTTACAGGACTCCACCCCAAAACAAATGAATACATAAATATGGTAAAAAACAGCGATCCTGCAGAGGATCTGGATCTGGATCGCCTCTGGTGTGGCAGCAGCCCACAGCTCTCAGACAGATGCTGACTCTGCATTTAGTGGGAGATGTCGTCAGTGTCACTGGAATATCATGAAAACTCATCAAAAAGAAAAAAAACGTTTCCATAAACTGAACGATGGCTGCCGTCACCGTTTCCCTGGAAATGTCAGGCGACAACATCGGCTGCATCTTACAAGGACATCTCACTGTGGGTCCAGTGAGCAAGGCATCCAACCCCCAGACTAAATCTCTGTCAGTGAGACTGTTCAGAGCAAAAACATTAAATCATGTTCAGGTCCATCAGGTTCAAATCTGACTCCTCAGTTTCTCAAGTTCAATCTTAAGTTTAGTATTTGGAAAAATGTCAAACATTCACTGGAAGCTGCTCCTCATTTTGAAACCACCTTATACAAATTACATTTTTCACAATTACTGCAATTATCACTAAAATGATCTAAATAATCAATAGCTGTAAAATTTTGTTGAGAAATGAATTTCGAATCGAATGTTTTTATTTAATTCACTTATTGCTATTTAAATGCAAATTGAATTAATCCAGACAAGTAACAAATGATTTACAAATACTGCAACAGATGAAATAAAATAGAGAAAAATAATTTAAAAAAACTGAGAGTAGAGACTAAAGGTAGGACCAACACGTTAACTCTAATCTGTATTTTATACACACTGATACACAATCATAGTGTCCAGCAATGTACTGGACATTACACAGAACTGACTGTACGTTGAATATTTGTCTGTTCTGATTATGAAGACTTAAACATCATCCTGCTCTCTGACCTGCTGCTCGTCATCATCACCGACGTGCGTTCAGCTGAATCACCTCACACTTCATTCTTTATGTTCAGAAACACACAGTGAGGTCCAAAAATGGAGGTTTTGGCTCAAATCGGTGATTTTACACTTGACCTGTGAGATTCTGTGTTTGAGTTTAGGATTCGATCACAGTCGTTGAGGAAAAGAATAAGCTGAGGTAACGTTAAAAAAGGAGATTTCATGATTTAATCTTTCCAATAAATCAACGATTCTTCCAAAATCATGATGAGCTGCAGCTCTTATCAGATTAGTTTCCACAGCTCCTGAAAGCGCGTCTCTGCTCATCCATCAGTGCAGTAAAACTGCCTGAAAACTGACCCAAAGAAAATGTCTCCTGGCATCATTCTGCACTCCGACGACTGATAATCGTTAACGAACTTTAACTAAACGGGCTGAGTCAGCAGCTGCCGCTCGTCCAAGGAAAAGTCAGACGATCTGCAGAGGAAATTTAAAAGTTCAGTTCAACTTTGAGATTTATTTTTACGCAAAACCAAGAGCTCCTCCAAATCTGATAACAAGGCACGGTTTACGATCGCACAGTCTTCTTCAAGTGCAGTTTTTGTGCTCCGTTTCTGGCTGACATGTTTGGAGGTGGCTGACGTTCTCAGTGTTTTAGCCTCATTTGGCCGCGATGACGCCGAGGAGCTGAATTTGTGTGTTTGAAACAACACAGATGGTCGTCACAGGGAGGAAAAGTTCTGGACAAATTTAAGGCACTTCGTATCATTTTAGAGACACAATAAAAAGTATTCATACGTTTCATTTGCTTTCATGGCTGCTCTTTAAAAATTCCCTGTTATGCTTCATTATACTTTGACTTGATCATATTTCACATGAAAATATTAGATGTTACCCTTCATTTATCTGCAGTTACTAATGACTCTGCCGCTTTAAGTTTTACATTCAAAACATGACAAGCTTGATGCTTTGTAATAAACTAACCAACAGCATATAAAATAGTCCATAAATTGCAAGTATAATATAAATTAGTTCCTATTTCACAGCGTTACATGTTTAAGAATACATCTGGTGATATTCTAAATATTTCATCTAGTACTGCGTGTGTGTGTGTGTGTGTGTGTGTGTGTGTGTGTGTGTATCAGAGCCTGATCTTCTTCCTCCATTAGAGTCCAAAAACTACTAAAAACACATCAATGAGCCTGACATCTTCCTTCATCACCATGAACACACACTGTAGTTGCTACAGTTGCTTTATCAGTGAAACTGACATCACAACACAGTACACATAGTTACATAGTATTAATAATTCATAATACAGAAGTCCTGTATTCTTAAAAACATATTTTTCAAAAATCATCATCCTCAAACTGAAAAGTACGACATGGAAATTGACTATAACCATTAAATTCGATGTTCACCTCCTCATTTCCTCTCAGGATTGATTTTATGAGTCAAAGCTCTTCAAAGTAATAGATGTAATATATTGAATTATAGTTTAGAAATTCACTTTTGTTGTCGTTGGACTATCGAGTGGTCTGGAAGCAAAACCAGGTGTGAAGCAGCCCGAGCTAATATGTCTCTGACTTCATGCCCGTGGAAATGTGGCATCAGAGGTGAGTTTGTCTTCAGTCTGAGAGGAAGACGATGGACTTCATTAATCTGCGGCTTCATCGCAGACGCACAGTATTTATTTTCAACAGGCAGGCCAATGAATCAGTTTTCACTTAAATTAGTTAATAAGGTCTTTCAATTGACTTATTTTCAAGACGTTTCGTTGGTTCCACTGTTTGAAATGAACTGTGAGTCTGCAGCTGAGAGTCTGAGGGTGAAAAGCTGCTTTCACTCGTCCCTGTCAGATCAGGTCACGGGCTCTGGAGCCGCAAATATGGAAAGAAAATATCTGCTTTTACATTTGTGGAGGCATCACAGTCCAAATTGATAACTGAAGGCACAAAAATCGTGATGTAAAACCACAAGTTTGAAGCAATACTGGATGAGTGAAACTGCTGCCAGCATGTGCACGTGTCTTTGATACTGTTTTCACTGCTATTACATACGTTTGGGATACAAACTAAGGATAGACAAGAAGAAAATGAAAGACTGAGAGAAGACACTGAAAGAAACGTGAGACTACTGTGTCCAACACTGTCTCAAATCAGTTTACAGTCCTTCTAAACATGCAAGTGTATCATATCATACACGTGTGCAGACAACACAAGGCCAGCAACAAAAGCATTAGCAGACAGTGCTAACTACCTATGCTAACCATCTATCCATCCATTCATCCGTATGGTTCATGTAACAGATCATGACCTGTGTATTCAGATGAGCATCGAATCATCTGAAAGGGAGAGACTTTTCCAAATCACAAAAAGCGGTTTAGAGTTTCTGCTTTGAAGCTTGAACTCAGTTTATGGTTGAGATTTAAAACATGCAAAAATCACAACAACCAAAAGCAAAGACCACAGAAGTAATCCTTATCTCTATTGTACTGTGATGAAGTTCTGGGAACTTCTCGCTCTTTGGAGGAAACTCAAGATGAGCCTTGGACGTGGTCTGGACCAATCAAGACACGTTAGATTTGACTTTGGCCTCGGGCCTCTTTTGTCTCTCCTGCCTGGAAAAATGCCAAAATAAATGATCATCACCTTCATCTTTTCATATCTCTAAAGTGCAATAGTTCAAGTCCAGATTGAGCTTCTGTTGACCAGGAGAACCAAACTGGCACAGCGGTCTTAAACTGTCTCCATTCAGACTGATGAAATCATGAAGAACAACATGAACGTGCTGATAACATCAGTTATTGAACATCTAATTCCATTCTGAACAGAATGTTGCTGTCCAGTCCAGATTTTGACAAACAGGATTTTCATTCCCAGGAGTCAGTGAAGGAATCAAAGCTCCTCTGATGACTGCCACATGTTCGCTCCTCTCCTCTCTTTGGAGACGATGCTTGTGTCCTGAAGAATCCGGCTGTAGTGTCACTGCATTGAAAACCAACCTGACTCAGGCTCAGAGGTGTAGTGGTGCATATATAGGGTTGGATACTGAAATCTGATGCCAACATGGCACTGATTGGGCCTTCAGGACAATGAGGGAGAATGATTGGATGACTTTCATGTATTTTTCAGCCTCCATCACACAACAAGTCAGCCCTAGAGCAGCTGTTCAAGGATGAGGGCTGCAAGAGTCTTGAGACAATGACCACTAAAAGCATCGTTCAAAGAGTCCAGAAGGAGATCTACAGAAATCTGCCTTCGACCCCATCAGGACAAGACCCTGATGGTGGTGGTGGTGGTGGTGGTGGTGGGGGAAGAGGGACACAGAAATGCTCCATTACAAGCAAAAGCCCTGCATTGAAAATTAAAAGTATTAAAATACTCAGCGCCAGAATAACTTTTTCCATTAGTAGCACTGGTGTCACCAGCTGAAAACTCTAGGACCAGCAGCACAAACTGTAGGAGCTGTACTTAAATTGACAGACAACACATTCTTTGTATTACTGATAAATGCTTTGGTAATAAATAGAAAATTCACATAAATAAAGTCATAAAGTGAACTAGTTCTTTAAGAAAGTCATTTTCCATAACTTTTAAACAGGGGCTGAGGCATCTTCCAACATTATATAAACCATCAACAAAAAACATAAAATGTGTTCAAATTCTATCAAAATAGTAAGTTTTTCCTGTCTTACTGGGATTCAGGCTGTATGTGTACTACAAAGTACTTGTGGAGGGAAAGAGGATTTGCTTTGTGTATTATGGTTAAGTATTAGTCCATTATTAAATTCCTTGTGATGCTGACTATCACACACAAAAACACGGAGGTGTTTTTGAGGTTTGAGGTGTTTTCCTAAGTGTCCCACAGACATGAAGGTCAGACAGACCCCTGGAGAGAGCTCATGAGCTAACTGCTGTTACTGTCGGCGTGCAGTGACACCGTCTTTGTTGTTCACTGGAATGTGTGATTTGGTTCAAGTTCTTGGTTATAAAATCGATCTGGCAGCTAGAGCTTGCTCTGAAATGTGGAGGTTTTGGCAGAGCATTAATTTAATAACGTTCAAATGTACTGTCCTCCCCAGGGGGTGGGAGGGGGAGAGAGAGAGAAGGAGCAAGTGAACAGAAGTGTAGACATGATGCAAAGCTCTCTGAGGCCAGGGTTACTCTACTATTCTCTGGTTTAAAACCAATAAAAAAAGTTGCATGAAGTCACATCGTCCCAGTTTCAGAGCAGAGCGATGAGCAATGCACACATTACAGACCTGAGGTGCATTCAAGGACATCAGTACAAGGATTCTGCACAAATCTGACTACTGCTTTATGTGACAATCACGTTCATGTCACTAGGTGAGCTGGCTTCTTAACAAGTAAACAAACATAATCATACAGTGAGTTCTGCTTTGTAATGAAAGCCATGGTCTCTCCTGCAGCTCCACCGCTCCGCCCCGGAGCAGAGACCTCCTCCAGGTTTGGGGGTATTTGTGGTAAGCAGCTGGCTTCTCCTCCTGCAGTTGTTTATGAGTTTTAGTTTACAGCTCATATAGGATTATACGGCAACTCCAATAAATGCTGATATTAAACAAACAGGGAGTACTTAATGGCTGTGTATTTTGTCCATTATCATTTACGGCCCCCCGTCATAATCTGAGGAAGGCTGACAGACGCCTCACATTCCTGCCTGATCACAACACCGAGACTGCAAATGGACGTGACACACTGCAGGTAAACACTCTGGGTTTTACTTCCCAATAAAACGTTGTTAAAGCGATTACAGTCGTGCTTTTTCTCAGTCAAAAGTTTTACGTCTACTTTCCATAAAGAGCGACTGGCAGACTGAGTGCTGCTGCTGTAATGAAGTCGCATGGATGGGTGTTATTTCATCAGGACACGTTCACTGAGAGGAAAAGTGCTTCTAAGAAACCACAAACAACGGCAGCTCAGCCGCTACACGACGGTCAACATAAATGTATTCTTTAACAATGGACAGAAAGGTGTTTACAGTGGCATTAAAGCCAGGGGGAGGGATTCATGCTTGTTTTACCACCTGGAGGATGGCAATGATGACTGAATATCTGAAAAACTACTGAAGGGATGGACATGAACTTGGTATGCCCCCCAGACAGCAGAAAATCCAAAATGATGGAGGGGACACACATGAATGAATCAAGATCGGAAAAAAATCACAAGCAGAAGATGAAAGGCATGACAGGAAAGAAAAGGACTTCGCTGAACTTTGGCCGAAGCTTCAGCTGAACATTTAATGATCCCAGCATGTGGCAAATCCTTACATTTCTGGTGATTTCAGTAGTTTGGGTTCATAAGTACAAACAGTGAAAAGCAAAGTCACGTTAGTCATGCTGTTTCCCACAGTCACACACTATAAAACGTCTGGGTAGTACAAGTCATGTGTTCACACTGTGACAAGTGGGTCAGTGGTGGGAGGCCAGTTTGGGTCAAACACACATCACTGATGTGGTTCAGGTCTGAAATGTGAGGCTTGTTAGTGTGTGGCTGTGTGTGAAGGAGGCGTTACATCACTCTCGGCAGATGTTTTTGTTTTCTGTCCAGCCTGTTATCTCACCCTGCAGCCACAGAGGAGCTGTATTTCACTTCCATCAATCTGGAGCGCTCTGTAGACTTTGGTAAACAGAGAGAAGCATTTGTACCACAGGGGTTTTTAACTTCAGTGAAGTTGCTCATGCTTTTCTTGACTTTTGTGTATTTTGAAAATGAATACTTGTTATTCCCTGTAGTGATCGTCTCTCTCGTATCAGTGCTGGGATCTGAGTCAGTGATGAGACGTCTGCAGCTCTGTTTTCACTCACACCGCTGCCTGATCACCACCTTCCTCCTCTCGGTGTCACTACGCCCTTTCAGAGCAGTTATTAAGGTGATTAATGAGCCTCTTCTCCACTATTACTGTTACTGATGACTCATGCTCACTGGTGACAAACTTACAGCTCCATCCAGTGAGCTGGTTGACATTACGTCAAATGATGAGGATGTGCTGGCTCGTATCAGGTGGGATTTTAGAGTTACGGGGCGAAGTCTAACAGAATCTGAAGTTTCAATGCTGGAATACTAAAGGATTTTTATAGCGCTGTGTTTTGGGCTCCAGGGCCCACTCTCAGTGTCTTGTTTACACTCAGTTGCCGTGCATAGTGTGACAGAAAACAACAGTGTGGCTCTCTATCGCCCCGTTTCCTCTCCTGGACTCGCTGCCAAAGGCAAACAGCCGACCTCACAGGAGAAGCCGGCCGCCGAGTCCCCGCAGAGGGAGCTGACGGAGTCCAGAGCAGCAGTCTGACGGAGGGCAGCACCTCATGACCTCCTGATACTCCAGCTGCATCATGGACCTGCCTTGGCCTTTTGCTTTGCTTTACTGTCAAAGAACAATCCTCATCGGTGTTAATATTTGGTCCTCCTGGAGTTTTGGTGATATATGTACAACAAAACTGGTGCTGAAACAATTAGTCTTCTACAAAATTAATAAATCTCATTTCTGATAACTATCTAATTGTTTGAGTTCGAGCTTCTTAAGTACAAGGATTCTCATGATGAACCAAAACAAAATCAACAAATTGGGCAAACCTGCTGCAACATACTGTAAGCTAGAATTTCCACTCAAACATTAAACAGGTGTCCCATAATTCAAACTTCATGGCTTTAATTTAAAATCTGTTCAGCTTTTTGAGAAATTTGGTTTATATTTTGTGATTAGCAGTTTTGGTTGCAAGTACATGTAAATCTTTAGAAAACATGCAAATTATGTTGCAAGAGATTTAAAACTTTTATACTTGTATTTGTTTGATATATTTTTTTAATTACTAAGTGAATAAAATAGCTTTAATACATATCATTACTGCATTTGGATCACCGACCATGTTTTTGAAAAAGCACTATCAAGAACTGTGCCACAGTCAAATTCACATGAGCGGGTGAAGATCAAACCCAGGAGCTTCTAGCTGTGAGGCGACAGTGCTAACTGCTCAGCCCAGCCACCGTGCCGCCCTTTAGGATGGACAAAAAGGTTGAGAAACTCTGCTGCCAAAGGCCAAGACACAAGCCACGATCTAGCATTTAAAGCAGCAACAAGTACATAGAGCACATAAAGACTGATGCATGCAAGCTCCAGTAGTACAGACTACTTAATGCAAGGAAATACAAAAAGAGATGATGTAATCTGCAATCAGGGCTTTGAAACAGCATGCAAAAGTATATATATATATATGTTCTTTATGTATGTTCTTCATGAGACAGTTATTTCCTGTTCAATCTCCGATTTGCATCACTTAGTCTCGCAAACTATTTCCCCCATGAGTTGGACTGGAAAAGTTGGATAACATAATCTGCAATACTGTCATCTAAAAACAAGAGACAGATGTAAGCACCATGTAGAAGGACACGCTGTTACAAAAACGGGTGCTGGTAATCAACGCAGGATGTATAAGTCATATGAAGACAACTGACAGAGCTCCACAGAGGCCGAATCATCGACTGCATGTCCACACAGCAGGTGCATCAGTCAGGAAGGCTGCAAAACGAATATCGAGAGACCGACATTATGACAGCATCTGCCAAACCAAATATTCGTCATTTTTGGGATGAAAACCATTCAAAGACACAAAACTATTGGCAGAACATTTCAACACTAGCCCTGAAATATCCAGAGTTCAGCTACTCAACAACGACACCTCTCAAAGATTTTAATGATTCTGCTCATAGAGGGCACACCTGGGAATGAGTCTGCACTCTGTGTGTTATAAATAAAGGTCGAATGAAAGCATGACCCCCACCACGGTCTGATTAAAGAGTGGTTGCATGCAGATATCAAATCTCCTGGGGAAATTTGCTTTTTGGTCTGACAACCTTCATTTCTGCACAGCTCTCATACCAGTGGGGAAAAAAACAGCTGTTAGATCAGCACAGGATAGTAATTTGGAGCGTTGCAGGAGTCGCAGTAAATGCCAGATGTTGCACTTCTTTTCCCAGCATGCACTGATTTTTGCCTCAGTGATGATGGCTCATGTTCGGACGCCGCCTATTGTCCTTTCATTCCACCGAAAAACCGCAGCTGCAGCTGGGACAGTGTGAGACAAAGATTCACCCAACATCTCAGCCTGAATCAGAACAAGCAGGAGCATCAACATGTTACTTAGAGGGTAGATTCACCCTGTTGAAACGTTTGTACGACGTGTTGTTTGACCACATCTGAAGGAAAAACTGAAAAGATGGCCACCGTAGAGGAGGGTGCTATGAACCTTCAGGCTGTCCTCTTCTACTGTCAAACTTGATGTAAGTCGTTTCATCATATATATCATTGTATCGCCCACCCCATCTCTATTATCGGTGTGATGTTGTCACTCCTTCAGTATCCTGAAAACTTGACCATGTAGCCTGATAAGACTTAATGACACATCACAGTTCTTTGAAAGAAAGTAGTTTGTTTTCCTTAACTTATGAAGGGTTCAAATCTGAGAGAAAGTGCTCCAGTAGATACTTACTGGTCAAAGAAAAATAAAATAATAACCGGCCAGACTTCATCAACAATCTTTAGTTATGAGAAACTGGAGTACACATGTAAGTCATAAAAGAAATAAGCTGTAGTGGGTGTTTTTTCAGATAACTGCAGTTCGTTTCATTACCTTTTATTTCTTATTTGCCTTAATATCTACATATCTGTTCCCACTTATTTAACAGCATTTCACCTTAATAAATCATCACTGATTATGATTATATTAAAAGCACTGATGCTTTTACTACTGCTGCTGCACTCATTTGAAGTCTGGACTTGATTCTGCATCATTGTGCAAATTAGTCTTCTTATGTTAATTATCATCATATATCATTATATTACACCTTCAGAGGATTGAATTGCCTCCACGTGCTTACAGATTCTCATTGTTTCACAGTTCCTGTACCTGCTGGGACTTTCTGGACACACTTGGTCCGACTTATTAGTTCAGCATGTTCGCACGTTGAATTAAATTCCGCTTGCTGTTATTTACACAGCAGATAAACATGCTCACTCTGCACCGTGTGGGAGTTTTGGCTGTGAGCAGTCAACAGACAGGCAAAGTGCTGGCTCCCCCGTGATGATATGGACTCACTCAAACACCATGAACACCTGTGTGATACCACACACACACACACAGACACATAATAACATGTCAGGCTCAGACAAATAGAGATACGAGAACAAACTGCCAGCCACACACACGTTTGTGCTGCAGTGCTTGTAAATACATTCAATCAACCCGTCTTGGCTTCTTATGTTTAATTTAGTTAATTCCTACATTTCCCAGAAGACCCATGGCAAGCCACTGAGTCATATGTTGCCTTCAAGTGGTTTAGTGTTTACCAGAGGAGCCTGCTGCAGCGACGTACTGATGTGGTATGTATGAGAAAAGCTTCTGAGAGCACAAGTTGAAGCCTATGGGAATTACTTTCAAAAAGCAAAGACGTGAGCTTCCTTCTCATCTGTTACTGTCATGGCAGCCTCAGTCAAGTGGTTCAGCAGAGGTTGGGCCAAGGGGAACTTGACCCCAGAACAACATTAAATCAGGAATCGGATATAATTAAAGAAATGAAATTGTAGTCTTAACACATCTGCATTTTGTTAGCCCAGTATTGAGACTGAATTGGCATTCTGTTTGACTTCATTCAATCAGCCTGACGTTATGTTCATGTTAGCTGATTTCTGTTTGGTGGGGGCGGGTTCTTTTGTTTTGTTTCGCTCTTCCAGACCAGAAGTGACTGACATATCCATCCTTCCAACAGTGTCTGACGTCAACTCAAAGTCTGTATTGATCTCACTCACGCGTTGCCATTTTCTGTTGCCGTTCTTCTGGCTCCAGCACAGAAAGATGACGTCTCTGTTCTTAATCCCGCCTGGAAAGCTCTGACTGACCGACTGTTCCTCCAACCAGGGAAAACTGCTGTCAATGAGCACAACATCAGATCCATCTGAATCACTGAAATCAGAGAGCTCAAACCAGAGCTTAAATTCCAAATCCCTGAAGGACCCGCTCACACTGGCATTAGCTAGGCTAGCTAGGACTTTAGCAGTTAGCTCAACAGCCACGGTAGCTCACCACCTAGCTGTCATTATCAAGTTGCATCATTTTGAATCCTAATTCTAAAACTAAAAGTCAGACTGCTGACTTTGTTCAGTTCACTTTGTCATTAACATCTTTCTGAACCGACTGCTTTATAAGTAGGTGATGTGTGAACATCCTCTTGGCCTTTTTAGTCTCAGGGCGACGTCTGTGAGGATGCATGCCGTTTTACTAGCTACATGCTGCACTTGTGACTTTTATTACGGGAAGAAAAAAAAAAAAACTTTCACTCCACAGAACAAGGACCTCAGCCAAGTGTATGTGTATATATGTGGGCTTACAACGCATCTCAGTTATTTGCTTTAAGCTGCAGGGAGGCCCAGTCGGGTGGGGTTTACCACAACACAAAGGGTTAGGTGAAGTGACAATTGCAGAAAAGTGAGTTAAATTGAGCCTGAAATGCTTTGCTGTGGTTGGCTGAACCATTTCTGCTCGAGCTGTGATGTAGACATAAACTGATGTGTGGCTCCACCGCAGAAAAGCAGCAGCGAAAGAGAAATTTCACTCTGTTTAAAATGAACCAGCAAAGCTCTTTGTCAAGAACACAATGAGGCTGGTGGGACTAAAAAGAATAAAACTGAAATTTTGTGCCATCACTCACCATGTAAGCCTGAAAGTTATGTTCCAAGATCCGTCTCCTATTCAGGACGGACAGCCTTTCAAACAGCATTTAGACTTTAGACCGCCACGGAAAACTAAACTCTGTAAAACCAGACTGATGAAATCAGCTGGTTCCCGCAAAAGCAGCCATGATTACTGTGTCCAGGAGAGGAGTCTGAACAGTCAGAACAGTTCAGAGCAACAACTCAAAACACCTAATCAATTAATCCAGAAAATAATCGACAGATTTACAGACAACGAAAATAATCATTAGTTGCAGCCCTAAAAAAATAGCCTACTAGCACTCCAGTTACTTTTAAAACTATTTACTGGTACATATTTTCCAGCCCAGCTTCAAAACAAACCCAGGATGAACATATATCACAACCGACCACCACACCTGCTAACTACAACTACAAATCCAACAGTCAACAGGTGACTTGACACAGAAGAAACACAAAATTGACAAACACTGATTCGTTTGTGTACACAGCAGCAACACCACAACAGCTTCAAGTGTACAGGAGAATAAGACAGGGTGCGTCTAAGCAATTTAACCTCCATAACACCAAACCACAGAGCAGGGAAGCACCTCCGTAACGTCAACGACTAGCTAACCTACTGCGAAGTTAGCATTAGCCACGGCGGGCCGTTTAAACATCAGCAAAGCCACGCAGCTAATACACAGAGAGAGACAGATTGTATTTGACTCACGTTACTTCAGGAGGCTTTTCTGGTCCTTGTGAAACGGTCCATGTTCATTTATCCACCTTTAATGTCCCACTGCGCTTGTTTTCTGTAATGACAAGTGTATTTTCATTACAGCTTTCGTTGCTGCTAGCTAAACAAGGATTCCCTGATTGTCTACCCCAACGCGGGACTATCCCCGGTCGGCACTCTCCCGCTAGCCAGACTATCGAGCCCACCGACATATAACGGAGCTAGTTATCTTTTTTTATGTTAGTTTTTTGTTACGTACAAGTGTATTTGACATATAATTAGTGACATATTGTTTCAAATACACCTACAGTATGACCATTAGCCTATGAATTGACTTTGTCGTTACGTTTTAACAAGTGGTGGATAAATCCTCTTTCCGTTTCCGTTAACAACATTGCTAACTTGTACCGCAGAGCTAACGAAAACTCCGGACCATTCTATAACTCCCGACCATTTATGCGTGTAGATTCTATAACTCCCGACAATTTATGCGTGTAGAAAAGAGCGAACAACAACTCCGGACTAGCAAACCAGTCCTATTACTGGCCAAGAACGTCCTGTTACTGGCATTACTGCCGCTTCGACTGGCATACTCCGCCGTCGTTTTATCCAGTAGTGTTATTCTTACTGGAGTGGTGTTAAGAAATAATACGTGTGCCAATACATAATATATGCTATAAATGACACGAATACGTGAAATATAATCAGGGGGCAGTGTATATATATGATAATACGTGAAATATAATCCGGCGGGATAGATCGTCTAAACCACCTGGGGCTACGCGTCCGTGAGCGAACTCAGTTGGGAGTCTCCGTCTATCTACCCTAAACAAGCTATACCATAACGGTTACTAGCAACACTAGAAAACTAGCTAACGGTTATTTTATTTGAATATTCTTACTAACCTGCTGAAGTTTGTTGCGACTGCCTTAAATTCACAGTTGTTTTCCAGAGAAGTTAATAGTTTAATGAGACTTTACTGTGACCGCGTCTGACGTTAATTGTTTGACGCTGGTCTGTCATCAAGACGCCAGTTTCACCTGGCCTCCCTTTATAGACTCGTTTGGCGTCTGGTTTAGGGGTGCAATACCACGTCTCACCACTACGGCCACTACAAGCCAAACCAGAGGGGCGCTGTTTTACAAATTTGAACAGGAATAGTCAACACTGGGTTCATCCACCAGAGACGTGTTTCAGTGCTCAGTCCTGAAATTGATTGCGGCACTTTCCATAGTAATGCCAGCCTAATAAAGTAAACAAATAAGGTATATGTTGTTGTATCATTAATTCAACAACCCATGTAGTTTCGTTAATAGAGAAACAAATATTTGAGCATTTTAATCAAGTCAGAGCTTTTTCATCTTTATTATGAGGCTGGACAGTAAGAGGACACTGTTTGAAGATGTTTTGGTCCTTAAACTGAAACTAAAATATGGAACAAAAATATCTTTCCCAGTGGAAATGTTGTGCTGTTAAGATGATAAGATGACAGTGACAGGCAGTGTGAATAATGGAGTCCTGGGGTTACATCCACAAAGAGTGAATAGTGGACATAAATTCATCAGGTGAACAGAAACACAACTCTAAATGAAAGCAATGTTGCTCTGCATCCACTGGATGTATAAATAGACAAACCTTTCATCATATCAAATTCATAAGGCGATGATATACCAGTCTTCTTTTTACAGCTTGTTTTTTTTTTTTGCTCCTAAGTGGTCAATAATTTGTTACTGCAGTCTTTTAAAACCCAATGGGGCCTTAATATAATATACAGTACAGTTGAAATATTATCTGTTCATCCAGCCTGTATATCACACACTCCAGTCGCAGTGCTAATTCATGACCTCTGTGCATGCAGCAGGCATCTCAGCATGAGAAATGAGCTCATTATGCTTAAACCTGAGCCTGCACAAAGACTGCGGCCGAGTTGAAGGTGGAAGTACAGTAAAGGTAGCTTCAGCCAACAAGCCAACAGCTGCTTTAAATCGAGCCGCTAAGTGACGCTGATCAAACGAGACGGCCATGCCACAGAGCGGGAGCAGATCCTCTGACTTTACACTTCCAAAATGGACATGATGTCAGTGGAAACATTTACTTGTTTAATGAATGGGCCTTTCGGAGAGGGGGATCTCTCCTCCCTCAGCTGAAGTCTGGTGAAATGAAGTGATACGCCGCTGAGGGATTTATTAATGTGCAGCAGTGGTGAAAATGTCCCTAATCTTACTAAATTGCTCTGTTATTTGGAAAGAGGAGTTGATTGCTGGGTTGTTTTGTGTCTACAGTTCCTTTATTTACATTGAAAAATACAGTAGTGCAAAAACAGGGCAATCTTTTTATTTTCAAACGGAAATACTTCAAGGAAAACTGCAGGATATTACAGCTTGGGTTGTGTTTTTGAAGCTCTGGCCTTCAGCTCTGCCTGCTGCGATACATGACGAATACATCACTAAAAATACGTCCAATAGAGAAACACTCAAAAGCTGTCAAGACAATTAGACACGCAGTGTTTTTTTTGCATCCAGACTATTTTCCGCTTTGCGAAAAGCATAACAGGAAATGAGACAACTCGAGGACCTTTGTTGTGGTTCATGGTCAGCGCCTTAAACCGGGAGGCCACCATACATTCTGTCATTTAAGACACTTGGACAAGTGCTGCAGAACAAATGAGTCACATAATGTCCAAAATAAAATCATGATTTTGACACTTTTGTCTCTCTCGCTACCAGTTTTTCTGTCTATTTATATGTGCGTGTGTGTTTTTCTTGTTGTATTGTCCATTTTATGATTGACAGGTCGGGGTCAGCACTCTCACAGTACCAGCTTCAGCAGCTCTTTGTTAGTGCTCCTAGAGAGGTCAAAGGTCAGGTGTCTGCATTGTTTTAACCTAGCTTAAACTGGAGCGTGATGGCTGTACGTGCTCTCCGTCAGCACCACCTTGCTTCACCCTCATACAGTTCCAGCCATGAACTCCTTATGTGCTTTACTCACATGAGTGGAGTTGGCGCACGCACATACAGCGGAAACCGTCCAGTCACAAGGCAGCGTTTCTCTTACACGATGAGGTGATTTTTGTTCTGGAACCAGTAATATTTCAGCTGACGCTTCATATAAAAACAAAATTATTATTAGATAATTAGATAAATATGGATGGACATGTTTTAACTGAATGTGTATTGTTATATAAGACTGTAAACAAATGGTAGTAATTATGACTCCTTTTTATAAACTGATATTTTTCACATATTTAAACCATTTAGACAGAAATGGTACAAAGTCGTTTTTATTTATTTTATTAGATAATATGACATTAATTGGCCCATTTTTGAGGGTCAAAGTGGGAAAAAACAAAAGAAAACTGATGAATGAACCTGATTAGTTTCCTTATGGCAGCCATTAAAAAGAACAAAAGAAAAGCTGATATTTAAGATGAAAAAATAAAACCAAAGTCAAAACTTCACTTAACAAGTGAAAACCTCGTATCTCCAACATGTTAACCTTCAGGGAAGCGAATGAAATGTTCTTGTTTTAAATCGATAATATTAACACTGTTTTGAGGGTTTTCAGATGCTTTAATCAGCACCACTGATCTTTGACTTCAGTAAAAGTACCACGAAACATTTGAAAAATACTAACTACAATTAGAGGTCCTTAATTAAAAATCCTACTGAAGTTAAGATTGATACTGAAGCAGCATTTTACTGCTGGAGCTGCTTCGCGTGGAGCTACTTGCTTCATATACAGTTAGCTCGTTCAGTCCAGTGGTTCCCAACCTCCAAAGGGGTAAATCTGAGGGGACGTGGGATGATTAATGGGAGCGAAAAGAAGAAAAAACAAACCTCTGATACACAAATCTGTTCCATTTTTGGTCTTTTCTGTGAAAATTGTTTGTTTGTTGTGAAATATATAGCGATTAGCTCTTGAAGCCTCAAACAATCATTTAAATGAAACCATGTGAGACAAAACAGAGACATGTGAAACATGACAAGAGGCCCAAACCGGACATTTGTATTTGTAAGGGCTTGTTAAGATCCGTGTTTGAACGCCCTGGAGACCGGGCCTCTCCTGACAGGTCGGTTAAACAGCTGGACCAGAGATTGAATTAACACCAGAAACTCACCACTTTGTCATCTGTTCTTGAACATCAGACCAAAACCAGGAGGTCAAAGGTCACCAACAGCCGGAGGACGATCACGGAGAACATCCACATCCGACACCACAGGCTGCCTTTAAACAGCCACAGAGGCCACACAGCCACAAGTTCCACACCTGCGAACTTTGTCTGATGATGTGGCTGAAAGCTCCGATAAAAGCTCTTACACGGCCTTTGAGTTAATGTTATCTCGTCAAACCCTTCAAATTATTTGACAGCATGACCGTCCTCCAAATAAAAGCAACAAAACCTGAAGTTCATTTCTGTTTTCATCGTTGAGGTTTTCTGGTTTGGTGGCCCCTGGGGGCCTCCGTAGCTGCTTTATTCAGTTATGCATCTGTGCTTCATAAACTCCTTTCAGGACGACCTGTTCCTCCGAAATAGTTAAATCTGAATATATGTTGCATTTTGATATGACTCAGTTACATTTATGAGATGTGAGATGATGAAGCTGAACAACACTGACAGCAGTGTGAATGAGTGAGGACATTAGAACACCCAATAAACACACACACAGATCTGCCTCTGCAGGCCAAACAGCTTTAGACACACTTATAATTTCCTTGAAAGTCAATAAAGAACAATATTTAAATTGTGTGATTCTGCGTCTGTATTTGGCAGCCGGTTTTATCGGCCATCGTTGGATTCAGTGCTTTGACCTACAGTACAGTAAATGGTCCAATTAGAGCGCAGAGGCCAGGACTTCATTAGATGGAGATTAATCTGGCAGAAGAGATCCTGAAAGGGTTTAATGGATCTGTGCAAGTGTTGTGAGCACAGTGGAAAACAAAACCAAAAAAAAAGGTTTACAAGCTGCAAAATACACCATTGTGTATCGTCAGCGGAGGTTGGGGATAATAATAATAATAGAAACTGACTGCTGGTCGCTTCATATTTTCAACAGAACTCAACATGAAGGCTGGTGTAGATTTACGCATCATGGCCATGTTTTCAGGTTAGACAGAGAAAAGATGGTCGCCCACACACGAAATGTCAGTATTCAAGGGGCTCTTCTGGACCAAAGGTCTGGTTTTGATGTGTTTTAGCGAAAAGGAACACCTGAGGATCACGTAAAGCTCCATGTTTGGCTGGCTGAGATAAGACAGCCTAGTTCTACGGAGCCTTTGAGCAAGGCATTCACCCCTCTGCTCTGACTGTACTGTGCAGCATCCTCTGTGTAAATGTGTGTTCATGGAAAGCTCACATGCAGAGTCAGCAGTCGTCCCGTGGAAAACACATAAAACAACGCCACAGCACACATTAAAGGGTATTTATAGCCAATCACGGCTCAGTGTGTCAGTGTCAGCGTCTGGCCTGACCTGCTCTCACACTACAGAGATGTACATCAGCATGAGCTGTATTTTTAGGGATCGTTTGAGACTGATGTCACTTTAATTGTGTTTTATTTTATTAGATTCAGGAGTTGAAGAACGATCCTCAGATAAACTGCACTTAGGCAGAAAATTCCTGAAAAACAAATCTGGGCCACGGGATGACCTAGAATTAAGAAGCAGGACTGTCTTTGAACAAAGCACTTCTTTTATGTGTAAATTATCTTATATTCATGTTTCAGAAAACATTATAAACAACTGTTTCGGGTGTTTTCCACCTCTTTTTCCTCTGACATGAGATTAGTGAAATTCCACATTTAAAAGTCTAAAAACACAACAGTGAAGGAAAATCAGTGAACTTTTTATTTCGTGCACGCAGAGTCTTAACTGGATGTTTGACTCAAGGCTGGTACTTACTTTTAACTTTAATCTACTGTGAAAACAAAGTATTTATTGCAAATTCAGTGTTAAATTGTTGAGACAACACAACCACATGTGGACACGTGAATAACGTGATCGCTGAACATGTGATCCCAGAAAGCATGGGCATTAATCTGCTGCTATAACAGCTTCCACTCTTGTGGTGTCAGTCTTTCCACCAGATGTTGAACCTGCTGCAGGGATTTTCTCCCATTTAACCACAGGAGCATCAGCGAAGTCCAGCACTGATTTCGGGGGATCAGGTCTGACTCACAGTTGACGTCCCAGTTCATCTCAGAGGTGCTGGATGGGAAAACTGGGAAAATTCTAAGGATTATGGATCTGGTTTTGTGCAACAGCTAAACAGCTCCAGATCAATAGGACGTGTCCAGATACTTTTGGCCATATGCTGCATAATGTGTATATTTGCTGCTTTGCTACACTGGCAGTTAATTATAACATAAATATACTAAGTACAAACTATTTACTACAAACTGCTCAGCAGCTCTTTTTCAATGTGTTTTTAATTTGCTGTGAAGAAAACAAATAAATCAATTTCTTTGAAATAAAGAGAACGCAGCTGGTGAAAGAATTTCATCCATTAAACACGCTGCTGTGCCATCGATAAATAATCGTTTAATTACCAAAAATAAAAATGATACTGTTGAAAGGATAAAACTCTGCTTCCAGGAGTGAGCTGGTGTCTGAGTTCACTTCAAAAGCACGTTTTTATTTTAGTATTTATTTTGTAACCATCTTTCAAAACTGATACTTTGCATATATTTACATACACATATGAAAAGTACAAAACAAGAAATATACAAAGAAAGATTCAAAGAAACACTGCAATAAATAATAACAGGACATCTGACAGGACAGCACATATGAGCTTAAAAGAAGATTATTTTTCCAAAAACAAGTTCTGATTTCAAAATCCTACTTGAGTGAAAGTACAGCAGTATTATCAGCCAAATGTACTTCAAAGCCAGAAGTACTTGGAAAGGTGAAGGGAAGGCAGGATGTAGGGAAGGAGGGATGAAAGGATGAGGAGTGAAGGGAAGGCAGGATGTAGGGAAGGAGGGATGAAAGGATGAGGAGTGAAGGGAAGGCGGGATGAGGATAGAGGGATGGATGTGTGAGGGATGAGAGGATGAAGGGAGAGATCTGAGTCGTGGATGGATGTGTGACGATGGGCCAGTGTGAGCTGCTGGCGTGGAGGCAGGATGGAGGAGATGAGACTGTGGGTGGGGGGCAGCCTCTTCGGATGTTCTTGGATCTTCAGTTAAAGACAGAGGAGTTTGGGGGAGGGGTGCGAAGGCTGAGAGGAAGAGGAAATGAATGAATCAGGTGAGCTTACATACTTTGTGTGGAGATGGGATGTGTTCAGGTTGCGGTCTTTGTTCCTGAATCCAGACATGAAACTTCATTTAGCCAGTTTAGTCCAGCGGCTCCCAACAGAGGGGTCAGGCCCCTGCAGAGGGTCAGCAAATAAATCTGAGAGGCCGTGAGAGGATTAATGAGGGCGGAAAGAAGAAAAAACCAAGGTCTGATACACAGATCTGTTTTCATTTCTTGGAACTTTTTATGATATTTGTTTTTTTGTGAGTTTTATGACTTTGAGCATCAAACAGATACTTAAACGAAACCATGTGAGAAGCTAAGAGGGGAAATGTCTCTTTGGAGGAACTGATAACAATCTGAAACATGAGACAGAGCAAGACTCTCCTCATTTTAAAAGCCAAAAAGGTTGGAAACCACTGCTGTACTCTCGCACAAATTTTCTTTTTTTTTTTTTAAGCTTATCGTATGTTTTTTAATGCTAAATCATGATCTGCAGCTGCAGGAGTAAATACTTTCCTCTGATATGAAATGGAGGATAGAATGACATGTGGAAATACTCACGTAAAGTACAGTACTCCAGTAAATGTACTTGCTACTTTCAGCTTAACCGTACAATAAGACATTTCCACAGTTGGTTATTATTACGTTGGGGTCTCGTCCTCATGCGCTCACACTGAAGAGCCGAGTGGACCGGTCAGGTGAGTCCGGTCGGGTTTGAAACTGCGGGACACAAAGCGAGAGTCATTCCCTCCTCCTGCTCCTCGCTTTCAGTAAAAGCAAACTTTCCATGGAGACCAGACTCCACAACAAGCTCAGAAACACACTACCTGTTCAGAAACATGTGGTCCGACTGCTCTCTCAGTGACTCACACTTGACTTAGATGGAAGATTATTCACCATTTCACCACATTCTCACCACAAATGGATTATTGGACTTGGTCAAAGGTCAGTGTGGACAAATTGCTGTTCAAAGCCAGGAAAAGATTCTCAGAGCAAGAAACATCTTTAACTAAATGAGGTGAAGCGCAGCAGTGCCTGTTCACCAGCTTCTGTACGAGTGTGCGATGACTTCGAGAGCTCAGCTGCTAGTTTGTGTTTTCTGTCCACGCTTCTCTTAACTGTTTGTTGCAGTGAGCATTATCTCAGCTGCCCTTCGTTAGACGCAGACCTTCCTCGCTGTAATCTGTCGTGAACATTTATCTTCTTTACATACTCAAACTTTCAGATGCACGGGGACACAAAACTGGGTGGAAATCAGTTTAAACTGGTGTGCTTCATTTAAAAAAGCCAGTGAAATACGTCAAAATGAGGCTTAACTGTGACTAACGACACTTTGGATGCGACCCTCACTGTGTCATCTCTCTCTTTGGGTGTGTGTGTGTGTGGGTGGGTGGTGTGCAGCCTTTAACAAATGTTGCTCAAGCAGGAGTAAAAAGTGTGTTTGTCGGGGACTATTTTCAGTGGCAGATTAATCCACATTCAGTGCTCTTGTGAGCAGCAGTTGAAGTAAAGTACAGTGTGTGTGTTGATGGTAATGAGGGAACATGTCTGCCCTGCAGCACTGTGGTTCACTGATGTGTTTCAGCTTTTTTGGCAGGCGCTTCATCCCTCTCACAATTATCCACCTTCTTCTTTTTCTTGTTTTATTAGCGGGTGCCAATGGCCTCTCGTCTTTGCCAGCTGAAGTTCTACATACTGCCACCTGCTGTACTGGAGGCAAATGCAGAAAACATCAAATAGATGGTTGTGGGAGATTTACGGGACAAAACAATACAGTCGATATATGCATAGAAACAGCAGGTGGAGGTGGTAGCTGTGGCAACATGCTCGTGTTTTATTGGCCACGAAAAGTTAAAATTAAGGCTGAAAATGCTATTTCTGTGGAGAAATGTGCTTTTTCCCATTCAGCTCCTAAAAGGCACAAAGTCTGTCAAGCCAAATAATGAAGCACTTTGGTACCAACTTAAGAATTTTGTAAGTGAGCATCATCTGAACATAAATGGTTCTTTTTTCCGCCCTCGGCCAGTTAGTCTTTTAAAAATGTGCAGGATCAGATGTGGGTGTTTTCAGCCAGCTTCTCAAGGCTGCTTCGTGATGGTTCAGGAATTCTTCAGAGATTCTTCTTGCTGCTGGAAAATTCTGTGTTTTCAACGTGTGGGAATGTGTTTAAATGATAAGCTCGATGTTTAAAAGGCATCCATGAATGTCAAAAATTCTCCCATGATGAAAAGACGTTCAACAACAACACGACGACCACGTTTGCACTATTTCAACCCAGAATGTGACCGTCTGACACACCATCTACCCAGATGAAGAAAAGGCACAAAACTGATCAAAAACTGAGTCATTTCAAAGACGCTCACTGACGGCATAGTTGTGTTTTTGATGACAGAGGTACCAGTTTGTGGGGAATTCACTGGAAGGATTTTTCCAAATCAGATAAAATAAACAAATTGTCATCTTAACTTCTCATAAACTAACAAATCACAGATTCTCCTCTGAAAGCCGTCGTCGCTGGATGAGTAAACCTCCGTCTGGGATTTCCAGCTTGCTGAGTTTGTCCACATGTGACACAGGTGCTGCTCACAGCGACGACCAGGATCACATGTCGGTCCTGTCGGACGAGCTGGAACGTTTGTGTTTGACATCAGATTAGATAAGAGAACCGCGGGTGGGTGAAGGAGGATAAAGGAAGATTAAAAAGTGCTTTGCTTGTCGCTTCTCGTGTGTTGACTTAATGTGTCTGTTAGCGTCTGTGATGCCAGTCTGTCAACATGAAGAAACATTACCAGATGCCACATAACAATGGGATCAACCGCTGCCGCTACGTCCCTGCTAAAGTGGGGACGTGGAAGAATTATTTTAGAAGTCCAGTTTTCGGGAACTAGATGAAAAATGGCCGACGGTCAGAGGTCTTCAAGGCTCAGACAGACATGAAACTCAACAGGTTGAATCTTCATTACTTAATGAAAAAAAATGTGGTGATAATCAAAGCCAGAGGGATTTATCCTCTGAGGATTATGAATACCGGTGCCAAGTTTCAGAGGAATCCAGCGTTGGAGCAGCTGACCACCAGCGTCGTCACGTCAGCCGAGCGGCTCTGCTAGCGTGGCTAAAACAAAGATGTGAATTACGTTGCTGCTCACTGAAAAGACAGACAGTAGATCTGAACTGCGGCAGAATCCACAGTCATGGATATTCCAGCTTGCCGCCTCACCAACAGTAATCACGTCCACATGGAACAATAATTAATGTCTGACTGGAACATCCTGCCCTGGAGCTGATCGCTCTTTAAAAAGCTTCCTGGCATTAAGGTGGAATTTAGTGGAGACCTTTTGTTTGTGTCAGCAGTTAGACATCAGCCGGACTCTAAATATCACTCGACAAACTTATCTGCTGCTTGGTTTTACTGCATTATTGCACAATTATGAAAGATGTTTTTATGTCTGTGTTTATCGCTGTTCTCCATGTCATGTTTTAAAATTTGGCTGGAAGTTTCATGTGAAAGTGTTCTGACCTCATGTTTTATGTACTTATTATTATTATTATTGTGGTTATTATTAGCTATTTATGACCTGCCCTCTGTGACACTGCTGTATCCCAATATATCAACTTTATTCACCCTGTTGGAATATGTGTGCCAAATATGATCAAAATACACATTAAAATAAATTCTGTATATCATATATATGAACACACTACCTAAACATACTTTAATACACAAAGGCAGTTCAAAGCACTTAATACATTCAAACAAATGAATAATAAACAAGCAAAATGCCTTTAAATGAAAAGTATGCGTCTATGTAACAATATTACTATTGAAAAAACAGAGTCACTATGTTACAGATTACAGTGGTGAAGTATAATTCTGAAGTAGTTGCACTTTACTCGAGTATTTCCATTTTCTGCGTCTTTATACTTCCACTTCTTGCTGTAAACTTTTGATAAGTGCTGTATTTCTCTAACTTCTGTTGTTTTTGGTTATGTTTCCCACAAGCGGCCAAGCTGTGAGTGTGTCTCTAGTTTCCTCCTCCTCCTCCTCCTCCTCCTCCTGTCTTCCCGTCGTCCTGGGACCTCTGCCTGTCTCCCGGCTGTCGGTGGCTCATCCAGACGTTTGGATCTGGATCATCGTCCCCCAGGAGGTTCTCCTCTCCTCCCAGTTTGCACGCTGTCATGTCTCTCTCTCCCTCTGAGTGTTTGTCTCTCCTCCTCTGTGAGGTCTGTCCTCCCTCCAGGCCTCCACTCGTCTCGCTCAGGTTCTACCTTTCAAGCGAAGCTGCTCGGCATCCTCCTGGATCCAAACTCTTCACTTATGTTTTACAGTCTGTGTGCAGTTTTGTCATCAGAATTTGTGTATGTTGTGATTTTTCCATCTATTTCCTGTCTGTCCATCAAATAATGAGGTCAAACAATCATATTTCACAAAAAAGCAAACATTAATCAGAAACAGTCCCAAAAGATGAATATGAATCTGTTTATCAGACTCGTCTGATTTATTCTTTCCTCCTCCAATAATCATCTCACGACCCCTCAGATTTCTCTGCTGACCCTTTGGATGGTCCTGACTCCTCGGACGGGAACGACTGGAATGAACCAGCTAATTATATATAGAAAGTACTTCAAACCAGCTCCACCTCGAGCAGCTACAACAGTAAAATGCTGCTCTAACACCGATTGCTCAGTAACTAAAGATGTCAGATATAATGTAATTTTACTGCGTAATGAGTACTTTTACTATTTTAAAGTACATTTTGCTTATAATGTTTCTCTTCTTTTACTTAGACAGGCTTTTAATTTCTTAAACTTTTTCCTTGTACTGGAGTTGTAACAGTACTTTTACTTCACCAAAAGAATAATTGTTCTGCTGCAAATTACAGACACAGAAATCTGAAGTATGAGTGAAAGAAGTAGAAGAAAAGCATCTTTTCAGCTGTGTGTCCTCCTTGTTAACAGTATGAAACATGCTCCCCAGTCAATAATAAAATAAACTGACTTTATGGCTGCAAACGTAATTGACTCACTCAAGTTTTCTTTATGTTGTGTTTATGTTGTTTGTTTTAACGGTGTGATTAAGTTGTATTATGTAATATCCTCTATATTATGTACTAAACGCATTTACAGCACAACACCTTGTAACTCTGCTGTACATTTGTTCAATAAAAGGCACATTTGTTTGACAGTAGATTCAAAGAGTGTTTATTCAGGCAGTCTACGTGTGCTTTAAGCAACTTTGTTAAACTGCCAAGAAAGTGGCCATAAAAACCTGTTTTTAATCTGTTTTTTAACAGTTAAACCTGGAGTTTACTTGTACACAGTTTGTGTTCACTGTTAAAACATTATTAATTAATTAACTGAATTAATCAATTGAAGTGAGTTAACTGTAGAAATGTTAATCTGTCACCATTTCACTGATGTGTTAAAGGTTAAATTTAACCTTTATAAATCCAAATCATGCAACATTCATCTTCTTCATATGGCTGCTGCTTCATGTATATCTGCAAAATCCAGTTGAGCTTCTTCAGCTTCAGCATGTGGAAAAATCCTAAATAAGTGGCTTGACACACTTTTTTCCCAGAGGAGGTCTGAGGTTCGTCCTTTCCAAGACTCCAGATTTTATCAGCATCTGCATCACCAGTGAGGAGAGATAAGACTTCAGGATGTTCCTGTCACCCTGAGCTTTGGCTCAAGCTTCTAAATCCCTGTGCCTAAACGATTGATACCGTGAGCTGGGATCAGTGTCTGCACTGTGACGAGCCACAAAGAGAAAGCTGGGATTGGCCTGTGAGGTCGGAGCAGAAGGTGATGATCAGAGGAGCCAGCAAACTGTCGGTCAGAGGAGAAGTTTGGAGATATTCCATCACATGTGAATCAAAAATGCTGCAAACAGTCCGCCTCAAATGCAATATTTCCTCCTTGCTTGTCTGATAAAAACTACAGTTAGCAGGACTTTAAGGAGATCTTTTTTTAAAAATGAGACCATGTGACGGCTGTTTTTAAAGATTTACATCTTCAGCGGGAACCAATGGGCTTTGAGCTGAGAGCCAGACAGGAAGTCAGAAAGTATTGATTGACACAGACGAACATGTTGGTTTTGGTCTTTTTAATGTGATGTTTTGAGACCAGCTGTTAAAAATCAGAATGAATGAAACATTAAAAATAATGAAAGTTAACCACTAAAGAATCTGAGGAGGAAATTGTGTGATCCACCTTTCACAGCGTGCAGCGCTTTTACTGCGTCGAGTAGGATACTTACAAATTATGCATCGTTTTATGGTTTTTAACCCAAAGCCTGAAAACAAGTTGTAAAAGAAAATGCAATTTTATAGATTTCCCATCGCAAAACAACAGAACACTCTGCAAATAGGATTACTGAGGATTTGTCTAACATTTATTTTTTAGTTTTAATTAGGTACAAGATTTCATCATCGTCAGTTAGAGCTAACAGGCTGCAGCAGTTTTCTCTGCAGCGAAGGAAAGGTCTGACCCAGAGGACAGGAACAGCGCTCACACTGCCGAGACGCACAGATGGATGACAAATGAAAGGAAAAGCCACAAACTGTCTGAGTAAGGTGTTGCATCATCGTCACCATGGTTTCCATCCAATCACATTAAGAAAAAAAACCTGAGAGGAAACTTTAAAAAATGTTGAAATGTCACAAAAAGTTTCACGCTTGGCTGAGGTGGAAAAACGAAATACAACAGAGTGCAATGGAAACAGCCTCGGTGGATAAACGGTGACTGGAGCTTCAGGTGAAGAGCTGAAAACATCAGGTCTGAGTGGAGCGATGAGGAGGCTGCAGCCTTCGTCAGAGTAAGACGTGAAATGGACAGAAAGGCCCGATTTCCGTCTCATCTCTTCTTCTATGGTAATTTAACAGCACCTGATTGGAGCGTTAGAGCCACCTTCTGTTTATCTCAGTAACACTTGGATGGAAATTTACGGCAGATTTCATCGAAATTCAGCCAAAACTGAAGACTTTTGTGAAGACTTATTTATATATGAGTTATTCTAATTGCTCCTCAACCAATTGCATTTTTTGCGTAATTCGAACATACTGGCTTCCAGTTCGGATCGGGCTGTGATAGACGTATAACCTGAAGCCTGGCGAGGTGGATTCTTGGCCCGTGTGATCTCGTCTGCAGGTAAACTGACCTCAGACATTATCAGACTTATTCAGTCCCTCTATTCTCTGCTGCACGAAGCGTTTGTTCTGCTGTGTGAGGTGCAGAGATGTTCCTGCACCTCCACACACACATACAGTGAACGTAAAACCAGGATTCTTACATGCAGTGATTACACACCAATCAAGTCGTATGTCACATAGTAGTGTGAACTTCAGGAACAAATAAGTTGAATCAGAGGGAAGCAGCAGCATGCGGTTTCACTTCCCGATCTGAAAAGAAGTCCTGCTTTCAAAGGAAACTCTAATGAGGTTGTAAATCCCTGCATCTGGTATCAAAATGTCCCGTTCTTCAAAGTCGGACAAGAGCGGCCGAAACCAAACATGGATCCAACCGAGAGCAAAGCTCAGCCTGAGACTGCGAAACATAACATTAGTTCAACCTTTGACTGCCTCCAGTGAAAACATGTTGAAGGAATTCTTCTATTAGATATTCTTGCAGTGTGTTTGGTGACTGAGAACATTTTCCTCTTATTCTCGTGCCAAATGGCTCCCGATCTGTTACATGTTAACCCGATCAGAAAACAACAAACAACGTGAGACATCTGATTCTTCACGAGTGATGGACACGTGATTTCCTCCTGTCGCCACAAATCAGAGACATGATCCCATCAGTAACAAGGCAGCCACGCCGAACCTCTGGGGAGAACAAAATACAGAACTCGGCTGAAGTTTTGTACCGCTGGGACACTTTATGGAGAAACCACGATGAGAGAAGGATCCTTAACTGACACCACACTGTGAAAATACTCCATGCAAGCAAAAGTCCTGCACTCAAAACCTTAAAAGGTAAAAGTATGTATGTATTAGCAGCAAAATATGTAATGGATATACCGCCCTGAGTATGAAGTTTGGTTTGAGTACACATGGTTAACTCTTACACTTGGTGTGTTTCCCTTCTGTTGGGGCCACCTGAGCCAGACTAATAATACAGGCATACAGGTTGTGATCAGTTCGCAGCTGAATGAAAGATGTGTCTGCTGTACTCCATGTGTGACTTGATAATAAGCTTAAATTGGGACATTAATATTTATGACATAATACACGTGTTATTTTTAATCAGTAAATCTGAGGCACATGAAAATAATCACTGATTGTGTCTTCAACTCCAAAGAAAATATCTGGTTCCTTCCGGACTCACAGTGAGATCAGACGAGATCGGCGCTGACAGACAGGGGGAGGCGAAGGGTCGGCGAAAGGGGGGCTTAACGAGGATTAGACCCCTCATCATCAAACATCAACCATCAGCTGAGTCTGTGGCTGAAGGTGTGACGGTGAAAGTGTTTCCGTCTCTGCCCTCGTGGACTCACACTGGTGGGTTTCAGTGAGTGATCATCCTCCATCGTCTCCCCTCAGCACACTTACGTAGCATCTTAGCTCAGGTGAGCGGACGCACAATGAGCAAAGAGGCAGGTGTCAAAGTGAGCTCAACCTCAACCAATGACAGGAAAATCCTGCTTTTACATCGATGCATGAGACAATAATCTAATCTAATAATCTGATTTAATACAGAGCTGTCACAGGGGACATTTTGCTGCATTGTAACTTGTTGAATGCAGAGTATTTTTTGCAGTGCAGCATTTGTACTTTTACTTAACCAAATTAAATTAATACTTCCTCGCCACAGTTTGTTAACAGCACAAACACGTGGCCGCAATTCATATTAAAAATATCCACAACACACAACACGTGTTGCAAATCTGCAGACTTTTGGAGGGAGAAATTACCCACAATTCCCTAATAAAAGCGCTCTCTTTAGAACTGTTGCTACATCATGCACTCGAGCTATTTATTATATTTAGACATTATGATCAAAACCATTGAGCAACAGGCCTTTTTCACAGCAGATGTTTGTGTAATTAACAACATTAATGATGGCTCCAGTCAAGTGTCCCATGTCATGACCCTGAAAGTGGAGCAGCTAAATGGAATCCAGCCATCGTTCGTTTTATTATTTACACCTGTGCTTTTCCAGCTGTGACATGTCAGAAACGTCTTTTGAAGAATTCATACAGGTTTTAGGGTTTTTCTGACCCTGAAAAAGTGAACTGTGGTGGCTCTGGATTAACGGTTTTATGCAACCCTCACGGCTGGTTTAAACATCATCCTTAACGTGATGTGTTTTAATGCGTGCTCTGTCATTAAATGGGGTAATTAGTTGAAAACAGTAAATGAGGTAGCAAACAAACAAACAAACAAACAAACCCGTGTTAACCAGGAATGAGGGAATCAAGGTGTTTGATGTGTTTTGGTGCTGGCGCGGAATGAAAGAGCTGCGGCGAGCTGTTGAAACGAGAATTCTTCCTTTTATAGGATGCAAAGAACTAATTCAGTTTGTCAGATTCAAGCTGTGTAATCTCACGTGGAAGCAATCCATACTGAATGTGAGAACAGCCGATTGGAAGAGAGAAGCGAAGGCAGGGCGCCTTAGAATGAGCCACACAGCTCTTTGTTGACCGGTAAACATGCGTGTAGATTATATCAGTCTGAGGTCATACGTTGGCACCACTGCATAAATAAAAAGCTGTTTTTATGGTCTGAACGTGAGGAGAAAGAGGAGATTCGACGCGCACACAGAAACACAAGATGGACTCAGTTCCCATCACACAGGTGAGGAGCATCAGGCCAAACAACCAATCACAGCGCCATCCTCATCAACAGCAACCAGGTGGAGACTATAAGAATCACAGCAGTACACGTTATCTCACTAAGACGTACACGTTGTTCTGAGACTTTAAAAATGTTCTGAATGAATGTTTTAGACATACACTCTTTATTAGGTACACCTGCACAATCTAATGCTGTCTACTTTTATGATGCTTGTAATGTAACTCATTTATTGAATTATATGTGTGTGCTCTATGCTGAGGTCATAGTCAGTGATGGTGATGTCCTGGACTGCATTATATCCTGAGCTGTTTCTAATATTTCCACATTTCTGACAGCGTCACTAAAAACTGGACATTAAGAGCTTCTGAAGACAGATGTTATGAGCAGGACTGATAGATTAGACCTGATCAGATTGCACAGGTGTACCTAATAAAGTGGCCACTGAGTGCATTTCAGATGAGGAGACATGTATTTGATGTGATTTTCAGATGCGATTACATGTTGAAGATTTGAATCTAATAAAAATTCCACTTACTTGGTTTTTCAGAAGCTCTCATCTGGTGTCCTTTTTATCATGGAGATGGTTTAATTTCTCATCACGCCGCAAAAGTTTGGAAGATTTTTGGTGACTGTCGTAGAGATCTGGAGAGAAATGGATCACAGACAGCTCTTTATGCAAAACATACAAACCTTGATGCGTGATGTCAGTTATGCAGGTTTGCTTTGTCAACAGTTTCTAATACTTTTCTTCCAGTCTGTCAAAAAGGTTTGATCATTACTTACTGGAGGAGGAGCTCAATGAATTGATGTGCAGAAAAATGACTGTTGAGATTTGTTGGAGGAGACGAGTCAGCACTGAATCATAATCTGTCTCTTTATATCTGCTCTCCTCTCTGAGGACCCACATGTCATAAAAATGGACGTGGATGAAGATCCATCCAGACGACAGGCATGCGAACATCAGCTGATCATCAACCAATCATGGCTTCACACCGATGATCAGTGCTGCACATCACCATCAGCTCCAGTTGTGCAATAACAGTAAGAGTGTTGGTGTGTGCAGCTGTGAGAACATGGCAGTCCTCCGTGTTGATAATGACATCACGGACGAAAAAGGATAAATACGTACAAGCACATGAACACGACGCAAGGTGCATGAGTCAGAATAAAGGAGACCTGAGGTTTCCAGGTGCTGTTGAAGCTTTCTTTTATTTGTTTCCTTTTGAAATTATATAAACACAAAACACATAAAGTTTAATGGTTCCCTCGTGCCTTCGTCTTTTTTCCCAGTGAGGATATCTGCCTTGTTTCCATTACATCCGCAGCCCACGAGGCAGCACGGCGGACCCATCATACCCACCAAATCCCACTGCGAGTCTGTGCGAGCACATCTGACCAAAACCATGTGCACATCCAAAACTTCAACAACAGCTCAACCCTGAGCTGAAAACCCGAATAATTCCTCAAAGACACTGTGGTGAATCAAAGAAGCTTCTGACCTCAGAGGAACACGAAGTGGAAGTTCTGGAGTTATTTTATGTTCTAGGAAGTGCACTTATTACTGCTATTTCCTCTGTTTTACTACCAAAAAAGGCTGCATTTGGAATCAGGTGCAGCCACAGGCGTAGATGTGCACATGGTAGGTTTAGTAAGTCCACCAATAAAACAATGTAAAAATAAACAGAAGCATTATCAGTAAAACGTGCCTGAAGTATCAGCAGTAAAAGTACTTGTTCTGCAGTAAAATGTCTGATGTATGATTCTATGTGAGATTACCAGATTATTAATACTGATGCATCAGTGTTTTTTTTAGCATTTTACTGTTGGAGCTGCTCGAGGTGGAGCTACTTTCTTTATATAGAGTGGGTTCCAAGCTAGGGGTCAGGTCCCTCCAGAGGGTCAGCAGATAAATCTGAGGGGTCGTGAGATGATTAATGGGAGAGAAAAGGAATAAAAACAAAGTTCTGACACACAATCTGTTTTCATTCCTCCAACTTTTCTCTCATTTTTTATTTTATTTTTTATAAAATATTCGACCTCTCTGGGCCTCAAACATTTCTTTAAATGAAGCCCTGTGAGAAGTTTGGAAGTGAACTCATGGACTTCTGAAACATGACGAGACACAATTTCACACTGCTTTTATATATGAGAGGTCAGAAGGCAAATCATCTGGAAACCCCTGATTTCACCTTCAACGATATGTTGTGTTCTGTAGATAACTGCAGTGGAGTAGAAGTCGCATAAAATAAAAATACCTCAAACTACATCAAACTTAAGCAAATGCACTTTCCACCGCTGTACAGGAGTGACCTACGAGTTGGACTTGTTGGCTGAAGGTGAGGTCTGGATCCTGGATTCGAGTTAGATCAGGTTTGCATCTGTCTTCAGACCAAACGGTCTGTAGGTTTTCAGCGTTACATCTGTGTGACAGCTGCTTCAGAGACGTGATTCTCTTCAGACTGGCAGGACGGCTGTTTGTCAGAGACGACAGGTCTGTTCAAACAAATTTATAACAGTCAGTCCTGTCAGTCCGACCGTCAGCCACCAAACCACAGCTCTCAGACATCAGACAAATAAAATGCACAATTTAAACACCCAATGACAGATTCTCCGTTTATCCGGTGAGTTTTATTTCTGCAGACGGCTCAAAGCTCATCAATCATTTCTAGAAAACTAAAGGCTTCCAGGAGCTCCTCTGAGTAAAGATGGAAATATCATCAATAGTTTGAAGGCACATGGACATAAATCAACCATTATTGTACAAAAAACAACCAATATTACTCATGAGCTTTTCTTACCACCACATTCCTCTGGGTGCGTAAAGACCAAACAGGAAACCACTCAGCTATGAAGTCTGATTACCCACAATAGAAGCACAAAACCACAGAAAAATCAGCTAAATGTGAGCGAGTTAGCAAAATCAGGCGGGCAAGACGCTCTGCTTCTGAAACCCACCCGTGGGGTTTGAAGCCGCGTGGAGGACGGAACAAAAACCCGACGTCATGGAGATGCACCTCGTGGAATCTCGGGGTAACACGAAACACATGAAATGGACATAAAAGAAGGTCATTTCAATAAAAAGGTATATTTTTATGAAAGACAATAGTCTCTAAACCCACATACAGATTTTAATGGGACACCGTAATAATATCTGACACCTCAAGCTTTCTGATTAAAATCTTTCTCCGTCCTCCATCTTTGAAGAAGACCGACAGTCTTATGCAACATTGTCGGACATCTGCTTACAACATAGCCAAATTTTAAGAGTCCATATTGCCCTTTGTTGCATCCTCTTTAAAACCTAAAGTGATCGATTTCATGGAGCAAGTCTTATTAATCTTTTTAAAAACAGATTTATAGTGTTTTGGAATAAAGTCTGTCAGTGAACACCTGCTTCATTTGTTCTCCTTCAGCTGAGGCGAGTGTTAACAGACCATCATTAGATGCATCGCTGCGATGGTCTGCGCCGCGTGTGAACTCTTTTCTCTTTTATCTCGATTGTTGTTGACCAGAGACACCTTTCCCGAAGCTGCAGGTGCTCTCTGATGTAAAAGCTGCAGAGCTGATAATGCGTCCTCTGGTTTACCTCCACTGAACCTGTTCCTCACACATCTGTGCACGCAGCAGATGGCAGGAGAGCAGGGCGACGCAGCCTGCTGGGGAGCAGCGTTATGGAGGTCACCAGTCCTCACTTTACCCTCGTTTAGCCATTTGTGTGGCTAATAGTTTATGTGATGAAAGCTGACGTCTAAACAGCTCTTTCATGGCGATGCCCTCCGGGGAGCAGCTGCCTGGTGCACAGCTGCAGACGCCCCGAGAGCGAGGACGAAAGGAGGGGGCGGGCCGGCCGTCCAGCCTCCTACATAAAGGAATATATCACAAGTCACAAGTATCCGTATATCTGGTTTTAGTCAACATCACACACACACTCGACATGTTTGCCCATATCTCTTCACAGGACCTTAGCTGACCTCAAGGAGCTCAGAAGCATCAGGTTTAGCGTTTGCGGTCATAAACTGTTGGCTGTGATTATGACCTAGTGTCGATGCTCTGTGTTGTTGAGGTGTTAAAATATGGTTTCAAGCCTGCTGTGTGGACCTGGACTCACTCTTCTTCATTTTGCAAGCAAAACTGACACCATGAATCAGTGCAAGCACCTGAAATGTCACAAAAACAAAACCAAGAAGTCGACAAATCTGCACAAAGCAAATTGTTATAGAGAATCCGGAACATTTTCAAAATAAAACAATCGTTCATCAACAATCAATTCAAACAAAACAGAAAAATAACAATAATAATAATAATAATAATGATGATGATGTAACCCACTCACAAATGGTAGAAGTAACAAATATTAAGGGTTTATGGTCAAGCTGATCTGTGGATTCATACAAGAGGCATTTTTATCAATAATGACACACTTGTTTTTACGTATTCATATTGTATGTATCTTGTATGTTTTAATGGCTGTTGTCCACTAAAGTGAAGAAATTTAACTTTCTACCTCCCCAAAGGACCTGCATCAAAGGAATGATTTACGACACAATATCAGCTCAATAACAGCTCGATGAGACAGATGTAGGCCGTCAGAAACTGGACATTTGGTGCGACAATTAGTGGTTTGATGCAGTGTGTTGAGTCATAGTGGACGACAACTGACGCTGCATCTGGGAGACTTCACGACATCCAGACAGACAAAGAATTAACCCTATTTATTCTGCTTCCTTGCCATAACGTCTTGCTGTAAGTGTGATAGTTTTGTGCTTAGTTTGGTTGGCGTTGAACCTCTCAACCTTCCGCACGTCACCATCCATCATCAGCTAAATGACAGTTATGGTCACGGCTCAGTCCAGGACCAGAATAATCAGGACAGGGAGTTTTGCTGGAAACAGATAGGAGATGACGACGCAGCCATCCAGCCGCGGTGGAAACTTGACCTGGAGCGTTTGTTGAGCTGTCCATCAAACAGACAGACCTGAATAAACACAGATTGTAAAATTAATCTCCGAAAACATTTTATCTGATAGACTGTCAGTCATGTGTCCAGGTTGTCTCTACCAGGGATGATCTCATCAAGTTACAGCGTGTGGCGGCAGCACGTCAGCAGGGCGGCAACACAATGTTCCCTCTCTGACGGCGGAGGCCGAGCTGGTCCACAAACCCTCATAAAGACACTCAGTACAGAATAAATACCTTGAAACCTTGAAATACTTGAAGTTCATTCCTTGAACACATTAAAGATCTTTTGACCGGTCTCACCTGACGAGGCGAGGCCTGCGAGCGGAGCCTCTGCTGATGTCATTTCATAAATCTACACTATTTACTCTGCAGCTCTGGACTTGTGGTCTGTTGAAATATGACTTGTTGAGTTTCGTTTCACTTACAATCAAAACCTTCGCCTGTGGACTTACAACAGAGGTTTTCCGTCCAAAGGAATCTCCCTCAGCCCTGACAGATCTGTGCGGTATATTGGGAAACAACATGTTACAGATCAAATCTGACAAGCTGAACCAAATGGCTGCGTGAGTGAAGGACTTATTGTACTAACAAGCATGTAAATGTCAGATCCGGAGGAATGTAACTCCACTGATAGCTTAGAAGTGCAGTAAATAAATGGCCTAACATTTCTGATGAGAGGCTTTTGCACTTGATTTGATCGTTTGTTTAGATTACTGCTGTGATGGATCTGATTCCTGCAAGGGTTGCGAAAGGCTGTTCCATTTTGGACGTGCTTATACCCTGATTTGTTACGCTCCAACACAAATGAATCTCTTATTGAACTTTTAATCTCTCCTCCTTTTCTTCTATTAAGCAAGGGTCAGTGCTGAAGATATTCCAGAACTCTCTTTGTTTCTAGACGCTGCTTAGTGTTAATTTTGTTGTTTAAAATGATCATAACGTCTCCAGCTAGGTGAGGTTCATTTGTGTGGGCCAAAATAAATCTTGTCTTATATCTGGTGATCACATATGTAAAATTAATGTTTGACTTTTGTTGTTTCCAAGTTTGGTTATTTGCAAATTCAAAGCAAAACCCGCTTGGATTCGATAAAGGATTCAGATTTGCTAAGCAGACTCAATAATAACAAGCATAAAAATATGATAATAATAATTAAATGCTTCCCCAACCCTAACAAAGACACACAAAAACATCTCAGGGGATCCACACTAATAATAAATGATATGTATTAGATACTCGACGATCAGGACACCTGTCAAACCTCACAAAGTGGAAACTAAACTTAAAGATAAAATCAGCGAAATCAGCTTAAACGTCTCTGAACAACACCTGTGCACATTCACGTGCAGTCAGAGAACCAGGCCTGTTTTGGTCTAACAGTGAAGAATCTGTAGGAGCAGTTTTTGAAGGAACAGGCCTGAGTCTGGATGTGGGTCTGAACCCTGGTTAGAGGAAACTGCACGGTCCTCCGCTCTTCACCACGGTGCAGATGCCCTTGTGAAAGGTTTTAAGCACTGGACCGCTTCCAGGTGATGATGTGAATATGGTGCATTCTTGAAAAAGAAAGCATTCTTCTCAGTCGCCTGTGATTCATGGGAACTGGAAAACAGGCTAGTTAGGAACAGCCAACCACAAGCGCATGTTGTCCCAGAAAAGACCCGCAGATGAGACGGAAAACAAACAGTGCCGCCTGTCTGTGCCCATGTGTCACTTTCCCTCTTTTGACGGATGGCTTTTGTCACGCCAACAGTGAGCAACGCACATGTGCAGAAATATGCAAATTGGTTTCACTTTGCAGAGAAAACAGGAACATGTGGTCGCCTGGTTTTCTTTGATGCTGAGGAGAAGAAAAATAAAACAGTCTCCGCTTCAAGGTGGTAACAATTCCCACTATCTGCACTCCTTTCTTGGAAAACAGTCGTGTGGTTTATTGAGCAATCAGCGACAGAGACAAAACGATCTCTCTCTCTCGAGAGCCTTTAATGCAGGATAATGCAGTTTGTGCAGGTCGAGGAGAGATCATTAAAGCATGTTAATGTGTGCAGCTCAAGGCTTCTGCGGGGTAGCTGCTGTATTGCTTCAGGTGTAATCATTTCCTCATCACGCTGAAATAAATGAAGCATGTCTCATCACAGTCTGTCACCGAAAAGGTTAATTGGCTTAATAGCTACATCATGGCTCAGGAAATGTCCGTTTACTGTAACTTCCTGCACTGAGGTTGTTGATCATTTATCTGTGAGACGCTGCTGAACACCTGCAGCCGCCGTATCTCCTGCCGACTGAACGTGTCTCAGGTAGAGTCATGAACACTGACCCAGAAAGCAGTTCGTGTGTGAGTCCCATGACCTTTAAAATGCTCTTTCCTACTCTGGAAACTGGATTTTAGCTGCCATCATCCCAGCAGAGACATTTTTCTGGAAAAACAAAGACAAAGACTTATGTTTAAAAAGATGGAAAACTGAGACTGTCAAAAAAAGAAAGAAGAAAAAAAAACATGCAAGCGGCATCCAGAGCACATCATAGTGTGACAACTACCCTCCCCGAGTTGACTCTAAGTTTTAAAAAAGAATAAATGTCTTTGTCGGAATGTAGGACAGCAGGGGGTGAGCGTGCATGGAAATAATGGTGCAAATAAAGAGCTGTACAGACAGTTATTCAGAGCTGATGGCCCACACGGGTCCAGTCAGAGCTCTGAAGAAACACCAGCTGCGAAACAAACAATCCAAAACGTGCACAAATAATTACATCCATGCATATTTACTGCTGTGGCCTTAATTATGGAAGCACAGTTGAAGAATTCTTTAAACTGGGTGTCCTTTTACTATTTTGGATGTTAGCATTTTTCATCTGAAAGTGTCACAACAGGCTAGACTGACCTCTGACATCCATAGAGGTCCTTGTGTGGTTTAAATGTAAAATTAGCTAAATCAGCCAGTTCCATTAATTCAGTTTCTATTATTCATTAATGCATACCAATGTCATTTAATAGATAACGTCAAGCTAACCATAATAACAGGTCAGCTAACCACGGTTGTCGTGTGAACACCTGGATTGACCCATTAGCAGCTGTTAGCAGTGGTTAGCAGTCACATTAGCATTACTGCTGAATGGTTAGCTCGCTATCAGTTAGCTCAGCTTATGCCAAACCGTGAAAAGGTTCGTTAGTTTGTTTTCCAGGCAGGTAACCTCAAACTTAGTTCCTGTCAACGCTGCTAACTCAGAATGTGGGGTTTGTTAAACTACACGTCCACGTTTTCCATTGACCTGCATTTGGAAACAAATCCATCCAAACATGCGGCGCTCTCAGAGTGTTTAGCACCGTGGACCATTTTGATTTTGACATTCATCTTAAGGAACCATTTGCATTGAGGATTTAACTTCCCCTCTGCGCTGTAGGAAAACCTCGCTCAGACTGGCTGTTAGCCGTCTGGTTGCGACCGTACTGGACCACAGGCTGACTTGGGCATACTGATGCCATTTGTGTGGTGATGCTGCACAAGTTTTTGCTATTATTTAGCTTTCTGATGGACAAATCATAGTTTCCTTGAGGAGCAGTTGCAAATGATCTCTGGCCCAGTTATGGTTCCACGGCCAAGTGGTTTGGAGAAACTGGATTTTTGGTTGTTATTTGCCGTTTTTACCTCCGCGATGGTGCCTGCTATGACTGCAGAATGTCACAGTTTACTATCTGTCATCATACCCTGTCCCTTTGTCCCTGTGTCTTAAATCCTGTTTGTATCATATGTCTGTAAAGACATTGTCCAGGTCTCAGCAGTGTAAATGCCACCGTGACAAATTCTGGAAAATGTTCTGCTTTTTAAAGCAATTCTGTTTGTGATCCTTCTGAGATGTGTGACACGTTACATGTGTAGTCACAGCTTAACTGGACCTCACGTATTTTTCCAGATAGAGATATCAGATCAAAGGTCTGCTCACTTTAATGGAAAGAGCCACTCCAGAGGCCACACGAAGCTGTAATGTTCTTTAGCCTACAGCTGAAAAAACAAACTGCCTTAGTGAAAAATGGAAATTGTTATTCGTTGATCCTTGTGGGGGCAAAAAAGCTTATTTGAAATTGACAGTGTAAAAGCCTCATAGATACAAATGCCATGTCGATGTCACATTAGCGTTAATGTACTTACCAGTTTCCAGCTTTTTTGCATCTGTGGGTGATTCTCTTAAAACCAATCTAAACTATGTGTGTGCAGATTTTAGGAACACACTCATGAAAACTTAAAATAACAAACTTTTATTTGAAAGTACACTTTGTCTGTTCTGTGGCACAGCTCAGCTTTTGGTACCCAAGTACCATTTTATGTTTTTTAACAGATTTTTGAGCCAGCAATGTCTAAAACATATTTAAGGGAAATTGTGTCCCAGTGTGCACCTTTCATCACTGTCGCACTGTGGTCATGGTCGTAGGACCACAGGATTAAAGAAGGGATCCCTGAACGTGTGGTGCCACAGATCTGAGCTCAGTATAGAAAGAACTGTGTTGTCACTCGGGAACGGAGGGCAGATCTAGACTACAGTACAGCTGTATGCAAAGGTCTGGACCCCTGGTCAGCTTGTGTGTTTGTCTGAATGTCTAAGTGAAAAGAGAAGAAGAACGCAACCTCTGCAGGGTGAATTTAACACACTGGAAACAATGAATGTGGCATGTGCAGAAATTCTGGCACCCTTTCGGCTCTTGGCAGCATCTCAGATTCCAAACATGGAGTCAGTGAGAGTCTTTCAGTTGTTGCTTCAGGAATTTTTTCCCACTTTACTTTGCAGGAAAACTCTTGGGTCATCTTGAATGCACCGCATTGTTCATTATTTATGAATTGCATTGTTCATTATTGTGTAGTTGTTGAGGCTGAAACATGTTAAATCTGTTTAATCTCTTCATAAAGCCTGTCATACCCTTCAGACATTTCTATCTAATGCTTCTAATCTAATTCCAATCTTACTGGACATGGGAAGATTTGTGCTTAGTAATAAATAGCACCTGAAGGCCACACGAACATGGACACCTAACGCTGGCCAAAGTCTGCACAAGCACAAGTTTTAGCTCATAAATTAAATGCATGTAGCCGTCTTAAACAGTAACAACAGTCACTGATAAAAGAGTCACAGGATGATAAATAACTGCTCTGCAAGTGATTGCACGCTTCCCACCAAAATTCAAACAGACAAGATGCAACATATGACAATATTTATCCAGCCGCATGTTGACACAAGCTAAGAAAATGAAATAAAACTTAATGTTTGAGCTGCTCTGCTGATTGTATTTGCAGCGCTGTGTGGCAATACTGTCAAACAGTAAAGGCAAGCTTCATAAATTTCTCTCTGTGGCAAAGTTTCATGTTCAACTGGACAAATGGCTGCTTGGAAAACAGGAAATTTAGCTAAAAATGGTAGGAGGCTTTAGAAAACAGTAATAGGTGATTTAAATGATAGATGTATCTTTCAGTCTGCTTAAATCAAACAAAACCACCAGCGTGCCGAGGAAAATATTTGGCTGACAGACGATTTGTGGATAATACATCAGATTGCAAACTGTTTGTGCTGGAACTCAAAGACAATAAGTTACCAAAATCTTCCTGGATACGCAAAGAAATTAGATCTGAGCTACTGTCTGAACCTTTAAGCTGCTGCAGAAAATGGATGAGGAGGCAGCAGCGTCCATGTTGTCCACGTGTAGAGCACATGTTTCATAGGAAAATCGTAGTTTTTCACCACCGCACCTCAAATGTTACCTTACACTGGATCTACTTTGGGATTCCTGCCATCAGCATACAGTCGACTCAATGTGTGTCTGGGTGTGCTTGTACCTGTACATGTGTTCGCACGGTGCGAATGAACACCTGCCAACAGATCAACCAAACGTGAGCAGAAATTAGCTGTGGCAGGTAACACTGTCAGGTTCCTGGCCAGCTTGGCAGGAGATGAGTCAGGCCCTCAGTCTGATGTGCTGTTTTAAGGGCTGCATCCATCTGCTGTCTAACACTCTGCACCTTTGTATCCTCGTACTTGTTGCATCTGTGCTGCAGCACAATGCCTTTAAAGTGCTCCACAGCAGGTCCAGAGACCAAACACATGTGCAGACCCACAACAGGACAAAACAAAACATCTGAGAGGTTTTACAGCCACACAAAGATGAGATGTTATCAGTTTTCATCCTGGTTATCGTCAGTCTCTTTAGGTAGTTCAGGGCGTATGGAGGAGCAGATTGAAAGGTCAGTGCTGATTCGTTATTCGCACTAATTCAACGCACCAATATTAAATCACTCTCCTTTTGGCTCCGGTGTGGTCTCCACCTACTCCTGATGAAAATATCTTAAGCTGTTAATCGGGGGTTGCTGACAGTCACAATATTTGCTGGCCAAATGGCTGCAAAGCCTCCTCTCGACTGCTGGCAGTTGCATGTAAACAAAACCATAAATTGACATGAATGCTATCAGTTCAGCTAAACAGATTTAAAAGGAGCATGTTAGCAAATACATAACTCCAATACACTAAAGCTAATTTAAGCTATTTATATCATGTGATTGCACAACACATTTTTACTGCCAGCTCGTCAGATACGGACGCCCGGTCAGGACCCCTTGGTGTTTTTTTGTCTTTTTATGTCACGTATATGTTTGCTATTTGTTTGCTTTATGACGTTTGAACACAGCCCTCACTGTTGTTGCTCTGTTATGTAAATGGCTGCTTTATTTTACAGCTGACTGCTTTATTAACACGAACAAATCAAACCTGACGGGCCCAAACTTCTGACATACCTGCGATGAATTTCTCCATAAGAGATAATAACTTTAGATTTAAGGTGAGATTAAGTTGTTTTTATTGCCTGACAAAGAGATTTAGCTGCATTTGACAAAGGGATGGATCTCAGCTGCACCCTCAGATGAAACTCACATCGTGACTCAACAGTTTTTGATCAATCGAGCCATCTACAGTCTATCAACTGTTAGACAAAGAACGGTAATTGATGAGGAATGTTAAATGTAAAGAGGGAAGCTAATGTCCCCATTTATTCTCTGCTTCATGTCAAAAAGGGGAGATAAGATTACAGAGTATGTTTGGTACTTAACTGCCAATCATTAGCCTTTACCGAAATAATGCAGTTACTCAGAAAACAAATTGAATGTGTAGTTTTAAAAGCAAAAGATCAAAGCAGAGATATAGATTTCATCTTGGCAAACATCTCCGAATATGCAGAGTCAAACTGGAGAGGAACGATGTCGCCGTCAGGATAATCGCCTCCATTAAGTTTAGATTCGACTTGGTCTGGCTTCCTCTGGGGCCAAAGTAAAAGCCTTCCCGCTACAATAATATACAGCTACGCTAAACTCAGGAACCGAAATTCATCTGAGCGAACTTTTCCCCTCATCTGCTATCAGGAGTTCATTTGCCAAAGTGAAGGAATTTGCATTTTGATAACAGTTTGGCTCTCTTGGCACAGTCGAGATGTATTATTTTAACATAACTCATACACGCTCAGTCCTAATCACATCCATTAGTCTGTAAGATCATGTTCAATCATTTCAGTCAGCTTCAGTATTCTGGAACAAACCTGCATGTTCCCTCTTTTTTTCAGAACACTTTCTGTCATTGACATCCATTAAAAAAACAAACTGTACACAGAATATGGCTCAGGCCCATGAACTCGGCTTTGGATCGATATGGCCAGAAAAACAGTCATGAGAGCATCATCACATTATCCATCTGCACCACTCTTATGTTTTAACAACGAACTGAGGCCAAAGTGCTCCTTCTACATCCCTAAAATTTATCCTCTGCCTCCATTTGTTTAGTTTTTTTGTGCACACATTTCTGCAAACCACAGATATGTTGAAACTTAATATTTCTGTATGTTCAAACTTTGTTTCTTTTCATTTAAACTTTCTATTTCATGTTGTGATAAAGTCTGATTATGTTGCTGCACAATAACCACTCAGATAGGATTCGGAAAAGATCTTATTTTGGCTTAAAATATCTGGTTTAATCACCACAAACACAGCTGGGAAATGTCCCGATGTCTCCTTAATACTGAGACTCAGCTCATTCACATGTACCAGAAACCTGAACTGCATCACGTTGATACCTTTTGTAGAAATGTTAATATGATGCGTATGAAATGTATGAATTTAATGAATGTGCTGTTTGCAGAAAAATACAATGTCATATTATTATTATTATTGTCATTTATTCTGGTGATGGAGATGCATAAAAAGAGCATCAAAGCTAATTTTTGTACATGACACGAATGTCAGTTTTCACCTCCTCACCTTATTTTCCATTTCCACCTGTAGGCCCGGCCTGACGTCAGCATGAGGTGTTCACATCCTGACCACATGTTAAAAAGACACAAGAGTTATTCTCCATTATCCTGTACTGAAACGTTCGGTCCTGACCTGAGATCTGCACGTTTCACAGCACGTGGATTCGGCTGGGAACGTCGTGGTCGATGCATTTAGCACAAAAAACGTCAAAGGAAAATGTTCCGAAAAAAATATTTTACAGTTTCATTTCACCCAATTATCTCCCCCTGGTTTGGGAAGGAGTGAAATCATGTGCAATTTTGTTTATTTAAGGCTAAAATGGCTCTTGTGAAAGTTTATTACAGCAGTATTACTTTGATTGAGTCTGTATAAGAGTCTGTGTGAGAAATAAACACGTTCAAAAGCAACAATAAAAATATTATCGGTTCAATGAGGCTCTTCAATGGAGAGAAATGCTTCAAATGTTAGATTTTGATCTGTTCAGTGCTGTTTCTGTTTCATCTGCTGCTTTAGGCACGTTGTGATGAACCAGCTGTGTTAAATGTGCCTCATGAATAATGCAGAATTCATCTTCTTCTCAGAACAATAATCCGTTGTGCTCAGTCTGGGAAGAATAAGGTCAAAACTGAAAACAAAATTTTGTAATTCAAATTTTTATATTGAAGTTCAAAGAAGAGAAAACAACAGGATGAATTTCTTATTGAAGGAAAAAGAAATGACACCAAAGAACAGCAGACTGTTAAAGTAGCTCTGCAGTGAGCAGCGGTGGAGGAAATACTGACATCCTTGCTGAAGTAAAAGTACAACAGTGTAAAAATACTTCAAAAAATCCCACTTGCAGCAGTGCAGCAATGATCAGCGCATCATGCCGGCAGAACGATACCGAACAGCGTGCGATTTATTCAGTTTAAATTAATGAATGATAACGAAGGATTGATATTTTTGACTTAAGCTTGAACAGGCTCTGCAGCTGAAGCACAACTGATTCCAAAGATTCAGATCTGATAAAATCCTCTCGAGCTCCGTCGCTCATCGTTCGACTGTCGCACGATCCATCGCGGTTGGTAACAGCCCTGATCCATGATATTAGTGCTACGGTTCAGGGGTCACTAAAAGTTCTCCCTGAAGGATTTTACAGTAGAATAAACATCGGAAACACAGCTGTGACCTGCGGGTGTTTCTGCACCTGTCGGGGTGTGAGGTTGCAGTACCCTCGTACAGTAGCGGGGAAGCTATCCGGGGAGCTAATGTGATGAAATTGCTGATATTCTGGAGATCAACTGTCGGTATTTCTCTGGCTTATTCCCCAGTGTTATTAGTACGAGTACTCTTAATTCATGCTACACAGAACACACATGCAGTCTTTGTGGAAGCCTGTTAGCCAGCTCTAACCCAACCTAATTCCTCTGGCTCACAAAGCCGTCGAGGCTGAGAAACAGGAAGCGACGATAAGAAGTTGTTGAAAGGTCTGGAGAGGAGTTCGACTGGGTGAAGAGGAGAAAAACAGCCTGCAGGAGCACTTTGGGAACAGAAAGGTGGAGGATAAGAAGCCTCAGCTGTTTCAGAGAACACAGCCCTGGTGGTGAATTCACAGCGGAGGTCTGCAGCAGACGCTCACACCACAAACCTTTCGTAATGCGGCTGACACCACATGGCGCTGCCTCCAGGCCCGTTCAGGAGAAAAAACCTAATCAGACTTCCAATGCTTGGGTTGGTTTAAACAAAACCAAAGGACGGCAGCTGACACTTCAGCTTAGTCTCTGCTCAATGTGACCCATGGCCACATGTTTTCATTGTCACCTGCTGTCTCTACCAACTCATTCGTTGTGCTCTGCTGAAACGCTGTCTGATAACGCTGTCTCTGATTTGATGAGCTGCCTCACAGCTCTGCACCTGAGGCTGCGGGGATGACGTGCCTCGTGTTGACGGAGACGAGAGAGGAGATTTCACGGCGATCAGGCAGACAGTTGGCTGTGCTGAATGATGACAGGAGGACTAATCGATGGCCGTGACCCCGCTGCGTCATGTAGTACGAACAGCAGAAACACAGAAATGACTGAATCTTTTTCTTTTCTTTTGCAAATTATGAATTCCTTTCTTTTGTCAACACTAGCTTACTGTAACCAAAACAAAAGGCGTTGGGGAAATATAAGCCAATGACCTTGTATTTCTTGTTAGACTCTCTCATGTCTTGGCTGCCTGCTCCCTGTCGGCCTCCCCTGCAGTCCCTTTGTCGCTGCCATTTTCCTGCTCGCACTGTGAGACAGCTCAATGTTATGCCTGTCAGCTGTGCGTTGAAAACATTGTATACTACAGACAAAAGTAGCAGCGTAACAACCAAGACGTCCTTTTCAATCAGCTTGAAATCCAGTAATAAGATGAAATAAATGAAAACTCACTTCCAGGCCAGTTCGGGCGTGTTGTGCTTCCCTCATCGCTGCTCCTCAGCTTTATGAGGAGCTCCGCCTCAGATCTGGAACAAAAAGAAAACAATCAGCTGTTAAAATGCTTCATGCATCAATATGCAAATGAGTGGCTGCAAACACGTTTATGGGCAGAGTGAATAAAGAGGCCACACAGAGCAATAAAGGCTTTACTTTATGACTAATTAGCTGAATTTGTGAAACTGTGAAATGTACTTACACTTGTATACAGACGACATGTTGACTCTGTAACAAGTGTTATGCTCATTGCTGCCAGCTATGGATGTATTTCCTTGCAACAAATGCATAACTGCAAAGCTGTGTGGGGGGTGGCGTTACCATCACTGCTGGCCCCCTGCCTCAGCCCTCCAGGGGTCAAAGTTCACTTCAGTTTTTCAGAGTAAGTGAATGACACTTATGACGTTGGCGGGGATTCCCTCGAGGGTTAAGTGCAGACGGGAGTAGAGCGAGGGCACGTTGAAGGACTAATGAACCGCAGCCCCGGCTCTCTGGGAGACCCTCTCCACCAGCGGTGAGTTTCACCCCACCTCTGCGCTCTGTGGCCCACAGCTGTGACGAATGAACATAACGAGTTTCATTCGTCAGCGTGGGTTTAAACAGCAGCGGCGGCGGCACTGATGGAGGAAGCCACGGTGCAGAGCGAACAAGCTGAATCAGTCTGAGGTCAGAGCAGACTGCACTGTGACACACGACACGAGCAAAGTGTCAGAGAAACACACCGCAGAGAGGTTCCTCTCAGGGGTTTCATTCTTACTCATTCACAGTGTCGTCAGCCATTTTCCAAAGGATGCTGAGTTTGTACAGCGCCCACTGGAGCCGTCTGAGCAGGTCTCCATGCTGCACTTCACAACCGGTTCTGAAGCAAAACTAAATCCAGATTTACACGGCTCGGGGATTTGTTAAGGAACTTGTTTTTGAAGAAATCAGGTGAACGTAAACACCCAAACCAGCTTTTAATGCATATAACAAGTGTTTGGTGTGTTAAAAACAGTGTGTGAACCTTCCTTCATTCTTTCCAGGACGCCCCTTTCATACCTAATCATGATACCCTCACCTGTTACCAATCAACCTGTTTACCTGTGGAATGTTCCAAACAGGTGTTTTTGGAGCGTTCCACATCTTTCCCAGTCTTTAGTTGCTCCTGTTCCAACTTCTTTGAAACGTGTTGCTGCATCAAAGGTCGAAGTCAGAGGGGATCAGCAGATGATCACATTCTGTTTTATTTATGTGGAATCGGGGGTTGAACATATTTGTAGGTGTTTTTAAAGATTTTTAGCAGGAACCAATGAGCTTGGAGCTGAGAGCCACAGACAGGAAGTCATAAAGTATTGAGACATGGACCAACACATTGTTGGACTGTAGAATAAGGCCATCCTCATCATTTGAACAGTAGATGGTCATGTCATCAGCAGAGAGCCCTCGATGTAACTTCTGTGGTAGCTGGTGTGTAGAGCTAAGTGAACTGAGCTGACCTGCACCGATGGATGTTAACCTAAAGCCTCGCAGGCCTGCATGAAGCACCTGTCAGTTACATCACATCTGTCAGTCTGTCTGATGGGAGGCAGTCTGAACTGGTTTGAGGAAAGCAGCAGCTCGGTGATGCTGTGAGCTTGTGTCAGAGCGTCTGGGACGTCTGTTTGGCAGCTTCGCTCTCGGAGCCGCAGACCAGTGACGCATTTAAATTTTCATCCTGACAACCGGCAGAAACATTTATCCATTAAGGGAAAGGGAGAGTGGTTTTTTTTTTTGTAAGATGTTTGGACGTCACTGACAATTTCGTCACTGATCAACAATTTCTTCTTACGCAATGAGCCGCCGATCCAAGATGCAGAATGGTGAGTTTATGTGTAGAAAGGAAGATTCATGGGAGTGATTTGACTGAAATGGAGCTTTAGATAAAGACTTTTCTCTTCCCGTCTGTGCAGACACTCACTTCACTTCCCTCCCGCCGGCTGAAACGAGCATGTTTTAACCTCCTCTGCTCTCCAGACAATCACTGCCGCTCTGTCGTTGGGTTAAATGCTGTTTGCTCTGACTGATGACCTCTAGCTTGGAGATATTGTCTTTCCAGACGCGGTCGCCTGGAGGTGAAATGTGGTAGTGGAAAAAATCTCCTCCTCCTCCTCCTCATCCACCTCACCTCATCTGTTCTGCTGCTGCTGCTGCCTGTCGGAGCAGCGAGGAGGTAGAGGGACTGATGGAAAATTATATCACCGTGGACCACTACCCATCAGCCCCTCCACCACACCGGCACACTGACAACCCCGCTCCCTCTCTGAGGCCCTGCAGAGCTCTGCTGACCCCTAATGGCAGCTGGAGAGGCAAGAAATGTGAAATAATGCTGAAAGTCATCTTTAGAAAAACTTTTTTTTTTGCCTGGATTAAAAGTTGTCACACTATGTCTGACGTCTCATGGCGCAAATACTGTGTCATTTCCTGCAATTTTCTGCATAAAGTGTGTCTGTACACTAACTGCAACAGTAGACTGTGACAATTAGCATGAAGTCCGTATTGCACAGAATTAGCATGTGATGGGAGTTTCTCTCTAAAAAAGTCAAAAGTGGAAAAAGAAGCTAAAAACTTGATAGGAATCACACAAATTATTCATGCAAGATATTTGAAAATATAATAAGCTAGCTTAAGAAGAAAGGAACATGAATAAAAAATAGCATCTCATTTTAACAAAAAAAAAACAAAAAAAAAAAACATCCCAAATCTCGGCTTAATAATTGATCCAAAAACTTACTGCTGCTCTACTTCAGATTAACTTCAGGTAACTTTCAATACTCATTCACTGTATTTTCTAAATCCTGACTTAACGCTTAAAAAAGCAGACAGTTTGGCTCCGTAGATGCCTTGAAATACTTGAGTATTTCTTGATCCGATGGCATGTGTGGCAGGGACGGCATGGTCCGTCTCCACTTGTTGGGTTTTAAAATAGTGAGTCAGTAGAAGTGGCTGTGTGGGCTTGTTTCTTTCCTCCCCCACCCATCGGATGTCACTAGGCTGGGTGCAATTTCACCTTGATGATGGGGCGGGGCTGTGCTCAGCTTTATCTGCTGAAGGGCCATGCGCCTCAGATGTGCGTCATTCTCTGTCGCTGGAGCTGGGTTGCACGCGGGAGCGTTGTTTGGCGTGGCTGGGTGGATCCACGTGGCTGTCTTGGAACGCTGGTCGCTGAGCTTCCTCCTTCCTATTCATTCATCAGTGGAGTCGGCCGTATTCTTGCCGGAGGTGAGGGGCTGGGAGTGCGCTTGTGGCGCGGAACGGCGCGTAGTAATTCACGCACTGCGTTGGATTCCTGAGTGTTAAGCTGGGTCTCTTCACGGCTACCTGGGAGGCTGCACCTGTTCTGTCAAAGTGCCTCCACCTCTGGAGCGGCCGCCGCGCTACTGCTGTTCTGTCGCTGCTCTTTTGCTACTGCTCGTTTGCAGTTGTTTTAATCTTTTTATCGTTGTTATCGTTAGCGTTAGTTCTTTCTTTTTTTTCCTTTTGTTTGGGTTTCTTTTTATTTATTATTTTTAAGCTTTATTAATTTAGTTGTCCTTATTTGTACATTTTCTGATTTCTGTATGATGCTGACGGTTTGCAGTTCGTTTTATTATTAGTTATTGTTAAGTAGGTTTTGGGGATTTGGGTTTAATTATTTCTCAATATATGTTCTTTGTTAATTGTTTCTTTTCTCTCTGTTTGCTGGGCAGGCGCTGTTGGGACGGTGTGGCGAGGGACTGACTGAGCCCCCCATGGTGGTGGTCCCTTCACTCCTTGTAGCTGTGCACTTGGGTGTGCATTGATAGTGTGTGTTTCTTTTTGTTCACGTGTGGTGTGCAGTGTCAGGACCCTTCCCTTTCCCCCTCAGCTAGTCATCTCTGCCTGGTGAGCCCTCAGCCCTGTGCCCTTCTTTTTTTCTGTTTCTATTAAAGAGCTGTTATTAATAAATTTTCAGTTGCATATTTTCATTTGGAATCACGTCAGTCTCTAGTGTCTGTTGGACCTGTGTGACCTGTGGTCAGTATTAGTATCTTTCCTGGGGGTGAAATGCCCCTAGGTGGCGTTGTCGGGCATCTATACTTAACTAATATAAAATATAACCCTCGTCGCATTGCCACACATGCAGTTAAAAACATTTCTGCAAAAGCCTGCAGGGTAAATATCAAGGCAGCAGCAGCAGCAGCAGCAGCAGCAGCAGCAGGAGGATTTCAGATGTTGCACAATTCCTTCCAAGGTTTTATAGCTGATAGGATCAAACTGTGTCACGCCAGCTGAACTGGTTGTAAGTGGATGAGAGACAGACCCTGAACCTGATATGGAGAATCTGACAGTTTGTCTGATTTCATCTGTTTTTGTCAGGACAGACGGAGGTAAGTTCATTGCATGACTTAGTGGAAAGTCTGTCTGTATAGCTGTCATAATGAGCCTGGAGATTTGTTTTTCACCACCCACGTTCATCTTTTTGACATTTTCTGATGAGCTCTGAACATTTGTGTGCACTGAGAGAGTCATCGCAAAGAAACACGGTTATCAGACATTAACGGAAAAAAGTCTGAATACAACACAGTTCTGTCGTGCTGCTGGGGCTCAACACGACTGCAAAGTCTGCACGGATGAGAGGCAGCAGGTCAGGAACAATATTTATGTGTTTAATAATGCAGCTCGACATGAGGAATTCAGCCCAAGAGCGACACATTCAAAAGAGGCTAATTTCCTATAAGACATCTGCTGGCGTTGAAGTTGACTCAGGACTGCTGCACTGTCGTCTTCGTCTGCGTTTTCAGTTAGAGAACATAAAAACACAAACCAAGAGGGAGATATTTTATAAAACTATCCATGTTTCACGATCGCCTCAGGTGGCTCTGATGAAAGAGCAGATCCAGTGAATGTTGACTGTGATGAGTCTACAGGTCGATGGAGCCCAACAGCTGCCTGAAGGGAAGGAAATCGATGTCAGATCTGATGAGATGTCGGAGTGAAGACGTGTCCGTCATGCTGAGCTTAAATTAAGTCAAAGCCGTTTTGTCGTCATTAAAATCTCTGGATTACAGGCTCCCAAACACTTTTTTAGATTAACGGTCTGTTTCCCACAGCTGCACAGCTGGGTGCATGGGTGTCACTGGGAGCTTCACCTTTGCTTACCTGACGGACCTCAAGGTCAAATTCTCACCTACAGACACCTTTTCAGGAGTCGGTGTGACCTCAGGTGACCTTAACGACAAGTTGAGACGTCAGTGAGGAAAGGAGCCGGACCAGGTAAGGTCAGCAGGTAACAGGTCTGTCCCTCCCTCAGCCACATTCCCACTTCAGGCCACGTTTAGCTAACAGCTAACTGAGCTATTTCTATTAGCATTTTCACTGTTCAGTGATATTGATTATCATGAGTTGCTCTCTGTAATGTGCCCTTTGGGCCACGACAGGTGTGCGCAGTCATCAGGGATAAATCAAACCAGGTTCGTCTAATCAGTCCTGTATTGATTAGTTTAGTTTGCAAAAATGAATTTACTCACAAATGTACTTGCAGGGATAAAACAAATAGAAGCAAATGAAAACCAGACAATGAAAAAATCAAAGAAAAGATTTTTAAAAAAAAGGAAATAAAAAGTGAATCGATAGCAAAAAGTCGATGGATTCACTCTGACTTCACGTCATCGGGCGAAGAAATGTTTGTTTTTCTTCAAGTCGTTGGAAGAAAAACCACAAAAGTCTGCGTCACATGCTTTTATTTTGAGACCATGGGAAAATGTACACAAGGGAAAAATGATGTTCCATCACATCAAAACTCCCCAAAAAGGAGCAAAGTGATAAACAGTGAGGTGGATGTGTTATCACACCTCCAGGTTTCCCTCCACCCTGCTGCTCTCTGCACTGACGACACCGGTTCACTTAAAGGTTTTGTTTTCCAGCATTCCCCACATTCCTCAGGCTGAGTGTGTGTGTGTGTGTGTGTGTGTGTGAGTGTGAGTGTGTGTGTGTGTGTGTGTGTGTGTGTGTGTGTGTGTGAGAGAATTCTCCTCCTCTGCCACGTTGCTGAATCAGACTCAGCTGAGTTCATCACGGTTCCCATCGGCCTCAAGTGAAAACACTGGAGATCCTGTTTTTTTCCTCTTATTTTTATTAATTTTCCCAGAGTTTTAACGTTCTTACAGTCGCTTCATGCAATCCTCTTTGTAGTCAGAGCGGCTCTGACCTTTGACCTCTGCATTGCTGTAATGTGAGGCTGAATCATCACTTTAAGGGCCGTGAATGTTTGGATCAGGTGCTTTCTCCAGAGCACAGTCAGGTAACCATGACAAAGAGGAGGAGGAGGAGGAGGAGGAGGGATGCTGAGGTTGCTGCTGTCAGGTGGAAGTTTGTTGAGCTGCGGCAACAGCACCTCTGCCTATTTAACATTTCCTCAAGGGAGGAAGACCAAGTCAAAAAGACAAATAATGGAGAGAAAGAGCGGAAGCTCTTCATCAGCTCGGCGAGTTGCTGCTGTGTCTGTCATAACATTATCATTGGTCCTTACTGTGGGAGCATGCCTATCATTACTGATTCCAGATCAGCAAACAGCACGCAGCAAACAGGCTAATGCAGCCTCAGTGTTACAGAGTGCTGATACATAATGTCAGAATCGACTCTAATCAACAAAATCCACTAATTCTGCATGAGTTGATCAGGATTCACAGATATCGAGGTCGCCATCTATCCACTGAGTTTGTCACGGTGAGGATGCTGGTGTTTTATCACCTCTGCTGAACAGACCACCAACAGTCTCAGATAAATACTGCACATGTTTTGTGAACTTTAAAATACATAACAGCACTTAAACCTGATTAAATTAACAAGCTTCAGAGCAAACTTCGATTAACAGCTGTATCACCGCAGGATGTTTTGAAGCGAGTGTCACAATAACTGCTGCGGTTTTCTCAATAAAAAACAAAGTCGCGATCATGTTAATTAAGACTTCTAAGCGCGAATCTTCTGGGAGTCTTTTCTGGTTTGAATGTCGCTGCTCGCAGACCACACATATTTCAACATGAAGCATTACAGCTCATAAATGACAAAGCGTTCCTGTGGGAGCCTTCAGCCGTCTCAGACTCTGCTGGTTGATATACTGTGAATGACTGGAAGGCAGAATTCCTTCGGAGTGAAGACTCTTTCACCTGCCCTCCTCTGTCACATCCATTTACTGCTGAGTTCAACAGCGTTTCTGATGTAATTAATAGAACATGGGTGAAATCTGAATCTCTGCGGTGGAGCATTGCCATCAGTGTCCACCTGATGCTGCTGCGCTGTGCTGCCCTCACACCTTTCATCAGGACTGGCAGCTGCATCTGACAGTCATGGAAGTTTGTGAATACTTCATACATACACTCTTGGATGTGTGTATATTGAATGACAGTTACATGAAGTGATTATCTAAGGATGCATTTCATTAGCCTTTATGTGCAAAATGTTTTTTGTTGCTCGTTTCAGTCGCTTCTCTGATGAAGTCTGTGAGGCGGCAGAGGGAAATCTATTGTTTATTGCTAACCCAAGTCGTGCAGCAGAATCAGAGACATCGTCTTATGTCACCTGGCGCCTACATTACCCACAAGGCACCTCACCTGACAGCTATGCTAGCAGCGCCTATGCAGCCTGCAGCAGAGATGAGGAGCAGCTACAGAGGTCTGGTGAGCTCATTTCTGTCTAACACACCAACAGATTTTTGGCTGTCTTTCAGCCCATCCAATGCTGACTCGAGTGACATCACTTGAGGACATTTATCAGACTTCACACAGCTCCCCCTGGAGACACTAAAGGTTTTACACTACTTTACAGTCGCACTCCCCAACACCTGGAAACCCTCTGATGTGTAAATCCAGTGCAGTTCCTCTTACAGTGTTTGTTATAGGTGCTTTTAACTTTGCTTGTGTGCATCTGTAAGAAGCACTTAAACACAGGAACCGCAGAGGCAAGAACACTGACAGAGATCTGAAGTTTGGTCGGTCGATATCGAGCCTGAGCTGAGAAATACTCATGTTTGTACCTGTAACTGGTGGCCAGGCCTACTAAAACAAAAGAAGGATTTGTTGTTGTCTCTGCTGCATTTCGGACGGTAACTCAAGGCCAAATACTAATAGGAAGATGTTAACACTTGATTTTAATTTCTCAATAATTTCCTGGGAACGTTCCTGGAAAGAACTGTGTAATAGGGACATGAAGACAAAGCTCTGAAGGTATTTCAGTTCAGTTAACTTCCAGAGGAAAAACTTTTAAAATCTTAACAGCTGGAAAAACTGATAGAGATCCATATAAACAGAGGAAAATATTAATTCATTACTGGAAACATTAGTCTCCCAATATGCTGAATTGAACACTTGCCTAAATTTCATATGTTTGCATTTTCAGGTGGCCTGATGTGCACTGAAGAAAAGACGCTTGAGGTTACAATTGTTTGAACTTATGAATAGAAAGTCTCCATTTCTGCAGTAATTGGAAGTAAACTACATTGTTCTTTCCAGGAATCTTCCACTATGAGCTCCTTTCTAGGAACTTTTAATGGAAACTCTGCAGCTGTGAGATATTATCAATAATTTGCCGTTGATAGATAAGAGACTGAACGCATTAATCACATCATCCTGGTTGTGTCACTTCTCAGCGACTTTCAGAAAAAAGCTTTGTTGGCAAACTGATGGCTGCATTTTCTAAAGTGAAGTTTGAAGTGAACTTTGGAGCCCTGGAGTCACAAATCCATAAAAATCAGCAAAACCATGACAAATATTTTCAAGCATCAATATATTTTTCTCCCCTGACGTTTGGTGCTCGTCCAAATGGCGTCCGTCCCAGAGTCCAGCTGAAGGACACAAATCACATTTGTTTCATGGCAGGTTAAGACAAATGTTTGTACTTGTTTATCTTTTTTTTTTTTTTATTCCAAAGTGATATTACAGGTACACATCCTGTAGAAAATCTAATGTCTATATACAAAGGCAGAGGCTGAATGTGTGTGTTCGTATGTGTGTGATTTACACACTGGAAAGTCATTACTGCAGCTCTCGGATACTGAGCTATGGATAAATCCACTGCTGAGAACTCACGGGGGAAAATAAAAAAAGCCCTAAATCCAACCCAGCTACCAGAAATTTACGAGTCTTTTTTTCCGAGGAGGAGAAATCTGAGTCTGCAGATACAGAGGAGGCCTCGGACCTCCTGCAGGTTCAGACATTCCTGCTCCCATTTCTGTCTCTGACGCTGCCGTCGAGAGACTCGACCGGACAGCCGGTCTAAGGCCGGATGACGAGCGATCGTTTCCTGCGCGGATTAATCCGTATTACAGTGACAGTGACATCATCAAATCTGTGGGCCAATTTTTGCTTCCTCCTGAAGCTTCAGATGTTTAATGGACCACTACAACATTTTGTGAAAGCCACAAGTCCCAGTAGCTGTTAGACGACACCTCCACTTGTTAAACATCTTGGGTACGACACATGTTTTAAAGCTTTGTTGTATTTAAAAGCACATCTCCATATCCTTCTTTCCTTGAAGCATTAGCAGCATTTCAACCTGCTTGGATGAACAGGGCAGACAGCATCAGGATGTGAAGGACAGCAGCTAAACAAACAAGAACATTTGGAAAAAGCTTTAATTAAAGTGACTGTGCTGGTGTACTGAGCAGTGCTGGAGACGACTTGCAGGGCTAGTTGGTGAACTGAAGTTTTCAAGCTTCTGCTCATAAAGCTTTTGTCAGAGTCGATTGTGGGTCCACATTTGATGTTAGTTCTTCATCACAGCCACATCTTTGAAAAAGACAAATGAGTTCACGGTTGAAGATGTGGCTAAATGTCGTGCAAGATTGGGCCTATAACACTATCGAAATTGAGCTGGGCAAAGAAACTTTCTGCAGATTGACTTGAAATGAATGCACAGATTGAGATGATTAATTGATTTTGACATGAAATTAGCTGTTTAAATGCCTGTGAGACCAAACCTTTAGACTTCGTACCAGGGCTCAGAGACGGATAACTGTCTTAATACACAGTGTTAGCTCATCCTTTTAAATTTCCCATTTTCAAGCTACATATTGAAAGTATGAATTGTTTTTCCTCCAGAATTTATGTCTTAGTGGAGAAAAACATTTTTTGCCATCATAGGACATTAAAATTCTTACTGGAAAACAGGGATTAGCAGCTCTTATAAAGCAATGACGGGAAAATCTGGAATATATTACTCTGAATGAAACGGTCTTTCGTTTGGATAAACAGTGGGTTTACAAAACAAACATAACTAATCAATTAAATGCATAAAATCTGTAATAAAAATATGCACTGCATGAACCCTGTAACCTCCATATTTAAAGGAAACGACACTGGCAGGTAGATATTCTTCGACAAACACCGTCTCACCCGCAGGTGGGTCCAACATCACAGATGCACAAAATAAAAATGGCATTTTTGTTCAAACACATTGTTGAAAATAGATCTAAAATTTCAAATTCTGGTGTCCGACGTCATGAATGTGGCAGCCAAGCGACATGGCATCTCGGGTTTGTGTTACCATAAGCAAGAGTAAGTCCACAAGGAGCATTGTAAGTACTCACAAGCTAGCATGTTAGCATTGGGACATTTTGGCTGCTTTCTCTCCATTCTTATGCGACTAGTTAACTACAGCTTCAGTAACATCTCTGCCTCGCCTCATGGAGGACTCTGGATGTGCAATGAGCTCAAGCGCATGTTCCTCAGTTGAAACCTGTTAGCTCCAGTTAGCCGTTAGAGCCTGGACCCGTCTCAACTCAGATCTGCCTCGTCTGGACTCGTCTCTTGCATATTCCCTTGATATTCATTAAATTGTTGAATTTTCACACTCCTAAAAGCTCTGCTAAAACGTGACCCATACAAAGGTAGACAGGCAGGTGGCCATCCAATGGCTCGCAGGCCTGTAGGAGCCACATTATTACACTTCTTTAATTGTACCATGGTCCATGTGGTTGATTTTTAATGACATATCTGAAGTTCAGCAAGAAATTATTAACTTCAATGTGTTAATTATTTAATCCTGATATAAAAACTATATTTCTTGATATTTGTTGACTGTGGTATAAAGGTACTGAAATATCATTTTGTGGTTAATTAACGCCTATGCAAATGACAGCTGTAGGCAGCTATTCAGGCACAATTCTTCCCATGTGTGGATTCTTTGGATCAATTTGCTATAAATGAAGGGTGGTGCTCTAAAGTATCCCATGAAAATGTTTGGAAGGAAACACTTTCACATGTTTGAGAAATAAAGAATTCACCATATGATATGTTACCATATGATTTCATCATGCACATACCCCAGTGTCTGAATTAAATCCCATCCTCTCACAACAGAAATAAATCTCGTGATGAAATATGACCATACGGTCTGCATCTTATCCCAAAGGGCACATGTGACATGTCTTCAAGCAAAACTGAGTCCTTCATATGTGAAACTCAAACCCAGGATGCTTCCTCTTTTGCTGAACAATATAAAAACAACAGCAACCAAGGGAAAAACAATGACACCAGAAATGTATGATCGCTGCAGCAATGGATTTCTGGAAATCTGGCTCTCCGAGAGGTTGGCTGTTATTTGGGTAATTTAAAAATAATGTACTTTTTCACTAGTTTTAGGACAGAAAATTTCAAATTAAGCAATACTGTACAGTGATTATTTCCAAGAACTTGTTAAAAGCCTGAGAGGCAGAGCTGTTCCTGCCACTTCTCTGCTAAACAATAGAACACTCTTATCAATTGCGGATAAAAGGATGACAGTAAACTTAATGTGTGCATGGATTTATAAAGGACTTGGAAAGAATAACAGAGCAGAATTTATGTGGCTGTGCCGGAAAGTATTCCAACACCTCCGGCGATTGGAAAACTCCCGTGTTAATAAAAATAGCTGGCATCAAACTCGACATTGTTGCGGTGAGGAAAATGCTCTCTCGTCCATATGTGTGAACATGCATGATGTAGTGCTGATCACAGAGGAGTGAGTGTCGGACATGGTTCTAACAGTGATGGAGACGTACAACAACAACTAATTTCAGTGCTAGAACCTAAATTTCCCAGTCAAGAGTGTAAGCACACAAAAACACCTCGCAAGTTCTTCAGGAAACACTTCAGTAAACTGAACGTCTGAAGAAAGAACCATGACACCAACGACCAACTGCATTTGTTTAAATGTCTGACTTAATTCTGCTAATGAAGTGCACTCTGAATGATTGTTTACATCATCAAAAACGTTCTATGTAGAACTGCATGAGCATGCCTGGACAGCAAACCTTTTCACAAGAATTCTTTGCAGCAGCAAAAAGGCAACTCCACAGCACTGGAACATTCTACTAAGAATAACTGTGGCATGGTATAAAATCTTATTTCTCTACAGAACCATTAAAGTACCAATAAATCTCTATTTGGACTCGCCTGAGCCAGAGAGAACCGTTATTGTTTGATATGGATTCTTTACAGCACATGAAGGTGCTGTGTAGAACCACCATGGACTCAATGAAACATGGACATAGTCTCCATGACGTCACCCACATGGTTCTGAAGAGTCCACCTGTCGCCATCTTGGTGGTACCTGACTCCACCGAACACCCAACTAATCCACAAGTGGACAAAAGAGGTGAAGCATGGGTGGAGCTGAGGTGGCCGAACGAAGCCTGGTCGCTGAAACCTAGAAGCTAGGTGTCACTCAAAGCGGCCATGCCCATGATTACGCAGAACTTTAAGCCTGAATGTAAATTAAACAAGTGAGTTGTGATGAACGGGGAAATTAGCTATTGAGACCAAAACTGGTTTTTGTACCTGGCTGTTTGTTTTGGCTGTAAAGTTGAGCATTTTATGAGGTCTATGGGAACTGACTTGTTTCTTTTGGCACCTCCACATTGGCTTCATTTTTCAGCCCCAGAGGTTGTGCTTGAGAACTATCTGAGCTTAGCAGCACAGATATCCTTCAGATAAGTGATCCTCAGACCAAAAAGTTTGCCTTAAGAAACATTTGAGAACCTTTTTTGTAGAGAACCTTCCTCGGGGTCTTTGTTTTTGGGTTTTCTGGTGGATACTTGCAGCATGATACCGCAGAGAGCCTGTCTTTTGGCAAAGCTTTCATCATAGTAACAAAAATCTTCGGAATCTGAGCTCGGGTCCGAGAACCTTCTACAAGGTTTTTTAACAGCACTAACAGGTTTTCCGGTGGCTCGTTTGAGAATTGTACTGAAGAGAATCGTTTTATTGGCTGAAGGTTCTTGAGCGCCAGAGAGGTTCTATGTGGAAACATGTTGGCTCGGTGCTGCAGAGGGTTTAACAGGGTTAAATAACAGGCTTTGAAGAGGGAGGAGCCGAGTGGATTTTTCTCTGAAAAGCTTTGTCATTCTGCTCTCACACATATTTCCAAGTTGACGCACCATAAAGTGAAGAATTTATGTGAAGAAGTTTCAGAGAACAGATTTCTGAGGATGACTACATCAGTCACATCCGTTTACGAAATAAATTACCTCATGTCAGTTTTGTTCTCAGCACTCTGGTAAAAGTCACTGTTTATGAACCAACATATTACATCGAGATCTGTAATAAGTTTGATCTAAAGGGACAAGTATGACACTAAAATGGTGATTGGTTTTACATGTGCAGCAGGTAGGCTGTGGTCAAATGGCTGCATAACTACATGACCACATTTAATCCCTTTAACAGGCAGATGCATGAGGTCACCTTTGTTGCGTGGTTGGAAATAGAGGATTATCTCACTACTCTATCAAACTTTGAAACCTAGAGTTCTACAATGACCAAAAGAACCACTGAACATGTGTGTACTTAAACCTGTAAGCTCCCATGTTAAATCAAACCAGGTCTGCTGCACAACTTAAACCCATCACATTTATCCCGATATGCATAAAACCAACAAAGGGAGAAATCCAGGACTTTCATGAATGAATATCAGAGCAAACCCAAACATTTCAGTCACTCATTATATTTTCAACATTTTTCCTCTTGCAGATTTGACCAAATTCCCCAGATGGAGGGCAATCTTCTGCTGGATATGTACAATCAATGTCAGGTGAATGTAAAGTAAGAACAGCCTGATTTACTCCAACAAGCATGGCACTGGGGAGAGCCAAACATTTTGAACGTTTTCCCTCAGATTCCCTCAGACTTCCTCTCCTCTCCACGTCACCTGGCCACCCCACCCATCTACACACCTGTTCCCACTTCCCTCATCTGCTCTGCAGTTGACTGCCCGTCCCTCCACCTCGTCACCTGCATCTTGTTTCCTCGTCGGCCCTGCAGATACTCAAGCAGCCCATTCCCTCAGACTCAGGCCTTGATCACACATATATGGATATTTTTTAAACTAATGTTTCCCCTCCTAGCTAAAAATTATAATAACATTAAAACTTTTTAAGAATCACTCCCACCTACCTGCTTGTCTGCATTTTTCTCCGATCGTGCATTTCCGCAGCCGTGACACAGGTCATTGAATTGTGACACAGTATTGAATATTAAGGTTTTTTCCGCACGCTTGATCAGTAAAGATAATAAAAACCAGAAGCACAAGCATAGACTGTGATATAGCTTCACCCTTTTCCATATTATGACTTAGCATTTGACCTTACTCGCTCTTACTCAAACCCACCTGACACTGATCTTTTCCACCTGACATTGCTGAAAATAAATAAAGTTAATGGATACCTCAGTGACTGATAACCAACCATGCTTTTTAAGAGGCATTAGTTCAGAGGCATTACTCACCATCTCCTAGCTGCTGCAGACAGACTCAAATTAGCTGCCGTTAGCCGCCAATGGCACGAAGGCCTGCTGATGACAGGAGAGACGTTACAGAAAGCAGCTGAAAACTCAGGCCTGTGATTTTTCATCCTGCGACATTTATGTGAGGAAAGTTTACCATGTCAGAGTCACAGAGTTAAACTATTTGTGGTTTATACGTATGTTTCTTTTTCTCTCAAAACCTTTTGTCTTGAATACAATCGGATTGCGAGATCAGTGAGTCATCTGGCCCAAAAGAAAAGGTTAAAACATCACAGACGTAATTTGCACACCGGCAAGTGTTTATATCAAAGTAAGGAAAACTACGGAGCCTCATCCATCACCTCAAAACCTCTCCAGACTTTTAAAAGTGCCCATTTCAAATTTTCTTCACCCTCCTTCTATTGTAATATACTGTTTTTTTTATTTAACGTTTCTCATTCTTAGTTAATGCAATAGCGTCTGTCTCAACTTAAAGGATAGCATGTGTTTTTTAATTCTATCATCACCAAACGTTACAGGCCAACAGGACAGTTTGAGTAGAACTGTGAGCTGGAGAACTGGCTGCTGTTATTATGTTTACACGTGCTGAAGCCTTCCAGAGACCGGCATCTCTGCGGATGCCTGATGCATGCGTAGTTCATTCACGGTCATGTGCTGCGTGTAAACAGCAGAATCTACACTATACACATGCAACCACCAACAAAGGCAGAGAATGAGGATTTATCCGTCAGTGTGGAACAAAAGAGTCTACGTTTGTTTCCAGAAGATGGAGCAAGTCGGAAATGACTGTTGAGTTCCTTTGTGAGGAGATATAATAATTACAGTTTTCCCATTACACAAATAATCCATGTTGATTTGCAGCAGGCAGCATGCGAACACTTGAACACACCATTGACAGCATCCCATGAAGAGGGACAGTGAGAAAACAGGCCTTTAAGAGAAACTTGGTCTGACTCAGTAGAAAAATGGCATGAGATCATTTGTTAAAAGTTAGACTCCTCACAGTGACCCCAGTACAAAGATACAATTGCAATTCAACGTACCTGAATGCTCACAGCACTGAAATTTTTTTTTTTTTAACTACACAGCGACATGTCTCGCAGGAGAAATGTCCCGTATGAGCTGTGAACAGTATTCAGTGCATCAGTGAGCTGAAGCCCCTTCTGTCCCTATGAAATGTGTTCAAGTTACAGTTTTCTGACAGCTTCCAATTTTGCTTTTAACAGTCAGCATACTGTGATCCCAGCGTCTTCCTCTGCAGACAGCAGCTTTCACGTGGAGCTCAGATGTTTCAAGCGAGCCATCAAATGGAAATTCTTCCGAGAACATAATTCTATCGAGTCTGGCATCCTGCTGCACGGGCACCTCATGTAACGTCGCAGAGCTCCTCGGAAAATAAATGGGTCCAATTTTCTGTCTTCGCTCTGTCTCACATGAGATAATCTCACCCCGACTCAGAGTGGGCAGCTGATGGATGTCTGCGGAGCCATCCAGACGTCACAAATCACCCTAAACCCCTCATAAATACAAAGTCAGCCTGCTCATCTTTGTGCACGTTTGAATGTAACCTCAGCACAGATCTGTGTGCAGGGCTGAGCAACTTGTTCATGTTGGCCGTTTGAAAGAGTTTGTGTCTAAAGGAAAAACTGTGTCTAAAGGAAAAAGTGAAAATACTGCCTCGGTGTAGGAAGTAGCAACACAACTATTGCTTCTTTCTCTGGTTAAAAAGAGAGGGGTTTTTTTTGGAGTTTTGGAATATTTTTCCTTTTATGATGACTAAAATGTGCAAAATAATATATTTAGTGGCAGTCCTGCAAAGCCGTCGTCCAGACCATAAGTAAGCTTGAACCTGCTCACCCCGATCATGCTAACTGTGAGCTAAAACATTTTAACATGCTGATGTTATTACATTAGCATGCCACCATTAGCTGTGCTTTGAGATGGATGTTAGTTGGATTGGATGGATCTTAGTTTATTTTGTGATGCCAAAAACAACAAATAGGCCAGAGTTAGCCTTGAAGGCTAATTTCCATCTTTCATCTGTGACCAGATGTTAAAGGACAAGACTGCTGCTAATCTACGTGTTTCTCTGAGTCAATACGTCCATTGAAAAGACCAAAACGCTTCTTAAATGATTGCTCCACAGATTTATCATTGCACTCTCATTTATGACCAAATATTTCAAAATAAATTCCCATAAGCCTTAGCTGTACTTTGTTTTTAGTGCTAATTAGCAAATGTTAGCACACTAACATGCTAAAATTATTGATAACAAGCTAAAGTAAGATGATGAACTTGGTAACCATTAAATCTGTTAACATCAGCGTGTTAGCATGCTGATATTAGCATTTAGCTCCAATTTAGCTAGGGTTGTTCAGTTGGTTGCAATCTGCAGCCTCGCCACTAGATGCCGGTAAATCCTACACACTGGACCTTTAATCCTCATTTGCTGCTCCAGTGGGTATTTGTGGCAGCAGGACAGAATGTGTGTGAGATCAAGTGACAATAAACTACAGCGTGTGTGTTCATGGTGATGAACGAACACGTCACCCAGGGCAGCAGCTCGGCTCATAGCGCAGAGGAAGAAGATCTCTCAGGCTTTGACACAAACAAGGCACACATTCACTGCTGGTTTGCTTGTTTTCATGTTTGCATCACTCACAGTCAATCCACTCAACAAGCGTCACTCTAATCTGCTTTTCTTTCATGTCGAGACATCATCTAAATGAGGTTTACCTGATCTGAAGTTGGCCGGAGGGTTCACCATGTGGATTCAGCTAAGCCCTGCAGTGTTTCTCAGATCGCTGCTGATGGACAAAAACCATATTCAGAGGGCAAGTTTTTCAGGGAGGAGGAAAATTCTCCTTCCACAGAGCCCGCATGTGTTTTTGAAATTAGTTTCGTGGCTCCAGCGGTCATGAAGCTCACTCAGCACATCGATGACCTGATCGTTTTTCAGTTTAAGGAAAAGAAAAACACTGCAGTCAAGTAGTTTTCTACTTTGCCTTCAACAACAACTCCCAGATTAACAGATCAGGAGAACCGTTGAGTGTGTGGCTGCCTTTAAAAAGGAGGAGATGTGCCGGCCAGATGAAAATGAACAGCTGAATGCAGGTTTGACATGGTCAGCGCACGTCAACATGGCTGCATTATCGTGTTTCACTTTCTGTTTTTCTCTTTCAGTGATGGGCTGCCTGCCAAAGTAAGTGCAGTACATTTCCTCCACCACTGCACCTCAGCACAGTTTGAGCTTTCACTGTTTCCATGACTGGAATAATTTTTTTTTCTATTTTCCTCTTTCAAAGAGAAACATTGAACATTTTAGCCACGCTGGCACCACGCAGGGATGGGAAACGTCGGTCTGTTGTCGGTTCAGACTGAAGTACAGACATGCAGGATGAATCCCTCCGACTTCAGCGATCTTTCCATTTGCATGGCCAGCAGGTCAGTGCTTTTCAGTGAACTATCTCACCATCTACCCGATGGATTCTGGTACATTTGGTACAGACATTCATGTTCTCCACTGCACCTTAGCTTCAGTGCTAATGCTGTAGATCGCTGTATTTCAGTGAGTCAGGGTTGGTTTCTGCATCTGCATGCTCATATTTAGCAAATTTGATATTTTAGCTAATGTGAAACAGTTCAGAAACTTTGCCGATTCAGATTTTACATTCAGGACCTCGGCTCACAACGGCTGCCATCCTCCTTCCTGCTTTGCTTTCCTGTCCAGCCTTCCTGATCTGATGACATGCAAATGACCAAAACTCTTGCTGTACTAGTGATGGGTTATCGTAGCGCTGCATCGTGTTGATACTTAAAGAGTTTCGAGGTCTTCTTCCTCCTCTGTTCAGCCTCTTAAAAACATAAACAACAACAGAACACGTGTCCTCTTATTGATACCATTTGCGGAAGGCGCTGTTTCAATTAGGGCTTTTAAAAGGTCACACATTCCCAATGAAAGCTAATTGGTCTTACAGCATGTTTGTTCAAACGAGGAACACATTTCCACGATTGCGTGTATTTATCTTGGAGAACAGTCGTTGCCTGAGGTTCATCATTCATCCACATTTATTTCACGTTTAACCACTGAAGTCTACAGTGAGCGCACTCCCTGATTGAGATATGTTTCTGGCAGCAGCCAACAGTCAGGAGGTCAAGTTATCCTTAACTGAAAGAATATAATTAAAACTACTTGAAAGCAGTATCTCATGCCGATCTAACTAATCGTTTAATTTGATGCATGTCATGTGACCACAGCACTGATTATGCTCCTTGTAAAGAACTGATTTGTGTTATTTTGTGAAAGATTCATTTGGAGATAATTGGGCTAAATTGATGTAATTAACATAAAAGCTGCGTCATTTTCTGTGCTGAGTGTCACGTCATGAAAACATGTGACCTCTAATGCACCATGAAAGTTAGAGCAGTGCAGCATTTAGGCTACTTTAACACTTTGCTTCAGGTTAGCATAAAATGTGAACAGGTGAGTTTGGTTAACACGTACCGTCTCAGCGGAAAGTAACTACGTACATTCACTCAGGTACTGTGCCTATGTACAATTTTGAAGTACTCGCTCTTGAGTATTTTCATTTTCTGCCCACTTACTTTATTACAAAATTAATATTCTTTTCTGAGTCTGTCTCAGCGTGAAAATGCTCTCAGGCCTCTCATCTCAACCAAGACTCCTCTTCAAGATCCCAGGAAGCAAACAAAAATAAATAAAAATAAAAAGTGGAGAAACAACACAACAGTTGGCCAACAAAAATAAACCCAAGTGACACCTCTTGCATGTAATAGACAAGCTTTGTGAGTAATATTTTCGGCTGGTGGCCGGGGGTCTGCAGGGCGACTGACAGTCACTCTCAGGACGGACTGGACCTCTTCTGCTGGTGAGTGATGTTCAATCTGCACATTCTCTGAATTCATCAGTGCTCTGCAGGCCGGATGGGAGTGTGGTGGGCTGGATGTGCCAGGTGACGACATGGGCTGGACTGACTCGCCCGTCAGTCCGGATGCAGGCCGGAGTCCAGAGTTCAGACATTTTTCCGACGTGATGACACTACGGTCGAGTGTGATTTCCTGCTTCAGGTCTGGTGGTTATCACTACCTGGAGAACCAAACCACTTCACTTTGACGTCTTGGACTTTAAGTGACTCTCTGAGCAAACACCTGTGAGGTAATCATGATAAATGGAAGCATTTATCTTTTAATACTGGTTCTTGGAAACCAGTAGCTAATATTGTGTCACCTTGGCAAAATCCTGCATTGGTTTTTAATGTGTCCTCTGACTCAGGCCGGTCTGCAGCCGTTCAGCTTTACTACGCTTCTATGCTTTCTCTAGATTTCCTCATTAGTTGACACTGAACTCGGCGAAATGGGCTTAATTCAACAGAATTCGTGCGATTCACTTTTTCCATGTTTGTCCATTTGTTTTCACACTCACATGTATTCTGGTGACACGTGACTGAAAATAAACATCTCTGCCTGCTTCTCATTACTCTAATTGGTGATTTAGTAAGTCTGTGGCAGCTGCCTACATATAAAACCTTGCTGGGCTCAGGCTGAATATAAACGCCAGCTCTTCCGCTAATAGGAATCTGGCTTTAACTGGGACTCTCCTGCAGTTTCCGTTGTCTGGCAGCGATCAAGCTTTTGACAAATAGGAGAGATAATCTGTCCTGAAGTAATGTCATAAACACAGTTCTGCCTTTTACCGATGCACAGGATCTGATGTAACTGTCCTTTGTCCTGTTTAAAAAGCCTGAAGGGGAGTTTGGAAATTGCTGCAGTAGTAATTTTTACAATTTTGCTTTTAAAAAATGATCAACAAATGCTCCGACACACGGGTACGGGGAACCTTGGCGGTGCAATATCACAATATTTACTTAGTCTTTCATTTCCTATATTTAAGCGATTTAAAGTCTCAGACTAAACAATCATCGGGAGGCATGCACACATTCTTAGATTTCTTGCAGGTGCTGCATAACAATAAGTTGCACAAGTAAAACAAAACTAGTTACTCCTGTCTTCTTCCCATTTCCTCTTGACTTCTGCATTAGGACGATGTTTAAACCACAAATGGTCTCCCTCAGGACCTTCATTTAGATTAAAACCTTTGGTTCAGAAGGCAGCATAAAAACTCATCTCTGTATATATTTAGAAGCCTTTTCCATTAAAATATGGTTTCATGCCTCAAAATGCCTTCGATGTATCTTAACACCTTTGCCTTCATGTAGTACATTTAGTATTAGTGTTTTCTGTTTCAATAGCTGCTGTGGAAAATCGTAATAAAGCAGTAATTCAGCCCCATGCGCTCAAACTGGAAACCGAAGAAGACCAACCTCTGTCAGAGTGATGAATGTAGCCATCATCTAACTCAGCGGCGGCGAACTGACAAACTCTTCTTAGTAACATTTGCTGTAACTTTCTTTGTCAGCACCCTCAAGCCATGTAAAGTGTCAGCGTTTAACATGAATCATCATGTAACTTGACAGGCCGACGTCATCTTGGCTCGCTCCAGTTGTGTCCCCGGGTTAAATGTATGGAACAGCATCAACCTTCAGTCTAAGATTTGTGGTGAAAAAAGCTGCTGCAGGCTTCAGTTTGACTGAAGATGGATTTTCAGTTGATGCATCTGCAAACTGAACGCCATCGCTTTGAAAATAGTGAAACTCGGGTTGCAAAATACTGATATGAAGCTACACCCGGCTTCCCCTCATGATGGGATTACTTCCTGCCGTGTGTGACGTATGAAACGCTGGCGGTCTGAATACGAACGCATCGTCGGTTCACTGCAGTTCCAACTGCTCAGTTATATTGACTGCTTATGTCACTTGTGATATGTCTTTGTAGTATTTATAAAAACACCTTATTGACGTGTGACCAAGGCTTATTAGATATCCACTGATTCTGTATTTTTATATTTACCTGTGTATGGATTACATATGTATCTGACAGGTGACATAACTCACTGACGCTAAATCTGACACTATTTTTATCAGCTGCTTGATCCAAACACCGAAGGTCCTGCCTGAAATCTATGGAGGGCTGATCATCTTAAATTAGTGACAGGACACAAATGAAAGGTTAAGTGGAGCTCAGGACTGATCCTGATCCTCCACACAGAAGATGCGTCACTCTGTTGGATTTGTTGCAGCTACAAAAACAATCAGATTCAGCAGTGCTGTTACAGGGTGAACCTTCTTCCCCCATAAAGGATCTTTGGCTGAGCACAAACACGCAGACAACAGTTTAATTTTGATCTGTCATCACGACTCAGAGAATTAGAATTAATTGGCAACAGCTGATCGATAACAGATTTGTTATCGTTGAAGATTCACGTTCGCAGCACAGAACCTGGCTCTCATACGGGAGAGCAGCAGCTGAGGTGGAGAAAATACAGAAGAGTTCAATAAAGACAAGGCTGGCGTTCGATCAGGTGCTTTAGCTGATATTGATCCATTAAAATATGACCGCACTGGCCCCCGAGCAAGCCTAGGCAGACAACATAAACAGGCCGTGGAAGATATCCAGTTCAGGTTCAGAACTAATTTCCAAGTCCTTTTTTAAGCAGCTTGAGGAAAATAACCTCTGACAATTTAAAAATATTTTTTTGTGCTTTTGCAGGGAAAAGAACAAAAGTTAATTATCAAAGATCGCCAAGTTTAAAGAAAACTAAAATCTTTGCATGTCAAATATAGCCCCGAGTGCTGTTGTACGTGCAAACGTCTGGGGAAACTCTGATAAACACACTTCATCCCTCCAGTAACACAAATGCACAATCACGGCACTGTATTCTTTTGATTTACTGCAGGCTGCCTGCACAGTCATCGGTCTTAAGCCAAGTCCTACACTTCACCATGCTCCATAAATGGCCAGAGAGGCTGCATGTAGCCCACTGCTGCCTGCAGGTACTCACGTATTAACAGCATTTTGGTTAACGCAGGTTTTTTCTCTTGCAATAGACTGTAAAATTGTAAATTTGCAAACTGCAAACATGTGTTAATCATTACATCTCTCAATAGTCGACATGTGTGTGAATTCCCTCCAGCAGAAAGTGTGTGTTGATTAAGACGCAGCTACAGTTTACTGTAATGTTGACTCATGTTTTCTGATTGATCCATATTTGTATCAGCTGGGTTCATCTGATGACTCCTCTGATAAAACTTCCATAATTAATAATTAATAATTTAATATTATACATGTAAACTGACGGCAGAACTTAACTCGCCAATTCCACTCTTCAACACCGAGAACGAGTGTGTTACAGATGATGCCTTACTCCACAGTATGTTCGACCATCCCATAGTATATGAAGTGACCAGAAACACCTCGGCTTACTATCAAATCCTATAACACATGACAATAAAACAGCCACTTCGCTGTACGTTAAGAATATTTTGCTCAGTGCTCGTCTGCAGGTATTTGTCCGATGCTAACAGGAACCACACGGCCTGACCTTTCACCCTCACTGCCAAAGCTTCTTTCTTCACTCCCTCCACCTATCGAGGCTCCTCTCCATCTTTTATGGCTCCATTCAAAAATCGCTGCTCAGCTTTCTGCCCACATCATGGTTAACTGCAATCAACGCACATTCTTGGGGGAGATGACGTCTCCCATTTAAAAATGTTTATGAAGTTCAGGCCAGAGCAGCCTTTATTGTCTCCTGTGGGAGAAATTTGTCTTGGGCATCGAGGAAACACATTTACAATCAAACTGCAGTATCACAGCCAGATAAACACACATCAGGAATACACCAGAACACTCTGCCCCGCGGTCGCTGCAGAGCCGTCTGCAGGCTGGTATCCATCTCCTGGTGGACTGATGGATACCAGCCTCTTCCCTCCGATCGCCGTGAGCTCGCCCGTCTGTCGGCGAGTTCGCTGCAGCTCCGCCAGCAGCTGCTCCAACTCTTCCACTGAACTGGGGTCATGCTGGGAGAGGCTTTAAACTCTGATGGGGGAGGTTTGCTCCAGAAACAGTTACAGTTTACATTCAAGGTGATGTAAACTCATGAAATGTTGCTGTTTTAGGTGTCAAGTTTTAGGTAGAACTGAAAATCGGAGGTAACTTTTTACTTACTTAACCATGCATGACCTTGAAGGCAACATGAATATATTTCATGGAAATGCATCTTATAGTTGTCAAGTTAATTCAGGCAACACCACAAGTGTTACCCTGCGGGTGGCGCTAGAGGAAAAGTCAGAGGCTCACCGAATTTGTCCTGATTCATCCTCTGAAGTCTGTCGAAAGGCTGGTGCCAATCCACAATTTATTCACTCAGTTGCCAGTTTATTAGGTACACCTAGGTGAGACGAACAGTCTAATACAATAGTCCTGTATCACGTTATACTGGCAGGTGTTTCTATTATTTTGTCCATCCCATTTATATCAACGAGGGCAGGCTGAACGACAAACAGCTCCTCAGACAGTTTCTACAAAAACTTCAAATTCGCATCAGTGCACCTTCCTGCTCGTACTCACATGAACGCAGGATTTTTACTTGTATTTTTTCTCTGTGACGTTCATTTTTTAACCTCTTCTTCCAGCAGACTGTGGATACTACGCCACAGTGGGGGAGTGCAGTCGAAACAAAGCGTAGTGACGTGTTGGGGCTCATTTGAATCATTACTCCCAGACTGTGTCGGTCTGAGTAAGCCAGTGAGCTGCGGGACGACGACCAAGCAGACTTTCCATGACTGTACACGCTGAGACGAGCGCTTCCTGCGGATCAGAGCAGCATCCAGACGGGTCGGCCTGGTTGTAACTGGTCACCGGCCAAAGCAAAGATCTTTCCGTGTGAGGTTTAGTGGATGTTATCACTTAAATGTCTCCTCACACAACAATGGAAACTGGGCTGTTTTGAAGTAAAGACGTGTTAATGTGGAGGAATCGTGGCCCACATGGAAAGAAATGTTTCGATTTTGGCCACAAGTCAAAGCTTTACAAACACACATTAAGCTCCTCTGCACTGTGTTCTGGTCCAGAGAATTCATTTAAAGAAATATGCAGTGCTGGAGGAAGTATTCAGATCCTTTACTTTAGTAAAAGTACTAATATCACACTGTAAATACACTCCACTACAAGTAAGAGTCGTGCATTGATAATATTACTTAAATGAAAGTGTGTAAGTAGGAAAATGTACTTCAAAGTATTAAATGTAAAAGTACTCCCTGTGACTGTTATTAGATATTATTAGATTATTACTCATGCATGAACATAAAAGCAGCCAAAGCTCCTCAGATGTTCACATCGTCTCCATCTTAAACCTCTTTTCTTTACGAACATCAACATGCTGCCACAAGTCAGATCCACGAAAAAAAAAAGACCTTCTGTGTGGTTTTATTTATACATAACGTACGAAGAGCCGCTCCAAAATCATAAACGTTTCATGTTCTGTCAATGAAAAGAGCAACTGAGGCTGACTTTACATCACTGTGACATGAGGAGGAAAGTAATAAGAGCCTTCGCTGCGGTTACGAGTCCACGCTGATGCAATGAACGTACGAGTCGGCCAAGTTTTCACTTTGACAAACGCTTTTCAATGCGTGCACTCGGGCTGAAACAGCTAATGCAAAGTGGGTTACATGCAGCAAACACTGATAGTTGATAATCAGCTCTTAAGTGACTGGAGAGATGCCAAAGCAGCCGATAAAGGCTGGTTCACAAGGCTTTAACAGGAGTTACCAGCACGGCCGGATCAGATTGACATGTCGTCTTAGAGCACGCAGAACAGACAGAAGCCACAGAACTGACCACAGAGCGTCTGCGAATACCTCTGAGGACGCTGCTGTTACCTCAGGTGTCAGACGAGTGGAGCTTAACTCACAGATCACTGCAGCTTCTGACGCTCGTGTTCTGGACGAACCACCTCTGAGCTGATTCTCACGCTTTACAAATGTGTGATGGTTTACAACAACCTGCAGACTCTGGTCCGTTAAAGGTGCCCAGCAGAGGGTTTGAGCTTTTGGCTAATTTGACTCCTCACTTCCATCATTCGACTCTCTTCTGTTCCCGTCTGGGATGGATGTGAGAGGAAGAGGAAGAGAGGTGAGGAGGGAGGCGTAGCTCTGCTGGTAAATATGATGTCGTTTTCCTTTTTAATTCTTCCTTTAATGCAGCTTCTTTAATTTAACTTAACATCCACTGATCGTCTGCCTGAAACAGAACTCCTACTTCTGTTTTCTAGAAAATGCATCGTCACATATCGTTTTCACAGCATTTTTTTTCTTTGACAGAAACGTTTTGCAAACCGCCGACTCCTCCTCAAGCGTCCTGAATTGAAAAGCTCCTTAAACTTGCTTCCATTGCTCATTAAATGTGGGAGTGCTGCACTCAGCCACCCAGATCCTACAAAACAATCGCCCTGCGGGTCTTACGGGCGCGACCCATCGTGCCAAAGCCAAGCAGACCAAAAGCCTTCAGCTGTTCCTTCGGCCCGTCACCCGAGCTTAACTGACAGGAATCACGTTTGTTTTGGCTTCAAAAAACCACCAAAAGCTCCAAGCAGACATGATGATGTATGACCAAAACTCTGTCCAATAAATAAAATATAACTTTGGTTTACAAGCCCGGGTCCTCTTCTAATTGGTCAGCGTGAAGCTGAACGAGCCAAACGAGAAATCTAACTTTCCACTCTGGTTCTGACCAAAGAAAACAAACTGAAGGGTCGATCGCATCCCGAGAATCCTCACGGCGTCGGTGGGATCCAGCTCTCACTCGAGCCGCTGACACCAGACAGCGGAGCAGCGCTGATCTGCTGGCCGTCCCTCGGAGATGACGTCACGGCCGGCTGATTGGAGTTTCTGTTGGCTGCTGGAGTTCAGCGCCGAAACTCAGGCCTGAAGAATGAGGAGCCACTCGGGGGTGTCGGGTTGCAGATTTACCCCAAAGCGCGAAGCCAACACTTACAAACAGCAAACTGTCAGCCGGACTGATCGTTCTGCTCGAGAAATGATGAACGAGGTCACTTTCGGAGAGCAGATGCGTCAGGTTGAACTTTAAGGAGTGAAAAGACTCACATCGAGAACGTTCTCCATTTGTCCTGCGTTTGATCACAAAGCTCCAACGACGTGCTTTAACGAGCAGAAAGTTTGATTTTTTAACTACCTAAAGCAGCGTCAGAGCACCAGAAGCAGCCAGGCACCGAAATATTTGTCCCACTTCTCAGTAACTGAACTCCAGACTGAATTTCAGCCACAGCTGAATAACAGAGGACGGTTTGTAGTCCAACGTTACAACAGGGAATCACAAAAAAGCTGAGATACACTCAAAAGAAGCTGCAATCGATTCGATTCTTAAACACTTTATGAAATGATGAAGAACAGTGAGGAAATGCGAACGTGCCTACAGATAATTAATTACCACCTAAATCTGAAGCTCCTCGCAGCTTCAGCTCATCATTAAGCAACTTTTACTGCTTGTGCTCGCTCTCGCTGCTCTCACGGCGTCGTTTTTGGCTCCAGTCAAAGGAAAACAGGCTCGTTCCTCAAGCTCAGAATGTTCTTCTTTGGTATTTTGACGCGTCGCCACCTTCTGTCGTGTGGACCCATTTTTTCTGTTTTTCTAACAGAGGCTGAAAACATCTGTATACACACGGTCAAGGCCACAGAGGAGCATTTTGCAGAAAGAGCCACATATTCCCTTCAGCAGGTGGTAGAGACCACAAACAGCTTGAAGAGAGCGAATATTGATTAGACTCATCACGTGGACACAAACACGACTCGAAATAAGGAACTGTTTGCCAGAAGGTTCAATGAATGCTGCCCCCAAGTGGCCAGAAAAAAAACCCCAAAATCAGGTACTGTAGCTTTAAAAAATTCTCATCAACACGACAAATAAAATGTTCCTTCACTGCCAGTTTGATGGTGTCACGCTGTGTGAATGAGAAGCAGGACTGAGTTTGAATCCTGGTGTGTGTGTGTGTGTGTGTGTGTGTGTGTGTGTGTGTGTGTGTGTGTGTGTGTGTGGTTTACCTGCACACTCTGAGGAGGAAACGCTCGTCTGCGTCGCCTCCCTTTGTCTCAGCCTGAAGCTTCCCGGTCTGGAACGTGTCTGAGCCTTGACCTCATCCTCTCGGGGGGCCGCTTCACGGACCTCTGCCGTTTGAGCGCGGCTCGGTTTAATCCACGCAGGATTAAGAAGGCTGTAAAAAGGCAGCTCGGTTTACAGACAACATCATCTTGTTTCCATATTATTGTGGACTGCGTGAAGGCTGGTTTTCTTGGAAATCCATTTATTAAAAACACTGTCATAAAATCGGGGCTTATAATGCGCTTGTGGTGCTCAAAGCTAAGATTATCACGTTTTAATGTGCTGGAATATGACTTTGGATTTTGTGACATTTTAAATTGCCTTCATTCAACGTGAATCCTCCTTTCTCACAGCCTCTGAATGCCGGGCTGCATTATCCTGAGCAGAAAAAGTGGATCAAGCCCTCCTCCCTGGTTGACGGCGACAGAGCAAAATATACAATCAGCATCTCGTCTGCCTGCTTGTGTGAAACCTCCACTGATTCCATATTTCCCTCATTAGTGTGCAGCGCGCGGGCCAGGTCCATCTGCCTCCCATTAACAGTGGCAGCCAGAGAGGCTCGACTCTCACACAGCCCATGTGAAAGCCTCTATAAAAAGTTTCCCGTTGTTACCTTTGTGTCATGGAAAGTTGTCGTGTGGAGGGGCTCGTAACAGGATGTTTTTCCCCCTGAGCAAGCCTGACACCTACTGGTGGAGCTGGGAACAGCCGAGGGGTCGGTGTCAGGGTTCACCAGAGGGGAAAAATGTGAATTAACAGTCTGTTTTAAAAAGAAAACAGTGACTGCAGGATGTAAAGATGCTATTAGCGATTAGACAGTGACCTTAAGAAAAGCCAAACGTCTCATTTCAGGTATAATTTATTCAAAAACATTAAAATAAAACTACACTCCCGTCCATACGGTCTCCTGACATACAGATGGAAGATGTTAGAAGACACAAATTAGTCTCAATGAAGCCAGGACTTTTGAAATTAAGTATTTATATATTCATGTATTATAAAAAGTCTTCCAACTCGTCTGTTTGCACTATATCTTGGATATTACACTAATATTACACATATACATACATGTACCTGTTCCTTTAGTGCTACTTCACTTTGTTACATTTTAACACCAATTTTAGTGTTTTATTCTAATTTAAATATTTGAATACCTGATTTTATATTTGATGAGTGTGTGGCGTTGAGAGGGCAGCAACAATTTTATCATGTAATCCTGTTTTTATAATGACAATAAAGATGAACCTTGAACCATGAAGGGGTAGAGTTAGGAGTGACTTCACTGTAATAAAAGGTCAGAAGAAACACAACTCACTTTCTCCAGGATCATTTTACATGTAAACACAGCAGAGAAGTTTCCATTAATCTGGTTTCATGTTGATTATTATTCATCATGATTATAAAGTCAGGGTTTTATCACTGCAGTGAGAATGACTGCAGGTTAACAGCTGGTAATTATGAGCCTTGATTAAATGACTGTGACTCATTAATTCATCTGATAACAGAAATATATGAAAACTTGACTTTGAATTTGGCTGTATTAAAGCACAGGACGTGACTGAATGGAGGTTTACAGCCTGCAGACTAAGCAGGTTGCAGGATGCAGTTCAGAGGAGCAGCGCTGGGCAGCCATCTTTATGACGGCTGAGACGTTAGCCTCTCTGACACGTGGTTAACGAGCGCCACAGAAAACTGAAAATAAAAAAACAATACGTGAACAGATAACAGTGAGTTCCATACAGGACGCGACGCCCGTCTCCAGGTGAGAGTCCAGTGTCCGACCCGGTCCACGTGGACGGTGCTGCTGCTGGTCAGCTGCAGTGAAGGTCCTGGAGCAGCAACAACTGTGATTCAGACAACCCGCTCGAAGCCACAGTCGGATCTTCTGTATCATCTAATTCAGGGGTTTTCAATGTCTGACACTGGGCTGCCCCCCCACCCGCACCCCCCCACCCCCAGACAAAACTGAGACAACTAAATACATGTTCTTAGTGCAACTTGAAAAAGTTGATATTAGTGGGTTTTGTAATGACTGTAATTCTGCTTTGTCTGACTTTGATTCGGGGATCATCATGCTTTCAGTTTCTGGACTGCGGCTCCTGTAATTTGAGGGCAGCGGGGATGCAAACAGTCAGTATCATGTTTCCATGGAGTCAGTCAGTTCGCTGTGGGCTTGAACCATGACTATGTTTACATTTTGGCAAACTGGCACTGTTAAAGTGTGCTGAATGAGCTATTAGCACTTCCTGTTTGCAGTGTGCCCACTGATGTTCAGACTCACATCACGGCTTCACCTTTACTGTTGTTGTGTTGTGCTGGACTGACGACAGTTGTGTCACCTGAGGGCTAATGATGCTAATGCTTCAGGAGTTTGTATGGTGGGCTTTTAACTCATGTCAATCAAACAAACATGTCCACCTGAGAGGTCCAATCAGTCGAAAGGAGAAAACACCTGTGCAGGTAAGGCGCTTTGACTGACAGGAACCAGGCTGTCAAAAAGGAAGCAGGAGGAGGAGGAAATAATGTGAAGATGATCTATTCCTCCACCATTGGAGGGGTTTCGACGTCAGTGAATGTAAATTTGAGGATCATTTGAAAGATGATGAGGGTGAAATGACCACAGAGTCCTTGTGTGATCCAGCCTCAGTCATCACGCCATCAGATCACGAGCTGAAGGTTGTATGTGAGTTTGTGCTGTTGTCTGCTGTACTGTCAGATTTCCTCTCTGCTCCGTCCTCTGCTGATTGAACCCAGCTGCACGTTCTAATGACTCATCTCCTTCATCCAACGGACTCTCTTGAAATATGGTAGCGCCCGCTCTGTGTACTTGTGGCATTCTTGCATTGTTTGATGTCCGTGCGGCTGAGCGGTCTGCGGCGCATGTGTTGACTGGACGCGGCGTACATGTGGCGCTGTGACGGATGATGCAGAGGCCGGTGTTTGGACCGAGGAGCCCGGCGGAGGAGAGCGCTCGTGTTTACGCTCTGACGGGTCTGATGCGCTGTCAGGGCTGAGCGATGGACGAGCTGCGTCAGGGCGGAGGCTTTGATCGGTTTCACTGTGGGATCTGCTCCGTCAGAATTTCACGCTTTGTTTTTGTAACTTGGGACAAAACACAGAAGAAGTTTGTGCACGAAGGGAACCAGTTTAATTGATGTGATCGACTGTGACTCAGTGGGTCGTTGCATTAACATCCCAACTGATAAAGTTTAGCCTCCTCTGGTCCATCTCCTCAGTCCAGACTGAGATAACTCTGAAATTATTCGATGGGTTGCATTTAAATTCTGTTCAGACGTTCATGAATCTTGCTGACTTTGGTGATCCTCTCAGGATTCCTCTAGCGCCACCAGCAGGATATGGCAGGTGACTGCATGAACTTGCTCTGAGGTTTTGCTTCAGTTAGTTTTTAGTCAACAAATTTGTTGGATTTTGCAGGATTTCTGCACCCTGTGGTCAAAGAAAACGACCTGGAGGCATCTCACGATCAAACTGTGAGAATCACCCACAGCTCATTGGTCGTGATGATGCACGTCAGACAGTTTCACTGACTGATGCAGCTTTAACAGAACACCATTTCCAACTACGTTTAAGATGCACTCTGCCACTGTAGTTTACAGGATCCAGACTGGTAACAAATGCCGACCCTGAGAAAAGGTGACCCACAGGGCGCTATGCACCTCGAGTGGAGGTCAGCTGTAAAGAGGCACAAAGTCTGAGGCCGTAAAAAGCCAGAGGACACATAAATGCCGGCGATATCGATCCCACCTGCTTCTCATGTCCACATGTGGGTCAAATATATGAGCTCAGATTACTGTTCCACTGAACTGGAAAGTTCAAGCTGTCCATCCCGGCGGGATCTTTGAAGTGGAGGCGGCCTGTCGTTAACGTTTATGCCTCCATCTCTTTGTTTGTCGCAGGGATTTATCGTTCTCCTGCACCGCTGAGCTGCATACCTGCTTTATTATGCAGATTTACGGGAGGTGTTGGAGCTCTGCTTGTGCTGCATTTGGTCACAGTCACAGTCTGATGACAGTGACTCGGAGGTTAATGTCCACAGAGTAAATCCTTCATATTGACTGTTCAGTGATGTTTTATACTCAGTGGCTGGCGTGATAAGAAGTAGTGTGAGATGTACCACGTTTGATGTGAGCTTAAGAGCCCATTCTGTGTTTATAGAAGAGTGAACCAAGTCAAACCTGGACTGTTTCTTCTACACACAGCACATTTGGTGCGTGCTACAGACATGACACCTCGCTATAGATACAGGTGAGATATGACCAGTAAGTCCAGTTTGAGTAACAGATCTGTGAGTCTGAATGTTTACCACCAGAGCAGCGCCCAGGACAGGAGTTCACAATGACCAGATAAACAGAATTTCTCATTACAAAGTCATCTTCACAGGCCTGGAGTGTGTGCTTGCATGCATCTGATTAGCCGACTTGTGCTTCAGCAAAGTTGAGAGTTTGAGCTGGTTTGCTGGTTAAACCTGTTCTTTCACAGCTTTTCTGCACTGAAACAATTCTTAAAATAACTGACGAGGCTGAAGAGACAAAAAAGAAGAAACTCAACAGAAAATTTCCAGAAATGAGAGTTTCACAGTGATATTTAATTTTTGGCAGCAGTCTCTACTTATAATGTCCTATAACTTTAAAAATCATTGTTGTGCAATTAAACAAAATCATATTTTCAATCAAGCAGGCTGTAAAGTCAATCAATCTCCTGTAAAGCCTCAATCATTTGATTAAAATAAGAAATTTCAATTTGAATTTACAAACACGACGCAGTGCACGATTCAACAACATATGAGAAAATATTTAGGTTCAGTGTTCACACACAGCCAATGAGTTTGGTTTGTTTTAGAGTTTTATTGATTTTTTCTGTGTGTGTGTGTGTGTGTGTGTGTGTGTTTGCTTGCTGTTATTTATCACTTGTTTCTTGTGCTGCTGTTTGTGAAAGAGGTGTCTTTTTAAAGCTGCAGTAACATTTTTTGTCCACTGGAGGGTGCAGGGACTCTTTGCACTTGCAGACTCAGAACAATAATCACTCTCCTTTCAGCTCTGGTTTGGTCTCCACCAGCTACTGAGAAAAATCTGTCTCTTGTTCTGCTTTCTTCTCCATCTGCGTCTGCCTGCTGTCTGGTGCTTTGCAGGTGGCCTACAGTTGATTTATCACAGCTTTTTGCTGCTGAAAATGAGGCTGAAGCACAATTTAAATGTATCATAAAAGCAAAACTACGAGCTAAAAGAAGCTAAAAGGCTCCGTAGAGGTGCTGAGTAGGTTTTGATTCTTGTGGGGTCAGCGCTACGACAGTCACTTTGACACTACACTACGCATTTAAACCTAATGTCCCCATAAAAAGACATCATTTACTGAAGTTATGAGACATTTTCTCCTCTGGCTCTCAACCAGCTGAAAGTCAAGCTCAAACTTCAGTACCAACATACTGTAACACCCGCGATGTAAACATGTCAGTTTACAGACATAAATCACCATTAAAGTGATGCATTTTCAAAAAAATCAATCATGTCACACGATGCATGTAAACATGTCAAAAGCTGAACTTGAGAAATGTGCACACCTACAGAGGTTAAAGGTCCAGTGTGTCGGATTTAGAGGCATCTAGTGGTGAGGCTGCAGATTGCTATGGTGGCTGCTAAAAACAAGCGTCGTCTCTCCTCTGTAGATATAAAGAGCTCAATGGAAGGAAACAAAAACACGACTTCTTTTCAGCTGATTGAACACGAATGAAAACATATTATATTACATTTTGGCCATTAGATCCCTGTAAATCCTACACTCTGGACCTTTAACCCGCTGTAGTTGGACCTTACTTAGATGCTGAAGGTAATGAGGAGGAGGAGCAGAGCAGGTGGGAAACTGGTCAGCAGGAGGTTTTGGCTGCAGCGTGACGCAGCGCTGCTGTAATAGATGTTCACTGTGCACTGAGAGTAGTCTTCCCCACAGAAGGAGGTGGAGGACATGTCGCTCCTCCAGTCTGATCTATACGTCCTCACCGTCCTCCGTGCTGGAAAGTCAGAGGTCAAAGGTTCAGCGTGAGTCTGCCTACATGTAAGTTCTAGTTCAGTTTCATGTCGCTGATGTTGCTTTTAACTGCTAAAAAAATCAGCTTTGACTTTGGAGCGGTCTTTCAGTTAGAGAGCACGATTCAGTGATGTCATGTTCAGATTTTGTGATGCTTTCCCTCAAAACCCTGCCCTCACACACGGCCCTGCTCGTGCTCAGACCGTATGCTGGCACTCACATCACGAGCTCCAGTTTCAGCCCTTTTCCTGCTCTCAGGCTGCTTCTGTGCACTCCTGAAACGTCTGCTCTCAGATTTCTGCTGTAATTACCCTGTCAGAATGAATGAAATGAGCCCTGCGTCGTCCTGCGTGCCACAGATGTGCTCGCTTTTCTTCTTAGAGCAGACGGTTACTCTTTAGTCGGGTTCACCCAATCATGGCCTCCGTGCTCAAACTGAAGAATGAAGCTAGGCTACAGAAAGCGAGTGGTATTAGTAGAAAAGGTAGAAATATGGATGAACTGAATTTCACTCTTACCTGGTTCATAATAATCATACAGGACCACACTGGCTTCCTGGACTTTGCCGACCATGTGCTCCATGACCAGAGGAATCTCGAAACACATCTCCTCTGTCGTCACCTGGAAACACATTTTACCTGTTTTTTTTAAAACCGTCTTTCACTTCAGACACAGAAGCAGCCGTCAGACGCAGCACAGTTTGAGTGAAGCTTACAGAGTCCAGGTACAGGATGACTTTCCCCGGCTGCGTCTCCACTTTCTTTATGACGCCGTCGGTCTGGATGCCGTCCGGCTGCAGGCTGAAGCCGCTCAGCAGACCCACCTCCATGATGGCCATGCCCGTCGCGTTCAGACCCAGACCCTCTGACAGACTGCAGACAGCAACACGACAACGTGAGGACGTTAGAAAACTGTACTTCATCAGTGCAGAATGTACAGAGAACATGTTATTTACGGGGAACAATGACTATATTTGTCACATGTGTGCAGGAATAAACAGGAAGAACCATGAGAAAATAAAGCAGTGAGACTCTTTTTAGTAAAGAGCGAAGACACTGTAGTTCTAGAATAGTTCTAATGCTGATTCAGCTGCGTCGAGCTGACGTCATGTGACCAAACAGGAACGACCATCAGTCAAGCCGCTCACCTGCTGCAGATGTACAGATGTGCCCAGTTTATATCTGTGTCAAACAGCTCGACGTAGAGGTGAAACGCCTCGTGTTCGCCGGCCTCTCGCCGCCTCCTCATCAGCGCCTCGTTCCTGATGTTGTAAAACACGTTCAGCTGAGGGACGAACAGAAGGGAAGTCAGACTCCGGTGTAGAGTTTCTGCGCTGGCGTGAGGGTGCACAAGCTACACAACTGATCTCAGACCAGGTGTACTGATTAGATTGTTCCACTCGGAGAAATCCGAGGCTGGATTAAATTAAAGCCATACAACATGAAAATCATGTGAGATTGTGGCGGTTTTTCAGGTGCAAATGTGAAGCATTCTTGCTCAGATACACTGTATGTGGTGTGTGTATCAAACAGAAAACACAGGCTGGAACGAAGGTGAAGTACAAATGTTCTCAGTCTGATTGTAAGCAGATGGAGGGAGTTTGGTTTGTGCTGTGATAAATTTAACATCACTACAGGCGGCAGCTGAACCTTTTCATCAGTATTTCTTATTGCATTTGGTTCAGTGTTTAGTGAGACATCACACACACGAGCACCATCTCACCTCCACCTGCTGATCTCAGAGCTGCTGGACCTGGTCCAGTGTGCCTCGACTACAAGTGCATCCAGTTATTTTGGCTACAGGAAAATCGAGCATGTTCTGTGCTCGTGTCTGGGACAGTGAGGTCACGACGAGGCGTCTCTGAGCTGCCTGAACGAGAGGACTCGAAGGTTTTTCATCTCAGATCAAAGACATTTGTCCGAGACGCTCAAATTGTCTTCAAGTCTTGTAATGTCATCTTTTGTGATGATAGCTTGAACTGTGTCTTACCTGAAACAGGGCGAGTCCACGACCCTCTGCAGTCACCTGGAGCTTCAGTTCCTCCACTGGTACAATCTGAAACAAGAAGAGATTCATTTTAGAGATTAAGACTAGAAACTAGTGACTGAGACCATAAACTCATCCGGAGACTGTTTACTGAGGTAATAAATCAAGTGAGAATTACAGTCACATGCAATCGCTCTTCTTTTTGCTGCCCGAGGAGTCGCCCTCTGCTGGCCATTAGAAAGAATGCAGTTTTGAGGCTTCACTTTTCAGACCTGGAAGCTGTGTGCACTATTTATCTACTTGATGATTCTACCTGAACGTCAGTGAGACCCAGCTCACAGCGAACCATCTGATATCTCTACGACCTAAGCGCACCTGCTGCCTCTGGTGAAGCAGATAGTTGTCCTGGTGGATGTGGAAGGAGGCGACGCTGGTCGAAGCATCGGACACTCGGACCGTGAGGTCAACGTCGTGAGAGCCGCCGAGGGCTGCGAACGTGGACAGCGCCTGCAGAGCCACGACTGTATCCTGAGAGAGGAAACAAGATTCAAACGCTGATTATCTGTGACTCTGTTCCAGCACGGTACAGTTCAGTCTCTGGACTTTGCCTTTGATATTCACAGTTAATTTCCTGTTTGCAGTTGTGTATGTGAGTGTTGTTTCGTGAGTGAGCTCCTCTGTTCATATCTGCCTTTTTGCATGTGTGCGTGCATCTGTGTTTGTAGACAAGCAGAGGCGTTCTTGGCCTGAGAAGCCTGAGAAAAACCTCGCTCTACTTTTCAACTTACTACACTTGGAGCCACTGACACAGTATTTGGATCTTTTTAGTTTCCTGTCATGCATGTTTGTGCATGTGTGTCCATGCGTGCTGGGGGTTAATTCCACTTTAGTCACCACATGCCCAGACAGCCACAGCCCCATCCTGATGTGACACAAAGCAGAGTTTCCCACTGAGGTGACACAGACGGGAATTTCTCCTCTGACGTGTATCAAGTTAGTTCAGAAAACAACAGGCTGAAATCTTTTTAAGGTCAGTGACCCTGGTTGTTGTTTTGATCTCTGTATTGTGTGTCCTTACAGCGCACTCATCACGATGCTCATGCATGTATTAAAGACAGGCGTGAAGTGGAATTTCCTGCAGAGGGAGGTAACAGTTGTTAAGCCTTCCAAGATACAGCTGGAAATATTTTGTTTTTTTCTTATTGCAAACAAATTCCATGAAAAACCAAAACCAACAATGACTTAGTCCATCTCTGAATACTCACACTGTTACTCTGCCCGTGGCTCTCTCTATCCAAGCCTCCAAATCATGAAAAAGTGACATTTGTTGGGGACTATTTTCATCAGCGGATGAATCCACATTTGGTTCTCTAGCGAGTATTTGCACGCTAATTACTCAAAGTTTTATGAGACCATATTGATTCATTTCTGAGTTTTGAATTTTAGTATCTCACCTGAGTGCTGCCGAATCCTCCCATGTGGTTCCGCTGTTTGCTGAGCCACTTCATGAGGGCGACGCCCTCTGCGATGAGAGACAGTTTGTGTTGAGCTAGCAGCAGGTAGGACGCCATCTCAATGTCTGCAGAGCGAGGCTGCCACGACAACGACAGGCCGCCGTCTGGGGAAGACCACATCGGCACACCGTCTGCTCACGGAGGAGAGTCGGAGGAGATACAGGCTTCATTAGAAAAAGACTCTTCAATGAAGTCAAGACAACACAAAACACAAAAACAAAAACACCTGGTATGTTGTACCATGGTGGTAGCTTCATCCTGCCCTTCATTGGATTTTCACTCCAACAATCCAAGCCAACATGGACAGCATCACATTTGTAAATTTGAATGAGCAGCAATCTTCTTGGAGTTTTCTACGCACAAATTCACTCACACACACACGCACACACACAAAGAGTTGTCATCGTACCTTTCATCTCGGCTCGTCCAATCAGCTCGATGAGTGCCGCGTCAGCGCTCAAGCTGCCTGACAGAGCCAGAGCGTAGGTGAGCAGGCTGAGGCTGTAGTTAGTGGAGACGCCAAGAGCCAGACGGGTTTCCAGGAACATCCGGGCTGAAGACACCTGGCTCCCAAACTGAGCCTGACAGACAGAGAACAGGGCAGCAGCGCTGAGAGGTCACTTCAGCTTAATGGCATTTATGAGATCAGACCATAAAGACGCAGTGTGATGAGGAAACTTCTTTGGACCTTGTAAGGATGTTTTTTGTTTAATCCCATTTGTGGCCACATTAGTTTGTCCAGCTTTCACGCTTGGTGTTTTAACAGACCGCTCATTAAGATCAAACTTTATTGATCCCTGTGGGGAAAACAGATATCCATCGAGCTGAGAGCCAAAATCAAGCCAGACAATCGCACTCGTTCTTACGTGTGTTTGAGGAGTGCAAAAGTAATCTGTCTGCTGTGGAGAAAAGTGGACGTCACTCGTTATGCAAAACCCATCTGTAGCTGCAGTGCATTCTGGGTGAACAAATTGGCCCCAGAGTCTCCTCTGAGGTTTTCTCTGGTGGACAAACTGAACTGTTTCAAAATGACCTGAAACCCAGTTTGGCATTTCTGTACTAAAATTTATTTCACTTACTGATGACAAATAGATTAAATGTCCAATCAGCTAATATCAGACATTTCAGACCGGCTGCTCTCACAGGCTGAAAGTCTAGAATCCTTTGATCAAACTCATAAAATTATTAAAAATCTCTGAATATTCTGTCGTTCTGAGCTTGTCAGTCATGTGTAAAACACCCACCTTGATGTCTTCGGCTTCCAGCAGGGCGATGAGGACGTAAGCCGTGAGGGAGACGGGGCCGTCCAGGCCTCCTTGGAGCTCGGTGTGGATGACGCGGCCAGGCTCTTCGAACCTCCCATCAGCCCCCTGCTGGGCTCCTAACCAGGCCGCCACTCTTTGCAGCACGTGGGCGTCGATGCTGATGAACGGACGCGCCTGCAGGAAACACCTCAGCACGAAAGCAGAGAGCCTGCAGAGATGGAGTTTCTTTCACCGGTGTGTCTGAGAGCCACCATGTTCCTTAAGTTTTCAGCCACATGTTTGTACGACTGTATGACATACCAGGTGCTTCCAGATGAGTCCTCCTCTCCGAAGGCACTGAAGGAACCATCTGCTCTCTGATAGGACAGCTCTCGCTCATAACCTGAGAAAGACACCACAGATTATACTGCAGTCAAGTCCTCCTCTGAGCATGTGCACAAATATTTTTACCATCAAAAATAAATCTCCTAAGAAGCAAAAACTCTGAACAAAATACAGGAAAGCAATTTCTTACAAGAGTTCTGTTGACTCAAGCATCTTGTCCTAAGTAGAAATACACACATTACTCCTTAACCAGGAGACTCATCATGAAGAAACAGTGGGATTATTAGCAGAAAACAAGCTCAAAGGCAGCATGAGGAGATGGATGTTTTCCAAGTGTCTTTTTTGTTACTACCACTAGGGGGTGCCACATGATTCAATTTTTTTGATATTTATTTTTTTAACTTTAAACAAAGTATTTTTACAGTGTGTTGTTGCTATTTTTACTTCAGTAAAGTATCTGAATACTTCCTTAACTAAATCACTGAGCTGAAGCTAGCTAACCAATAAAATCTGAGACTGGCGGTTGTAATTACTGCCGGAAAAAACTGAAAAGGCTGAACTTTGACTCAGGAAAGCAGGTTGGGGTTAGGTGTTAATGCGACGTAACGTGGCTGTATCTTACCTTGCATCATGTACGATATGGCTCTGCTCGTCGTCTCCTCGTCAGCCTGGCCGGTAAAACTCAGATACTGCAGAACGTAGATGTTTGGAGCAAAGTTGATCATGTTCTGCTCCCCGCAGCCATGAGGCATCTGGATCAGAGAGTCCAGGCCGCTGATGGACGGACCGAGGATGTCACCTTTGTCACCATGGAAACCAGAAAAATCCCACATGATGAGCAACAGCAAGGAGCAGAGTCATGCTTACGCGCTTTAGAGGATATAATGTTTTCTTGCTGCAGGAGGAAAACTTTCTGATGCATCTGGAAATTAACTCTGAGGGAAAATCAGTTCAAACTCATTGACTTCTGTTTATATTCTGGTTGAAAAACTGCTATAAACTGAGAAGCAACGAGGTTACACGTCTGGCCGCTCAACATTTGCAACAACAAGCCTCGCTGATTGTCTGCTGCAGTGGACCTCACTATCAGCCCTTTTTCGTGTTCGTTGTGGCATTCGGGAACCAAAATGTCATCGTCAATGAGCATAAAGTATGAAATTTTAAAACATCAGATGAGACTATAGCGTCTCTTTGCAGCAGTATTTTGGCAGTTTGGTAGGTTTAATGCTTGAAAACAGATGCTACGCAGCTTTTCCTCCATCAGTATGCTCAGCAGGTAGTTGCTGTCATCCGAATGTGTTTTGAAATGTTACCTGCAAACTGTGAAGCACAAGGTCAAGTTCAGAGTGAAGTCATGTTTCCACTGATCACATTACGAACTACAACCAGCTGCTCATCACAAGGTTCTTCCTCGCCGCTGACACCACACTTAACCTTTGACACGATACAGTGCTGATTCTCACTGTTCTTATTTTTTCTACGCACACCTGCCGTGTACAGGAAAGTATGACCTCAGCGTGCCGACACTTGTGTTGCACATGTGTGCTTCATGTTGAACATCTACACTTTGTTACATGGAAAAGCAGCTGTTTGAACACGTGTGTCATGAGGAAACTACCTCTGGTTACTGTAATCCATGTTGTCTAGAACATGCATGTGTCTACACTGTCTGACACATGCCGGAGTCCACATGTGAGGCAAACCGCAGGTTTGTGCTGTCGATGAAGTTTTGGATCCATTACAACAAAAGCACGTCTGTAAACTAAATCACGCAGCCCGTCCACACCGGGAAAATGGATGTATAGCTCGACTGTGCCGACGCAGCGAAGGTCTGCCTTCAGCCTGTCACTGGGACTCCGATTCAGTCACATGAGTGTGATGATGTGTTGAAACCATCACAGCATGTATCTCAGGCTGATTCTCCTCTCAGTCTCTGTTGGCCAAGACACTGACTTCAATGCAGGATCTTCTTTCATATCCATTAACTGCTAGAGGTTTCATTCAATTAAAAAGATTCTTGGTTGTTTCTGTGCAAATGACAGTAAATCTGAAGCTGACAATCTAAGTGCACAGCCGCCTTCGTGGCTTTGTCAGTCATTGTCATCAGGCCATAATCTAAATTAAAGTCATGATTTTCATTTGTAATATATTTATTTGAGGGCCAGTGGTATGATGACCCATGGAAAGATGATGTGAACATGGACTATGTGCTGTGTTTATTGAACAGTAACGTCAGTAAAGTCAGGATTCAGTGGTCGTTCTGCTGTTTCGCAGGAATCAGACCTCTGCTGATCTGAATGTGAATCTGTGTTTGTTTCCCAGCAGGTCGTAACTCAGATTTTTTCATTTGGTGTGTTTACATACCGACGGCCGTCACCGAAGCTCTTTCGCTGCCCTCCACAACATCTGCCGGGAAGGTGAACATCACGTCTCCGGAGAGGTTCGACTGCGAGGGAGAAACCTCAAACAGCAGCGAGGCGGAGAACGACTGCTCGAGTCCTTCAGGCTGCAGAGTCAACAGCCGAGAAATATGAAAACACAACACAAACAAACCTGGTGAGTAATATTTCTGGGAAAAGGCAGAGCTGTAAAACAATATCAACATTTCTTGGGTTTCAGTGGAGCAGATGAAGGTTGGTTACGTTAGAAGAGTTTCCTCTGAAACACTTTGTTTTGGAGCTGCAGCAGGTTGACAGATGCTCTGATAAACACAGTCTGACAGGTTAAACTCCCACTGTCAATGTTCTCTTGAGCAAGACGCTGAACCTCTGACCGATCACTTCACAATTTCAGTTTCAGTAGAAGTACGGTCATGTTGGCTGCAACCCCTTATTTCATGCTGGCACAGTGATACAAATGGACCCACATTTTAAAGTTAAAGTTAAAGAAGGTTTCCCAACATGGTGAACTCATCCTTTAAGGGGAGGCCTTTTAATCCCAAAACTTCCTCCCAGATCACTTTTGATGCTTTGAAACTCAGTTGCTAACTTTGTTTCAAACGTCACTTGTGAGCTCAGCGGTTTGTTTGGTTATGCTTCATGCCACTAACACTAAACCTGAGTAACACCAGACAAATTCAAAGAAGTAGGCACATGACCACTGCGTCCCTGCCACTGGAATCTGTGGTCAGTGATTAAAATCTGAGTCATCCCCACCATCCATCCAGTTTCCCCGCTGCTGTGGCAGAAAGACTTTGACCATATTGCGCTCAGCTGTTCATCTCTGTTGTCGAGTTTTGACATGAAAGCACATGACAAGCCAGAAGCGTGAGAGTTGGTAAGCATGGAGTGCATCTTTGTGATTGTGTGTCATTTGCTGTTCACTGCTTTTTACTGTGCATATAAAAGCTAAGCAACTTCTGTGTAAGTACATTGAGAGCAAAGTCAAAATCCTTGTATGTCTATACATGCTTGGCTAATAAAACTGATTCTCCTCACTATTATTTGTCCTCACATGTTATCTAACCCTCCCCGGCGCTGACGTCTCACGTGTGATTTTCTCACAGCACCTTGACGAGCACCGTCGTGCGGACGAAGTCGGACGCTGCAGATGACATGGCTTTCACAGAGACGGGAATCTCTCCGAGGACCAGCGGCTTGATGGGAATGAGGACGGACGCTCCGCTTTGACTCCCCACAGACACATGACGAACAGTGGGCATGGAGAGCCCCTCATTGTCCGGGAAGACGAACTCGAAGGTGTCGCTGTGCGCAACAATCACCATGACCTTCCAACAAAGACAGAGAGAATCCACCCAGATCACATTAAACAGAGGTGTGACGATACAAAGAGTGTGGGAGGAAACAGCAGAGGTTTGTTATTGTAACTAAATATCAAATTAAGCCACAAATTCTAAGAACAACGGCTCTCTAAGGGTTCAATGAGCTCTTTTATGTCGCTTTTATGTGTTGAAGGATTAAAGAGAACCTGGGTCATGTCTTTTTTTTGTGTCCTCAGAGGTGACAGCGGAGTTGTAGAAGATGTTAAAACCACTGAGTACACGAGACTACAGCAACCTGACGCCTGAAACAACCTCATTAACCCTGTGAACCACATTCACTCCACAAACAGGCAGCTGTGATGCAGCTCCTGCTGGACTCTGCTGTTGGTACACACTAACATACATCACACCGTCAGACTGGACAGATGGATTTAAAGCAGATTTATACACATATACACATGTATCATGAAGTCTGAGCAGGTCTCATAACCACCATGAACCCAAGCTGACCAGCACCAGCCTCCCACATCATTCATGGGAAATGACAAGTTTACTGGCTTCTTATTAATCATCCGACACCTTCAACAATTTGTACTGACAATATCAAACCCTGGGGAAATCAAGCTTCTTTGGAGACCACCCACTCTCATCCCGCCCAGCTGTGCGAGGAGAAGCAGACTGACCTCCAGGTCCTGTGGGAGGTAGTTGAACAGAACGACTTCCAGCAGCAGCTCCTCTCCTCGGATAACGTAGGCCGGAAGATTCAAGGACAGGAAGAAGTCCTGGAACACTGTGAGCTGCGAGAGGACCACATGGAAACTTTAGACTAAACAAGCAGAATTAATACCAGCATCGTTCTTACATTTACTATAAATTTTAAAGTAATAAATGGGAAAGAACAGGAAACTTTAAGGGCTGGGGAGTTTTCTTGAGGTGTTTTTCAGCAGAATTGGTTTTTCTCTTTTACAGGAAGTCACTGCAGTGATGTAAATACCTCTGCAGGCGCCTCTACGATGCCCAGGCCCAGGTTCTCAGACATGACGAAGGCGGTGGCTGTCCAGGTTGTGATGCTGTCTGGTACAGTCAGAGTTATTTCTGTTGAGTCTGAATTACTGTGAAAAGAACAAAAAAAGATAAGAAACATGATTTTTAAAGTTAACCATTAAAGAAAAGTGATCCAAATTTGTTCCCTCACCTAAAACAACAAACAGAAGATTCAGCATATATGATTAAGAAAGGGGCAAAGTTTCACTTAGTCATTCTACAGTTTCGTGTTCTGAGGCTTCACCCTGTGTTGGTGTCCATCCATATCCAGGTCTCTGGAAAGTTCCAGCGCTCCCGAGGCTCCGGATGCTGCTCCGTGTTCGGACTGTCTACCTGGACGAGGGGATGTATTCCCTCCCCTGCTGTTTAGAAGACGAGTGTTATATTAGCGTCTCATAGCCACAACTGACAAAAAAAACTGAGTGTGAAAGGCAAGCTTTTGATTAACGTTGATTTTAAAAACTTACGTAATACAGGCAGCAGCTCCGTCATGTGTAAACTGGCGTCAGTCAACGCCACAAGATCACACGTCTGCACAGAGACATGGAAGAGGTGAAAAATACGCATTTCACTCCACATTTGGCTGGAAAGCTAATGAAGGATTCACACAGGTTTTTTTTTTTCAGCTTAAAGGTGCATTATGTCAGGGTTAGACGGCGATGTCGCCTGTTCGAATGGAACAATTGATTTCAAACTGAAGCATGATTAAATGTGATTAGAGACAGTTCCTCCAGAGTAAACAGGAAGTTAATACAACACTGTAGAGACAGAGCAAACAGATGTGATGTGTCTCTGGGGAGGCTAACCTTGAAGACGGAGTATGGATCTCCCATGTCAGAGTAGGCGTCAGCCATGGAAGCGCCGTACTCCCCCATCTCTTTCAGTACCTGTGAAAATAATAGCGACATCCTCAGAGCCGCTACTGTTGCAGCCCACAAAGACCAACAAAATAGACCATGACACAAAAAGAAGTCTTATTGTTAGAAACCTGTTTGACCGAGCTGAGATAAAACAGCCTCAGTTCACATTGAACTGATACTTGGGTGGGGGGCTGCAGATTGGGTTTCACAGAAGTATCTGCAGGGGGTGTTGCACCAGAAAAATATGGGTTTAAGTGTTGAGGACATATGGCTGGAAAACTGTGACTGTTAGAAAAGAGAAAACCAGAGACGACCCCGGGGAGCATCTGGTATTCAGCGATCACAGGATGGACTGTACATGAGTTATATGACAACCAAATGTCTTTACGAAACAGGAACCGTGACTCAAGGCTTCTAGACTTATCTCTTCGACTGAGGGTTAGACTGAAGTCACACCGAGCTGCTTCACTGTTTGGTAACAAGTTAACAAATATTCTCATATCTGAATCTATAAAGGCAAAACGTCCATCAAATAAATCAAATAAATAAACCAAAGCTATGAACAAATAAACCAAAATTAGATTTCTTCACCCCAATATGACAGAGGCGAATGGAATTTAGTTTGGTGGTGTTCACATTCCATTAAGAAACTAACACCTCTTTGGAAATGAGAGAAGAAAGAAGCATGCGAAGATGCTGATGATTGGCAGGTGTAATGTTCACCATGTTCAACATCTCTAGTTCACATATATGTTGATATGTTTTGGCATCACGATAAAATAACAGTGAAACTCGCGACATGAAGAAGCAATGACTCGGGTGTTATTCTCACCGTCTCCTTGGTGATGTCATTGCCTGATCCCACACACTTGGTTGCCTTGTCGACCACCAGGATCCCGACCAGAGAGGCGGGCTCTGCGACTTTGACCCTCAGTGTGACCTCGTCACCTGGCCTCCTCATCGAGTTGTCCCAGCTGAGAGACACCTGCCAATCAGAGGCCGGTCAGTCATGTACCAGCCAGCTTTGTACCACTGCACACCACCGTTCCCCCAAAATCTGCTTTGCATAGGTGTTTTTTTTGTTTTTGGCCTAAAGTATGGTCAAACATCAAGACAAATAAGTCTCGATAGCAGTAAAGAGTCTATGTAAACACACAGAATATGTATTAAACAAAGACATATGGGAGAGCTTCAAAAAAAGAGTTCCAATGTGTTCATGCTCCAATGAACATCTGAACTGGAAACATGGTCCTTGAAAACCCCTTTAAGGTGACTGACTGCACACATGTGGTCGTCAGCTGAGCTCTGTCTGACAGACTGTGATAGCACGACATCTTGTGTGTGTAAATCACCTGGTTTTGTAAAGTTTGGGCGATGGACAACTGTGTCATGTCGTTTACGATCTCTCCACTGGGATGCACGCAGTAGATGACAACGGAGGCCAGAGGAGCCCAGCTGATTTCTGGGACCAGAGCTAGAACACCAGAGCTTCTCCCTGCAGACACCACCTGACCTCTGGACTTCACCTTCACACACGAAACACACGTGGAGCCTTAGTTCTTCAAATTAAATGATTTTTTTGGCCACTTGGGGCAAACAAAATGAGAAAATTTAAGTTTATCCCACAGTTGCGCTTAATCTAAGTGACTGTAAAAGAAAGCCTTGGAAGACTGAATTAAACGTAAATCGATTAACTGCAATATTTTAAACAAAGCAAGCGCAACATGGTACTCACTAAGTAGTAAATCTCAGTCACTGGAAAATTCCTTTCAATTTGCAGCAGGAGAGGTGAACCGACCTGAAGGAAGGGAAGATTGTGAGGAAACATGTTTAATGATTGTTAAATGATTGTTTTAGAAATGTGTGTGTGTATTTGGAAGTGTGCTACGGGCCACAATAAGTACATGCACACCCTGTTTGACCAACCACTATCTCCACAACACTTCCAGACAGGACCAATGCGACACATGCGTAACCTCAAACTGAGCTCCTTCTGCTCCTCGTCCTTACCTCTGGAGGTCTGGAGGGTTTCTGAATCTGCAGGTAGGAGTGACTGGGGGATGTGTAGGTCCTATAGAGTTGCAGTGTGTTGTGGCTGTCCTCAAAAGACGCCTGAAAACAAACCAAAAAACAGATAAATATGTTGAAGAATGTTTAGTTTCCTCTCCTGATGCTGAGTAAGCTTGTAGAAAATCCTTTTGGCATCTCCAGCGGACTTAAAAGTCTCAGTTTGTCTGTGGACATGTTTAATATCTGTGTCACCTGTATGTTTTTCACTTCCTACTTAGGTCAAAAGTTCAGGTCCTCTAATAGTTCAGACTTACCATAATGCTCTGACACAGTAACAATATCCATGAGAGTGTCCTGATAATGAGCCTAGTAATATTGATTACCTGGTGTTACTGTTAGAGTTTCTAATTTGAGGTTGCCCTGTGGAAGTTTCTTGTAAGCTGAAGTTGTGCTTACATTCAGTGTTACCCACCAACACACACTGCGTGTATCCATGAAGTTCAAAAATGGTGTTGAATGCATTTAAATGCATTTCCTTCCTCATCAAGACAATCCCAGTCAATAAAGCTTCAATTGGCCCCAATAATCTGAAACAGTGTTTCCTCTCTATGCAGACGATACTGCAGTGTACATTTCCTGTCGAAGAAGAGTCCTGTTCTTTTGTCATTTTCACACTGAATGTACTACACACTCAATACATTGTGAGACTGAGTACGCAGTCGGGACAATGGATGAGTTTTAAGGTGATAAAAAGATCAGCTTACATCAATTGTGAGCGTTTCAGTTTCATTCATGAGCTGGATGTGGAGCGGTATAACTCCGTCGGCAGGGACAAGAAACTCCATATCTTCAGGCGGCATCTCCTCAGGACGGCGACGCACAGTTCCTGAAGGATCTGACACGTTTGACCTACGAGGCACCATTCCTTCCATCTGGTCTGTTTTCCAACTCCATGGACTTTGCCTCCGTTGCATCACTGACACTTGAACGGTCTTTTGCTGATCATCCAGTGACAGCGGCTGATCGTTGTATGTAGATATTTTCAGCTGCAAAAATCAAGAAAACTATTAATATGCTTTTCAAACTGAATCCTTTATGCAGGCATATAGAGCAGTGTGTAAAATCTATCATGTGCAGAATGTGCAATAAGAGGCTGCTGTCTTCAGATATACTTGGAGGAAACTCATCCTGAATGTGAAACTGACACTTTGTTGATGACACTTTGTAATGTAAACTAGTCATAAAGGCAAAAAGTAAGTTAAAGTGTCACTCACTGTATCATCTGAATTTGATAATTAGGATAATGGTTTGCTGATTCAGGAGAGGAGAGTGTACATTCATCAACATTCACATTGTGATAACATTAGTTTGAGGGAGCTGGAGTGAGAAAATAGCTAATGTACACGCAGCGTGCCAACACAACTAAAAACATTTTACTTAATAAAGTAACTTATCTTTAATCAGAAAAGGAAATGTTAGCAACAAATTACACTGAAACTCTGCAAAAGATATAGTTTCCTTACCCTGGCTGCGAAGTTCAGAGAGGGCCTCAATATCTGGGGATAGCCATCAAAGGAGACTTTATATCTGAACTTTGCCAGTGACACCTTTGCCGTTCGGTTATATGTGAGACCTGGAGGATGAGAAGCGTCACAGCGAAGTCATCAACACAAAACATCAGTAATACTTGATAATTAGTGGTGGTGTTACTGCAGTGCTCATTACACGCCACAGTACAAATGTTGGAGATGAGGAGGATATTTTCAGCCTTTCCAGCTTGTGTGTGTGGTGTGTTGTGTTGTGACGGATCCTCGCTGGGTGGCTGAAGGATCAAATTGTGGCTGGGAAATGCTGATTACCTGTGAGGTCTTCAGTCACATGCACCACAATCATGAGAAACTCATCATCCATGTATCCGTCGTAGAAGACCATTTCGTGAGCTCTTCTGTTCACTGGGTGGTAGTCGGGGACGTCAAACATGAAGTCTGCGGTGCCGTTAATCTACATCAAAGCAGCAGGGATGTCACTAAGGATCTCCACTCAGACCCAAATGCAGCCCTAACCCTGCTCCCAAATATTACCCACCTCTCTCTGGTCTTCATAAGCCTCTTCAATACCATGAAAATGATGCAGGAACGTTACATTCATGTGTCCCTGAACAGGCTTGCCATACATGTACCTGAGGATGAAAACACAACAATCTTAAATAATCCTCAGCTTTTATTCATAAATGACATCATGAACACACAAACATGTAAATATATGTGAAAGTATTGAAATGGCATTGAATATGTAGCACAGAGACAAAGGTTCTCACTTTGCTGTGACGGAGCCCCACAGAGTGTCCTCGTGATAAATCACATCTGGAACTTTGATCACAATTTCAAACTTTGGCAGAACTGCAACCACACACACAATAAATGGATGTTAGAGCTGGGTGATGCCATTGGTGGAAGAAGTATTCAGCTCATGGTACTTAAGCCCTCTGAACTGTAGTGGAGTAAAGTAGCATAAACTGGATATACTTTTCAAGTTTTACGGTTAACCATTTATGCTTTCAGAGGATGTTTATATGGAAGAGAAAAAGCTCATTTCTACCTTCAGTCATCCAGCTTTCATTATAATGCTCAGAGAAAACATACGTACCATAATGAGCCACGTTGAAACGCTTCTCACTCGATACACCCTGTGAAACAGACAGAGGATAAGCCCCTTTGATGTTGGTAACCAGATGTTTACCTGTTTCCCTCACGAGTGGGAAAAAAACAGTTTGGATTTCTACTATGTGGTGAACCTCAAGCATTTGAGATTTCATGGGGTCTTTCACAAGAAATCTTGACTCCTTGAGACCTTTGTTACATCTCTGTTATCCAACTGCAGGTCAAGATGCAAGTCTTTCAATTGATAACTGAGCATCACCATTACGATGCAACACCATCTCTCTAGATTCTAGTGGACTCTCAAGTCTAATATTACAGCTGCCGAGTCCAAATTTTCATGTTTCACTTGAGTCCAGGTCTCAGGTCTGCAGAATAAGCCACCTGCTTTCCCTTAGCTGGGCTCTTTCAGTGGTGTATCTCAGGTTATGTCATTTAGTTTCAGGACACTGAAAACATCTGTATCTTAATAAGGAACTTCTTGTGCTCCGTTTTAAAATCTTTTTACAATTAAGTGAAAGAATGCGGCAATAGAACAAGTAAATTGAAAACTACATAAACCTGAAACCTTGAAATGAATATTTTCCCACAAACATATTCAGTTCATCCAACTTCCAATTTCATCCCAGAGGTCTGTGGTGGATTCTTATAGTCCTTTAAAAAGACCAGTACGGTACACTGAAAGCACTAGGTACCAATCTGGGGGGTCATAACCCCCACCAGGGGTCGCCAAAGCATCATAAGGGAATGCGAGGCCTTCTTGATTTTAAGAGGTGCACAGCAGGCCTACCTCTCATCTCACAGGATAAGGGCACTGTGAAGGCCTGAGCACAAGTTACACTCAAGGAGCCTTCGCTCTCTGCTAAACAGCCTCATCCTGCACTAGAAAAGTATGCAGTTACAACAACCACAGAGCTAAGAGAACAACGGCCAAGCTTCAGGAAGAAAGAAACTTTTAAGTATGTATGATTGCAAAAAATGTAAAATAAATACATAGTACAGATGGAGAATAGTATAAAAAAAAGGCTGGATATGACTGTATGAGATGCAGCAGACTTACACCGACTGTTGTGACGATGGTCCATTCACCCAGAGGTGGGTTTTCAGACAGCTGAAACTCTTTGGACACGACCCCCATGACGCTGTCTACAGCCAGCCACTGTCTGAGCAGGTTTCCCCTCGGATCCTGGATCAGGTGGAACATGGACAGAGAGACATGACATGATGCTGAGTGAAGGGGGGTCAGTCAAAGAAGCAGCACAAAGGTCAAAACATGTTTCATTATTTCAGCATTTTGCATTCTATCAAGTTTTAGCAGAGTTTTTGATATTCCTGCTGATCAAGACTGGAGGCCGATCAAGCCAACAGATTGCTTAATACACCCTTAAAGGAGTAGTTCACCTAAAACCTTATGTATAGTACATATTCCACATATGTTTGATGTACACTGATGTGAGACCCACTCTGATGATGATGTCCACCAGGCTCATGTCGGGTTTCCCGTTGGGGTGAATGGACACCACTCTGATCTTGACCTCCTGCCCAGGCCAATAGTTCGGTTTGTCTGTCTGAATGAAGGTGGAGAGAGCTTTGGGGTCGAACTGCAGCTGTGTCGAGTTGGAGAAAACCTCAATGTTACCCACATGACCTTTGACCTCCAGGCGGTAAGGGTGCCAGTAGCTGGACTCGCTCTCGTGGATCTGCAGGGGGACATGGTTTTGCTCCATTTAGTGGTTTAACTGATAAATGTTTGTTATTCTACAAACCAAAAACCTCTGCAGACGAATATACCAAAAAATTATTCTGAGAAAAAAATTTGAAACCCAAGACACCCAAACCCTGACTGACCTTTGCAGAAATCTGCTTTTGAAGCTGCCCCAACCCGAGTTAAAAGCTTCTCAGGTGTCTGTAAACTGAAGGATGGCAGGCTGAGAGCCGGGCTGTGGTCCAGATAAGAGGCTTTAACTTTGGATCTGCTCAACATCTGTCTGAATTTTACTTGATCGTATCTGGTTCAGTTCAAAAGGATCCGTTTACATACACAAGCCTCCCCTCTGACTCTGAACACTGAAAAATCTGTGTTTCTAATTTCATTTAGACAAAAGCTTTTCCAGCACTGATGGAAGACAGTTTACAGACAGTGTCTACAGGGAGGGAAATGTTTTAAGTGGGGGGGGGGGGAGCTGCCAATTGAATGCACAAGTGTGACGACCTGTGCATTTAGTACACAATAGTACAGTAACGCGACAATGGCAACAACACACATTAGGCTAACAGCCAGGAGAAACACACACGCACAAAACAAACAAACAAACAACAATTGTGTCCTCATTTAGAAAGTCCATGTAACCTGTCAGCCATCCCCTTCACATCAGGGTCTGCTGGCACAGCAACAACTAAGAAATTATTTCCTGTTAGCTAATGGCTAAAAGCAACATGATGTAGCCAACTTGAACACTTTTCCGACACAGTTTTAGGAATGTGGTCTTTTACAGGCATATTCAATGAAATACACACACTGATACATCAGTTTAAAGTTAGCGTGCCTGCTTTGACTGACTAGCTAGTAGCATCAAACCGCTCCAACGGCCCACCCGCTGGTCACATGAGCATTTAGCTAACAGCTAAAAGCACCATGGTATAGCCAACTTGAACACTTTTCCAACACAGTTTTAACAACGTGATCCTATAACAGGCATATTCAATGAAATACACACACTCGTAAATCCATTTAAAGTTAGCCTGACTGCTTTAACTGACTAGCTAGTAGCCCCAAACCGCTCCAACGGCCCACCCGCTGGTCACATGAGCATTTAACGTTGTCTATTACACTTGCCGTCTATTCACACAAATGCTAAGTTCACGTTCACGATCATACTAAACACCGTTACAAAGCTAAGATTCTCCTGAACTGAGGCAAAAGATTTCAAGATACAATCTCAACAGGCGGCGCAATGAAGCCAACAGCAGAAAACAACCGTTTTTAACGTTGAGGCAGCACTGATGCAACTCACCCATAACATCCCTGAGTGATCCACAGATCCATAACACTCCGATAAAAACGGTCTGGTATCACCGAAAAAAAGGTCCAGACTGCAATACAAATATTTAGTCCATTTAGTCTCTCGCTTGCTTTCTGTGGTTTCCGGTTACAACTTCTGGAAAAATTTACAAAGTCGCGCCATCTTGTCTTCAGTTACTCAGCGGACTCTCGGGTTTCAGGCAACACCTCCCTCGACCAATCACAATCTGCCACATACCCCTCACAATAACCAATAACAGTCTGAGTTGAAAAGAAGGGCCTCCTTCTTTTTTTAATCCTGACATCATCCAATCACAACTGAGTTTGTAGATGACTGACGTCTTGAATAGCCAATGAAATTCTGAACAAGCGACAAGCCAGTTTGTTATGTACACTGTCCTTCGCCTTAAATCAAGAATCTCAGTCATAATAGGGATATTTTGCACAATTTTTTAGATTTCATGAATATAAATATAGATAGTTATGGAGATAAACATATGGTAACTTGCCTTTTTTGGGAAGAATGCCTAGATATACCATTATTAAAAACATGAAAATATTCAGTTTCTGTGTTTTTGTTATCAGTTTTTATTGAACTTGGACCAGGAGAAGACTTCATGCTGCGGTCCTATTGTGTTTTTTCCTACTAATAAGTCCCAGAAATAGTCTTCTACAGGCATCTTTTACAAAAGTGTGTTCAAACTTATATTACTCAATGTCAGCAGCATTTACAGTGATTGTGACGGCTGGGGGATAAAAGTTCGGTTTTACCTTTCAAAGGAGACCAAAATCATGCATGTACTGCAAATGGTTTAAGGACAGCTTTTAGTTCACTTTGTACTTTGTTTTTTCATTATTTTGCACCCACCTGCACATCCTAAAAAATATTAAAAAGGAAAGTAATGTGTACTTTGAATAATTTTTTATCCAGGTACTTTTTTACATTTATGTACATATATTTCTCAGATGGTAATTTTCCCTTTAACTTGAGTCCTTTCCTATGGGAGTAATTGTACTTTTATGTGAGATAGATTTTCAGTGCTCTTCCCACCACTGGACTAAGTAAAACTTTGACCCAATGATGGCACTAGATGAATAGTCAGAGGCCATCCTGAGAGCCACATCACCAGCAAGGCTGAAAACTTGAAAGCTTAAAAATGATGTAGGTCATACTTACAGGTGGCAAAGTCAGCAGCTTGGTTGAACCTTTAAAACAGAATTTGACAGTAATGTTGTTTCATTTCACTGCTAGTAACTTAAATCAGACGACAGACTTTTGTTGATGAGACACCAAAGGTTTCACCTCCTTCCACTGTCGTGGAGTTTGAGGCCACGGCCTGGTTGCCATGAACAATGTGAGCAGATACAGTGACCAGCGAGGAGGTCAGGATGGTGACTGTCACTGATGTGGGGACTCCAGGACGGAGGGCTCTGGGAGCCAGCAGCAGGTAGGAGGGCTGAGGGTCGGGCCTGAACAACCAAAGCAGCATAAGGAACATAAATCAGGTTAAAAACACAAACACAGTGAAGCAAAAAATAGATCTTTTTAAACATTTGTTCTTTGAGCATCACAAACTAAATCCCATTCACCTCCATTCTTTTGGGGTGGAGGCAAAAAATCTGGATGGACGAACACATTGTTGGTTTTGGTCTTTTCACAGGATTTGTTGGCATTAACAAAAATACAGAGTAAAACCAGCCCGATCCTTCAATGTAAATTAAAAATGTGTATACTGATGCTCACAGAGGCTCAGCCCTCAGAATACTTCATGTGTCATCCACCGAGGTCTAATCTTAAAAATAAAATGTGTCCAGATATGTCAATCAAAAGACACTTTCATCAATTTAAAATAATGTGTGTGTTTACCTGTGTGTGGTGCTCTGGGCAGCAGTGAGGACGATGAGGCTGAAGAATCTCCACACCCGGAGACGCTCCATTTGCACAGGTGAACCTCACTCCACGGCGCTTCGCTTGGTGCTGGAAGCAGGTGATGTCAGCGGCAGCCTTCATACCTGCACGCAGTGGAACCTCCCTCCTCATATCGTATCACCTGATGAACTGAACCAGATTCAGTTTACCTGAATCCCCTCAGGGAGCTTTCATTGAGGAGCTGAGACTGGGTGTTTCCACTCTGAGGATATTTACACGGTTCGCACAGATGAAAATGAATCTGCGTCCCAAAAAAGATTTATGATGTCTGTATGGATCGCTCTGCCTCGCAGCGCCTTCATGAAGCTGGAAAAGAACGAGGAAAGCCTCATGAAAAGGCCTCCTGAGGGCCTCTGAAACCCAAGAGTCCAAAGACTCAGTGTCAGTTTGACTGAGTTTTCATTGTAAAACAAAGAGGGAAGAGTCCCAGTGAAAACGGGTCACAATGAGTAATGAGGACGCTGAGTCTGGAGAGACATGTTGCTGTTGAATTTTCAGCTCTGCTAGCAACTGTTGGCTGGACGTCCATGACATTCTGCACAGACACTGATGATCCCCTGAGGATGTAGCCCTGACTTTTCTTCCAGCTCCACCATGAGGTTGGCAGATTTTGAGTGAAATGTCTAAACAACTGTCGGATGTATTGTCATGAAATTCATGCCCACCTCCAGTTTATCAACTTTATTGATCTCTTGACTTTTGCCTACCTCAATAAAAATAAAAGATGATTTATATCTCTCCAGAACACAACCTAAAAATTCTCAGAGCAGGCCTAACAATTATAAATACACATTACACAATAGATAGTATTTGTACCTAACATTACTTTAGAAATGTAGCACCTCCGTTTCAGCAGGGGGCGCTACTCTTTTTCCTTTTAAAATAAGTCGATGTCTGTTTTCGTCTATGAGGTGAAAGGACACAGAGCACCAAGCCAAGATGACAACATTAAGACCGTTTACCTGCGATGATTTATTTAAATTCAACAATATGTGAGTGAAATCTTGAGTTGTGCTACATGTGTTATACTCACGAACCAGCTGTCTTGTGTTTGTTTGGCAAACTTGTCTGCACATCCTGTTTTTGGTGTCCAGCAGCATTAGCAGGCTAACCAGTGTGACTTCAGATGGACTTGCTGGAAAGAATGCTATGCCAAACTCCTTTGAAAAAACTAGAAAATTTAGTAATCCCATTGTTTTCCACGAAAAGCATAGTTATTAATGCTTGACTGAATCTCCCTGTGAATCATTAGCATCCTCTGGAAAAATCGGCGCTAATTTGATCAGTCAACGATCAGTTATTTCAGTAAAAACTAGAACCTGTGCCTACTTACCCGAGCTAGGTAGCTAACCTAGCATCTCCTTCTCTTGGCTAGCTAACCTAGCTAGGAGGTTAGCGAACAGTTCAGATAAGTTGTTTAGACGTTGACGCCAGTGTTCGTGAATGACGTTAAATAAGAAAACATGAAATGATACGAATGTGTTTGGTTTGTTTGTGTTCTCGTAATATATATAACCGAGAAAGCATGAATCCTGTTGTTTGTGTTTTGTCCCACAGCAACCTGGACCCTTTGACAGAAACTGTATCCTTCATTTTAAGATGAGAGTCAGCTAGCTAACGTTATTTGTGTGTGTCATTTCATATGTAGTTAGCTTTCATATCGTGAAAATATCTTAGAAATCTCTCCTTCTCTTGATCTGGTATATTTCAGCTGATGATATTTAATTTACAATCAGTTGTTTGATGATTGCATTTGTTGTCTGTCTGTTGTGTATTGAGTATTACTGTGCTTTATGTGTCACAAGTGTGTAGTTTTCTTTGACCTTTGAACTCCAGTATGGGATCCCATTCTACCTCCAGTACCTGGCTCACTGGCCGGAGTACTTCATCGTTGCTGAGGCTCCTGGTGGTGAACTGATGGGCTACAGTAAGTTTCCTCTAGGTTTGAATATTTAACTGTTTTAGATGGTTGAGTGATCAGTGAGACTGTTCTTCACAAGAGAAGCTTGATAAACACAATGAAATCGAGAGATGCCGTGAGCAAGAGTTAGACGACACATGTTCGTCGACAACAATGAATGGATTCACAGTGGACTATCAAATTAGTCAAATTGGCCCACGGTTCACATCATCGTCATACGTCTCTGTGGTTTGCTTTTGTTGAATAAACCCTCAGTAAAGCTCATGAGGCTCTCTGACCTCATGGCTGGCACGTTTTTTTTTTTTTTTTTTTTTTTTTTAAACAGTCATGGGGAAGGCAGAGGGATCTGTGGCTCGCGAGGAGTGGCACGGCCATGTCACCGCTCTGTCCGTCGCCCCTGAGTTCAGAAGACTCGGCCTCGCCGCCAAACTCATGGAGATGTTGGAGGAAATCTCGGAGAGGTTGGTACCATTGCACAGCACATGACCCACACTGGACAGCCGCCACAGAGATGTTTAATGTCATGTTGTGTTGTAGGAAAGGCGGATTCTTCGTGGACCTCTTCGTGCGAGTCTCCAACCAAGTTGCAGTGAACATGTATAAACGTCTAGGCTACAGCGTCTACAGGACGGTGATCGAGTATTACTCAGCCAGCAACGGAGAGCCAGATGAAGACGCATACGGTGAGAGAAACTGAAGCCAGATAATTAGGGGAAAAATACAGAATTTACATCCGTTTTCAGATTAAATTCAGTGCACTGCCACTATCAGCCTGTTTGGTTTGGTTCAAACACTGAGCTCAGTCTTATTTTTGTCCCCCGGAGTCTTTGCCAGTGTGGTGCGTTCAGGTACCTGAGCTGATTAAACTGAAACCTGAAAGGACAAAAAACTAATCGAATGTAATGATCATGAATAGGATCATGTGACTGTTAAAAAATGCTGCTGCAGACGCTCAGAATAAAGCCACGCTGGCATTTCCACAAGTCTCCCCTCTGCAGAGCGTTTTCGTTAAGCTACAGTTAATACCTTGAATCTAGATGTTCAGCATTTAAAGGGATTAGAAATAATTCTTCTTCCTTTTCATGGCACCATTCCTGCGGAGAGCTTGGTTTTGTTTCTCAGAGGTTTTAAGATGTCGATCTTAGATTTCTGCTGACTTAATACAATGGAGGTGAGTGAAACTGTTTGTGCTGCTCAAAGCATTAAAAATTCAACACCAACATGACTTTCTATGAAACATCCGTTTTTCTGCATAAGAAAACACATGACATCGACACTTTTCAGCTCTGTGAAAACTGACATGGTTCTGTGGATTATAAGTGTCATTTTACTGCAAAGGCAAGTTGCTGTTGAGGTTTCTTGTATTTTCAAAGCTTTGAGCAGCAGAGGTGACATTTTTCCTCACCTCCATTGTATTTAGGCTTCAGCAGAAACTTCTGAAAACCTGACAAATAAACCAAACCTGTCTGCCTGGATCGATGATGCTGGAGGTGCATTAATATTTAGCTGTATTGAATGAACTGATGCTTTTAATGGCTTTAATTTACCACTTTATTTAACTCTGTGCAGCATGTTTTTACAACACAGGACAGAAGAGGGCGCTGTTCCTCCAAAAGCTGAGACTGGGTTTATTCTTTCCTTCCTGCAGATATGAGGAAAGCTCTGTCCAGAGACACGGAGAAGAAGTCGATCATCCCGCTGCCACATCCCGTCAGACCAGAAGACATCGAATAACAGTAGACCGTGGCTCTCTGCATCCTGATAATCACATGTGAATTCTGTGTAATTACAGTCCTGCTCAGTTACATTGTACATAGTTAAACTGTCAGCGACTGCCTCCCGTTTCTCAGTGATTAGTCAGAGAGCCACCCATTGTACAAATTTTAATTTCCTAAAGGGTCGAATACGCGTTCGGTTTCATATCCTGTAAATTCTAAATTAAGATTTCACTTAGAAATAAAGACAACAGGCGAGTTTGAATTGATGTGATGATATAATGACACAGTGACAAAGGAAACATGGTCGTACATTAAAGACTGCTCATGAGCTGCTTTTGTTTTTGTTATAAGAAAAGTATCAGTAGAAAAGTAAGTCCAGGACGAGCGTCGCCCCCCTCGCCTTCCTCAGTGGGGAATCTAATCCTTATCTCCATCTTCGTTCTTGCTCTGTTTCGGCTCCTTCTCTCCATCCTCTTCATCATTACTGTCACTCTCGCTGCTGCTGCTGCTGTCATCATCGTCTCGATCGTCGTACGTCTTCTCCTGTTCTGTTTCGGCAGCCGTGTTTCTGTTGGAGTCGTTTTCAGGCAGGTCTTCGGGAGGAGCCGCAGGTTCGGGGGACGCCGCCGTCGTCTCCTCGTCTTCCGGAGCTTTTTCGGGGACGTCCTTGTCCGTTACCTGCTGCCTCTTCCACATCTTTGCCATGGCCAACAGTTTGAGGTTGGGCTGGTTGGCGGCGTCCTCTGGGAAGATGTAGTCGTAGTACTCCTCCCAACCAGCGTCCGACTGAAACAACCAGAAGAGACTGTGATGAATGTCTGGCCGACTGCCGCTGAGGAGTATTCTGATTACTGATTCATCTCATTTTTATCCAATTACTCAATGTGACTGAAATGTAAAAACAGTGAAAAAAGTGAAACATCGGTTCTTACCCCGTCCTCGGCCGTCAGCTTCCTCCTCTTCTTCACCTTCTCGGGCAGCAGCTTCCTGACTCTCTCCATGGTGCTGTCGGAGCCGAACTCCTTCTCAAAGTCGCTCCAGGACTCGAGCAGCATCAGCCGCTCCTCCTTCTCCTCGCAGCTCCTCAGGCTCTTGTTGGCCTCCTCGAAGATCTGCCGGCACCTCTGCAGCCTGTCGGAGCTGTCGATGGACAGCTCGAACTTGGCGTAGCTGATCCAAACCTGCACAGGAGGAAGAGGACGAGTCGTGGTTTGGTGGGTTTATTAAAGAAACCAGGATCAGATTTTCACGCTGATTGTCTGAAGTCTTTCGTTGGAAAGCATTTTCTCCAGGTGACCTTCCGTGCAGGTCTCACCTTGACGTGCTGCGTGCGCTGCAGCAGCCTTTTGTACAGGTTCCTGGTGTTTCCAAACTCCTCCTGCTCGATCTCAAAGTCAATGTAGGACTTCCACAGCACCTGACAGGATAACAGACACAGACGCTTTGAGATGAAGCACAACAAACTGCTGTTTATGTGGAAACCTGAAGGAGTCAGTCTGAAAGAAAGAACAACAAATGAACGAACAAATCTGTGATCAATACCTCTGGCATGTCCAGTCGTGGCTGTCCGATGGCGAGCTCGAAGATACCGCGGGCTCTGTCTGTGTCTCCCAGGATGGTCTCCAGCTCGGCGAACTTGATCCAGGTGGTGCAGTTCTCCGGACTGAACTCCAGGTATTTCTCGTACAGCTTCCTGCAGCGGTCGAACTCGCGCAGCTGCAGCTCCAGCTCGATGTAGCCCTTCAGCAGCTTGTTCTTCGGGCATTTACCGATGGCCATCCCCTGAGAGGAGACATGACGACGAGCGGAAGTCACACAGCGGACTCGGCACAAAGTGTCTGCAAAGTTTCCTTTTTTTGCTTGAGATATTCAAGAAACCCTTGCCTCTTTATGCATCTGAACAGGTATGTTATGCTCTTATGTTGTTTTAGAGTACGTGACAGTTGTCATATTACCCGGTTAAAGGTCCAATATGTTGGATTTAATGACTAACATCAGAGCAGGTTAATCTCTAATAATCAGAACTTTCAAAGGAAAAAAAACATAGTGTTCAATGAGGACAAAGACCAAAATAGAATAAAATTAAGTGGTGCAAAAATATTAAATAAACAAACATGGATGATGAACAGTCAGTGGATGCTTTGGTCTCAGAGGGTTCGTGACACCGTGTGACTTTAAACCTTTTGATTCTATGAAGAGGTCTTCAACCAGAAAGTTACGTCCAGCTTAAATTCTTCTTGCCCTGGTGTCTCTGTTGATCTAAATATAATTTTACATGTATTTTGAAAGCTCATCAGTCCTGGTGAATCTTACCATGATCCTTCTGGCTCCCTGCAGGTTCTTCTGCCGGATCTCAAACTGAGCGCACAGCAGCCAAATCTTAGCAAATGTGAACTGAAACATGACATACAGTTATCACAACCTCGTAATCACAGTACCAAGACTTTAACTGTTAAATCAACTACATCAGCATTCTGTTTTAGTACAGAGACACCACAGAGTTCCAGGATTGATTCTAAGAAAAGGTAAATCTGACATCTAAAGTACCTTTTTATGTGGGATGAGGTCCAGACAGGCCTGGTACACCTGCCTTGTTCTCTCTGGATCCTGACAGAAAGGAAAAATGTATTCAAGATACTTAGCAGAGCTTATTGTTGATTCATCTGAAATGAAGCTGACTGGTTAAGAGAGATTGAGTGAGCAGAGGCCTGTAAGATAATCGACACTGACCTTGACCTCCAGCTCTTCATACAGAGCGTAGTTGATCCACAGGTAGATGTATCGTTTCCAGTGTCTCTTCTCCTGGATGGGGGGGATGTTGGCGATGGCTCTCTCGTAAACCTCTCTCACCGTGTCGGGGTCGGCGTCGTTCTCCACCAGGCGGAGGTAATCGAACCATGCGTCGTAGTTGTGTGGGTTCGCCTGACAGAAGCAGAAAACCATCAGTGACGAGGACAGGAAGTGACTTTTTCCATCTGCTGGTCACACAGACAGATCCGTCTCTGCAGAGTGGACTTTTTCCAAATCAGGTGCTGGAGAAGGGAGGCTGCACTACTATGAAGAAAATAACACCAGGCTTCATCTCCTTTGTGTCTGATTTCTAAAATTGTTTCAAGAAAATAAGATTTAAGGACTCAATAATAGAAAAAAAGGAAAAACAAAGTAAAGCTGAAGGAATCTGTGCCACTCAGTAGATTATAACTGAAAACAACGCCTGATAAAAACTAAATGCTGTAAATATTCATGTGAATCAGAGATGAAGAGCAGGTTTTTATGGGAAAGTCAGACACTAGTTTCTACTGTAAATACCTTGACTTCCTCCTCGTACTGGAACCTTCGTTTGCTGACGATGACGTCCTCAATTCCCCTCCGGTCTCCAAACTTCTTCTCGAACATGGTGTAGTACTTGAAGAGCTCCTGTGCCTGGTGTTTGGGGATTCTGTCCAAAGCGTACTTATAGATCACCCGAACACGTTCAAACTGTGAAGGAGACATTTCAGACAAACATTCGACGTGTTTTGGTACAGTGAAATGAAAGCACAGCTCACAAGCTCGTCCCACGATCTAAAGACAAACATATCAACATTTTAATAACTCTCCAGCTCAACTTAAAGGCAAACTAAGGCTCTCGTTTGACTTCATACAGTCTCTTCCAGGTTGGTTTTGTTCTGTGCTCGGCTGCACAAACCTCTTTCTGTGTCTCCTCAAACTTGGCAAAGGCCACAAAGAGGTTTTCTTCCACGTGTTCCTCTCCAAAGAACTCCACCGCCCTCTCGTACACCTTCCTGCTGTGAGCGATGTAGCCATGCTTCTCTTCAAAACGAGCGTACTTGATCCAGTTCTTTACTTCGGGGTGAACCATGACGAGTACAGTGGAGTTAAGGAGCTTTTGCATGACAAACATCCAAAGGTTACAAAATACAAAGGCCGTCACAGATGTCATCCAGTGATGTGTCTGTTCAACACTCATCACACAGCGCATGAAAACACCAAGGAAAGGATATACTGCTCATAAATGGTGCGGGCTTTGTCCACTTCCTTGTAGCGCAGCTCAAAGTTGATGTAGGAGTGCCAGGCCTGCTCATCAGGCTCCCACTCCATCCAGCGCTCAAACACCTGCCTGCAGCCGGCGACGTTCCCCAGCATCTCCTCCATGTAGGTGTACTTGTACCTTTTACAGGACAAAAAGTCAAACGTAAATAAAGCAGAGGTGGACGTTTGGATAGCCGTGTCAAAAAGTACAAGTCGCCTACAAACACACCAAAGATTCGCCATCTGCACTGTCCAGTCACACTCATGTATCGAGCCTTTCAAAGTTTCAAGCACAGGTTCAAAATAGATTCAAGCATCCCATTTCCTGTGTTTTCAATGTAAGCAACAAAACAGCTGTTTCCTAGCAACAGCATCCAATTAAAAATGATCTACACAACAATTTGAGAGTTCATTCCTCTAACTGTGTATGTGTGTGTGTGAAATGAAGGACAAACTGTCAGCTGTGATTCAGGTGAGTATATCACAACATGTCCAACCTCAGACAAAGACACTTTCAGCCCGCTCAACACAAGACAAAGATCATTTGTTTTATCAATTGGAAAATAACCAGCGACAATTTTGATAACCGATGAATTGAAAATAATTTAAAATAAGTGATTTTTAAGGCAAAAAGGTTCCTGATTGTCAAAAGTGACTCTGCAGCTGATCAACTTAGTGCAGGGTTTACTTCTACTTGTTTTAACACAGTGGAGAAAAGTGAAATGAACTAAACAAACACAAACCAAAAACAAACTGACTGATCTACATGTTTCTCTGGTGTTCATCTTTTTCTTGGTGAATGCTTTTGTTTCTGCATAATAGGCTTTAATAAAATCACTTTTTAAAGCAAAAAGGGAGCTTTCAAATATATTTTTGTTATTTCTACTTGGCTCAGATTGGAAGTCCCTTCTCTCCTGTTGCCTTTCCTACCTGACTTTACACACTCACCAAAACTCAACTTCAAAAGCTTAACACTTCGTTTATTTTCTCCTTAATTAAATAAATTTCCCACATTAACCAGCGAAGGCAAACACTGCAGAACATGAACAGCATTCGTACCAGAACTGGTTGACTCGTGGGAGGATGGTGATGGCCCTGTCCCAGATGTTGCGGGCGTGGTTCACCTGGCGGCTCTTCATCTCCATCTCGGCATACTTCAGCCACAGAGTGATGTTGCGGTGATCGACGTCCAGCGCACGCTCGTAAATGGAGCGAGCCCTGAAACCAGAGGAAGCAGCAATGAGGGGAAAATGATCCAGCAGAGACGTGCTTAGGACTGTTAAGGATTCTGTCCTGGACACCGTGTAAAACTGCCCAAATTTACCACCAATATCAAAATGAACAAGGCTCATCACAGCGTGACGCCGTGGTACAAAAGGTTACAGATGCAGGTTTGTCACTAGAACACTGTTATTAAGAAATTCCCTCCTGTCATGACATACTTGACAAATTTTCTATTTATGCAAGTGGGAATTTCTAGAACAGTGAAAAATTAGTCTGATTTACCATTACTTCACTAGTTTCTGCAGGAAAAATTATTAACTGGCTCTGGACACAATACCTCTGGATCTCCTTCAGGCTTTCTTCCCATTGTGCGTATTTTATCCAGTTACTGATGACAGTGCGATTCTTTCTGATGTTGTCCTCAAAGCCCTGAAAGAAAAGAGAATCTGAGCTGTTCAGGTCAAATCTTATATTTCTGTAAACTGAAATGCTGCACATTTCCATAAAAAGAGTGCAGACGGTGAGAGGCATGCACATACCTTCCTCTTCTTAAGTTTGTAATCGTTCAGCTCCTCCTCATCAGTGATCTTCTGTTTTGGTGGTGGCGGCAGAAGTTCAAGCTCCCTCTCTTTGGCTTCCCTCAGCAGCTGCTCAGCTGTGATCTGAACTTCTGCAGGAGCTTTATTCTTCACCTGAAACACAAGAAGAAGTCATTTAACATGCGGCTCCATTCGTTAGCAAAATGTTCCATCAGTTGTCTTGTTCAGACATAGCGTTGGTATACAGTAAACAGTCCTATTCAACTGCTGTAGTGATCCATATACAGACATCAGGGTCAGTCAATGTGCAAAATTTCAAGAACTTTGAATTTATCATCAACTGCAGTCGTATAAACCATCAAACGCTCTAATGAAATTGGCTCTCGTAGGGACCGCGACAGCAAAGGACCAAGACCTATAGTTCGCTCTACTGCAAAGGATAAGTTCATTACAGCTACCAGCCTCAAAAGTCAACCTCAGATCAGGGTCAGCATGGATGCTTAACAGAGTTTAAATGGTGGACACATCTCAACAGAAAACATAAACAAAACGCGGCAAGGTGGATAAAAACACCAGCTAATAACGCTACAACCCTCAGTTAGCTTAGCTGTTATTCGAGCCCATGTGGTTTCCAGCAGATTAACAGTACCATCCTAAAATAACCATTTAATGTATATTCTTTGACAAGATCTGAACTTTGTTAAAAGCGAAGATGAGCGGAAGCTCGAAAGGCTTCCCCCATTAAACTTTATCAGTCGCGCTACGTGTTAGCATTAGCTTAGCCATATTCAGCTCATGGCTCTTCATCGAGTCTCGTTTTACCTTCGCCACCTTCGGTATCCGCTGTTTGCCCGCCGCAGTGGAAGCCATTTTGATGGCAGATTTATCCGAAAGTTACCAAACTTGCTTAAAATATTTCGACAACAACAAAACTTCAACAGGTAACGAAACGTTTTGTTCGCATCCACTGCGAGCCACCATGACAGTACCCAGAATGCCTTGCGAGTTCCCATTAACCCCTGGTGCAGCGTTCTGTCACTATGGTTACAGAATTTGCGACAACAAGCTAAGACTGCGATGAAAACTAACGTTAACGTTACTTTTAACTTTATTTCTAATTTCACGCAATAGAAAGTTCGACAATTAAACTAAGGCTGTAGTTTATTCAATAAAAATCTGTTATAGGTGAGTAGGTGACAGTTCTGGGCTGGCTAACATTTAGTTAGTGCGTTTTTTATTTTTTTAATTAATGTTAGCTTACATGGTAGCTACTATTGTTGTAGTTGCTCCTGTTGTTGGTTTTATTTATGAAATGGTTCTGTGCCGCTCTGTTTAAATCAGTGCAGGTGAAAATGAGGATTTTAACTTCACCCAGTGGCCAAGAGGAAAGTGTGACCGTCAGGAGAAGTGAATCAGCGGATGCTCAGGGGATCGACAGCCTCATCAGCCCGGCAGCACGGGCGGTGTTTGGAAGGGTCAATGTCATTCATCTCCTGTAAGACAGAACTTTTCTTTTTAAAGTGTTTTAACATGCACAACACACACACACACACACAAAGGTCATTAGATCCTTTATAAGGAGCAAGCATGACAAACCATTCCTGCAGGGTACTTAACTCCTCCACTGTCCAGCTGGACTCTTAGTTCACTGGTCATGAAAACAGTGTATTTAAACATATTTTGGTATAATGATGATATGGATATTTGAGCATACAGGTGGATAACAGAGACCTGGATTATTTATGCTACAAGAGTAGTTTGACATGTTTATACAGGCTTTTTGATGTTTTATTCCCACAGTCAAATCTTGCCTTGTTAGTAATCGTAGTAATGATGATATACTGATCGTGTTCTTCCACCATCTTTTTGTAAAAAAATCACTGAATAAGTGCTGTATTGTCATCTGAACATTATTCTCTGGTTCTTGTTTCCTCTCTGCCTCCCTGAATCATCCAGAGAGAAAGCCAATCTAGCCGTGACGCTGGCCAATGAAAAGGATGACGTTCTAGCTCACGCTTCCTTCTTTGATCACCCTGTTGGAGACTTGGTGGATCAGACTCTCTGGGAGCCTTTCCTGCAGAAACACTTCAGAGCTGCACAATGCACAGTCTGTATTAGTCATAAATTCTTACTGCAAAGACCGCAAAGACCTACTGTTGTACAGTTATTTTTTTATTTTACAGGATCACACCAATCTGGCTATATTCTCACGATTTTTCACTATTTAAAGTTGAAGTTACTTCTTACATTAGGTGAAATAAAATAGAGCTGATTCCTGGAGAATGACAAGAAAACTAAAGCTAAATGTTTTTCCCTCTGCAGCCTTTGAACACACTCTTCCTCCACCTTTTTGTGGCACAGCCGAATTTCACCACAGCAAGCGTAAAGGAAATAATGAGGTATGAAAAAATAAATGAATAAAACTGGTACCATTTGTAAGGGTTTTGCAGTATTCTTATATTGAATATTCATTTTCCACATTTCAGTTTCAATCAGCTCTAGTGTCAATCCATAAGAAACCATCTGAAGAATAAAATATAGCCCTGTACATTTGATGTTTTGTGTGTGTGGTGAACACGGCTCTGTCACTGTTCAACTCCCAAATGTCATGAATATTTAAAACTGTTGTTACTCTAAGTTGCTTTGATTAGAAGGAACCACAGAATGTAGATTCCAAAGGGTTAACCCAGCGTTTGTAACTCCCTTCTTGCTGTGCTTCTTTTTGCAGGGCTGTCTTTAATGCAGTCCCAGAGCTTGAATACATCTGCCTGGTCAGCCCGAACGTCAGTGGCTTAGGTGAAGAACTGCGTCAACGTCATTGTTAAGTTCATCGGTTATTCAGAAACTAACTTTGAAGAGACTTACGAGTCTCGTGACTGCTGTTTGTGTAGAGCCAGCACTGGATGAGATGTTTGTGCCGCTGCAGCGCCTGACTGACCCCGGTCCTCAGTGCTTAGCATTCATCTGCGACAGACAAGAGCACTGCCCAAGGCTTCATATCCGCCCAGCCAGGTGATTAGCGAGTTAGTGATAATTGTTAATGTGCACAGCAGTATCAGCGAGCCCTTTCACGTTACAGAGAGTCAGTTGATTCAGTGTGATATAAAAAATATTGATTGGTGGAGCTTTATGGTGTCCTTTTTTTACACGTTACAGGGTTGAAGATCACGATGACATCATGCGCATATTTGTAGAGCAGAAAAAACTACTGTCAGTCCACCAGCCGTACTTCCTGGCACAGCTCATTGAGGCACAAAATGAGGAAAATCACACTGCTGTTTGTGAGGTTTGGTCCAACTTTTAGGCTTTTTCTTATGTAAACTCCAGTGTCATTTTTGATCTTAGCCGAACGGTTTTGAGCAGTCGCCCGGCGAAGCTATTAAATTGAGAAAAATTACTGCAGCTCATCCCTCCTTGGCTGTTTGAACTTCTGTGAGTCATTTCTGATCCACTGCTCCAGTCTGAAAGTGATGTAATAGCAACTCACTGATGATGCTTTGACTGACTGTCAGAGACCCCGCTGGGGTCTGTTCCCTCGGGACCTGGAAGACGACAGATCTTCTCTTCCCTCCCCGCCAGTCGGGCTGACATGTGTTCATGGCAGCATATGGCAGATAGGAGCTGATACTTGGCCAAGAAATGCTCTCACTGAACATATTGTGTCCAGACATCTGAAGCATTTTGGGCTTTTTGTCTGAATATGTTCAGCACTCGCAGAACAAACCGTCAAACATTGCCCCAGAGGATTGGCCTCTGATAAATGCCTTAAACTTTATGTGAAGCTACAGAATATGTCTTTTAAATATTTTATTATTTTGTTATCTTGTTTCATCCTGGGTTACACACATACGTGACATTAAGAGGGAAATATGAGCATGACTACATGTATTTGTGTTCTTGTTCTCCAGAGTGACGGAGTCGCCGTCGGGTTCATCAGCGTCACTTCTGATGTTGATTTAAAACAGCTGCACAGCTTCGAGTTGAGTGAGTTCGATGGTTTGTACAAACAAATAAAACAGCAAGAACCTGCAGATGAAATGGAACCCGAAAAAATCCAAACCTCAGATTCACAGCAGGTAACGTGACTGCACTTCTGCACAGGTGTTGGTCAGATAGATAAAGACGATGAAACTTACAGTCGCAAGAAGGAAGCATTTCGGTGGCGTCGCCCTGCTAAAATGTAAAATTGTATTTGTTGTCATTGTCACTTTCGTCTCAGCAGGAGGAGACACAGTCGACTGGAGCAGGTCGTCTGTCAGAGAAATCCAACGCTTTCTGCATTCAGTTCTTCATCGTTGACAAGAATTATGAGATGAGGTAGAGTCAGGATGAGGTCTGGGTGAGGGTGTTAATGAGCCAGCTTTCAGTGTCGGAAAGTGCTGATTTTTGACTTTTCATGATGTTCATTGACAGTAAGAACAATGCAGACTAATAGCTGCCGTATCCTTTAATTCCAAAAGTGATGAACTTCAGTTATTCACATTATTTTTCAAATATAAGTCAAAGGGTCACTAAAATTCATACCCTATATAGATATAAATATATATTTAACATTTTGTGGTAAAATGTGTAATATACAGAATATACAGCACAACAGAATCTGCTGCAAATTACATGTACTTCCTAAAGTTTGTGGAACTCACAGAAATCAGAATTCAAATACCACAAATCGGTTAAAAAAATGGAAATATATCTTAAAACGTATTCCATATTTTTTACTTCTAATATTTTCTCAGTACATTTTTGAGGAGGTGCTGATGGCAGCTGTCCAGAGTTGCATCAGTCATATGCAGGGAGAGTGACTGTTAGTTGGCTCCCGCTGAGCTCCTCTCACCACCTCCTTACCTCCCAGCTGTTACCGAGTACGAAGTCGAGTCGCTTCCTGCCGAGAGTGAGCATGTTATTAATGAGGGCTGTGCTTAAAGTGACAGCGAGATAGAGCTGAAGGCGAGAAGTTGAGGTGGAGGCAGCAGCCAGATTGGTCGGCCAGTTGTTCCACTGCAGTGATAACTAGCTCTGCAAAGCTCTGCTGGCACAGACATATTTTCACTTAACTTCTTCTTCTTCTTATCGTTATTATTATTATTCTCTTCCAGATCAGTGGACTTTATTCCATATGTGTTCAAACTTTTCCCTGTGAGTATCACCTTTACATGTTACATTCAAGACCTTTGGCTCATGTTCTCCACCAGAAAAGAAGTCTGTGTTTACAAGCTAAAGCCAGAGATGACTGTATCTGGGCCATGAGATGAGATGCATACTTGATAATACTGTATGTGCAAGATGTGTGCCAGGATAAGAAATAAGTCCCAGTATGTGAATGTAAACACAATGTAAATTCCTTTACACACCAGGAGGGATTTCAAAGTTATTGAATCAACTTGATTTCAAGGTTTTGGAAATTTAGAAAGTTTAAGATCTGTTTTTTTTTTTTTTTTAATAAAATACTCAACCAAACTGCTCAGTAAAGTGTTTTGTGTCTGTCTGTCAGGACCTGGACTTCTGCATCATCACTGTACCGACGCCGTCCCCTGAGTTCCCGTTGCTGCAGAGCTTTGTCAGGGTGCTGCACTCTTCCACCAGCTCGCTGCCGCATGAGCTCTACGTCTTCCACCGCACCGGGCTCAGGTGGGTCATCCCTACACGCTGGCGGCTCCACCTGTAAATGAAAATTACATGCACAGACCAGTGTCCCTCTCAGTTTCTCATTGTGTGCTTGTTGCCGCAGGAGTTTGGAGGTGAGGCCGGCTGTGGCTGCAGACCGGCTGGCTGTCTCTGATCTGGTGAAGGGTCTGAGGCTGAACGAGTCCCTGCTGCAGGACCTGGACTGCTTCTACGAGGCCTGCAGAGACCCGGTGAGTCAACACATGTGTGAATGTCTGGGATTCCTTACCATGCTGGTAGGATCCTGTTTTCCCATAGAGATCAGTAATTAAGTACATTATTATCTCTGCCAGATATAAGCCATGAGGGGATCATGCATCTGGTCGTGTGTGTGTGTGTGTGATGTGTTCGCAGCTAATCTCGCCTACTGCTGGACCCATCAGCCGGACATCTTTTGTGCATTCTTATGACTGTGTGTTATTACTCTGAGCTCACATGTTTCGTAAACAGCAGCCAGTGCCTCGTGGTGTATTGTTGCCCTGGGTTTTGCCTCTCAGGCTACAGGCTGCCCTATGGTGGAGCTGGAGGTCTTTTGCAGCCTGAGTGGAATAATAAAGACACTGTATCAGTCACACGCTAGATTCATATTAATATATCTAGACGCATCTTTTTTATTCTTTATCTATGTGTAAAAACTGTGTTCAGTATTATTTGATATATCCTACAACAGACACTGGCCTGTAGAATGGTCAGTGGTCAAGGTCAATCATATTAATTAGCATAAACAGTAAATACAGAAAATATCCAGGTTGAAATTCCAACTGGGCCCCCTTTAACTTTTAAAATGAAACGATGATTATTTTGGCCAGTCAAGTGTGACCTGAGCTGGTGATTATGATTGTCTTGGAATAACGAGGAATATCGCACGTATGCCAGGGAACAGATTGGTGAGAATTCAGTTGAACGGATTTTCCTCTCTGACTGACACCCCAGCTGTCACTGCTGCAGCTCCAAAACTGATAATTACTTTTCAAATGAGAATGCAGCCACTTCATGAGTATTCATGGCACAGGACTAATACAAGAATGTGCGCTCAGCTCGTGCTCAGTTCAATACACACATGTAGATTTACACAGATTTTGCTTTGTTCTGTCAGGAGGGGGTGCCGCTGCAGGCCTTCGTGGCCCAGGTGCACAGTCAGGTGGTGGGGATAGTGATCATGAGAGACGAGCAGGTAGGTGCAGTTTACAAGTCATTGTCCTCAGATGAACCTGAAATCGTCAGTGGTTGTTTCTGGTTTCTGTTTCTAAGAATAGATAAGTGCCAAATTCCATTGAAAACAATTAAAAAACATTATGGTGATTATGACTTGGAGCTTGATCCAAACGAGGGAAGATAAAAGTCCACAAATTAATATATAAATATATAATCATGATCGAGATATTTGACAGAAAACTGATAACAGGTGCCATCCAGAATAGCCGTGTGGTCGTTAAAGTGAATTGAAATTAATCCCTCAATCAACAGTAAATCATAATTTATTCATAATTTCAGTGATGATTCCTTGGTTTTGTCTATTTTATATGATTTTAAATTGAATGTATTTTAGTTTTGTACTGTTGGTCAGTCGAGCTTTTCTGACATTTTATAGTGAATTCTTTCTCAAAATTAAAAATAATTAAAAGATCAATTGATAATAGAAATATATGTTAGTTTAAGCCCTACTGTCTTCACAGCTTTATTGAGGTTGCATTACACATTGACACGCGTTGAAAGTGTACTGAAGTATAGATGACATCAAATATAAAAGGGACATATTTAGGATATATATAAACTTTTGGATCTTAACTAAAAGGGACAATTTAAAAGCAGAAAACAAACAGTTTGTCTGCTCAGCCTGAATATGACTGAAGGAAAGTCTGCTGCTGAGGTGAAGCCAGTTCGTTTTACTGTTCCTTTTTACCAAAAAATAATTGGAAATTAATTTAAAAAACTTGGACAGGTTGCTATAATATGATCAAGATGTTTTTACCCTACAGCCAACAGCAGATTGATTGCATATCCAGGAAATGTTCCTCTTCTCTGGAGTTCATCCACAGAAAACTAACTTCATGATTAAATCTGTCTTTGTCAGGACATCGAGTTCATTCGTGCCCACTACAACATCGAGAAATTCATCTATTTCAGCCATCACCGCTACGAGGAGCACGCTCAGATACGCCACTTTGTCCTCAAATCCTCCTTCCAGCGCTTCACCAAACACTTGTTTAAGGAGGTCCTTCGGCTGGCTCGCAAATCCTGCCTGCACCACAGAATCTACCCCCCCGACCACAGCCAGGAGGTGAGTGCACAGGGACCCCCAGGCCCTTACTGGCCCCTCATCACTGGGCCCCTTCCAGCCTCTGTGCATGTCTGCTCAGATGCACATTGTCATTAGTGTAATGATCCTCAGTTCATACACTGCAAGAAATATCCTCCATGACAAAACATTCAAACTCAAACCCAGGGATGAGCTGACAGAAACTCACTACTACTGCTACTACCACTCACTACGCTGTGGCTTTTTTCAGCCACGTTGTTACAGCCTTCAGAAGTATTAGAAGATGAGGAGCTTCTTTATCAAGCAGTAGTTTGTTTTGCTGACTCCAGAATTATGCGACTCATAGTATTAAACCACATTTGCTGTTACTACCAGTAACTGCAGTTGTCACCACATCAAACCAGGACTGAAATCTTCGAGTTTATGTCTTTAAATTTTCACCGTCAGTCAATTCACACCGGTGCCAACTCTTCATGTCTGACTGATAAAAATTACAGACCTCACTGATTTTCTCAAAGCCAAATCTGCGAAAATGAGAAGTCATCGATAAAGACTGATAGAAGACGTAAGCCATGGTTAGGAGTCTTGATCTTTAAAATTTGAATTAGATGTTCTAGATTAGGACAGACTCTCTGCTACATGGATTTTCCTTTTGTAGTTTTTGATGTTAATTGTAGGTCGTTTTACTCACCAGCTTACTTTAAGTGCCGCCACAACGTCACAACACTCCAGAGTAGACAAGTCTTAAAGTCCAGTTAAGCTAAATTAGCTATAAACTACCATTTGTTTATTTTATCGTGTGATTGATTGTTTGATGTAAAGCTTTGAAGGTGTCTGTCCTTCCTTTTCTTTTCCTGTGACTTTCATTTGGAAGTGAGAACAAATCGGCAGCTTGTGAGATTCAGAAAATGATGGAAACTGTCTCCTGTAGCTGTTCTGGCTGATCAGACGGATGGATTTGTTCTTGTAGAAATGCTGTAGCTTTACACAGGCCATTTTTTGCAGAGCGTGGCCCTCAGCAGGCTGCTGTCCCCGGGGTCGGGGCAGCAGGTGCCGACAGTGCTGCCAGCTCCACCTCTCCACACCATAATAAGACATTTCCTCAACGTGTAGAGGCCTCCACTTCCTCTGCTAATTACCTTCCTCAAACAAGCACCAGACTGGGAGATGATGATGTGCAAATAGAATAATGGCAGAAGATAACCAGAGAATTAGCCGGACTGACCGGGCAGTGGATGAAGCACTGGGTGATGCGCTCCAGGCAGCTCATATCACTGGTGTAAACCTTGCATCATCTAACCTCTTCACCAGAGCTCATTATCACTCTGTCGCCTCTCAGTTGCCTCCAGAGCCCCCACACTGATGCTGCTTAACCTCTGAGGGGATTTTTTATCTTTCTGAGCTCACTGACATCGTGCCCTCTTCTTCTTCACCCAGAATTCCTGCATCCACCATCTGGATTTCATCTTCAACTGTGCGGTCCCCGTCCGCCCGCGACGCCAGATCATCTACCCGCTGGAGGAGCTTGGCATCAACGCCCCTTCCAGACAGATCACCGAGGACCAGGTGGGCACAGCAGCAGCTGGCTGACAGGGAGCAGCCTGCCAGGGAATGCAGATTAGCTGCTGACAGAGGGAGCGCACTGTGACCACTAGGCGGTGCTGTTTCAAAGGGGAAAAGCTCAGAGAGGCTCAGAGGATGCTGCACCCTGAGCACATGAATGGAGTGAAGGCTCCAGTACAGAAAACACAGTATGATGGAATGAACGGTGATATTTTATTTTCTATTCCTCGAACAACATTTCCAATGAGTTTTTGGTTCCCTCTGAGCTTTTCTCAGCCTCGTTTCACATTAACAGAGATATTATACCTTTAGTGGGCTCTTACAGTCTGTGCTCTATGGAGATGCATGATCCACAGGGAGCCTTCGAGAAGCCGAATGCAGAGAAATGAGATGTGCTATTTCAGCACCATGGACAATGCTATGGATTTATCACAGAGACCCGCTGGTATGAAAGCAGCACTACTGCTGATAGGCTATTTCAGAACCAAGGTCAGTGCCATGGATTTTACCAGTAATTTGCTCCAACCTCAGATAAAGGATAAAAAATAACAGGAAACCAAGGATAGAAGACGTTGGATGTCCATACGGCCACACTGTTGATGGCCTCTCCTTACAGACGCAGGTGTCCTTCACAGACACAGAAATGCGAAAACGCACAAAAGAGCATCTGAAAATCCACTGGATATTTGGAAAATCTTTACCTTTAAACCGCTGACGTCTTACATATTCTGATGTGTGATGATTCGCACCTTCACTGTCAAGAGTTCATGAGATACTCGAGAGAAGATTTCTGTCATCATGAATCATATCCAGCCGCAGGTTGTTGTAGGATTATAGAATTTTGCAGTTGGAGCTGTGTGGGAGCCCTCAGTGTCCTTCAACCAGAGTACTTTTCAGAAGGACAAACAGTGTCTGACCCCCCCCCCCCCCCCCCCCACACACACACACACACCTGTGAGACATCAGAATTCAGACCGCTGAGTCACACAGTTTTTTTTTCCAAAATTGACAATCTGAGAAGCACTCTGAGTTTTAGCAGCAGCTGGTCAGGCGTGTGGAGGTGAGAGAGCCAGCTTCTCTCTCTGTTTTCTTATTCTTCACTCACCTACACTCGTCATGTTGTGGTCATAAACAAGAGCTTGTTTGTCGCTCGTCTTGATTTCTTAGAATTCCTCCCCTTATTATTGATTACTGTCTCTTGCTCCTCTATCAGGCAGTTACAGAACAGCTACGAGCACTTTTACCAAACCAGCCTTCAAGGTACATGTTTTTCCTCCAGCCCTGAATCTCTCAAAGTGTTTTTTGTTCCGTGCTGAGGTATGTCTCTCTCGCTCAGGGCCAGCTGTCTCTTTCCAGTAACTTAGGCAAATAGTTGAGAGCAACTTCATTTCATCCTTTTGTGATCAGAACCCAAGAACGTGGTGAATGAATGAAAGTGATAATCTCAGCTGTGATAGTTTTCTCTTCTTTTCTTTAAATTCTACCGTTGAGTTCTGTCTTCTGGGTCTGCGTCCTGCACTTCAAATATTTACCTCACATACAGCCGTCCCCTTCAGGCCCGAGGCGTCACTGTGTACACTCACATGTTCATTTCACTCCAACAAACCCAGCCCCCCCCCCCTCACCTCGGGAACACGGCAGTCATGATTTCCAGGCTTCCGTGCAGATAAGAGCTTCGCCTCCGAGCTTCGCCTCTGCCTCCTGATGTCGGCCTCGGCATGATTAATCAAATTTAAAGCGCTGTTCCCTCTGTGTCGGTGCAGGATCATATTACACAGAGTCATAGTGTTTAGGGAAGGTGAGGCGTCTCCGGCGTGATAAGAGCTGCTGCACCTGCTCCACTGCACATGCAGATGAGACGGGAGCTTTGTTCATCTGAATACCTCATCTGGTTAATTCCTGCGGTATTCACATGGATGCACGGTGGCATTTGATTTGCCTACATGCAGGAACAAACACTGGGTTCTTACATATATCATGTAATACACATTTCAAATAAATGTCAAAATACGTCATCTGCATGTCACACAGCTTGAAAGTCAGTGCTTATCTGACACGGTTTGTAGATATCGTTTGATAAAAGTGTTTAAATAATAACATTTTCTTATGAGTATCTCTTACGTTTGTATTCATGACTCAACCTGAAGAGATTCATGAGTGGAACTTTCACTTCCACAACCCTTAAAGCAACTGCAACGTCACTCTAATGAAGCTCATCAGGCTCAAACATGTTTTCAAAGGGCGTCCTGAAACTCTCTGACTGACTTTTCTACGTCATTTTTCGTCCTCAAAACAATGACAAGAAATGGTCAAAAGTAGTAAAAAGAAAACCGTTTCTCAGTTTTAAATTAAAACTGAGGAGTTCTGAAGTAAACATGGCCACCGAAGTATTTAGCTGCTTTTGTTTCATTGTTACAATTAAAAATATTTGTAACGCACATTTCGGCTGTCGTACAGAATAACCATATGCTCTTTTATCTCCCTGCTAATCAAACCCTGAGCCGCGTCTCTAAGTATGTGACAGATGTCAGGCACACAGGCCCTCGTGGAAATTATTTGAATTTTACACAAAGGTTAATTTCACCCTTGGGTTTCCCCCTTTTTCGCTTGATGCTGTTTTCATCCAACAAGGTGCATTGTGGGGCCAATCTGCCTAATTATAGATGATGAAGGAGCCATTAGCTGCCTCAGATCACAGGGCGAGAACCAGAGACGCTTGGCGGCGGAGGAATGGGGAAATTAGAACGCGCTGTTCAGCTAATTCCTGTGGGACTCTTTTGTAATTATTGTGGAAAAGTGTTCCTTAACTGTCAGGTCACATGTTTGGTCCCTGTGTTTCTGTCTCATTACAGTCTGAAGCTGCACTTACAGAGCAAACACTCTTATATTAACACACATATGAGCAGACAGCGGGATGGAGGTAGAAGCAGAAAACAGGAATAAATCCAATTTTAAAAATGGATAAAAACCAAAAGAGCGATTCGAATATCAACACACAGCTTTTCCAGGGTGATGGGACAATTACTGTGTTTATTTCATCTGACAAAGTTTAGAGGCCAGTGTTGCTATAATTCAGAAAAGGCTGCCATGTTTTCTTCAATTCAGGGAAACCACACATCACCCGAGCTTCTCTAGTTTAAGGTGCTGCATCGCCCCCCTCACCCACAGCGAGGGACGGGGATGTTGTTCCAGGTCAGTAAATGATGTGTTTTGCCATCCAGTCACCTAGAAATGACATTCAAATACTGCTTTGCTTTGCTTTGAGGGACACTGATTTGCTCCCTGGTTTATGTTCAGTGTCATTGACACCAGAGAACACATGTCCCCTCCCGAGGCTATTCTCTGTTGTCCTGGTCTAGTCCTGGTCCACATGACATCACAGTTAGGGCTGGTTACAGGTGAAACAGACATGGAACTTTCCACTAGAGAGGGCAGTAAAGTGCTGCTCTTCAGCCTGGTGTGAAGGCTCTCTTTAAGCTGATTAAACGTTGAACCATGATGTCTCTGTTTCGCTGGCCGGGGACCTTCGTCACATGTCATGACTCATCTCGCTCTCCACATGTCCTGTCATCACTCTCCATCTCTCTAAATGATAAAATGATTCATAATACGCAAGTATGCAAATGTCAAACTCACTGTAGAACAAACGCTTGAAGAAGAAGAAACACTGGAGAGGTTTGAAATCGTCCCTCTCATCAATCTCAGCCTCGAGGCGTCTACTTTATCTTCTCTAAAGTCTGATGGTCTTTTGGAAAATCTGAATCTTAGAACCACCTGTAAAAGGACGCCGTTTGATGTGGCACAAACGTGACAGATGACGAAGGTTTTTGCCTGAAAGCTGGACTTCCTCTGAAGCAAAGTGCTTTAATCAAAGCTCGTTATACGTCCTGCGATGTTCAAGTGGGAAAAAATTGGACACATAATTTCTTAATGCTTTTAGTGTATTAATAATTAAAGCTCCGTGCTTTTGATGGATGATTTCATTTCCAGGAAGTGGCACCAGTCTTTTTGGGAGTGAAAAATGCCCTCCAGATTGTCTTCGCTTTGGTAAAAACAGTGAATCTGACTGACTGGCTCCTCTCTGTTTGTTTCAGGCACCCTTTGCTCTCAGCCTCATCAGCAGGAAGTTGACCATGGAGCCAAAGATCACCATTAACGCCAGGATCGTGGTGGTGGGGGCGTCAGACACAGGTTTATCTTTCCTTGAGGTTCTTTGTTTCTGGTGAGTCTGCCTCAGAACAAGCTCTTTGCTCTAATTTTCTCTGTGTATGCTGACCTTTCCTTCATCCCGATGCCTTTGCTTGCTATTCAGGTTGCTTCCCAAAGTCCATTTAAAGTCATTTCCTGTGTCTGTGTCACATGGGTTTTGCCACTATCCCGCCTTTATGTCCATTGAGTAACAATGGCAGAAGTGAACATGACTAAGACAGATTATGACTGATTCTCAGCAACCGCAGTAAATACTCAACCCATTTTTCACAAGCCACATATCCTCAGACACTTCTGACACTAAAATGGCATTTTTCGGAAGAACAACAGGTTGGATATGTAATGCTGAATGCAGGCAGCTAACAGGAGGACAGTCACTTTATCGACAAATGCCAGTAAACACAGATGAGTAATGACATGATGGATAGAACACACAGCTGAAGTATTCACATGATCATGGTTATCACAGTTTCCGATGTGTCTGCAGAGAAACTCTCCAGTGTCCCCACAAACCCTGAACCCAAAGAGAGCCCCACAACAAAGCTTCTCTTTTATTCCTTTATCACCTTTTATTCCAGGAATCCAATCTGTGGAAATGTCACTTGACTCCGGGTCGGACATCTTACATGTTCGCCTTCGTCCTGCCTTTGTGAGATTAACTGCTCCGGCAGATAATAAGAAGCACGGGGCTGCTGATTCAGAACCAGGCGATAGCTGCCAGGCAACCGGGGTCATTGTTTTGTGCGAGTGAGATCTCACAGCTCTCAGAGATGGCGAGGCTGGCACGGCGGTGATGCCGGGGCCGGTGCACGCAGCTGTCTGAGGCCTGGCATTCAGCAGGGCCAGCGCTGGCCCCCTTTAATTAGCCACTCCACTGTTTCCCCCTGTCAGGGATCTGCTGCAGCGATCTGTGTTTGCTGTCACTAATGAGTTGACTAATGAGGCAGTTAGTGTCCGCTGAACTAATGGCGAGGCGGTGACGCATTGAGAGGGTGAATGATGGGTCAGTTTCGGCCTGCTGGGGCCCCCCTTATCAGCCCTGCCCAAACGTCCATCCCCCTTCTCCCCCCCAGCCCAACACAGCTTTCCATGTGCTCATTGAATCCAGCCCAGCAGCACCAGCACCACCCCCCAACTCCATTACTGGCTGGGACGGGGTCAGACAGATAAAGAGCTCTGCGGCGACGCAGCCCTCTGCTCGCTGCGGTCAGGCTGCAGGGTCACCATGGCCGTCTGTCACCGGCTGATAACAGAGCAAATCCACAGCTTCTGATTCAGTCACATCCAGACACCAATAATGGGCCTTAATGCCTCAGTGCTGCGGCATAAATCCACCTTCTGGCACAGATTAACAAGGAAAGTTTAACCACAGTCATTGTCTGATGGCTGATCATTATTTTTATTTGCATGTTCGCATCAGAGTCAGGGATCAAACCGCTGGAGACACAAAGCTAAGAAATGACAGCTGAGGATTCTTTCACTGAACCATCCGTGAACTCTGGTTTGATCAATAAATCTGTAGACTTTACTGAAACGGAATTACTCAGCATTTTCCTTTTTATACATGCTCATCTAGACTCGTAAAGAAACAACTGGTCGATGAATCCATTAGTGGATTGACAGAAAATTCACTTTTGATCATTTGATTTGGATTTCAGATGGTTGGTTGACAAAACAGGCAGTTTGAGGATGTCAGCTTTGGGAAATTTTCTTAGCATATTTTATAGATTAAACAATTAATCAGTTAAAAAAATCAACAGGTTCATGGATAATGAAAACCATTGCTGCAGCAGTAATTTTCCATTTTAGGCTAATCCATTAACTTAATGTCCACAATGCTCTCATACAACCAGAAACGTTAAGTTAACCCAACATCTGCTGGTGGACAAATTTCTGTCCTCTCACTCACAGCCTATATGTCCGGTCGAACTGATAGCGAGTAATTTAACACAACAGCCATCCAACCTATATCCAGTCAGTTTAGCAGCGTTTTGGTGTCTGGTGTTGTAGATCTGTGCCAGTGGGCGTTAATTTAGCAGGAAGCCGAGATAAGAACAGTGCAGGAGGCGATCAGAGGCGTCTGTGTGATAAGGCTGAACACTGCGAGGTACACACTCTGCTATTGACTGGACGAAGGAGCCGGAGCTGCCGTTATCAGCTGTGTAATGTCCTGCAGGCCACCACAAAGGAGGTCATTTGCATCACAAGAGATGTTGTATATTGTGCACAGTAAACACAGAAGAGGTAGGAGGGCAGCTCAGGATTCTTCATGCTCAGGAACAACAGATGCGCCTGAAGGCTGGAGAACGTCCACTGATTCAGCACCTGAGATGTTTTATTTGTGTGTGATCAGTTTGGGAGTTTTAAATGTGTGTCTTCAAGCAGGGAGGAATGAACTTACATACTCCGTAGGTTCAGCTTGTGCCCCTTGAGGTAGTCCATTGTGGATTTTGAGGTGTGTTTAGGATCATTGTTCTGCTGCAGAAGCCGCTCTCTTTTCATCCTCAGCTCTTTTACAGACGGCCTGATGCTTGATTGCAGAATTTGTTGGTATTTAATTGAATCCATTCTTCCCTCGACCAGTGAAATGTTCCCCGTGCAACACAAGCACAAAGCATGATCGATCCAGCCCCGTGCTCAGCAGCTCGAGAGGTGTTCTTTTCATTTTCCTCTCCAAACATGCCTTTGCTCATTGTGGCCAAGAAGTTCTATTTTAACTTCATCAGTCCGCAGGACTCGTTTCCAAAATGCATCAGGCTGTTCATGTTAACTCCTGTTTCTTCATCGCCTTACGAACTGAGGAGGCTGTGGTCTTTCTCCAGTTTTGTTGGCATCAGTTTAATTTTCAGAGGGTTACGCAGCTGCTTAGAGGAATCACAGTATTAATGAAAGCTCCTAACGATGACTGTGATCAAGCCATAGCACTGTCAGGCTAACAGGTGCAACAAAGCTAACAGGACAGTGAGGAAGATGTTGATCAGACAGCCTCTACACACCCACAGAGACGAAGAGGCCTAATCAGTCAGGATAAGTAAAATGAACTGAATGTGTGTAACGCAGGTGTTCAGGGCCTTTTCAACTTTTCAACTATGGGAGCTTTTCTCACCACAAATGTATTTCTGTTATGCACTTTCCTCAGGATCTGTATTGCTGTGCTCTCTTCACCCAGACTACTCTGACAAACATCCAATCCTTGATCTTTCTTAACTCCTCATGTAAGATGTCTATCTGTGCTCATATTCATATATTTTCAGCACCAATAATCATGATATTTGAGGAATGCAAGGGCCACGCGTCTTTGCAGGCGTATCACTGCGTTCATGTATGCTACAGACCTTCCTGTTACATAAAGCAATGTTAAGAGTTTTATTTCATGGTCTTTCTTTTCCTCTTGACATGGCTGACATTAGTCAAGCTTTCTAAACGTGTTTGGATGAAGAAGGTGGTTCTTGCAGAGATGAAACTCGTCCTTCCCCAGAAAACATTCCTCTCACCGTTTCCTGTATGCATTCACTGGATTCTGTATAAAAGCACTCATGCTTTTCAGTGTTGTTTGTTCTCTCGCAGCCCTCACCTGAGGTTCAACAACCTGACCCTCATCTCTACACACGGTTTCCCCAGCGACTGCAACCACGATGATGTCGGATTTCTGTCCACAAGGTCAGGGAATGTAACAGCCATGAAAATGGAAGATTATGTGTTGGCATCTTAACGTGAAATAACTCAGATATATCTCTTAACCTGTGTCACTGCACGTGTAATTAAAGTGAAGACATTATTCACTCCTACATTAATTTTCTTTAAGAAGTTTCCTAGTTGAGTTAAATTCATAAGCAGGTCATATGTGAGGTTACACAACGAATGTCTGTAAACAAAATTCATGGCGATCCATCCGATAGATTTTTCAGTCTGAACAAAGTGGTGGACCGATCCAGTGACTGAGATTGTCATCTCTGGAGCTGTGCTGCTAACATGGCTGAAAACTTTCTTTGTGCTTATTTCAACTGCAACCCATCAAAAAAAAATCAAGCAAAAAATCGACATTCAGCAGCGGTGAAGCTGACATGACACCAGTAGTTTCAGTACATTGAAGACTAGCTTCAGGAAAAATGTTCCCAGCAGAGTCTTCTTGACTTCCTGCAGTCATGCATACAGCAGCAGAGACTTGGCCCAGCTTCCTCTGCACTCATGTGTCAGCGTGGTGACCGGGAAGATGGTGGGCATCAACAGGAAGTCCCAATACGTCCTGGTGTCTGATGGCGGCAGGGTCTCCTACGATCACCTCGTCCTCTGTACCGGCCTGCAGTACCAGGTGAGACAATGAGACAATCACAGAGTTGGCTGTAAGACAGCAGTCCTGTGACACCTTCAGAGAGCTCAGGTGTGATTTCTGTCATCCCAGAAAGTGTTCTGACGTTCTGGTTTCACAGCCTCCATCAGCTGCTTTTAGACGTCAGAATCTGTTGATATCAAACTGTGTCGCTGACTCACTTTAGGAGAGAAGTGCACATTATAAATCAAACCCGTGTGTCATGTGATGCTGAAGGTTCCCTGTCCTACCGGCGTGGATCTGAGCCAACCCGTCACAACCGGCCAGCTGCAGGCTCGGTCCACTCAGCGCAGATACACCGGGCCCGTCCCATCCAACCTTTTCACCCTCAACGACCGCTACGACTGCATGGCTGCTCGCCGCTGGCTGCGTGCCAACTTTGTGGAGCTGGAGGGTAATTGAACACACACACACACACACACACACACACACACACGCATACAGAGCCTAAAATTAATCTGTAGTAGTATGTCATTATTCAGCCAGTCAGCGCTGAAGTGCTCCGGTATAATTAGCAGCTAATTAGCTGCAGAGAAATCTTTCATCTCTGTGAATCAGGTCGGCCTCTTCCATCCATTTTGCATTATCATATCACTTTCTGAGAGCCGGGCTTTTCAGAGCAGGAAAAAATACACAGTGTCATTTAGCAAAATTAATCTGCTCTCTGAAGGAATTGTGCAGTGATCTAGAGTGAGGCTTTTATACACACTAATTAGTTGATCCCAGTCATAAAGGAAAACCATTAATGAATGCAAATTGACTCGAGCAGATACCATGTTTATTTCCATATTTTAATAAACAGCAAATGGAAACAGAGCAAATGTAAATCTAGCACTAGACTAAAGCAGAGTGCAGTCACGTCACTCTCAGCACTCCATGAAGGATGTTTCTCTTATTGACAACAAATCCCATAAAAATATCGAATTTATGTGTTCACTCTCAGGACTTTCTGACTTCCTGTCTGTGGCTCTTCGCTCTAAGCCCATTGGTTCCTTCTGGACACTTAAGTCTTTAAAAACAAATCTCAAATATACAGTTTCTAAAAAGAGTTGGTCGCTGTAGTTTCTATCAAACTTTACTCCAACAGGAAGAAATGGTGCATTTGTCAGGGACTATTTTCAGCCGTGGATTAATCCACATAAGATCGTGTCTGTGTTGTCAGCCTGTGTAAAAGTGTCACTCATCGATGTGTTTTTAATAGTTTTTTGGACAACAGTGGAGCTCTGTGGCTCAAAGGAGGAAGATGCATCAGACTCTGATACACACACTCCTTTCACTCATACAGCACATCTTCAGACCGATACTTGATATGAGATACCACATGGTTCTGATAATTACAGTGACAGGAAATGGAAATAAAGATACAATAAAAACCGTTTTGATAAAACAAATGAGCGAAGCAGCTTCTCAGATCTGACACAAAGCAAGCGGTCCTGATGCACAGGAAGGCAATCAGCCTCTCATGAACAAGTCGAGGCGCGCTCCTTCGTGGAGGTCCAAGGCCTTTATTACAGAGGCTACATGGTTAAAAACAAGTTCCTATTGATCGCATAGCGTTCTCCCTCAGGACCCTGAGCCTTTCAAACTTTCGTACCATCACAAAGTGTTGAGCCTTGACTTTTCGGGGAATTTGTTCCTTTTTTTTTCTGCAGACATAAAAACACATTTCCTTGTGTGGCTCTAGTAGTCATAGTAGAAGCAGTAAACAGGTGAAGTGAGCAGTGCAGTATAGATTTATTGACGAGGAGCTTTGTGTTCTCGTGGCCTTCGGCAGCAGCAGCGCTCCTTCAGCACCACGGACAGAGACGCTCAACAGCAGCCTGTTAAAGCTGCGTTCATCGGCCACATCAGCTGCTGCTCCGTCACTCCAGCTGCTCAGGCCATTGACTGAAGTAAAAGTAGATTACAACAATGTGAAAATACTTTATTTATGAAGTAAACGTGCAGAAATATCACATCAACGTCGAGAGGAAACGCACCCTTTGCCTCGTTAGAAAGCGCTGCACTAGATAACAGCATGAACATTCAGTTCATGCCAGTAATGACTCCATTACAGTGAATGCACAGCCTACAGTGAGCCTACATTAAACAACTTTATATCATGCAAACAAGCAAGTGTTTTGAGATTAATCAGGCTTTATATAACTGATGCTGTGGGGATCAGCTTGGGTCATCTCTCCTTCTTTTCACAGAAGAGTGATCAATAATGACACTTCTAGTTAATCTGTTACATGTGCAGAGGAAACACTTTACTTAACAGCTAATTCAAGCACAACACTGAGTTTATTAGTGTATTAGTGTTGACTTGACGTACATCGATCCCAGGTTTTATCAGAGCGTGTTAGATTTGAAGGGATTGTGGCTAAAATTCAGACTTCCCTGCTTCTTTCTGTTGTGTGTTTACGCAGTATAAAGTTGTTGTATAACCGATGTTTTATGAAGCCCAGCACTAACAAAAATGTAAAAATGCTCAAGTATAAATTCATGCATATATTAGATGTCAGTTTTTGTTGTCTTTGTATCGCAGACCATTGGCATGACGACCCTGCTGCTGCTGCAGGCATTGTGCTTAAGATGTGATTTAATCAGTGAGGGACGAGGAGCGCATACTGGCATTATATAGCAGCTCGTTCTGCAAATTGTCAAGAGGCTTCTCAGAAGAGCAAGTATTAAAGGATGCATTTGCGCAGGAAAAAATCCATTCAGATGTTCAGATTTGTATTGTTTGATTTCTTACTCCTCTCCACGCTCTCCCACGGGCTTCTTGTAAAACATGCTCATGTCCTCTTCCAAGGCTGTTTGGAAAACCTGAGCACAGACTGCTGCTGGTTGGTGGAAAATCTTGGACTGACAAAGGGAAATCATTTGTATCATGGCTGCATGGTGAAAATGAACAGCAAACTAATGTCTTTTTTAGAAATGAATGCTTCATGGTGGAGGTTCAGTTCCTATAAATCGTGTAGCTTCTTTTGTATTTGAATGTTCAAGTTTAGTAGATGAACATCTGCTGTGTCTGCAATCAGAGGCAGATTTATTATTCCTGCAGTGGGTTGTTTGCGTCTGTATCTTTAAGAAAGTACCATTCAAAACGTATGATGTTTAACTTTACCTGGATTTCCACTGATGATGATCATTTGGATAGTGTACAGAACTTTTTCGTGAAAGCAGAGCTGAATGATTTGGGGAAATAACAGTGGAGGAGTGAATAGCAGAGGACGGATTGTCATTGAACTCTAATCATGTCCCCCTCAGGGTGAGTTAAATTTGGAGATTCCCTGACCTTTCCTCTAGCGCCACCATGAGGTTGACTGTGTAACTCTTTCCTGTAAATTGCCAGTTCGTTGACTGAATTTTGGGAAGATAATGAAAACACTGTCCTTCTTGTTTCTTCCTCGTTTCTGTCCAGATAACGCCGTCGTCTACGGAAACAGCATCGACGTCTTCACCACCGTTGAGACTTTGCTCAGCCTCGGCGTCCAGGGCTGTCGGATCCATCTTGTCCTCCCGCCTCCCGAGCCCGGCGCCCCCTGCTTCAGCGACCCTGTTGTCGAGAAGGCTGTGATGACGGCCACGGAGAAGGCCGAGGTCCAGGTCCACCGCAACTGCCTGCTGGCCCACATGAACAACGGAGAACACCTGGATCCTCTCACATGTGTGTCATTCACCACCGACGCAGAGCCTCTCCATCTGCAGTGTGGAGTAAGTTAAAGTTTTTGGTGACTTTCAAAATCCACTGGATGATTTCACTGCTTATCCAGCCAGTTATTAGTTTTTACAAAAGAAAATGTCCTCCAAACAATGGTGGGTGACTGGCCAGCGTGTCTGGTGGAGCTGAAAAGCTCACAAACGACAGGCTGAATTCACCAGCTTGTGGCTGTTGGTTGGATGTTAATTTCCCTCCTGGAAGCAGACTGTGTTTGTCAAACACAAAATGATTTTGGTGTGTTTCCCATTTTCATTGTTTCAGGCTGCAAGACAGGATTCTACTGTCTCTTTTTTTTTTTAATCTTATTTTAGTCTAAGTACCCGTACATGAGGCCTTGTTGTATTCTGAATTTAAGTGCGTATGTTCTATCAAACCATGCAGGTTCCAGAACATTCAAAATCTGGCTCAGCAGATGTTTTTGGAGGGAGGAGATGTGTTCAGCTCATTTGTTAGGCTTTAAGAATACACACATTGTGTTTTGGTGAGAAACGCTCCTTTTCGGGGCACAGGGTATTTCTCCCTGTGGCCACTGGTACAAATTAGTGGCGGCGCCATATCCAGCTTTCTTAATACATCCATGGCTGGACTATTTCTTGGCCTGGGATAGTGGCTTCCTGCAGTCTTGTCGTCACGGTAAGGCTTGCAGACGACCAGCAGAGACTCTAGGAAATCTCCTGAGAAACTGTCCAGCACATAACTCTAAAAAACAATTTATTGTTTTTACACTTGTGTTTATTGTACAGATTAAACAAATATTTTCCATGTTATTTTGTTAGTTTTACACGTTCTGGTTGGTGGATTTTGTTATCTTTGAAGAGACTCATGCTAGCTTTTTCTCAGACTTTATGCTAAGCTAAACTGTCTCTGCAGCTTCATATTCAACACACAGAAATGAGAGCGCCGTCACTTTTCTCATCTAACTCTCAACAAGAACATGAGTGAAGGCTGTTAACACAGAGACACGCTGCGTCGTAAGGAGAAACAGGAGGGAAGCTGTGGGAACACGCAGAAGCATCGCCTCTGGGAAATGTTGTCTGAATGTTTAGAATTTGTACCTTTCTGTACGTCTGTCTCCTTTCAGGTGTTCATTAACCTCTCCAACAAACGAGTCGACTACAACGCCTTCAAGAGCATCATCGACTGCTTCCTGGTCTTTGATAGCAGACTAGTCATAAACACCACTTTCCACACCAGCGATGCAGCCATTTGTGGCGCCGGACCTCTCACCAAATTCTCCCGCTGCTACCATGCAGACGAGTGGTCGCACGCCAGCTTCAGCTCAAAGGAAGTGGGCCAGGACCTGGCGGCCACGTTGCTGCCCCTCTTCGACCCGACGCAGGAGCCTGCGGACGACCCGACGCCTGAGACGGATCGCCTCATTCCGCTGTACAAACAGGCCAAGATTCAAGGTCTGATTTCAAGCCTGGAAAAATATATTTTGTTGTTTGCAGTCCTGTTAAGTCCTGGAGGGAAGCTCAGAGAAGCGGCCCTGTGCTGCTCATTCATGGAGGTTTGACAATCAACCAGACGGACGTTTGCAAAACCAAGCAGTTAGTCTTCATCCATGAAGTCTTTCCTCTTTGAAAACTAAAAAATACACTTAAATCTCACCTTTGTGAGAGAGCTAAACTGAAACGGGTTCGTTACTGCCTCCTGTGTTCAAGGGGCGGGAAAACACTCACTGGTGCTTAACGGTTGGTAAGAGCTGCTTTTGCAGCAGGTGGTTTTTCCCCTAAAACCACGAGGGCCAACAATGAGCCCACTCCACACTCAAACACAGACTTGAACATGTGACACATGGTTTCACAAAGAAAAGGCTTTGAGAACGAAGACTAACAGTTATTATACATCCAGTCAATCGTTCCACCTCCTAAAACAGAGCAGCGCACAGCCGCCTCGATGAGCTGCTCTGTGGGACCTTCAGGGACCGTCTCCTACCAAACGGGGCAAACACACTAATCTTATGTGTTCGTTGTGATGACTGAAGCAGGAGAATGAATGAGAGTGAATGTGATTTCTTGAGCCCTGGATGCTCAGATAAACTCCCACTCCACCGCTCTGTTTTCAGCAGGCATGTTAATAATCATTTTTAAATCTTTCTGAGGTTTATCATAAACACAAAATTCCTCCACACCCATCAGTAGAAGTCAGGAATATGTCCTCAGTGAGTGCCAGCTTACCTCGATCCTCTCCTCTGTCCCACTTCCTGTCTGTCCGTGTTTTTGTCTGCTTTTATCTGAGAGAATTTGCACTGCCAATATTTTTTCATTATGTTTTTGTAGAACATTTTCCAATCTTTCACCCACCCACCCACCACCGATGTTATTGTGGCAGACACTCAAACCATCGCAGGGCGTAACAATGCTGCATTGTGCTGCTGCACATTCACGGAGTAACCAAGGCCACTCCACAGGTTACATAAACACAACAGCCACTCTGCTTCGCCCTTCTCTGGGAGATGAAACACACATGAACTTTTCAATGTTCAGGGTGAGCAGAGATGCCATATCGCCGCCTGCTATCTGAGGTCATTGCCTCGGCTCGCTCTTCCTCTGTGGGTGGATACCGACGGTGAAATGCACGTTATGATCTGCTCTTGTCCCGGCTCTGGTGCCAGGCCTTGTTTCCGGACTGAAACTAATCTTATGAATGTTTTGTTTGCACCTTCTCTTAACAGTGACAGCATGGCAGTACAGGACAGCACATAACAGTTCCAAAGATATTCCACTTGTTTACAACCATAGAAAACTTAGAGAAGCAGCAAATCCTCACATTTCAGAAGCTGGAACCAGAGAATCTTTGCCTTTTTTCATAAATGATTCATTGTTGTTGATCATTTTTCCGTTTTCTTCTGGTATGTTTGTATATTCTATCACAGCATGTGTTTCATCTCCTCAGGTGGGAAGCTGCCTGGAGGATACAACTACCTGCACGTCACCAAACCATCCGCTACCAACCTGCCAGGTCCTCCTGTTAAACATGTAAGGTTCAACATTAATGCACATACACCATCCTGCTGCCCCAAATACTCACCAGAGCACCAAATGTGGATTAATCCGCCCCTGAAAATAGTCCCCAACAAACACACTACTTTCTCCTGTTTGAGTAATGTTTGACAAACACTGCAATGACCTTTTGTCTTTGGAAATCACCATTTATTTGTAAAGACTGGTCTTCAGTGAGAACCAAAGGGCTTGAGATGGAGTTCCAAAGGGAAGTCAGAAGTTAATGGATTGATTTATTGTTGTTTTTTATCTATGTATTTCAGCCTTATCCTTTAATCCATCTCTGACGGAGTGGTGGAGGCTGCAGCAGTTCAAGTCAAAACGCGTCCTCTCACCCGTGTGTGTGTTCGTGTTTGTGGAGTTACAGGACAGCGGTATCGTGACAGGTCGGGTGGAGACGGGGAACTACTTCTGTTTGCAACTCGACTGCTACGACCTGGTGGAGACGCTCACCTGCTTCTCCCTGAAGCCCCTCCCCGTCTCCAATTACCTGAGTCTGTACGGGAAACACCAGCAGCTGCTGGGCCAGCTGTCCACCTGCTACCACCAGGGCCTGATCCAGGACCTGCACAGGTGGGAGACAGAAGGACACTTACTATTCAAATGTCATTTTGAGAGAAGAAAATCTATGTAAATATTTCAGTATTTCAAGAATATAAAAGATATGGACAGGTTAACAATGTTAAAAACTCGGTTTTCATGGGAGGGAGTTTTTAATTGTCATGCCTGTGCTTTTATTTCTTCGTCATATGTTGTTGAAACAACGATTCCTTATTCGACAAAATACCTCAGGACATGACAGAGTAAGAGGAGACATTTCCCTTGATATCATCTTATACTGAGGTTTTTTATGAGCTTCAGCAACTGAGGAGGTAAACAAACAGCAGAACAGGCGACTCACAGGACAATAGAGCTCTAGAAATGATCAGTTTGGTGACTTACATAATGTCTGCATTTAGTTTGTTGTCAACAAAACAACAAACAACTTCTCCAAACTGATATTTTCTGCTCTGTTATCGTGTCTCTGTCTGGCCCCTGCAGCAGTATACCTTCATTCATACACCTCCAGTCATTGTACAAGAATACGTGTTTTTCAGACGGAGATTTTGGCACCAAAATGTAACAGATGCCATGTGGTCAAGTTTTAAAACAGCTGTTTTCATAACCAAGCTCTGTATCAAAACAGGTCACTCTCCCTGTTTTCAGAAAGCTGCTGGCTGTAGAATTGATCAGCATTCATCTGCTGACTGATGACCTCGCACATCAAAATAACACCTAAGTGGTCTGAGCAGGCGACAGAGATTTAGGCCTTCAGTGTCTTTGTCCTCATGCTGTCTGTGTGTTTGCTGGTGTGACTTTGCAGTGTGTGTGTGTGTGTGTGTGTGTGTGTGTGTGTGTGTGTGTTTGTCAAACAGCGGGTGACCTGCTTCTGAGGTTTCAGCACAAATGACCCCCAGATATGGACGTCTATTGTCCCCCGCCTCCTAATCTGTTTATGCAGCTCCCCAATCTGTCTTTGTGGCCGACCCAGGCCGAGACAAAGCCGCAGCCTCCGCGCTGCAGAGGCCGATCCCTCGTCACGCCGCTCACTCGGCTGACTCGTAAAGTCATTGTGGAGGCTGACGGAGCATCATGAGCCGTTAAAATAATTGATTGACCGCGTGGCGGCTGGAGGTTATTCAGTCAACACGGTTAGTGTAGCTTCTGGTGTGTGTGCTTCCTTCAAGGGTTCGCTGATACTGAGCTTCATTTAAAGGGTCAGTTCACTCAAGGACAAAGACAGACAGACTCTCACTTGCCTCTTGTGTCTAGCTATGCAGATAGCCAGCGGTGGAAGGTGTTTTACTTAAGTACAAGTATCAATACTGCAATACAGAAATACAATGTTACAAGAAAAAGTCCTGCATTCAAAATCCTATTTGATTAAAATGGACAAATGGGCCTTGACTGACACACTATATTATATATCACACACAGGTTATTACTGATGCATCAGTGTTATTGTGGCATCATTCTTCAGTTCTCAGTCCACAGCTGTGATATCGGGCAGAGACGCTGCCTTATATTCAGGGGCCGAACAGGTCGGGAACTGCTGCTCTTATGTGTGTTTTTTCCATAAGATGGAAGCTCGACGGGGTCAAATGTGAACTGCTGACACCAGTAATCGTCTGTGGAGAAGCTTCTTCTACAGGCGGCGGTGATGCACTGCAGACATGAAGGCTGTTAACTGCAGGGATTGTTGGGATGTAAACTGTGTAAGATGGTGGTAATAAAAAAGTGTGTGTGTGTGTGTGTATGTGTGTGTGTGTGTGTGTGTGTGTGTGTCTCATGCAGTTTCTTCAGACAGAGCTGGTGTTTGGCCGTTTATCACGACAGATTCTCCGACTTCGAGCAGGAGCTTCAGCAGATCATCTCAACCGGAGTTTGTGCTTTTATTTTCATCCCAAAAATCAACATCCGTCTGACCTGTGTGTCTTTCTTTCTAAACTTTATTTCACATGAATGTCTGTGGAACAAAAAAAACAATGTTAAATGGTGGGAAAAAAAAAATAAGAAAAGATAAGAAAAAGATAAAATAATAGATAATGAATGTAAAATGACAGGAATGAATTGACAGTCACTAATACCAAAACGATGCTTCGTCACGTGTGTGTAACCTCACCTGTGTGTCCCTGCAGGGCCATGAGTGGAGGCAGCAGGCGACGGAGGACGTCCTCCCTCAGGACAGACTTAAAGATGCTGAGACTCGAGCGGCGCTGAGGAGCAGCGCTGTGAAATATCTGACCTACAACCGAAACCTGCTGCCCATGTTCGCCTGCCCGGGACAGCTGTGACATCATGAGTGACATCAGCAAGTTAAGACGGCCTTTTAACCATCCTCAGTGTGTTTACACGGCAGAATATGAAACACACACACACACACTGTTTTTAAATCGTATTGTTGTTCAAATGTGTGTAGAGTTTAAGTTTCTCACCAAAACACTGTGAGGCTGACAAGCGTTGAATAGATTTCATTCCTCATAAAACATTTGAAAAGACACTTTACTGAATGTTTTCATCGTTTACATCCGTGTCTACTCGCTAACGGTCTTCTTCTTCTTTGCCTTTGTTGGCACATGGCTTCTCTTCTTGTTACCACCAGCTGTTGATCAGCCATGAAACCTCTGGCGGGAATCTCTTGTTCACAGTTTTACACATCAGTGTTTTTCCATGTGGCTTATAAATGTCCTCAAGTGATGTCACTCGAGTCAGCGTCAGTCGAAGACTACAAGTCTGAAACTGAATCAGATCTGTTGGAGTTAGAAAGAGGTGAGCTGACCAGACCTCTGCAGCTGCTCTTCATCTCTGCTAACAGCTGCGTTAGCTGCTGCTAGCATCACGAACCCCAATCTCCTGACTGAACTGTCGCTGGTCGAGTTGCATTGTGGGTAAGGCAAGACTTAATTTGACCAAATTAGCATCAAATTTAAGGGACTTTTCAATAACTGAAAAGATGTTAATGTGAGTAATGAGTTCAGTGAACGTTACACATGAAGCTCAGAACTTTAAATGAGTTCCCTGGAAACACTTCCTGTTACAGTACCTGGAAATTAAGGGTTTTGCAATATATATTTATTTATATACTGTATGTATATATATTTATAAAGGACTGAAAGGTTCTCTGATACATCAAATCATTTTGACTTTTACAGGACTTGAAGCCCAGCGTTTCCATAATAACACTCTCTGAGATTGAACAGACAATTTTACAAGTTTTTCCTCCAGTAAACATCAATTTAATGCACTTTTTTGTCAATAATTTGATGTTTATCTGAGTGTGGAAACTCCTGTCTTAGTCTAACGTGAATATGAACAGTTAGTAAAGAGTTCAATACACGTCAAAACAGAATTGTTGCCGTTTCTGGTTTGATTTCCTCCATAATGTGCAAACTGTAACTGTGAGTATGAACTCTGCCCTCAGTGACTCTGCAGCAGCGTGACCAATCACACGGCCCATATAGCGGCTGGAGATGAAAGCTTTGTGCGGGAGGAGCAGGAGGAGGAGGAGGAGGAGGAGGAGGAGGGTGTCACTCTACAGCTGTATGCTAATGAGGCTGAGCTGAAGCCTGTCGGGAAAATAACCGCACACACAACAACATATGTCCGCACCTACAGACAGAAGACTGCTGGTGTTCAAATACCAGGTCCGATATTAGACGATTCATATCCGATCAGTCGCGTTTGAATCGTTACTGTAGAACGATGTAAATCACCAGATTATCTCTGCATGAACAGACTTTTTAATGAAATATAAATAGATAAAGATACGAGTTTCCCTCCTGTTTTAATCTCCTATAATATTTATATGATACTTACCAAGACTTCACAGCGTGTTTGTGGTACTCTGCAGTATATTCAGTGATTTTAATGTAACTTTACTGCACTTATTGATGCTCCTATCTTTATAGTCTTATAGCCTTTGTGCTGTTTTTTAATGATAGTTTGTTTCAGTGTGTTGTTGCATATGTGCTATTTTCCAGGTGGATTTTTTAGAGTTATCATGTATTGAGCATCATTCTGGATATTATTAAATATATTTCGTTCAAAACAGTTATCACGTGAAATGTAAAACAAAACTCATCCGGTGCAGGAAGAAATCTCAAACCTTTAAAGTAATTTTTTGATCCTAAAAGTCCTAAAAACTAAAATGAAACTTGTTTCAGGGATTTTCTATAAATAAGTGTCAATATCTTGAACGACGAGACGAAGGACGCAGGTTGCTGCAGTAAATCAAAGACACTTTCAATTCCTGAAACAAGTTGTTTTAATTAGCTTTTATCAATTGTTTTTTGTTTGTTTGTTTTTTGTGTGTGTTTTTTAAACGAGACTTTTATGGCTCTGGGGATTCAGATTGAACTAAACTTTAATAACACAAGCGCATGAAAAATGAAGGAAAATGAGAGTTTGAGGGTGAGACAGCTGCTTGTAGCAGCAGCATTTGAACCGTAATTGTTTGGATTTCATCTCGAACTTTGGAAACACCATCAGTCAAAAATGAGACCAGATCAATCAGCCTGATCCTCAGACAATAACTGTAATCCGCTGCTTTCCAAACATCTTTAAAATCCGCACGCTCGTTGTATACACCGGCATTTTTAAGCATTTCATAGCTCTCCTCGAGCTCAGCACGGGCCCCTGTGACATCCCGTCATCCCTCACGGTGGAAGACAGACTCATATCCGGCTGACCGGGTCAGATCTGACCTGCAGGAATTGGGTTTGGTGTGTTTTAACTCGCAGATAATCTCGGTTTGGCCCATTTGGCGACACAGAAAAAGCGCACTGATTACGCACAGCACGCGCCGACGGTATCTGGGGGCCAGATTGCTTTTAGGGGCCCCCACTTCTTCTCCTTTTTTTTTTTCAACTGTGCAATTTCCTTTTCAATCACGGCGGGTCTACAGCTTGCACAAGCGCAGCCATTGTGATGCAAAGCAGGAAACCCTCCTCTCGCTATTAATTATGTATGCGTAAAATGACGGATTCATATGTCCGGAGTTAACTGTCACGCCAGCGCACATGCTGCCGGGCCACGGTGGGTTGAGATGTTTGTTTGGTTGCTGTTTGGTCATATGTGTACTGCAGTTGGCCGAATTTGACTCCATCATTCAGTGCGTAAAAGCGCTTCTCACATCTCGTTTTGTGATCCTGAGTTGTGCTGGAAAGTCTTTGGATATCTTGAATTCTAAATTTTGAACCACCACCCCCACCACCCAAAGGAGACACATAAAGCCGAGGCACGTGTAGATTTCTATACAAACTCATCAGACCGTAAAAGCAGGAGGCTCCTGGCGTGTGCCCGGGTCGAGACGAGGAGGAGGAGGAGGAGGAGGAGGAGGAGGAGAGAGAGAGAGAAGGGGGAGAGAGAGAGAGAGAGAGAGAGAGAGAGTGTGTGTGTGTGTGTGTGTGTGTGTGTGTGTGTGTGTGTGTGTGTGTGTGTGTGTGTCTGGGGGGGTGAAATACAATAAAACCCTCAGGTACATCTGCTTTGCAATCTGCAAATCCTCTCTCCATCACCCACCTCCTCCCCTCCACCAGCCTCTCCATCCTCCCACACCCACTCCCCAAATCCACGGGGGACCTCGGCTCCTTCTGATTGGTCGTGGATGAGGCAACAAGGGGGGACGGGAACAATGTCATCATGTCGCCTTAAAAAGAGTGCAGCTATGTTGTGGTGAAAGCACCTCGGGAAGAGAACAGAGGATCAGTAGCAGGAGCAAACAACAACAAAAAGACGCATCAGATGTTTCTGTCCTCGAGCGGCTGAAAAGTGGATTTCTTCTTCCCGCAGCAGCGTCCAAAGTGCCTTCAGCTCTCCGTCCAGCGCGAACATGCCGAGAGGATTTTTGGTGAAAAGAAATAAGAAAACCAACCCGGTGTCCTACCGGGTCCGCTCCGACGAGGAAGAAGCGGAGCAGACAGCGGCTGATGCACTGCCGCTGCCGCCGTCCTCCTCTGCGCCTCTCGCCTCCGTCCCGGTGCGCGCACAGACGCCGACGCCCACCTGCGGGGCGGCGGCCACGGCTCCAGAGCATGATGCCAGACCGGTGCAATTCGGAAACCCAGAGGCGGTGTACCAGGCGCTCTACAGCCCCACCCGCCCAGTAAGCCAGGACCACGACCGCTCCTACTTCGAGAGACGCTTCAACCTCGGATCACCGGTTTCCGCGGAGTCCTTCCCCACACCAGCAGCGCTCACCGCTTTGGACCACCTCTTTGCCCCGGTGGACCTGAAAATCGGCTCAAGCAACAGCAGCCGCACCGACACCAGCGCCTCCTCCACCGCGACGCTGCCCACCGCAGGTACCAAACGGCCGTCCAGCGACACCGAGCGCAAAAGCAAACCGCCCTCCAAGAAAACCAAAGCTATCCGGAAACTGCACTTTGAGGATGATGTCACCACTTCCCCGGTTCTCGGGCTCAAGATTAAAGAGGCGCCGGTGGACCAGAAGCCTCCCAGACCGCAGCCGTCCGGAGGTGAAAACAATCCGCTGGGCGAATTCGTGTGCCAGCTGTGCCGTGAGGCGTACGCAGACCCGTTCTCTCTGGCGCAGCACAAGTGCTCCAGGATAGTCCGGGTTGAGTACAGGTGTCCTGAGTGTGACAAGGTGTTCAGCTGCCCGGCTAACCTCGCGTCGCACCGGCGGTGGCACAAACCGAAGCCTCAGAGCGGAGCCCCCGGTGTGCAAAACTTGGAGAACGACAAGGCGGCCGCGCCCGGTAAGACAGCGCCGGATGACGCGAAGGATTCTAGTGACAGAGACACACCCAGCCCCGGGCCGTCCGAGTCCGGCTCAGAGGAAGGGCTGTACGATTGTAATCACTGTGGCAAAAAGTTTAAGCGTCAAGCGTACCTGCGGAAGCACCTGGCGTCTCAGCACGGCTCCCCCAAAGCGGCGGAGGACGAGGACGCGCCGGCCTGCGAGCAGAGCGCGGCGCCGCTGAACCTGAGCTCCTCCACCTGCCACCTGTGTCCGGTCTGCGGGGAGAACTTTTCCAACAGAGGCAGCCAGGAGCGGCACATCCGCCTGCTGCACTCCTCACAGGTCTACCCGTGCAAATACTGCCCCGCCATCTTTTACAGCTCCCCGGGACTCACCAGGCACATCAACAAATGCCACCCATCCGAGAACCGGCAGGTGATCCTGCTGCAGATGCCGCTCCGCCCTGCCTGCTGATCCGAGACTGTAGGCTGCTTTACACGGTCCAACAACAAGACAACAAAGTCCAGCCTTGTTTCTGTTTAGGGTTAAACTGCAAAAATATCCGTTTCTATAGATTTTTTTCCTAAATTTAAGTTTGGCCTTTTTAAAACTTACTTTTCTTAAATTACGTGAAAAATATTTGGCACTTTGGTGAGAAGAAGTAATTTCTTTCGATTCAGCTGTTGTTGGGATGGGAGTGATTTAATATCCCTCTTGTTTCAGTAATTTGGTTAAAAAAAAACACATTTATAAGAATTCAAACACTGAACTGAGTGATTTACTTATTTTTGTCTTAAATCACGTAAGAAAAAAAGGCTTCATCTCTAGGAAGATTCACATCTCAGTGAGGTAAAAGAAGAAGTGAAAGGGTTTTTTTGCAGTGTAACTCCTACAGCAAACATAATGTAATGACCCACATGCACCAATGTCTAGAGGTCAGAGGTCAGCCGCTTACCTGCAGCTGGCAGGGATTCAGTGCCTTGCTCAAGGACACTTCAGCAGGTTCTGGGTGTGTGATTGGACCCCGGCCTATAATCCCCCCTCCCCCCTTCCCTCGCCCCTTGAAGGATCTCTGACGTCATACTTCAAACACTTAAAGCGTTAGACTGTTAATTTATTTTTCTAGCATCTCTGCACAAGTGCTATTAGCTTCTAGACCTAAGAGAGGGGACGACCTGTAGCCGATAAAAAACAGAAATCACGGGCCTGAGAAGACCTGATCTCATCACTCTGATTAGCTTTAACATAGCTTGTGGATCTTTGGATCAGTAGCTGTTGCCTGAAAACAAAAAGAGTAAAACCTAGTGTAGCCGGTAATGCCTTTGGATTAGAAACTCCTGCTGTAAAACTGCCTTAAACTGAACTGATCTGATTGTTTTTTGATCACCTATTTATCACTGGCTGGGTATAATATGATTATTATTATTTTTTACAAAGCCTTCTGTATTACCACTATACAGTATATGTAACTCTTTTTTCTATTTATTTACCTATTTATTAAATTATTTGTGTAAATTATTGCTCTGTGTGGTCTCTGTGATCTGTTGCTGTGTTTTTTCATGATGTAGCCAAATTTATTTTCTCTAACTTATATCAAAATGACGTGTGAGGACGGCGTGTTCAAGTGACATTATCGCAATCAATGAGTTTTATCAGCCGATCTTGAATAAAAACTGAATGCAATCATGATTTTATTTGATTTTGGGTTTTTGTTTTGGTTTGTTTGTAACCGTTAGCTCTTATACTGCTTTGGATGTTTCTGCAGTATTTTGCTAAATGTCCAAAAACAATAAAAACCAAACTGAGAAATGGCTTCTGCTCTGTCTTATGTCTTCTGGAGGTATTGAACATAGAAATGTATTCCCAGATGTGGCTTAACATCTGGATTTAAACCCCAAATCAACTTGAATGCTGTTTAACCGATGGACAATAGAAAACTTACTTTTCTCTTTATATATTTTTAAGTTCGAATTTAAAGATTCTTTGTCTGAAAATATAATAATAAGCCTTAAAAACAGCTTGTGTAATATGTACTGTGTAAGTACTTTTACTCAAGTGCTGCCCTTAAGTACAAACTTGAGGTACTTTACTTGAGTGCTTCCATTTTCTGCCTCTTTGTACTTCTGCTTCACTGCAGCTCTGAGGCAAATACTGCACTTTGTACACCACTGTATTATTTTGATAATTAAAGTTACTACTTAAAACAAAAGACTTCACATATAAAACAGGTGATGAGCTTCTAATATTTCATTAAACTGCCAAAAGTCTGTAAAACTGTTAGATTAAAGTTCCCCTTCGACCAACTAAAACAGTACAATACTACTGTCACCTTAACGCGTCAGTAATAATAATAATGAGTAATAAAATTGTACTCACACAGTCTATTTTCAGTACTTTTGTTACTTCAAGTACTGCTAACTACAAACTATGTACATGCTTTGACTCAAAGATCTGAACACTTCCTCCATCGCTGTGTCTTGCTTGAATATTCAGGGTCATTAAATCCTCAAATTCCCAGAAGCGTCAGTGAGGATGTGACAAACAGCTCAAACAGCACGTGGAGGTATTTGACTTAAAATATTGGTTGAATGAATCAATGAATCAATGAATGAATGAACGAATGAATAATTAAGGTATAAATCAGCATTAGGTTATATAATGAAAGCAAGAACCAGAAAATTCAAACAACTGCTGGCTTACTGTTAGATCAAAGTGACAGTAGACTGGTTCAGGTGTCCATCACACTCTGTTCATATTCATGTGTAGCAGGACGAACATGTGGAGGCCGATCACTGCACACTGTAAGAGCAGCTGGAGGTCAGAGGTCAGGTCAGAGGTCCCCTGCAGGTCAACACACACAGAACATCTCTGCATCTGAAAGACATTCCTGCAGTTCCACTCGTCCTTCCTTTCTCTCTGCTTCTCTTTCATATACGGCTGCCATCGTGTTCTTCTGTGGAGCAGAAACCAGAAAGTTCTAAAGAACTGACCCGACGTCAGCTGCTGTGGCGTCAAGCCAGTTAGGAAACAATCAGCCAATCAGAGGAGACGTTTTACTGCAAAGCGAGTACTTTTACTGCTGATACATTAATATTTCTTCACTTTTTCTTGAGTGGGATTTTGAATGCAGGACTTTTACCTGTAATGAAGTATTTCTACATTTTTGTGCTGGTACTTTCAAAGGATCTGATTCCATGAACAAATAACAGAAACGACTGTTTCCAGAGTCGAGAAAGAAGTTAAACTCAACACAAATGAGTTTTAATCAGTGGTTGATTTATATTGAAAAGTACTTATGAGGTTATTAAATTTGCATCGACGTGCTTATTAAATGTGCTAATTAATAATTCCATTTCATCATCTTGTCCTGAGTAAATGAGCAATCTTTTAATGGATTCCCGTTCACAATATGATTCTTAAAAGGCTTTTTCATTTATTTATTCCAGTTATTGATGTGACTAATGTGTCCACTGAGGTCAAACCTCTGTTCATTTTTACCTGCTGTGACATCTGAAGACTAAAACTCACCACCGTGCAGCTTTTTCATCGCGTCACATCAAAGTTCATTTTTGACGTCTGAAACAGCAGCTGATAGAACGATCTCATCTCGAGGTTCGTTCGGTGGCTGTTCTGGAGCTTTCGATCCAATCAGACGCTCTTCCTCAGCATCCGTCTCCACGGTAAAGATCTAATTTTCAAGTTGTTTAATAACGTTAACAGATGAGAAAGTGAGCAGAAGAGAGGAGTAGAAGAAGCTTTTTGAAGCAGTAATGAAATTCAATCATTTATCTGAAACAACAAACGGTGTCAAAAACAAACTGACACGTTTTATTTTGACGAGTTTTTTTTATTATTAAGCAGAAACTGCTGAGAATTTTCACAACATGTAGATGGAAACCTTTTGTTTCACCTCCACTTTAACCCCTCCATCACACACACTCTCCCTGCCTCTAGCTTTTACCACACACACACACACACACACACACACACACACACACACACAGAAAGGCAGGCCATCAGTCTGCGTCTCCCTCCTTGTGTGGCTCTGACAGGTGTAAGCCAGCTGGGGAGCAGGCTGCAGATAAGAGCTACAGATAACACACACACACATTAACACACACACACACACACACACACACACACACACACACACACACACACACACACACACTCTGTCTCCATAATGGACCACAGCAGTGTATCCACAGAAATAAAGAGTCTGAGCAGAAAGCAGCAGCTGTCGGAGATGCAGGACTCAAACTGTACGTCTGAATACGAACATGTTTCACAGCTGAGCCGCAGCAGCGAAAACACGTCTTTTATTCAGACAATGACACTGAGCACAGACGCCAGTTCACCGCCAAAATGTCTCAACAGCTATTTGATGGATTTTGTTTGTTTCCCAGAGAAGGAATCCTTTTCACTTTGGTGATCCTCTGAGTTTGTCTCTAGCGCCACCACGTGGCCACCACGTTTGGTTTAAAGTGGAACATCTCAACAAATGTTGGATGAATTAGCAAAACATTTGATGATCCCTTAACTTTTCATCTCCATCATCAGCTCAGATTTGTCCAGTAATACACCAACACCAACACCAGTACAATACTGGTTTATGGTTTCTATAATGCACCCATCCAACCATCCGTCTGTCCATCCACCCAACAAATCAAATCCACCTTTCAATCCATCCATCCATCCACCCTTCCATACATCCAACAAACCAAATCCATCCAACCGACTATTAATCCATTAATCCACTCAACCAACCAACCAACCAAACACATCCATCCATCCATCCAACCAACCACCCACTCATCTATTGGCCTCTATTAGCTTTTAATTGGACACCGATGAAGAGAAGAACACACCTATTGATGGAAACCTGTTACAGACTTTTCCTCCACCCTCCTTTTGTTCGGTGTCTCCTGATGTCACAGACGCTCTGCAGTCCGTCAGTGTTCACACGTCCTCCTCAGATCTGTTGGTGGTGGTTTTGCTTCTTTCTGCTGCTGTTTTCTTCACGTCAGACGACTTGTTATCAGACATGAAAGCGACACGATGTGATTCAATTTGTCTGGTTTAATCAGACATTCACTGCTCTCTAATGCTGTTAGGCCGGGACAGGGAGTAATGTTACAACCTGTGTGTGTGTGTGTGTGTGTGTGTGTGTGTGTGTGTGTGTGGACATGTATTACTCATTATATAAATCTGTTTACACAGTTGGGGACTTGCCTTCCTTAACGTAGATCATGAAATGTTAGGATGAAGCGTGTGGCTGTAGATATTAAAGGATAATTTGTCGACTTCAAAGCTTCTATTTTTGCATTCTATTGTTACTCTGATGAGGAAAAGGTTCCATTAACAGTAATTCACTCTATCTCACACTAGTAGTGTTAGTGCTCATGTTTCTCAGCATTAAGACTGCATTTCCCATCAGCCCCATCACTTCCAGGCAATCCATCCATCTGTCACAAATTCATCCAATTATACATCCAACCAACCAACCATTCATCAATCCATATTCAAACATCATCGCCGCAGTCATCCATCCATCTGTCCGATCATTCCATCCACCCCTACATCCCCCGGAGGGATTGATAAAGTATGCCTTCCTCTTCTTTTTCTACCCCTCCACAGATTCATTCACCCATCATCAAGCCATCCAACCATCATTTCATGCATCATCCAAATGTCCATTTACCCATCCATCATACAACCACCCAGGGTATATTCTTCAAACCATCCATCCATCCAACCATGCTTATACTGGTCTATCCAGCCAATCATCCACACATCCATCAGGGACAGATTTCTTCCACTCATCCACCAGGAGCACCATCCGATGTGTGCTAAAAAGAGAGACAAATGGCTCAAGGAATCTACAACACCTAAAACTGATTGTTTTCTGTATGAGAAAAATTACTGTTGGCCAACTTTACACATGTTTAAATTCTTCTTCTCTACGTGTTGGTTTTGTTTGCAGCATATAAATTCCTGACGAGCAGGTGGGGGGTTACATCACTCCAGCTCCCTCACACTTTCCAGTCAACTCACATCGACTCGCGTCTTTTCACCTCCTCCTCCTCCTCCTCCTCCACTCCCCGCTCTCCGTCATGGCCGCCCTCTCTCAGTTGCTGCCGCCCTGCACGCGCCTCCTCTTATCTCCACTACACTCAAACAAAGAGACCAGAAAAAAGAAAGAAAGAGGCAGGAGCAGACAGAGTAAACACGGCCTCGCTGCCTCGCTGCGTAGGCCGAGGTAAGTCAAACAAACCTCGGGGGCATTTTCCAGGCCGGCAGGTGTTGGTGTCAGAGGCAGGCGAGCGTGGCGTCGAGTCAACAAGTGGAGAAGAACAAGCAGTGAGAGGCGGACGCAAACACACGGACAGCGTGTTTTAAGTGCATGTTCAGCTTTAGTTGTTGCTGCTTGTAGAGTGTTTGCTGCCTGCGCTGTCTTTTGTTCCCTCGCCATGTGGGCGCTAAAGTTAAAGTGGTAAATCCTCCTGTTTGTCTTTTGTTTGATGTACTGTAGTGTTTCTGCACGGCACGACCAGCAGGCCTCCTGTCAATCACAACAGAGGAGGTGGGACTTGGATGACTTTTCCTTTCATTATGCTACTTAGGGGCTCTCTGCTAATTATGCTTCCTCCAGTCTGTGACCCGGAAACAGATCAAGGACCGCTATCATTGACATTTAAGCCCCTTAAATGTGTCTTGGAGAAAATTAGCCAACAGCACTGCAGAACATTTAATAACGTGGAAGGAATTCAAACACATACTGACAAAGACCTTTCAAATGGCTGTTATATGATGTTTGTATGTCATGAAATAGACATCATGGAAGTACTGATTTGTTTTCTTCTGCAGTCACTGGTTTGATCCCATGTGTTACTCAAAGTTACCAGTTTGATTGAAAGCACTCACTGCACCTAACTACATTTAAACCAATGGCTGTGATCAGTGATCAATAAACATGAGATGTGTTGTGTAAATCCATCCTGTTTGGACCTGTGACATAATTTCCAGGGTCGGGGTCCACAGATGACTTCTGATCAGCTTTACAGACGAGCCTACAGCTGGCTGTGATACCCATCTCCCCTCTGATCAGCAGGGCTCAAGTGAAACCTTAATCGCCTTGTTGACTTGAAAGGCTCTCGAAGTGGGAAAGCTAATTAACTCTGTCCAGCAGCACAGAGACGGAGAGGCATTTCAGCAGTGGAGTTCTTGATATATACATTGTATTTGGTCTCTTGTGTAAAAAAAATGAGTAAATGAGTAAAAATCCTGCAAGAAATACAAACTCATATCCAACCTTGACACAAACAGCACCAAGTTTTATTGTGCCAACAAGTTTCCTCATTCAGACATTTATTCCAGTCCTTCCTTTGACTGGTTTTGCCACATGTATACATGCATTTTCCCTCTCCACTCACACACAGGTGTAACAGCTTACCTGATTGCCTGTGAGTGATTGAGTTCATTTGTGTTCTCTGAGGAACAAAAGACAAGACACATGGACACAGTGAAACTTACGGAAGGACTCAAGAAATGTTTGTACTTTCAAAAAATTGTCCTGTTTACTAAGACTGACGAGCAACTGCACTGATGGAGCATCCTGTAAATATTAAATATATGAAAGACAGCACCACAAACTATCACATACAGGCCAAAAACAAATACAAATTATTGCCTCAAGTTACCTCCAGGGCGAAAGTTAATGATTTAGCAGTCATTTGCTATGTATAGTGTACTTATTCCCAGTCCAAATTTTCCAGTTGTGTGATTTATGATCTAAATTTCCGTCCTGCTAACAGTCCCACACGACAATATGGAGCATTTTAAAGATGGGAAAGTTACATGATGTTACCCATAACATTTAGATGACATGACAACATTTAGTGAATGAGTGAACAAGGAAGTGATTTCAGACATGCTACATTCAACTAGCTAGCAATTAGCTAATATGCTAGTTAGCCCCTCACCCAAAGTACCTATTTTCTCTCAAATTACCACAACAGATACTGTATATCGTGGCACGTTTCTCATATATATAAAAAAACAAAAAAACAAAAAAACAAAACAACCCAAAACAGATATATATATATATAAAAAAATAGCACAAAAGAACTGACAGGGTGAGAGCTGCACTGTTACAATGCGCTAACTTAGCTAGCATGCAACTGCAGCTTGTCACCCAGCTGGGCTCCTTTTTTATATGATTATGAGGGTAAAAATGTTTTTGTTGTGATAATTTGGGCACTTTTTGTACCGTTCAGGTAGACACAGAGCTCAGGCGGCTCATCACGCTGATAACCAAATAGATATAAAACCAAATGTCATTTCAGCTCACTGCAGCTCGGCTGAAGCTTTGTTCCCATTGAAATTATTGTTCTGTGATAAATAGCCTACATATAAAAGCTTACATCTGTTTGTATGAGTGGAAACTTAATGTTTTAATGGAACATTAAATGAGTTTATTTTCTGACTTATTGTTTTAAGTCACTTATTGGGTTTATATTGGCTGTCTGTACTGACAGGCTTTAAATATTGGGGACACTGCACACGAGCTCGCGGTGGAAATTGAGGAGCAGCTTTTTGCATCTGCTGTGGCTGAAAGCACACGTCTGTTCTGTAATTTCTAAAATCCTGCAAAACATCAGTGTGTTCTGTAAGCTTTTGTTCAGAGGGTTGAGGTAATGGGTGGCGCAGGGGGGTGATATCTGTGAGTGTGTGTGTGTGTGTGTGTGTGTGTGTGTGTGTTTGGGGAGGGGGGACAGCTGATTTGAGGGCCCTGGCAAACACAAAGGGGCCAGGACCTCCTCCACACATGCCCCACACAATGCCCCGGCCCTAATGCTTGTAAATCTATTCACACATCCAGAGGCCAAAGATAATAACAAGCTGTTCAGAATGAATTTCTAATGACCAAACTGAAGCCCGTCTCTCCACTGGAAGCCTGATTCTGGTTCTGCCTCACAGTCAGCCATGAAACAAACGCGCCTGTTTAGCATTGATGCAGAGACGTGTGCTTTCTCTAACGAACCAATGGCGATGGGCAAACAACAGAGCAGCAGGGTGCAGACAGACGGACAACCTGCCTACGAAGGAATCTGAGCAACGATTTAACATTTTAAACATTTGGTTGATCTTCTGCACAAAGAGAATTTGGGGTTTTTTAATTCCTAAATCGCTGTCAGTGTGGACTACATGGGTCAAAGCTACAGCTGGGATTTATGGGCGACCTTCTGGTCCTTCTTCTTCCATATTTAAAACTGGTCCACTGTCAAAAATGACTCCCGTCTGCTTCTGTAAAAGCATTTCTGCTGAGCAGTGACGCGTCCATCGATTTATCTGCAGCCTCCTCACACTTAAAGCTACGCTGAGATTTGCCAGTTGAAGACTTTCAATGTGAAGCAGCTGCAGTAAAAAATTGTTGATTAGCTTCAGCAGTGACTTAATCCAGCTCTGCTCTGACTGGAGGAGAGTGAGCAGTAAACAGTTGATATTGCTGAGATGAAATTAGTGACAGTGATGTCACTTCCTGTGAGTCCCTTGTGTGCGTGGAGGCGACTTCAATTCAGAGCAGAAATGTCGGACTCCGCCACTAACAATGAAAACTACCATAAGGAGGTGACTGAACTAAAATATATTAAACAACTATTGCAGAAAAAACTTTGAGTTCCAGACTTAAAATCCTTAAGATTCACGTGAAATCACACCTCTTCTCTGATGCGACAGTCATTCAGTGCGTTGCATAATTACTTCTCCACCACTGAATACCGAGCAGGAGAGATTCACAGGAAGCGAAGCAGCATGCGACCCAGCGTCGGTGTGTGATTGGTGTCAGTGTCGGTGCTCTGGTTGAGCTTTGGGCTGTGAAGGTGTTTGAGTAGCAGCTGAAGAAAGGTCATCAGAGGTCACAGCAGCTCCCCTCATCACTGCAGGAAGCACGAGCATAATTATGTAAATGAGCCGGGATCATCCCTGATGCTGCCAGTCTGCTGGACACACACACACACACACACACACACACACATTCACACACACATTTTATAATATAGTTAAATCGTAACTAAAGTTGATTGATTAAAAAGAAAAGGAGTAAATCTGTAATGAAAGCCACTTAAAATACAATTTACTGAAATAGTTAATAGAAAGTAATCAATGTTCATACTAATTGAATGCAAATAATAATCATGACAATACAAACATATTGTACTTGCATCATTTAATACAATTAAAAAAAGACATATCTTTATCATCATGGCTAGTTGTGGTACTTTATATTAAACATTAGGAAAGAATATGCTCCCAAATCTTCATAAATCGTCTTTTTGGGAGAATCTAGTTAGTGTGTAGTCGCCTAAATATGTAGTTTTATACCAGCCCAAGAAAGGAAGGACGTTGTCTGTGTGCTGGCATTTGAAACATCAGTCATTCATATCTACTTTTAAAATATCACATATCTTAGACTTGGTCGTGTAGTTGAGTCTTGTGTTGCTGCATCAGTAAGCAGTCGAGGTGTGGGATGATTCACTCTAAAGAGCGTTAAGAAATCAATAAAAACATGGTGGAGACAAAGTGGGAAATAAAAATGCTGCCTGAAGTCAAACAGCGAGTATGTTGATCTGCTCGTTTCCATGTTGATGCTGCAGTGACCTTCACAGCAAAACTTCACTTTAATCACTGGTCAATACAGTTAAACGCTCGCTCTGACACACACAGCTCAGAGTGTGTGTGTGTGTGTGTGTGTGTGTGTGTGTGTGTGTGTGGGTGTGTGTGTTCAAACCCCTCCACTTGTCTCATTCAGTCCTAACCTCCTGATGACTGCAGCTAATGAAAAGCCTGCAGAGAGGAAGGAGGAGGGAGGGTTTGCTGCCTATTCTTGTCCCTGGATGGGGGCTGGGACCGGGTGCCAGGGCGGACGGCGGCTCCCGGGCCCCTGGCTGACAGCGGCGGGCTGTCGGGCCGAGCGGCCGTCTGGCGAGCAGGCCAGGCCTTCCTCGGTGAGCTGGCACGTGCCGGCGCAGCAGCCCGCTCGAGGCATGACGAATCACTGAAAGAGACCTCGCAAGGCCGCGAGGAGGAACACCTGAGCCGCCGAGCAGAGGGAGGGGTCAGGATGGAGGGAGGGGTCCAACGGTCTGGTGTCACAGACGGCGGGTCATACTGATGACACTGAAAAGGACCAGAGCAGACAGGAAGAGACCAAAACACATTATCCTTAAATTATTGCCTTTATAGGATCATTTAGCTTCATCACAATTTGAGTGATATTTTCCAATATTCCACCATCATTTCTGTAAGTTTACACCAAAGTAACGCTGAGATCTGGAAATATGTCAACATTATCAAAAAAAACACTTCAACAGAACAAAGATATGCACGGTCCAGTGATCACAAGACATCCAAGCCGCTTCATCTAAGGTCAAACTGAACGTGAGCGCAGCAGAGTCAGTAAAAACGCCTCATCACACAGGAAAACTGTGTAATTACAGTCAGTCAAAGTTCAACCAGAGGTGGGTCTGTAAGCTGTGATGGATGCTTACAACAGACTGCCTTCATTCTCTCTTCCACATTCACATTTGACTGATCTGTACGTCAGTTTACAGCAGCACTGTGGTGACTTCGTGCCTCCTTCTCCTGGTGCAGATCATGGGGACAGCAGGCTAAACAAGGCAGCCCAGGTGTCTTCCTTCCACGTCCTCCAGCTCTTTCCAGTGGAATCCTGAGGCGTTCCCCGGCCAGATGGGATTTGTAATCCCTCCGGTGTATCCTGGGGTCTCCTTCCAGTTAAATGCCTGGAATACCTCCACAGTGAGGCGCCTCTGGAATCAGATATCCAAATCACGTTAAAATGGTTCCTTTCAACGTGAAGGAGCAGCGTCTCTACTGCAGGTTTACTCTGTCTGTGGATGTGAGAAAAACAATTATCCGAATTATCATTTCAACGTAATATCTGCCAAATATCTACAGTTTGAGCTTAAATGATGGCAGTGAAATTTAGCAGTTTTTGGCCCTCACTAATAAGCAGCAGCAGTGACCAATGGGAATTCATGTCAGGCACAGTGGATTCTTCTGTTTTCACGTTTGGAAAATCTGAAAACACACGACGTCCTCGGGAGCTTCTGCAAACCAATCCGCTCCTCTGCTGTCCTTCTGAAGGCTCGGCGCGCTCACAACAGTCACACTTTTGGAAAACTGCATCGTCAACATGTCGTCTGTTTGAAGGCAAGGGATTTATCTGTCCTCAAGAAATCTTTTGCATGTCTTTGTAGTGTGAGATGCTTCTGGACAGTCTGTCCTCAGTGGCCTTCTTAGAGCTGCATCGTGCGTAATTATGTCGTACACATTGAGCACTTCTATGTTTCTGGTTTCGCAGCTTCATGTTTCTCTTTATTGGATGCTTCAGGATGCATTGGGAGCATTTAAGTAGCAGTTCAGTTGCCATAGCAACCAAAGCCTCATCAGCGAATCGCACGTTTTGGTTTTTTTTTTACAACATACAGTATCACAACATTTTATGACAATTATATAAAAAGCCTGAATGAGGACTTCACAAACAGACATTTTCACAAAATTGACACCCACTCCAAACAAAATGATTGCTGGCATTAAACTGAAATGCATTATGGGTTTGCTTTTATGTTGTGAGTCATTCTCAGAGCTTTGTTAATAAAAAAAAAAAAAAAAAGATGAATTTCCAGTTTTAAAAATAATAACAGATAAACTTCAATTAGCTGAATAATTTCCCAAATGCCTGCATGTAGCTGCAGCAGCTGATTTCAGATGAACCCGGGTCCTTGATCTCCATAGGAACAGAGCGCTTCAGATTCAGTTTCACAGAAATGAGTCACTGATGGACGAGCAGCCGGTAAGTTACATGGACTCAGGAGGAGCGAGCAGACCTGCCGCGCTCCCTCGGGCGAGTATTGATCCGAGAGAGAGGCACTCAAGTCACGTACATGTGGTCGGGATTCTCGTTGTTCGAGGAGCGGCTGAAGGACAGTTAGGCCGCCGTGAGGGTTTGTTTAATAGGTTACAGACCTTTCTGAGGCTCCCAGGCTGGTAGAAAACATCTCTGCTGTAAGCTGCCGAGCCTCCACCTGCTCCGATGGCTGCCCGCGACCTCTGACCCCTCCGCAGAAATGAGTGGAGCTGTGTTTGTTGCCCTCGAGCAAGCGCACGTGCTTTCTATCAACATGATGGTTCTAATATACGAACACAGTTTCTTAATCATCACGTAAAAATAAAGTTACCATGAGTGAATTAACCACAGGCATTTATAAATAAATAAATTTAAAAAAAAAGGAAAATAATCTGCAATAATTTGATTATTGATTGTTTGTCATAATTTTCATGGAAATACATCAAATATTCTCTGGTGTTTTTCTGTGTTGGACATAATCTCTTTGGGCTTTAGGAAACTATTTGCTGACATTTAATTAAGAAAGTAATCAGGTTAATGGATCTATATAGATAATTGTTAGTTGCAGCCATCTTACTCATCTGCAGGATTTATGGATGCTGGACTTCTGGTTCTCCTTGGGTCAGCTGGTGTCTCAGCAGTCTTCAGATTGATGCTGCTCTCTCAGGTGGTGTACAGAGTGTTTATCAGAGCTTCTTTTATGAAAACAGGCTCTGGAAACGAAGCTGATGAGAGCCGTCAGACAGAAAATATGATGTAAAATCAACAGAATGAGCTCAAAACGACTGTGTCTTCACATTTCAACGATGACTCATTTCGTTCTGTATTAAAAATACACTTTCAGATAACGTATTTCTTTTCTAAAATGTGGAGTTGTGAAGCCAGACTGTTCGAATGGATTTCTCCTGTCACGCCCGAACAATGACAGACATCAGTAATTGAAACATTACGGCACCCCAGTGCTGTAGCTCGAGGGCCTGAGCTCTTTGGAGACAGCGTGTGTGTGTGTGTGTGTGTGTGTGTGTGTGTGTGTGTGTGTGTGGGTGGGTGGGGAGTTGAAGAGGGCGCAGTGCAGACCTGAATCAATAAGGGTCAGGGAGAAAGGGTCGTCTGAAGTCCCCATAAACTGACAGAGGTTTCAAAAGGTTTGGGGATGGTGGCAGCTGAGGCCTTTTACAGAGGAGCTGCCGGCGGATTAACCCCCTCCAACCACACAGTCGGACAACTTGTTTCATTGCCTAATGGAGCTGCAGGCAAGGGGATTATTGCAATGGCAGACCATGACGAGAAGTCTTTCACCTCAAAGACGATGTAAGGACAAAACCTTGTGGCCTTTGACAGGTCATTATCGTTCACCAGCGATTTTAGACAATCATTCGATGGAGGGAGCGTCGCCTCTGTTTCCTTTAACCTTGAATTATTCTACACTTTCTCCAGCCTACCGTAAACAAGAGTTAAAAGAAAGGATCCCAGCCAATGAGAAGATTCCACCATGGCCGTTTTGAAGTGTTTGCGTAACGGGTCAAGCACACACGAGGACGCTGTCTCTGCTGTGAGAAGCAAATACGTCCTTGATTTCAAGAAACAAGACATTCCTCTGATGGGCAAAGTAATGGGTGACTCACACTTGACTGCCTCTTGAGCGACAGTTGGTTAATTAGCCCCCATCGACGTCGCTGACCTTCATGTAACATGCTCGAGAGGCCTGCGGTCACACCGACCCTCCCTCACAGAGATAATTGGCCTGTAAATATGAAGCCTCTCACGGAGGCTCGGTATGGTGCAGCTACAGGCTCGCAGCTCCACACGGGCGAAGCACGCGTCCCTTCCTGCCGGAGTCAATACATCTGGATGTCAACGATCGCTGAAAGATATAGACATCATAACGAAATTAAGAGTCGTTCGAGTAAAGGAGGAGCGATGTGCTACAGTTTGGGAAATACGTCTCATCCCATACGGAGTCAGGAAACGTTAGCCTGCAGCTTAGCGCGCAGACGGGATTCAGAAGGAAACGTCCAGTCTGGATCTGTCCAGTTCAATAAAAAACAAATCTAAAGCTGAGTCATTAAACATGTGAATAAACACAAATTCAACATGATGTCAGTCTTTTCTGAGAGAGTTTATGGTGCAGCGGTAGGCGACACAGGCTAATGACGACAGCATGGCTAAGATTACCTGACATTTCATAGCTAGCTACTTTAGCAAACATGTTAGCGACCATGAAAATGTTGGATGTGTTTGAAATCACTCCCTGTTTGCCAAGCAGTGCATTTATTTATCCTCCTTCTGATTGTGAAATACTGTATTTGCACTTTATAGCAGTGTTGATGGCATGTAGACCAACGTTACTTTATGATACGAAATTTACCTTTGTGAGCCTCGACATCTGTCAATGAATGGCGGAAAATGACGACAACAGTCAAATTACTGCTCACCACAGTACAAATGTTAAGTATCTGTTATGTAGAGAGTAGTAAATGAGTGAAAAAGGAAGTAATTTTGGAAACAGCCTTAGTCCCATTCCACTCATTTCCCCTCACATTATCGTGACAAATTTTTAGCTAAATGCATGTTTAACAGGCGATCACTGAGCTTAAAATTCTGCACTGCTACAGATGGACGAAATATATTATTTTTTATTAGAGCAGAACTAAAAATCCACCTTCACAGAAAACAACATGGAGACAATTTCAGCCTAAATGATGGACCAAGAAATTCACATTTCAGGTTAAAACCCTCCTCACACCATCTTTCTCACCATCTCCTGCATGGAGAAGCGCCGCTGTGCTCAAAGTTACAAACATCAGTCTTGTCCCAGATGGCTCGGAGCTGAGATACGCTATAATCTAATTTCCATCTCCATTACCCAAATAAGTGAGCAGATTAAATTTTCATCTGCATCTAGGGTTTAGGAAATTAAGACGGTGCTGTAACAGAGATGAGGCTTGATTGCTGCGAAATGTGATTGTCAGCGCTGCGTTTCTCATGGATGATATTCAGTGACGGTGAAAATTAGGATTTGTTTTTTTGTGTGTGTGATCCACAAAGGGCTTCATTATACATGTACATGTAAATGAGAAAATACGAGTTTTAGGTTTTAGGAATGTTATAATTTACATAAGAGTATGCATGAGAATGACCCCTTCACCTGTCTGATGTGGTAGATTTATGTGTAGTTTCAGGTGGTTCAGGTAGTTGAATGCTGGTGCATTCAGTCAGAGCTGACACTATGTTTACTCCTCAGAAACAACAAAAGCTGAAGCTGGGAGCTGGAGCCCGTGTGGCCCTCTGCTTCCTGCTGAGCGCTGATCAGCCTCCACCCTGTCTGGGCATGCCAACACCCGGGCGTCTAGTTAACCGATCTGGTGGGAACGGCAGGAACAGTTCGTGCCGAAGTGGCAGGAAGAGGCAAAGATGGCTGACGAGACCCTCCCTGCTGTATTAACAAACCACATAACAGCACACAGCAGCGCCTCCGAGTTCTGAGAAAGCTTTTTGTGTGATCATTAGAGAGCAGAGAGGAGGGAAAGGCATCTCCCTGAGGTTCGGCACAATACAACAACCACGCCGGGTCTGTGGAAGGAGTGTCTGCTCCAGCAGGCAGCTAATGAAGGCTGAGAGGACCTGTGGCGGCTCGGTAATTGAACCTCGGGGACATTCTCACACTCTACATCAGCATTCTGCTCTCCTGAAGTTACATGCGGTATCACACTGCTGAGCTGAGGGTGTGTTTCATGTGCAGGGACAAAGGCATTGTGTTGTGTTCGTCTCGGTTTTGTTGACTCCTCAGTTCACCTTTGAGGGCGTTTTCATTCATGTGTAACAGCAAATATGCTGTGAAGGAAATGCACAGAAACGCAGAAACAGTCTACTCAGGACGAATTGTTCGACAATGCACCGAACGTGGACTCTGGTGTCAGAGTCCAGCGCTTTAGGTCACCATCCAGCCAGACAGCCTCTCTGCGATGCAGAAGCAGCGCACTGAAGCTGAGATGAGATGAAAAATGCCTCTTTGACCCTTTTCGATCACTGATCCCAGGTCAGATTATGCATCTGTTTAACAAAATGTGCAAAAAAAAAAAATCTTAATATTCGTTGTTTTCTTCCTGTAAAACAAAGCATGACGTGCGCTTACGTGAGCTTGAACCAGCTGGTTTCCACCAATGATATCATGACGTCCACCCATCAATCAACTTTTAGCAGCACAGAGCTAACACTCGTTTGTTAGCTTACTAGCAACAGCGTCATATATCAGTGTGTTTTCCATCGTTTACCTCCACCTCTGCTCACCTCCACCTATTCACAACAGCGTGGCTAAACGTGTTGAGATGAAAATCAGCCTCAGCGCCATCATGTCCTGGCACCATCTGAGACACGTCTACCATGTCTGTCCCACAGATGGCCCGGCCCCGCTCTCCCTCTGTCCTCTGGCTGGACCGGCTGTCTGCTGGACGCCGCCCTGGTGCCAAATCCACCCCCCTCCCCAAAAAACTCTCCTCCAACATCTCCCTGACTGCTCCTGGCAGCCGAGGCAAAGCTCTCTCACTCCTCGTCTCATCTGACTGCGTCTGTAAATAAATAACAACAACAAAATAGCAACAAGAGGGTGACACCCGGCAGAACCCGGTCGGCCACACGGGACCTGCTGGTTGTCAGCGCTTGGCGAGGTGCGGGGGTCACAGATGGCGGCACAACCCCCGCGCCGGCCCACATTTTTCCAGGCTACTGTGCTTTTAGGTCGTCCTCCATCACTAAACCGCCCTTTTCCAACTAATTTTTTGAATGTTGACACGGGCTCAGATGGGTAAAACACAATAGCAAATAATTAACCAAAGGGGGCTGAATTAAAGGGGGACTTAATATGAGACGGGTGGTGAATGACTCACTTTGCATTAGGCTTTGAAGCCGGTCCCTCGTGGCCGGCGTGGGGCGCTCCGGCTTTAAAAAGCTAGTGCATCTTGGCATCTTGCTCAATAGAAAAGCAGGCGGTTGATCTGTGCTGCATTAGTGCTGAGCCTTTGTTCTCCCGAAGGGCTGTCAAATGGAGAGACGGCTCCCTGAGACATTTTATAGATACATTCCCCTCAAAGGCAGCTGAGCACCGGCAGGATGAGGCAGGCTCAGAGTATTAAAGCTGCAAGTATTCCATTCATCCATTTGTAAACATGGATGGATTCGACTGACAGACAACTCGGAGGTTGCTTGAGAGGATTTGAAGTTCAATTTCATTCTCGTCATTGTCCTTTGTTGTTACTTCTTCATTTTTCTCTCCTCTCCCTGGTTCTCCTGCACTTTCTGATTAAATGCTTTCATGTGTGGCATACCGGGTGGGGAAATGAATTCCTTATTACACTTTGCCCAACAAGACAGAAGTGCTTTGGAGAGCACTTAAAATTTCTGCAGATTGGAGTTGTAGCTCTGCAGAGGTTTCATAGAAAGAGAGATGCTGTGAAAGGAGCCGCATTAAACCTGAAAGTATGTTCCAGACAGCATTTGGAGTCTTTTTCTGATTTGTTCTTGACGTTTTCTACAGTATTTAAACATTTAACCACTGAAGAAAGTAATTGAATTGAATGAAAACTGAATTGCTACGTTTAGAATCGACTCAATTAAGTTAAATCTACTAATTTATAACTGAAAAAGCATTTGAAATACTCTACTTTCCACCCGTGCTGCCCTCCTGTATTAGTACTAGCACTTGTAATTACTATTCTGATGCAGGTTGTCCTCCCCTCTGAACATTCACTGTGTTGTTCTGTTGTCTGTAAGTGGAATAATCCCGCTGCTGCCGCTTCAGTCCCAGCCGGGCTCCTCCTGGCCCCGGGTCCCGCAGGAGATCAGGCAGTCAGGCCCTGTGGACGGTTACCTGGCAGCCGGTGCAGCGGGGAGGCTGAAGGTCCCTGAACACAGCAGCACTCAGCCTCCTCCCCCTGATCCTCCTCACTGCATCAGCTCCATCTGTGGCCACAGTCACACTCAGGAAGATTATGTTACATCTACAGTCTGTCTGAGCACTCGCTTTGACTGAATCTGTGCTGAGAGAGAAGCTACTACGGCTGGAAATGCATCAGTTTTAGAGAAGTAGACCAATACAGGAAGAACAGGGTGAGGTTTGATAGGCGGGATTGGACAAAATAAAAGAAACACAAAGGGCATGAAAGTAGTTCTGGACGATTTTTATAATAAAAATATATCAAATGACAACGTGAACGTGGCCTCTCATAGTGATGAACTTGCAGAGTTACATCATATTTGAAGCTTTGCAGATCTTTATATCGTGATCTTCGCTGTCTTTTAGCTCCACTTTGGTCTCCACCAGCTCCTGAGAGAACTATCTGGCTCTGTATCTGTGAAATGCTTCGCTGTGTTCAAACACAGTCAGGCGCTCATGTTCACACATGTTGAAGTGCTGCACGTACTGGAATGAAAAAACATTTCAGTATGAGTATTCAATGCAGATGTGCATCCAGAGGCAGATTTAAACTGCTTTTATGATCAACTCATTCTGCGATTTATCACTAGAAAAGCACTTAAGAGGCAGCCTCAGCAGGAGGTTACATCCACTTGTTCGTGTACTTTCCTGGCTGAGATCTGGACCTCTGCGTCTCAGGGTTCAGGAGTCATCTTTGCTGAAGGCAAATATTCTGCTCCATCCAGCTGCTTTCAAGCCTCGTCGTCATCCAGGAGCCGATAGAGACGCATCCAAACCCCCGGACGCGGCGGCTGTTCACCTCAGATAGCCTCCTCGAGCCACGTAACCAAATGAAAACTGCACTCTGGCCTCCTTTCATCCCCTCCTCCCTGAGTCCCTTCCCTTTTCCTTTCATTACTCAAGGAGTGTGTGTCTGTGTTGCACTGGGGGGGTTAAGGTGGGGGGGGTGCAGTGATAGAAAATGGACTTCTGTGTGGTAGCTAGCAGCAACAGCTTTTTCTAATCCCAGCCCCAAGCCATACTGTGCGCTGAAGCAAGCTATTACATGGCAACAATTAAGAGGCTGGAGCGCAGCACCTGGTCCTCCCCATTCGCTGGCCTTCAGTGGCAGCTGACTATACAGTTCCCCACGCCAGGTGGTTCCACTTCAATCACATTAGCTAGTCACTGTAGGGTTAATAAAGAGCCCACTAACCCTCCCTCCACACTCCCTGCTTCTTTTCTGCAGCAAATCTGAAGACAGAGCATTTTAAAACTCGTTAAAATTAAGATCCCTCCGCCAGCGCCGGGTAATTAAAGCAGTGGCAGGACGAGCTCCTTGGAATCCAGGGCTAATGTTTCAGGGAGGGGGGTGTCAATGAGGAGGGGGTGCTGGGGGTCCCTATCCGCTTAGTAGTCCATTTGTTCAAAGAGCAGAGGATCATAATAGACCTTTTCATGGATAGACAAAACAGATGGAGGCCAATTGAAATGAGACAGGCAGGGAGACTGTACATATCTGCCCGGATACTGGCGATGTGGAGGGATTCACAAAAACAAGTGGCGAGCCAGCAGCAGCGCCGCCGCTCGCCTTTTGTTTGTCGCCGCCGCTCGAAGCGTTATCACACTAAAAACAGCTTGAAAACCAAAACCTGTAAATAAAGGAGTTGGGGCCGAGTGTGTCAGCCTCGCAATCAATAGTCATTTGTAAGCGCAGAAAGCAGATGTATGCAGTGACATTTAATGCAGCTCGGCCTCCTTTCAGCGGGATGTTAATGGTACGTTTCTCGACTAACCTCCTGTTGCTCTGCTGTTGTTGTCGATTTTCTTATTGGTGGGAAAAGTTTTATCCTTTTAACCTTTATTCTTTTCACTCACTCGACGAAGATGCCTTTGTTTGTTCACAAAAAATAGATTTTTGAGGGTTTAGGCAACACTTTAATTGTGAGATAAGACGTGTTGGTACCTCGAGGGCCTCTGTAGAAACATGGCGGACTCTGCACGCTCTGTTCATACAGAGAGCTCATTCTGAGGTAATGACAACACAACAGTTTCTGTTCTCAGGTGATTTCACACTGATGGAAACATAATGATGAATATTGGATTTCATTTCTGCCAATAAATCCCCCTAAATCCTACCGGACCTTTAATCCTGTGTGAATCTGCCCTGTCTGTAAATTAACAACCATTTTTCACCAAACACAGAGGTCATGTGACAATTTTAGTCATCATTATTATCATTATTATTACTGTTTGACATCATGTCTGGGGGATAATGACAGTGAATTCTTTCTTTTGACATCCAGTTTTCTCTTCTTTTACTTCCCTTCAAGCAGCTGCACAGTTAATAAAATCCCATTTTTCCTCACTGTCTGAACTTGTCGTGTATATTCAGCATCATTTTGTTCGACTTGCTCATTCAAACTGTATGTTTACACGAAGTAAAAGACTTTTTATGGCTGCAGCGGCTCATATAGATATAAATAGAATAAATCCACTGTCATCTGACAACAAGCTAAAAAATGAAGCCGACGCAGAAAACTGCAGTTCTTTGAATGGCACCAAATGCGAGTCACTCCCCATAGACCCCCACATTAAAATGACCAACTTTACAGCACATTCACAGCTTTGTACATGAAACAGTTTTGGTCTTTATACCTCATTCCCACGTTCATGACGACTGTCCAGAGTGAATTTTCATATAACTCACACATTTAAATTCTATTAGGGCTTAAAGTTCTGCATAATTGTGACCTTTGAGTGACAGAGGCTTCATTCGCCGGCCTCAGCTCCACCCACGCTCCACCTCTTTGACCATTTCTGGATCAGCTGGGAGTCTGGTGGCGTCAGACTATGTCCATGTTTTATACAGTCTATGATGATAACAAACAAACAAACGAACAAATCAGTTGGAATAATAGTTAATTTCTTGTCTGTTGTTCCCTTTTTGTGGAACACGATATAAAGGACCGCGTGTTGAAAAATTATTAGCGCTACCATGGAGATCATGCTAAAGTTCCTGCATTGAAGCCGATTCGTTAACATCTCCTGTCGCTCGACATCGGCCTTTTGTTTGCTTCTCTTTCATCAGCAGAATAAAAACCCTCTTTACAAACCCTGATTCTACGTGTCGAGTCCTTTCTCTGGATGTAACTCGACCGTATTTCATGTCTGCCTTCCCCAGAAGCATCACGAGACCGAGGCCGAGCTGGAGATGGAAGGAGGGAGGAGGGAGGAGGAGAGGCGAGGAGGAGGGAGGGAACGCAGGATGCCCGCACTTTAATCTTCTTTATCCGCTGATGTGAGGACAGACCGTCCCAAATTCCATTTATAAGAGAAATACTGATGCAAAAAGGCTGAGCGTGTCTTTATACCAGAGTGAACAAATTGGGATGCAAATGCGCAGCCTTTGAACTGTGTAAAGTGGCATAATGGGATGATCCATAAATTATTAATCAGTGTTGGTTTAGAGCTGAACACAGAGGACGGCTGACATCACCGCTGCACAAGAAACCCACCAAAGAAATGATATTTATTCAGCAGCACATTACGAAGAGGAGCGCAGCGTCGTACACCTGACACAAACCGGAAAATCAGCCTGATTTGACCTTTTTTAACAAGGTTCACCAACACGTGTTAACGGCGGGTTTCTCACTGATTTCATGTTTCCAGACTTTTCTTGGGATAACTGTTGTTGTTCCATTATGTAGATATTCTAATAAATGAACTAAACATGCTGTAGTAATGTCAGCGTTACCTGAATTGAAAAATCCATGAATGTGCATCTTTAAGAATCGACATCGTCAACTTGAGATCCAAACTTCAGGCGTCTGCAGTCGATGTTTGTGTACTGTTCAGCTGACTTGGTGTGATGTGATACAGGTGGCGTGACGCGATGAACCCGCTGACTGTGGCTCCCCTCTGCTCCTTAAAACGTTTGAGCATCTTTTCAGCTCTTTGTGTTGGTTTTACGGTCCACGACTTTACTGCTTTGGTTCAGCCTCAGCTCTCTCACAGCGTCACTTTCTCTGAGCAGCAGCTGTTTTCAGCAGCAGAGCTGTAAAACGCCACTGAGCTCGACCCGCTCTGCAGAAAACAGCACACAGACGGGAGGCTGGATGGAGAGGAAAGTGGAACAAGTTCCTCTCTGTCCGCTGGATGTGATGTGGACACAAGCTAACAAGTGCAACCAGCTTAAATGGTGCTGGTTCGTCAGTACGACTTCCTGTCAGGTTATCCAGCACCGACAAGGTCAATCAATCAACCTGACAGGCAGAACATTTTGTTCTTATCTCGTCTTATTTCAGAAATCAAACAAATCAAATTAAATCGAGCAAAAAACAGAAGCACGAGGACGAAACATGGATTTTTATCCTCATCGTTATTTGTGCTCTAACTTTTCTCGGACAGGTGTGCATGCTTTTTTAAAATAACCACAGTCACCTCAACGGCTCCTCTCTCTGGTCTTCAGAGTCAAATTAAGATGAAATACCTCCTTAAAATTGACTTTTCGGCTCGTTTGCCACACTGAGCACAAAGAAACGTCTCCAGGTTGCACTAATCTTCTCCTACCTGCCTTCAGACCCTGCGGGGCCTCTCGCATTGTTTGGGAAGCTGGATTAGCGACGCTCTGAGTGACTCGGCATTATTGTGTTGCGTTGTGGAACTCCAACGCCGCCTTTCCTCGGGGATCCGCGCCACATGCTGTCCGGGCTAGCGCGCTAGCTAGCGGGCAGGAGAGCCGAGGTCGTGGCTGATAGGCTGGCAGGCTGCTGGGCCTCCGAGCCAAAGCACGCTGCAAAAAATGACCTCAGAATCAGCTTTTTATTAAAAAAAAAACAATGAGCAAAATAATGTTGAGTTCTGATACACGGTGCTCAGACCAGAGGCGACTCCATTGAAATGTAAATGGCTTTTCTACACGAAGACATTCTGTCCAGAGGGCCTGCATGAGGAATTGTCTCTGCCTTTAATAATGCATGACTGTCTCTGCTCTCATCCTGTGGTGAACCTGTCCCCTAAAAACACTTTGTTTAGGTTCACTATATTTTTAGGTTGTTGCTGACTGTAATCCTTCCTCTCCTCGTTAGATACCCTCCTAATGTGGTCCAAGTGATGAAGGACGTTGCCAACACTCCTCCCTCTGCACAGAAAAATGCATCCCAGTTCAAGGTGGTATGAGGCTTCAGCAGCTGAGTCACCGAAGTTGTTTTTAGCACAGAATTCCCTCTTTTTGTGTCCTTGGACAGTGTTTCCTCGCTGAGCTCGAGGGATTTTCTTCTGAAAGCTTCAGAGGGGATCCTCAGCTCGGGCTGCTCCAGAGTTTTATTATCTGCATGTGAGCCGAAATATTTTCTTGAACATGAATGCTGTTGATTTTGGGCCCCATCACTGACAATGGAAGCTCATTTTTCATTGTTTTGAGTTGACACATCCGTAAAATCGTGTTGCCAAGAGGAAACAAAAATCGAACAGGCTGCAAAAAGACGTTCAGCTTTCAGCACCAACGTTTCAGGACTTTGCAAGTGCGTTCTTTAAAAGCCTGTTCAGGTTATGTTTGTAAAAAATAAACAGAATTTTTACTTCTTTAGACTTTTCAAAATTCCTTCTGCTAACTTCACCTCTAGTTGTCATGTATTGGATATTTATGAAAACCAGTTGCTTTTAATTGATTCATGTTTCTGCTTCATTCATGTGTTTGATGCATTTCACTGCTGCAGATGTTTCAGCTCATTTGAACTCCTTTATATCCTGTTGGCTGCTTTCATCTACAGCAATGCATCATATTCTATAAGATCATCATATGTTTGCAGCGTGGCCGTCCTGTGAGAACCACGTATCTCCGTATCTTTCAGCTGATCCGAGAGGCTTTTAAAGAGTTTATTGACCCGAAGACATAAAGGAAAACTTCATCCTTCATTTTAGCATGAACATTCAACACATCTGGAGATACAAGGTTTCCATGGGACAGGAATCTGAATTGCAATCTGTAAGTAAAGCCGTCAGAGGAATGTAGTTGAGTAACAGGTCGAATATTTGTCTCTGACATGTTGTGGAAGTATTAAGTTGCGTGAAATGTAAACATCAAGGTCAGGTTCGTCTCATCACTGAGGCTCATGGGTAACGCAGTGTGAAGCATCAGTGGTGTTGCCATGGTTACCTTCTGATAGATCCTGCATAAACCGTGAAACAGATGTGTCATCATCGCACTCGCACTCAAGACGAACCCTTTTTTTTCCTGCTTCCTGCAGCTCTGCGACTGAAGGTGTGATTTTTATTTTTATTTTTTGGCACTGACATTTTTTGCAGTGTGCGAGCGGTGGCCAGACTCGGAGCAGCTGGTCAGTTAGCAGGCCACATCAGCGTCAGGCCGCCTCACTGATAATGGGATTAGCTTAAGCCAGGCAGCAGGGAAAGCAGAGAGGGGAGGCGTGTGGAGGGGGGGGCAGAGTGCGAGTGGGGAGGGGGGCGGCGGGGAGGGGGGCAATCGCCACAATACACACAACCCTCACTCCTCCTAAACCCCAAAACCCATGACTGTACACTGCAGGGCCCGGATACTGCAGGTATGTCGGTCAGCTCTCAGACTCCGGCTCTTCGTATCAGCGCTGTGCAGATGAATGAAGGAGAACTGGTCACGCTGAGATCGGCTGAATTTTTCTTTCTGCAGAGTGTGAATGAGTTTCTTTTCTGTTTCACACTGTGTGTTCTGAGGAGCGCAGAGAGATGGTCCAAACGTGCCAGAGCAGGTGTCTTAGCCCGTACCTGGCGACGACCGCAAGCCAAAATCCAGACGGTGAAGTTGTTCTTTCAACATTAAAAATGTGTTTGAGGCAGTGAAATCTTAACTGAAGCAAATGAGGCAGGAGAGAATCAGTGTGGGGGGGTTTGGGGTCAGGAGAGAGGAAGCTGGGGGGGCTCTGCCTTACGATCAGAGCAGTTATCATCTTCCACACACTACATTTAAGCTCATGTTTTCTTTATCGGTGCTTTATAAATGGAGGTGTTTCGGTAATTCATGATGCCTTTTTGTACCAAATTCCTCCTTTGGGTCTTGAGCTGAAAGGTTTGTGAACGACCCTTTCAGTGAGCCTGTTTGTGCGGTCCAAACCTTCTAAAGGGACAGTTCACCCAAAATCAAAAATCCATACTTTTCCTCTCACCTGCACTGATGTTGTTCTGGTGTGAGCCGCTGAGGTCTGGACATGTCAGCTGTCTGCCTTCTCTGCAACATAATGGAACTGGATAGCGTTCAACTTGTGTCGCTCAAAACGCCAAAAGATCCATTTGAAAAGCTCGACAGCGGCGTTTTTTACTCTACTAACCCAGCTCAGCTCGACCTGAAGCATCATTTCTAATTTCGTATCCGCTCTCTAATACAGAGAACCGAACGTACCTCAGAAGCATCAACATTTTCTCTGTGAGCTCAAGCCTGCGTGAACTTCTGGGCCGGATATTTTTTGCAGCGCAGGCTCTCCGCCCCTCGGCTCACCTGCAGTGGAGGCGGTTGAACCACACTGGGCTCTAATAGGCTCACAGCAGCCCTATTATCATAGCCAATCTCACTTGCTCGCAGCCTCATCTTGTTCTGCAGCGACCGCAGGCTTTAATGGCTGAAGTCTTTGCCAAGGGGAGCGCTAATAGTGGCATCAATACGAACAGCAATTTTGGTGTGATGAGAAAGCCCCGAAGTCGACATATTACATCCTCTAAACCACCAGCAGCAGCAGAGGCACTACCACATAATTTCACCCTAAAAGCCCCTGGAGCTCCCGCTGAGGGCTGGAGAGGATTGCAGGGGGATTGATCTGTGAGAGTAGATGGATGTGTGAAAGCCCACAGAGCCGCCTATTGGTTTCAGACGGCGTGGAGGATGAATCCATGATAACAAAAGGTCACCGCTCCTTAATCCTGGTCTTTAATCAGAGCAGAGATCCGTCCTGCAGCCCCCGTCCTCCTTCAAAAGAGTCCGAAGCCAAAACAAGGGACGTTTCAGAGGCAATACATTCACAAAGAACTGTCTCGGTGGCTCGTGATGTCGGAGGAAGAGCTGCACAACAAAGATGTCTTCCTCCCCAGAGTGCCATCACGTTCGGAAGAAGAACAATCATCACGGTCCAAAATGTCTTCCACATTTTCCAGGAGGCGTCTTCTCAAACATGCCCCCCCTTTCCAAAAGAAGTCCCCATTTTTCACTTTCCAAAAATCTCTTTCGTAACTTTCCTGAATACCTTCACTGTCCAAAACTGTCCAAAACTGTCCCCACATACCACAAAACATGTTCATTCATCCTCTTTCAAAATCGACTTTCTATAACTCAAATCCCAGCTTTCTGAAAATGTCTTCTCTTTCCAGCAAAGTCTCCGTTCATTGCTCCCTTCAATGTCCTCACCTTTCCAAAAATGTCCCCACTTGTCATGTAATTTCCTTCTTTCTAAAAATGTCCTCACACACACACATACACACACACACACACACACACACACACACACGCACACACACACACACACACACACACACACGCACACACACACACACACACACACACACACACACACAGGCACATATATACTGTACTTGCAAACATTCACACACACACGCTGCCGCACACTCCTAATTATTTCACACGTAGAATCACACACACGCGAACACACACACACATTTCCCATGAGGCACCTGACACATGCAGCTGCCTGTGGCTCTGACATGTTCCTACATGTCATTCCAACATGCTGCTGAGTGGCGTCTCGGACAAAACACCCACACACACACGGTCACACACACGTGTTGACTTTACACGCTTCAGTCTTCCTGTTTCCAGATTTTTGAGTTTGACGAACAGAAACATTCATGTTCAACATCACGTTGTTTCCTCCTGTATGACCTCACATCGAACCGTTATTAGACGGCGGCCTTTTTGACAGCTGAGCGCCATCTGACGCTGTGACGCCGACCTTGAAATCGATGGATTGTTTCTTTTAATCACATAATTTCGATGTGATTCACACCTAATCCATATCATCGTAAAAAGTTAACGACTGAGAGCGAACTGTGCCGGCGCGAGTTGAATTAACAAGAAGCAGCGGGGGGACAATTTCTGGCCGAAAGCACTAATGAGCTTGTTGAACACACTCCAACCTAATTAAGGACTTTATTTGTGTGTGTGCGTGTGCGCGTGAGTGGGTGTAATTGGCATGTTTTTGGTTTATTCGTTTATTCTGGAGGGGGAACAACAGCCTTTGAGGCTGTTCAGATTCTTTATTTTGGATCATTCTACAGGTGAGAGGGCATCATGAGGTCGCCACGTAGCATCAGCCTCAGCTCCACCCACGATGCACCTCCACTGAGCTCCACAGCGGCCCTTCAGAAACCTGTGGGTGACGTCACGGAGGCTACGTCCATGTTTTGTGGTCTGTGGACTTCACACAGCGCCTTCCTGAGACACGAGAGCCTTTAAAGTTCACCTGCCGATGTGTAAAATCCCTTTAACTCAAAGTCCACTGACAAGGTTTTCCCAGAACTTCAGCACGTGGAGTCTGCTCATGGAGATGGTTCAGAGGTCACATGACCTAAGAACAGAACGCCAGCGTATGGAGGCGTAGTAGTACTCTCATGATGGTACTGTTACTTGAAAGTTGCAGCAGCTCACGGTCTCATTATGCAGATGATGTTATAATGAACAGAGTCGTCCCTCCATTAGCGGGCTGGACTGACGGAGCTGCAGCAGGGGCTGCTGGGAGTTTGACAGCTCTGCGGTGGTGGTTATGGCTGAGGCAGCAGGGGCTGCTGGGAGCTGCTGGTGCCATGGAACGATGCCTGAGCCGCCAGCAGCGCTCCTCCGCTTCTTCAGCATCGGACACAAGCTGACACCCCCCCCAACTCACACACACACACACACACACACACACACACACACACACACACACACACGCTCGGCCAGCCGTGCCTTTGTCTGGCGTGTCCACATACATCTGTCATGCATGGCAGCGCTGGCACTGACAGTCTGCTATTGTTGCCCCCACAAACCCCGTTCGCCCACCCCTTCAGCAGGAGACGCAGCCACAGTTTGGGGTAATTGCTGGTCCTAATTAGTTCACACACACATCGACACACACACTCTCACGTAAACACACACATATATGCCAAAAACACAGATTAAATGCCCAAATCCTATTAAAGGGAAGCTTCACTACAACAATGTAAAGTGTGTTTTGTAAAGCGTCATTGTTCAGTTCTGAATGGACACAGGAGCAAAGTTTCTCTCTTAATTCTGTATTTAACAGTTGTGTTGGAGAGAGGACGGACACACACGTCACCTCCTGGTGTTCAGGTGTTTTACTCGCCGAGGTCAGTGGAGGAGAATGAAGCAGCAGTTTATTTTTCTTGACTAATTCTGACAATATAAACACAAATGTTGAAACTTTAAAGCTCCTCTTCTGTGAAAAATCATGTTTGGGTATTTCTCTTCTAAACTCTGAGATCACTTCCTGTCTCATCAGCTGTTTATTAATATTTGAACAAATCACACCATGACAGATTTCTGACCCCGCCCACGCCTCCTCTGACCCCTCCCACATCTCATCCACCCCCACAATCCTCTTCAAAAACATCAAGGAGGACGGATTCTCTCATAATGTGATCTGCAGACTTTGCTGATGGAGGAACGCATGCAACTGTGACCGCACCCAGCGGTGATGTCACAGGTCTCGGAGTACACGCCTACATCACTGCAGCCAGGTGAGACGTTACACCAGCGAAGAAGAAACAAAGAGAGAAAAGACTGTGAGCAAGGTGACGTAAACAACGCAGGTTTCAGACTTTTAAGAGACATTTCACGAGGAAGAATTCGGCACATTTGTTAGACCTTTAAACTTTGTTTAACACCTTACGGGGACACCTTGAAGGTCACAGGTCATCGCTGCCCCCTGTGGTGGTTGGAGGAAACACACAGCACTCAACACTGATCTGTTACAAGCTAACACTGTGTGCAACACTGTGCTGTGTATTATTTATACTGCATTATTCTACTACTACTACTACTATTATATTATCATTGTTATTATTATCATTAGTACCATGTGTATGTTAGTATTGTTGCTGTCATGTTATCAGTAGTACAGTGTGAGGAAACATCTCTGCTGTCACTGCAGAGTTTGATCTGGTCTGAACTGAACTGTTTCTGCTCAGTCCTGTTGCTTCCAGCTGCAGCCTGTTGTCATGGACACTGTTACCTGATAGTAATCAGGGCTTCGCAGGGGGAATACATGCGAGCGCCTCCGCTCCAAATAATAGCCGGAGCGCGGCCTCGTTGGCTCCCAGGAGCCCCGACACCACCACAATCCTGATTTAATCTGCTCATTAAAATACTGACAAAATACATCAGCAGGCCCGGGCTTCATGCGGGAGGCGGCGTGATTTACATCCTGCGCTGCTTCACCTGTTTAACTTTGGTGTTTGAAGGCTGGACAAACTTCACAGTTTGGTTTGTAAAATCAAACTCTGGTCTGTGTCTTTAAACCGCTGTGGTGACTTTTTTCTAAATGTTTACTGTCATCTCACCTGCAGGTGCTGTTTCAGTAACATCACACACTTACATGACTCACCTCACATGATTCATCCCTGCAGGACGCCCTGAGACGATTAGAAAAATACCTCAATAATACAAAATTACAGCAAACTCTGCATTCAGCTGCAGCTTCCTCTGAACGACTCGCTGTCAACCTTCTACATCTGAGGATGAAGCAGTCGTCCGGACAAGTGATCAACATCACTGCCACAAGAACCGCAAGTAAAAGATTTAGCTTCAAAATGTACTTAAAGTACCAAAAGTACAAGCACTCACTATGCAGAATGGCCCATTTCAGAATAATCAACTGGATTACAATTATTCCAGCATTCATGTGTTCATCACTTCATGTTGCATCTAATCTAAAGTATTTCAAAGGTGTACATGAGCACAGTACTTGGAGTAAATGTACTTAAAGTGCCTCAAACTTGCCGGAAACGTCTGACGAGGTAGAAAAAGCTGAACGTGATCAGCACGACTGACTGCAGTGGCTCCATGTTGATGATAATGAGATATTTGATGGTATCAAATTTTTAGTCTCAAGGTTCATTGTGAAAAGTTGATTTCGTAAATCTATTAAAGTGTATAAATTACACTGCAGTCAGCCTCAAACATTATGAAGGATCACACAGAGTAACTGTAACAGATCACCGTGATCATCCTCAGTGTTGCTGCACTGACTCCAGGAGACTGGAACAAACCACGTGTGGAGAAGGGTGGAGGTGTCCAGGTAACTTTGCTGTGCTGAAGCAACGCATTTTCCAAACCACAGCGCCATCTAGGGTTCAGAACGAAGAAGTTCTCCAGAGTTAAAGGCATGAGGAAAGAGAGTCAGGAAATTTGGCCTGTTAATTATCTGAAGGGACATGAGGAGCTTTGGGAGGCGGATTCTGGCTGTTTCTGGCTCAGCTTAAAAAGAAAAAAATCACTAAATCGTGAATCAAGAATTCAAGTCACTCATGTGTTCTTGGTTGTCTTCTACAACCTTTATAACACCTCCATTATAAACCTCTGACTCCACTTCTGAACAAAGAAAAGATAAAATAAAAAGTTTCTCTAATATACTGCATCTCACGTATTCCCACAGTAGAACTCGTTAAATGTTTCTGTGACGTTTCCCGAACTCGCATTGAGCCCCTGAGCTCTAAAACCACCAGCAGGTGGCAGCAAAAGACCAGAAATACAAAACCCTAAAAGTCTGTGAATCCTCTGCAGGAAGTTTGAGCGTCCACTGTTTACTGCGCATGCTCAGTTCCACCCAGCTGAGACTGTAAATGTTTGAAAGTGTTTGAGCTCACAGTCCAGTCCTTCAGGCCTCAGACGTGCAGAATGGTGAGTTTTCACTTCATTTTTTAATGTTCGCACTCAGCGTAACGACAGGTTTGAATACATCATCAGGTCAGTCTTTTTACAGGGAATTTTTAGGAAAATCTAATGTGTGTTTACACTGGAAACTGGTCAAAAAACTGGATCAAATGAGCCTTTTAAAGGGCTAAATCTGATGAATATTAAAGCTCAAGAGGGCCGTTAGTTGACACAGACGAGCGGACATGTTTGCTCCTCCTCGCCGCCTGTTTTCCAGAAGCTCTGTGCAAACCTGCGGATCAGTGCAGGCTCCACTGATGTCTCCTCCTCCCCCTGCAGGGTCAAAGGTCAGGCCGCTGTTTGGTTAAACACAGTGATCCTGTTAAAGATCTGAATGGACCACAAACACACACACACACACACACACACACACACACACACACACACACGCTGAACAAAAGATTTGTGTCTGATTTGTGTTTCTTTTCAGTACATTCAGAGCCTGTTTCACGCAGCTGTTAAGGTCTGTTAAGGTGGTCACTTTAAAGGACAGACTACACGACCAATCAGAGCTGGATGTGTTTCATGACCCGCGCGATGACGTGAGGGACAAGAACGTAAACAAACAGCAGCGTCTGAGGTGGTGTGTGTCACACCGCCCATGTCGAAAAGCCTAAAAAAAAAAGAAAGAAGAAACGAAGGCGACCTTTGAAGTTCCACCTCGTCGTCACACCAGCATCTCTCCTCGCTCACCTCACCTTGCAGTGAAGGTGTGCTCCTATTGGTCAGCATCTCCAACGCTTTGTGGAATGGGTCACGTCCGACATCCAACATGGTGGTCTGATATTCTGTAGCTTCAGCCCAGCGGCCTGTGATGTGACCCAGGAGGCTGCTGTTCGCTTTCCAACAAAGTCAAACAGTCTCTGCTTTGGGCCGAATCACATGATCTTCATCGTGATGAGGTTTTCAGAATCCTCCGTCACGGTGGAGCAAACCCGCCTGCTGAAGAGGATCACGTGTTATGGTTAAAAACAATCTAACGCTTTATTTAGATGGTTACAGGCTCTTGAAAAACATCGTCCAGCTAAACCCAAAGTAGATCGTTCAGCCAGCACAGATCGAAATGTTTGAGGGCTCCCAAGAACTTAGGAGTATAAAAAATAAGCACCAGGACGCATCGTGAGTCGATGAGTTCCTGATCAATGAACTTTTTCATTATTTTGTCATTATTCAGTTAGTTTTTCTGTTCCCTTGTGTTCATGTATTTATTTATATACAAAACTATTTTATGTTACCAAACCAAAAAGATCCAAAATAAAAGTTTGTCAAAATGATGTGAAGAGGCAGAGTAGTGCCAGTAAACAGAAAGAGAAAATGAATCAGATATAATGAAAGCAGCAGAGATTAACAGATGAAAGCTTCTCTTCAGAGTTCAGCAGGAGGAGGATCGTCCCTGCGGGTCCACGCGGTCCGCTTCGGTCCGGGTCAGGAGCTGCTGGGGTCTCTGCAGGCCTTCGTGGAGGAGAGGCGACTCCGGGCGCCGTTCATCATCACCTGCGTGGGCAGCGTCACCAAGGCCACGCTCCGGCTGGCCAACGCCACGGCCAGCAATACAAACGAGGTACGTAACAGCAGCGCGAAGGCCTGAGGTTCATCTCTGGAGTCCAGACTCACTCAGACACCAACCCTCAATCATAATGTTCCTCAAGAATAAAGCTGACAAGAGCCAAAATCCAAAAAATGACACAGGTGGTGGTAAAAATACCCAAATCTTGGTGATAATCCCTGAAATTGTATTATATGTATTATAGACCACTTTAAGGTTCAATAAAAATATATTGTTTCACTCATTAGAAATACTGAAAACACAATAATTTCTATTTAAAGTATAAATATACGGTATATAGTTTGGAGGTATGAAAGTAGTATGTCTAATATGTCAAATATGTCTAATTGCGTCATCACGTACTAAAAAACGTGTAGATACCTCATAATGAGTTTTACCCAAAAAAATGTTTTGGTAAATTCACTTGAAAATGAAATTAAATCAAAGTTTTTTGTCAAGAAAAATTACATGATACGTTTGCAGCTCCATAATAATAAGAACATTTTAATAACAAGAATAATATGAAAAATTCCATTTCATATGTTTGTGTCACTGTCGTCCCGTCAGATGGTCAAAAGTAAAAATGCGTAGCTTTAATTCATTCCACATGTGCACAGAGTGGCCCTGGTGCTGGTAGAACACAGAGGAGAAGCACTGCTTTGGTCCTGGTTCTCTCCTGCTGTCTATAAACTGTGCTCAGCAGGACTCCAGGACCTGGTCTGGGAGGCTGTGGGCAGGATGTGGGCGTGGAAACAGAAGAACAAAGCCGAAGATCCTCAGTGTCATGTTGTTCCCTCAGGTGCTCCACCTCAGCGGGCGCTTCGAGATCGTCTCCCTGGTCGGTACGCTGAACCCGGACGCCCACCTCCACGTCTGCCTGTCGGACGTCTTGGGCCGGACGGTCGGCGGTCACGTGCTGGGTGATCTGGAGGTGTTCACCACGGCCGAGGTGGTCGTCGGCGAGGCGGTCGACCTGCAGTTCACCAGAGAGACGGACGAGCGGACGGGGTTCCCTGAGCTCGTGGTTCGACCGCACTCACAGAGCAAAGACAACTGAAGAGTGCCTCGATTAAAGGAGTGAAAATAGTCCAAAATACGCGACATACAGTGTTTTTGATTACAGCTGTTAGATAAACCTCCTCAGGCTGCGTCCTCCTTCCTCCTGATTTTGGTCAAAGCAGCTCTGTGATCAGATTTATGGCAGGCTTTGACGACATCCGTGAACTATAGCCAGTGTGTTTTAGTGTTGTTCAGAGTGTGCAGAAAAACTCGACTTCACTGCAGAACAGACCACAATATCTGCATCTCCTCAGTTTCACATTCATATTAGAATTGCAGAAAAAGCTGCTTCTTTCTTTTTGGATAGAATCGCTGGAGGGTTGCAGCGTGATCGGTTAATTGATCCATACAGCGTGAGTGTAGCTGCACGTTTCGGCTATTTAAGATGTGTAAGATTGAAGAAGCTTTAAGAACAACATCTTCGAGAGATGCAGCTTCTTAAACACACACACACACACACATACACACACCGTTTTCCGGAGCCTCAACAGCCAATCACAGCGGCTCTGCGGGGGGTGCAGCTTTCTGCTAATAGATGTTAAACTGGGCTGCGGCCTTTCAGAGCCTCTGACCCCCGTGGTTGTGACAAGACAAAGCGAAACCCCCCCAAGGATTAGCCATGACCAAGCAGAGGCCGCCGCGAAGAAAAGACGGCCTCCGTTGCCGTGTGGCGGGCGGGTCGGAGGGAGGGGAGAGGGGAGTGGTAACAGCCTTTTGATGGAATCCAGTTCAGTTTAATTGGACCTCAGGCTGATTGATTCCAGCCTGGCTGACATGTTTCTTCATTACCATGAACGCACACGCTCGTTTATTTTGACCGAATTCTGCACACATGAATACTCACTAGAGCACCAAACGTGGATTAATCCACCGCTGAAAGTAGTCCCAACAAATGCACAGAAAGAGAGCAGCAGTCTCCAGGTGAAAAGTGGACTGACCTCCACTCCAGTTTCCACAAATGTTTTCTCTTTGCGTACAAAATTACATATGTAAACATACATATATATTTTGCAGTATTACCTCATAAACAAGTTATTTGCTCTTGAAATTGCCAGAACAAACCATCAGAATCTTCTCAGATTTCAGAGTGAACAGCATTGGATGCATCTTTAAAAAATCTGATGTGGAAACAAAAACAAATTTGGGAGCTTTTTGCTTTTTTCAAAACATGCATCAAATCTTGAACGCTGGATGTTCCTAAAAAACCAAGACGATATAAAAATATTACCAGCCTGTAGTTATATTCTCATACACATCTAGTGCACAGTTTTAGCAAAACAAATGGCTGAAGACTGTATTGAAAACACAATGTTAGCATAACATTTCTGTTTGTTTCATGCATTAATGTGAGGAAGGGTACGGTCTCCTTCTCCACACAGATCTGATGTTTTTGTCTCAGCATATAGGACCGTTGGAGAGAAGCAGCGACAGCGCACACTCTCACAGAACTGGAGTTACATCCAATAACCATTTAACATGAAACACAGTTTGGTCGGCTTTAGGCACCGAAACTGGTTGGTCAGGAAAAGATCATGGTTTGTTACATCAGTGGACTTACTCAGCGAAGCACAAAACTTTTTTGTTTGATAGTTGGGCTTATTTTTCTCCACATTTAAATTTTTCAGATAATTATATTCTGAAATTATATTTTTTGGTGCACAAATGTGATAATGTGCGTACGGGTTGGATAGAAATGCGCTGCGGTGGTTAGAAAAGCGTTAATATTCCTGAATGCCGACTGTGATGGATTATATATCTGCAGAAAGTTTTAGTCTCAGCAAGTTGATCTTCTGAAAGGACGGTTTATAAAATACTCAAAGAGCGATTTGTTGTCATATAAAATGCAAAACCCACCAGTACAGTTCCAGTCAGGACGGAGACCCTGAACGTGTCTCCCACAGCACGAGGACACTTCGGCCGTCCTGCCGCCACATTAAAGCGGAGCTACAAAGCGTCCCCGCTGCAGCTTTGTGCTTTTGTTTTGCTGTGTTGACGCAGCATGGTGGCCGAAAAGCGTTGGTGGTCTGCCCCAGTGCCCCCTGGGAGGCGGTTTTACGCATCCAACTAAAGCAGCTCAGTTCTCGTTCCTGACAAATTGAAAGGCGATGCAGCAGCCCAAAGCGGATGTTCTGGATTTGAAATCTGGCTTTTGATCTCAATTCTCATCTTTTTGTCTTTCTTTAAATGGTATCATCGAGCGGCAGATTATTAAACGTGTTGCTGTTGTTTTTCCTATTTGCTTACGTGCACTTGTTGAAAATGTTTGTTATCTGTATTTGAAATGTCTGTGAATAACAAGTTAGTCGTCATGCTTGTTGTTTATTAATGCAGCAGCGTTTGCAGTTGCCTCCTGCTGTGAGGCGCCAATTACATTTTACTGGGAGACTCTTGCTCTTCAAAGACTTGACTTTAATCTCTGCACAGCTCTGCTGTAGTGCTCAAGACCACTGTGGCTGCCAGTCCGCACATCTTTGACACGGACAAATAATAAAGGTGTCAGTTTCTTTTAAAATAGTCTAAAATCTGAATCCTAAAGAAGAAATATTTACTATTTCTTTACTTTGGAATTTGGCCAGTTGTTATTAGAACATAGGTCCAGAGGTTGATACTCAGAGCCAAGTTTTATCTCCTTCAGGTTAAACTTCTCTGTTGTAGAGACCTTTAGCTGTGTTTTACGTCTTGATTTTATGCTGGCCGGATGAAGGTCATGGTGAAGATGTTTCGGCGGCAGCAGCATTCACAAAACAAGGGACACACAGGTACATGAGACTCTGTGTTGTCCTCATGTGGCCTTCATCAAACTTCTTCTAAATCAACCACACACAGGCTGTTATGGAGCTTCAAAAATGGCTTTTGTGAAGACCTTCAGAGAAACTTGTGAGGACATGGCCGTGCTGCTTTCAGGGGCAGCTTTAACTCCCTGTAAAAGGACAAGATCAAACACTACGTCATAACGTGGCCTCTTCGATTCCTGCTTTGACTTTGGAGAGACAGACTAACATCAACAGTGAAACTGAAATGAATGAGGGGACTGCACGACCAAAGAGTCTCACAGCTCCACGATGTTTCATCAGAGCTGCTTGTCGGATGGTGGAATGTCTTTGGAAACCCCTCCTCAAACACCCTCCCAACCACTGATCTGGGGGGTACAATCTGACATTCACACTCATTTCAGCAGTGATTGGGAAAGGTCTGTTTTTTGGAGCATGACTTTACAGATGCAGCAGGTCTCTTCCTGCTCTGCTCAGGTGAATCTCCCCCTGCAGCATGGACAGTCCGAGTGACAGACGAGGAGCAGAGAAGCCGGTGAGGAGGCTCGTAATTCCTCCGTTTAGTATCTGCTCTTTCGCTCATTAGCGACTTCTCCTCCCTGTCGCCTTTTGTCCGTCAGAGTAATGAGCCATGTGAGCGGCGCAGGGACTCCGGCGTTGTTAAGCCGCCCCCTCTCCGCCTCACTTCAAACGAGACCAACCCAGGTCATTTGTAAGTCAGCTGCTAAACGGCCTCCTGTTTGGGAAACAAGAAGCCGTGGCGGCGGTCGCTGGCCTATGCGTGTCCTCCGGCACGGGGATGCAAGCGGCCGCCCACCCGGGGAGCCGCCGCCGCCGATCAGGCAGCTTTCATGTGGCAGTCAAAGATCTCAGGCTAATGACACGCAGCTCTGTTTGAATGTCACAGCATGAGGCGGAGGGCCGGACGGATAACAAACACAGATCAAAACATCCGAGCCGCCGCTGTCGCTGCTCAAGGAAGTTGTCCCAAGTTTGTTGAGTTTTCGCTCCAACATTTTGTTGTTTTCGACATTCAGAGGAGAGTCAAAGACACACTCACAGCACATCAGCATTGCTGTAAACACAAACGGTTTGCACACAGTTCAGCTCTATTTCCAACAGCAACAGTGCGTCCAGTCGAGAAAGTTTCTCTTCAGAGGTGGAAGAACGAGTCCTTCGCCAAATCACAAGTCAAGTCACTTTCAATTATACAGTCCAAAATCCCAAATCACGAATGTCAACACACGTCAACCTTTGTCCTTAGATGCTCCATTCAGATGAAGAAGAACTCTTTGGTAGAACCAATGTCCGTTTGGTGGACTGTTTCGAGTATGGATGCTGCAAAGAAGCTACAAATCTAAAATGTGGACGCTTCTCACCCTCTTAATCCCTCTCATCCAGCTCTGGATTTGGACTCGAGACCCTTTGGGGCCCCGTCAGAGGGGCCTCGGGTGCTGCTGCAGGGGCCATCATGAGGCAAGAAGTTCCTGAGAGGAAGATGACGACAGGAGAACATCTCAGCAACAAGGATTTCATTTTTTTCTCTTTAACACTAGTTTGTCCTGAGGGTGGCGCCAGAGGAGAGAGTTGCCCAGATGAAAAGGTTTTCCCAGCATGCAGTGGAAATTCTGACGTTTTCAAAAAACAGTAGTGGAAAGGTTCATCCTCCTGTAACTCCTGTGATTCTCCTCTCTGTCAGGGTCTGAAGCTCCCACCGTGCTGTTTCTCTTCGGAGAGAATGGCCGTCTAACTTTATCCTTATTTTAAGTGTTATACAGAGATCGTTAAGTTTTGTGTGTTTATCTGATGGAGACAGATGAAGTTTAACTAACCTGCAGGACGAGAAACTGAAACTCAGCGCACAGATCAGCCTGATGAGGCTCCCTTTAAAAATGTGTAGTGAACTTCCATTAACAATAATTGAGTCCCACTCCAGTGACATGTTAACGGGGGGGGGGGGGGCTGTGTTGTTATTAAAATGCCTTCTCCTCTAATGTGCAGGTAAGGACCCCTTCACTGTGGCTGCCTGCTGCCAGGACCGTCTCTCGCTTTTAAGTGAGCACCTTCATTGAGACAAATTTAGCTCAATTAAACCGTTTTACCTCTGCTGAGAGTGTTTCAGAGCATCGGTGCTGCAGAGCGGCCTTTTCAGCCAGGCGCCGCCGCCGCCACTGATCCCGTTACTGTCTGGGTTTCTGGAACCATCCTCAGGTTACATTTTTAATTCGACTTACTGCACAAATTCCTGCAACTCACATTCCCATCATCCTCTGCAGCAGTTTGCACACATGCTCACATGCAACATCACACGGTGAACATGGTGAGTTTAAGAAAAAATTAAACATAAGTTGCAGGTCTGTGACCGGATGCAGACTCAAACCACCCATCGCCTCACAATCATATATTCACACGACTCCGAGGATGTTGGGCTGCCTCCTACATGCAGGATCGACGCACTGCATGTCCATCGACCTTCTTTCTGTACTTACCTTTTTGCCCTTCTTCTTTCATCTCTACTCATACATTCTACTGTTAATTGTTTACTTTTACTTAAACATGTATACATTGTTTTTTTGGCCACTCAGAACATACTGCATTATCATCTAATTAAGTTGACACGGTGAACGAGTGCAGAGCTGCAGTTGGTGAGACTTCACTCTGGGTTTGTCACTGCAAACACTGCACACTGTAATCTGAGCCTTTGTTAATATAAGAAAATTGTTTATAGCAGCTTTAAGCACAGAAGTATTTTTTCCTTTCAGTTGAGAGTCTTTGCACTCGTAGCACTGGCACTTAGCTAATTAGATAATTATGTTTTTCCACCACTGATGATTCAAACAAAACGAAACCAAGCCCACTGTCCCCTGCATGGCACCTGAAAGTATTTCCACACAGAAACATCACAATGTTTTGTAAAACTCGGCTGAAATGGGCACTAAATGAGAAGTTTCAGACTGTGTGCGTTTCACTGGAGGGATAAAAAACGGAAACCCGGCGGGTCTTTATTCCTGCAGCACAATGGGCAGAAACCAACTCAAAGAGGCTCAGATGTGAAGACATTCTGCGAGCCGCTGAGGACACATCACAACCTTGGGGACACAAATTGCTGTATGAAACCATGTGACTTCCTGCTGAGCTTTTCATGTGCAGGCGAAAGGGAACAGTTAATCAAAGGCACGAGGAGGAAGGAGCGCTAACACATTTAGCCGGCGTCTTTGTTAGCATGACATTACAGTGCAGTTTGAATTGGACCAACACGACGGAAAAACAGCTCCTTTTTCCTCCACGAGCTCTTTCGTCAAACGTCTGTTAATCAGACGATTCATATCTCGTGTAAAACGCTCCGGCTGTGTGGACATTAAAGTGTGAATTTAACCCGCAGAAACACAGATCCTGGTTCTCTGAAGACAGATTAAATGAGATTAACTGTTGTTTGAATACTTAAGCGAGAGCTGCAACGTCCTGGTGAGAAATTAATCCTCAAAAGCCTTTTATCTGTTTTTTGTTTCAGATTTAATGCCTGGAAAGAAATGAGGCATTATCACTGTGTGTGTGCGTGTGTGTGTGCACGCGTGTGTGTGTGTGTGTGTGTGTGTGTGTGTGTGTGTGTCCAGACAGGATTATTTCAAATCTAAATGCGCAGAGGCTTTGTGTGCAGCAGATCAATGATTATATGTTCCACGGAGATCATCGTCATTCCTCGAGTGCGGGCGGTAATCAGACGTCACTGATTTAAGATTTAAGAGCAACTTTAAATCCCAGCAGTGTCTTTTAAGTTTGTATGAACTGTACAAGCCAAGAAATTGCATTTATACCTTTAAATGACTCTTTACATGGTGGATCTAATGAAGCCACCCTTCCACATACAAACTGTTATAATTTGGGAGGTTCCTGACATTATAACAGTTTAACTGGTCAACACAGGTCTTCATGTAACTGCAGCTAAAAACACTAATTTCAGATACTGTTAACAAGCAGGGGTGATGACAGTGAAGAAGGAGGTTGTAGCCAGTGCTGGAGGAAGTATTTACTTATAGTAAAAGTACTAACACCACCCTGTAAACCACTACTTAACTTGTAAAGTATCAGGTAACCAAAGCTGTCAGATAACTGCAGTGGAGTTGAGCTGTGGCAGATTGGAAAAGTGGCATTGACGAAAATACTCAAATACAAGTACCTCATACTTGTAAGTACAGTACTTCAAATTCACAGCTGCATTCCACCAGACATGACCTGAACATGCAGATGTCACATGTTTCTCAGTTATAATAATAAAACTTTTTACACAGAAAAGATTTGTCTACAACCCTGAATCCAGAAAAGTTTGATAATGTGATAATTAACCTAATATCTTTAGTCTTGAATTGTTTCACAAACAAACAAGCAATTTTATAGCATCATCTGGGGTGATGGGGAAATCTTTTCTTCCATTTTAAAGACCAAACGTCTGATCAAGAAAATGAACAGCAGATAAATTAATTTAAATTAATTTATATAAAATACAGACAGTTAAAAAGTAAAAAAGCAACAAAATATAAGATTTGAAGCAAAAGCAAAAAAAAAAAAAAAAAACACAATTATTTCAGTAAACCTAAGAACTAACAGAGAAGTTGTCCTGAAAGCGTTGATGTTGAATTTTTGGATTTTTTCATAAATTTGGCATCTGATTAATTAGCCAAACAAATATCCAGCAGTCCAGATTAACTTTTTCCTTGTGGACTTGAACTATATATCACAAGAAGAAAACATGAATAGACTTTTATATGTCAGCTTGTATAAACTGTAAAAGGAAAGAGGAGGATCATCCACATATGACGTGTTTTTAATCAGTTTTCATGCCCTTAACTGGTTTTAAAACACTGAGATTCAGTGGCTTTACTGATGAAACACAGTAGCTGGAGTGACTCAGGTTTAATATGCCAACACACACACACACACACACACACACACACACACACACACACACACACACACACAAGGAATCTGACAGCTGCCTGGAGGCTCCATCCTTACTGTAATGGTGATGATCCACCAGGTGAGGGCGCTCTCCCTCTTTAAGTCTTGTGCATGTGGGAGGAAATCTAGTCAGGAAAAATCAGCTCACACACAGACAGAAAATGAGTCGACCTGCGCGCTTTGATTTAGTTTCATCCTGTTTGAAGGCAGAAAGCGGTTCACTGCGTTCAGCTGCTGCACTGAAACACACGTACTGACTCCTGGAACGTCCACATTGAACCTTTAGGGTCAAATACTGCTCGAAGCTCGTTTTGACAAAATTAATTTTCCAGTTTTTAATAAAAAGGTCTTTATGGACATTCGTCTGCAGCAAACCAAAGCCCCAAATCAGCGTGAATTTTCACATGATTTCAGTGAATGCATCATCTGCAGCGACCAAAATGTATTTTCATGTCACATTCCTGAGCTGTAACGCCTCCGTCTGAGTGGGAGGTTTGTGTTGGAGCTCTCACATCAGGGATTTGCATCAGATTTTCCTTCATTTCCTCTGTTTCTCTCCACAAACACTGAAATGATGGCTTCATCCTATTACCTGCAACTCCAGCGTAAATGTTTATGGAAATGGCCTGTCGGAGCAGGCCAAGTGTTTTCCATCAGCAGCTCTTTGCAGTAATAATACTGCAGTGTTGATGTCAGACCCACCCTGCCTGAAGAGGGGAGGCTAATGGCCCTTTCCTCCCTCCATGCATGAACCGCAGAGATGAGGAGGGGGAAAAAAATCTAATTCACCTTAAATGTGGTGCTGCAGGGTTGGGAAGCGAGAGGGCATCTGTTCAGAGAGTCCCCATTAAAGGAACATTATGTAACATCAGACTGTGGATGATGGAGATTCAACCACAATACAATTAGAGGGAATATGGACACGAGTCTGCAGGGCTCACACATTCACACACCTGCTTTAATTCGGTGGTTAGTTGCTCTGTACAACATTCAAATTGTAGTCTTTAACAAAAACAACAACGATAATTATTTCTGTTATTAAGAATTTGCTATTGTTTGTTAGATGAAAAATCCAACCCAGTCAGCAGAATCAATGTTTCTGCAAACCACAGAATTTTTGTTATGCTGTCTGAAAAGACTCTCGTTATTGGTTTAGGCACCAAAATCACCTGGTTAAAATTAAGAAAAAAATTATGTTTTGGCTTAAAAAAGCTGGTTTTGTTGCCATAAACACAGCTGGAAAATGCTCCAACTTCTCCTTGAAGGTCTTTGTCCAGTGATGTGAAAAACATACGTGTGGAAACGTTGACGTGATATGTATGAATATATAACATTTCTGTGGGTTGCAGAAGTTAAACAATGTTGACATTTTATTCTGATGACTGGTCTTTCTTATTCATGATGTCCAAGTTATCTGTTTCCTCTGCTTTCACTAAATTTGTTTGTATTTATGTGTATTTTCTTATTTATACATTTTTTTCATTCTAAATTTGGGGTATAGGTCTGTTCTATAATATCTTGACATCTCCTGTCACATGTTTCACTTGTGTTTTTATCCAGTTTGAATTAGTACAGAAATTATATATATAATGAAATCTTTGGATAATAGATGGTAACCAACTAGTGTTGTTATTTTGAATCCCTGAAAACAGTGTTGGTGACAATAATGTAATAATAATGATAATAATAATAATAATGACAAAGCAAAAATCCATGAGATAGCATAAAGGGTTAGACCAAATGTACTGTCCATATTGTAATTTTGTTCACACATCTATTTCTTGTCTGTCTGTCCTCCCTTAAATGAATTAAATTAATATTGAAATGCAATAAATAGGCTACATCAAAATAAACAGGCAGAAATTTTATGTCATAAATTTATCCGAAATGAGACGCGTTTGAGGTGCTTTTCTGCTTGGATGTAACGCGACATTCTCAGGAATGAATGAGTCTTGTTTAAGAAAAGCCGTCAGCTGCCTGCAGTACCGGTTATGGCCATGATGTCGCTGTAGGCCCAAGGGCATTTCCGGAATGCTACGAAAAAAGTCGACACGAACCGGAAGAAGTACACAATGGTCATTACCAGCAGCATGTAACCGAAGTGTTGGATTCATCCATAACAACTTCAGTGTTTTAATTGAGCTATTTTAACTGTTTCGTACGGGTTCATATTTTTATAAACTACCAGATACGCGGTTCTTTACCGGAGATGGGAGTCCCGGCGTTTTTCCGTTGGCTGAGCCGAAAATATTCGTCAATCATTGTGCATTGTGTTGAGGAGAAGGTAAGTGAGTAGCATGTTAGCTAGCAACCGAGTCAGTCTGCCTGTCGCGTGAACGTTAGCGGGAAGGTTTTTAACGGACTGTAACCTCCTAAATACACATCGTTTACCGTGTCCGGGAAATTAAAAATGTTCTCTGTCGTCAATGCTGCGTCTTCGATGCATTTTTGTGTTGTGAAAGCTTCGGTTTGTCAGACATTAGCTAGCACTAACAGCACGGCGGAAGTTTGTGGCCTTCGTAGTGAGACTGTAAACAAAACGGCGCGGTTTGTTTGTCCTCAACTTCAGACCACCAACAATAACGTCCTGTTGAAAATATTTAATGTAACGTTAGCACTATGAACCATAATCAACCTTTAATCATTAATGACGATGTTAAAAAACATTGACTGAGTTTCTGTAACCCTTGTGCACTCAGTACGGGGATGAAGTGAAATGTTTGAGGGCTTTAACTCCTCAGCTTATATTACAAAAAGCAGGACACCTTTTAGAAATGAAACCATAGAAGTTCACGGGTGATGGAGCTGATGTACCCTTTCTTTTAGCAGCTGTCACGTGTTGAATGAGCGGGTCTGTTGTTTCGACCTCCTCTGCCAAACGGTTTTCTACGGAAAGCCTGGGGTGTCTTCAAACGAAACGATTTATTAGTCTTCTGTTTTACCTTCACAGGCCAAAGAATGTAATGGAGTCCGCATTCCTGTTGATACAACCAAACCAAACCCCAACGAGGTGGAGTTCGACAACTTGTACTTGGACATGAACGGGATCATTCACCCGTGCACACATCCAGAAGACAAGTAGGAGCCTCTCTGTGCACTTTAGACCTGTAGGACCTGGTTTGTGTAGTTTAGCATCACCACTGGTTCTGTTTGCTAACTGTTAATGTTTGTGTTGCTTCTGCTGACCAAAAAGCTGAATGCAGTCCTTTTTATCGGAACGCTGTCCTTGAGAAACTGATTATTTTAGGGGGTTTTCTTTGTAATGTTGCAGCTCATGTTGTGAGATTTGGACTGCTGGTTGGACAGAATAGAAAACAACCAACCAAGTAAAATAAAATTTGTAGTTTTTTTTTTTTTTATTATTTTGCTTCGATGATCAAACCTTGATGTGTGATTATTGCAGCAAAATGGAGCCACGTTTGTTAAACTTTCAAATTTGAGTGTTGGTGTCTGGGGGTTTGCTAAACAAGGACACCCTCTCACATAAGACAGCACAGATAATGGATTAAAAAATGAATCCATCGTCAGCCCACATACCCTCTGCGTACTTCATACTCTTCACTCTGCTTTCCACAGACCCGCTCCCAAAAATGAAGATGAGATGATGGTCGCCATTTTCGAGTACATCGACCGCCTGTTCAACATTGTGCGGCCCAGGAGAGTTCTCTACATGGCCATCGATGGAGTGGTGAGTAACTGTCAGGAGGAGAAACCTGCAGCCAGAGCCTGATTTAAATATGTGCTTCAGTCTCACATGAGTTTTATTTTAACAGTCAGTTATTGTTTTCATGTGAGGTCATTTGACCGCAGTGCTTGCTTTATTGCTTATTCTTATTGCTTATGTTCTGTTCAACACAATCAGGCTTAATAGAGGCAAGAAAGTAGCTTTGAGCACCAACCTGAAATCAGCTGCTGTACGTTCGAAATAACACCCTGTTTCACTACGACCAGGCTCCACGGGCCAAAATGAACCAGCAGCGCTCTCGGCGGTTCCGTGCCTCCAAAGAAGGAGTGGAGTTGGTGGAGGAGAAGAATCGAATGAGGGAGGAGATCATCCAGAGAGGTGTGTGATGTTATTAAATCCCTGCCCTGCTGGATAAAAACTTGTGGACTTTGTGCAGAATTACAGAGACGGATCCAGGCTTCAGAAACACACCTGGTGTACTTTCACACACAGAACTGACACCTTTAAAAAAAGAGCATCGTTATGTGTCCCTGTGAGTCTCTGTGCAGTGACGTTACCTGCTGCACAGTTGTGTTTCGTGTACCTGAAGTGTCGTTTACACTTGTCTGAGAGAGGAAAGACTCGAACCAGGACAGCAACTTAAAACTTTCACTGACTGAAATGAAATGCTGAGTTAATCTGGCAGCTCACCCTGGATGAGTAACCAAATCCTCCATGATTTACGGCTGTAGTTGTGTGTTTCGCTGTTTGTGCAGTTTTATGTCTTTCGATCTTCTCCCTTCATGCTCAACCTTACTTCCTCTACAGGAGGTTATCTTCCACCTGAGCAGATTAAAGAGCGGTTTGACAGCAACTGCATCACTCCAGTAAGTGTGTCAAAGTACTGCATTCAGATTCTCTTTAAAAATTAAAATCAGAGGTTTTAGCTGATATTTATTTCGCTATAGCTTAATACTGGATAGCTTGCCTTCTTTCATGACCACGTTAGTCTTTTTTTTTTTTTAGATCAGATTTTTTTGTGTTTGTTTTTATGATACAAACTTGGCTCACTCTTGGACTTGACTGCTTGTGTCTCCAGGGAACAGAGTTCATGGACAACCTGGCGAAGTGTCTTCGATACTACGTCGCAGACAGACTCAGCAATGATCCTGGATGGAGGAACGTCACAGTACGTGTAACTCTGCTGCTCAGGCTTTCAGATGCAGCCAGAAGTGTTACCAGCAAATTCACATTTTATAGCTTAAACAGATTTATTGACAAAATATTATGTTTAAACAAGAAATGACAACGTTAGAATGATTTTTCCTGTTTTACTTTGTTGTTTTAGCCTCCAGCTCTTGTCAGTTGACATGTTGCATCCTGGTTGTATCTTGACCTTGTTGACAGTCAGTAACCTTTGACCTTCACTTCTGCTTCTCCAGGTCTTCCTGTCTGATGCCAGTGTTCCCGGGGAGGGTGAACACAAGATTATGGACTTCATCAGGAGACAGAGAGGTACAGCTGCCATGCGCTGACTTTCTGAACTGATGGATGCCTGTTACATTACGAAGACGTCCATTAAAGCACAAACAAACGCACACAGTCCCAACAGACAAGACACAATGTTCACGAAATCACAAGAAAAATGTACTTAATGTGCAGAAAAGTGCAGAATTCCATCAGACTGAATCTTCTGCACACACAAACGCCATCAGACGTGTTTTGACTCGTGTTTGTGATTCGCTTTGACAGCTCAACCCAACCACGACCCCAACACACACCACTGCCTGTGTGGAGCCGACGGTAAGCCTTTAAAACCACCTTCTGAGATGAAGAGGAAGTGCAATAAAATACACGTTTCACGATTTCCATCCTGTTGAGATAAAACCTTTTCTGTCTCCGCGGTGGCTGATGATCAGCTGACCTGATCATGCTGGGCCTGGCCACCCATGAGCCAAACTTCACCATCATCAGGGAGGAGTTTAAACCCAACAAACCCCGCCCCTGCGCGCTCTGCGGACAGATGGGTCACGAAATCAAAGACTGTCAGGGGACGGCCAGAGAGAAACAGGGAGAGGTGAGCTCTGCTTGTGCTTCTGCGGTTTATTTAACGTCAAGAATCTGATGTATAGAATGTTTTTGTTAGTGTTTTATAGTAGCAATCTTTGTTCAAAGGCCAGAACTAATGGGGAAAAAATGCTTATTTTATAGTGAAGTTCAGTTAAAAAAACAAGCTATGAAGTAACTGGGCGGGAAAAAACAAATGTCACTGAGTTTCAATCAGAAAAATTCAACATGTGCTGTGAAACAATATATAAATTTTAGCGTTCCTGCCGTCCTGTGATGCAGATTTGAATATTTAAAAAAGCTGACTGTAACTCTGAAGTATCATGAGTGTCAGGTCGATACCTTCCTGCCTGGCTTTCTGTTAATCTGATGTGAATTCTACTTTTCTCCTTTCTTTCAGCATGATGAGTTTGCAGATTCGATGCCAGTGTCTGAACAGGAGTTCATATTCATCAGGCTCTGTGTGCTGCGGGAGGTACGATGTTTATGATGTTAATTGCTTCCTTCTTCATCGCAGCTCTACACTCTGTTTAATTCATGCTTTCCTGATTTTCATTAAACTCTTAGGAGTGGTGCTTGTCAGACACACAAATCATAATTTTCTTAATCGTTGTTAGAGCAACCTTAGAAGTAAAAGCACAAACCAGACGACCCACCTTAACTCCGCTTCCCTCCGTGTTGCCAGTACCTCGCCAGAGAGCTGACCATGGCCAGCCTGCCGTTTCCCTTCGACTTTGAGAGGAGCGTGGACGACTGGGTCTTCATGTGTTTCTTTGTCGGAAATGATTTTCTACCACACCTGCCGTCCTTAGAAATCAGGTGAGCTTCAGGACACCTTTTCATGGTGAAAGCTGCTTTGACCATTAGAAACGGTTCAGAGGTTTGATAAATAAACATACAGGGTTTTTTTTTTTTTTTTACGCTTCCTTCCTGCCAACTCCTTTATGGCAGCACGAGTCCAGAAGCGGGCGAGACTCGGTCTTTCTTTAAGCTTCACAATAACGGTGTTAATTGCAGGACGGTTGTATTGTGTTGCTTTAGATCGCGCAGGTGTTGAAGACAGCCTGATTATTCACTTTCACGGTGATGTCACTCCAACAGTGATCAGACTAAACGCTGGTGGAGAAGCTCAGACTTCTGTTGTTCAGTTTAAATACTCCTCTGTAGCCTTTTTTATTTCTATAAGGATAAAACAGAGCTCTGAATGTTGGTTGGTTACCTGCCAGAGTGGCTAACGGGGCAGCCAAATTTCCTGCTGCTGTCAAGGACAAACCAGTGTTTGGTGTCGGTTCAGTGTCCTCTCCCGATTCTCATTTAAATCCACACTGATTGACTCGTCTTTAATTATTCACTGCTGTCGTTTCTTTCAGAGAGGGAGCAATAGATCGACTGGTCAACATCTACAAAGACGTCGTGCACAAAACTGGAGTGAGTGTCCTTGTAAATTTGTCTCGCTCGGTGTTTCCAGTTTGGGTTGCTTTTCTTTGGAGCAGCTCTGTCTCTCTGGACTAACCAGGCCTGTGTTCGCCTGCAGGGCTACCTGACGGAGAACGGCTACGTCAACCTGGAGCGCGTTGAGATGATCATGCAGGCGGTGGGCGTGGCCGAGGACAACATCTTCAAGAAACGCAAAGAGGACGACGTAAGTTTTCCGCAGTTTCACACACAGTGATCATGAGAACTTTTTTAAAGACGCCTTTGTATGCAGCCTCAGTACGTTTGATAGGAGCCACAAGGTGTCTGAAACATAAGTTTTTATTCATGGTTATGATTAACCATAAATAATTAGTTTTGATATAAACCCCAAGAAACTGTTGTTTGATTACACAGCTTTCCACCTCCGGGCCAGTTTGCCTCAGGAGTGTTGATATTTCTGTTCTGGCAGTGGTTTGTTGCTTTCTCTCATTGAAACGTCTTCACATTTTCTTCTTTTAGGAAAGTTTTAAGAGAAGAATGAAAGAGAAAAAAAAGAGGATGAAGGTGAGTGTGCTGCAGAGTACTGAGACAATGAGGTGATAAGTTTCGTAGAATTATCATTGACTAAGAAAAGGCACTGGCGACGCTGAAGTCACGGGTGACTGTGTCATGTTTCCCTCTGTGTTATGGCAGATGGAGCAGCGGGGCCCCGCCTACCTGACCACGGGCCAGTTCGCCCCTCAGGCTTTGGGGAGAAGAGACCGACCTGAGGCCGTCCAGAACGCTCGGCACCAGGCCTACGACATGAGGATGCAGTCCAGGCAGCAACACAACATGGTACCACACGTTTCTGTGTGCACATGAGGGAATTTGTCAGTTCTGGTTCTGGGGTGTGTGTGTGGTCTACAGGGAGCAGGAAGGACCTGCAGGAGTGTCCTGCATGGAGTATGACAGGAATGATCGCTTAGCCGTCATGGAGTCCAGGGGTCATCCCAGGACATCCCATGGACAGTGTGGACGGTTTATACCATGGTTCCTTCCCAAAGAAGACAAAATTAAGACCATTAATCTATACTTTTATGCACTTTGCAATCAAAATCTCAGTTTTTTTTCAAGCCATAACTCCTTTTCCATGGTAGCGCCTGAGGGTTTGACTAATGCCTGGAACAATCAGTACCATCCCACATGGCTCTTATGCAACGCAGCATTCACTGCTCCGTTAAATAGGACGAACCTTGGATGCGACTTTGAGCAGGAGGTGTTTCCAGTCTGCTCCTCTCATACAGAGGACTCAAAGAGTGTCTGTGTATTAGCTGCTCAGTCTGTTTTGTTTCTTTTGTGTGTGTGTTGATCTCGTCTTGTTGATTTAATTCTCCTGGTGTTACCTCTCTGTGCCTGCTCTGTTTATTCTCATTCCCTCGAATTCGGTTCTTTTAAAAGCAGGATTGATTTGTTGACCCTGGATGAAGTTATTGAAAACAACGCCTCGCTCTTCTTTTGATTATTTAAATGACGGCTGTAATTTAAAATCTCAGTCTAAATGTGACATCAGTATTTGATGTATGTGTCTGCGGTTCAGTCACATGTTGTGATGTTTTCTTCAGGTCCGGTCAGGAAGGTGGAACAGGTGACATGCAGTCATGAATGTTTTTTTTCTTCTTCTTCTTCTGCAGGATGCTGCTCAGTCCCTGAAGGCCATGATGAGGAACGGCGGCAATGTAAGTTCTTGGTGGAAAATGTCTCTCAACAGTAATCTGAAAGTTCTTGATCAGTGTGTTCAGAAGTGAAAGCATTTCATTCTCCAGCAGGTAAAGTCGATCGCATCCGTGAAAACGTCTCTGAACTCGTTAAAATTTCATGCCGTCAGTCATTTTGAAACCGATGAGTTGTAGCTGAACCGCAGTCCGTTTGAATGCGGGCGCTGTCTTTTTGTTCACTTCATGGTCGTGTTTCTATTTAACGCGTCTGTTAAGCTGTTAAATTTCCTGCCCGTGTACTGCGTTAAATGTATCGACCAACAATAGCCGGCCATTCATTAGCACATGAATGAAAAGAGTACAAAGGCTTCAGAGAAAAAGGAAGGCTAAGGAGCTGTGTTCGTCTTTATTCTTCTTTCTTTCTTTCCATCAGCTTCCTTGAAATGTAGAAAACCGTATCCATACATACATACAGCAGCTGTACCAGACAGCAGCGCAGGTAGTTCAGATCAGTCAAAGGATTTTTTGTTTTGATGATGTAGCAGCAGACACCACTGTCGAACACAGTACAAGCTGCTGAAAACACATTTCTAATGTTCTGATTAACATACTGCAATATTCAGCCTTTGATCTTTATCTCTATGGTAGGAGTGTATGTATAAAACGTGGAGTTTAATGGCGTGGTCAGTGTTTCTTGGTTGATGTTAAAAAGGACAATCACATAAATAGAAGATGTGTGGACCACTAATTATTTGTTGATTAATTAACGGACAGAAAAATAATGTTCTGTTATAAACAATCAGTCTTCCCAGTTGTGAGGGTTTACTGCTGGATAAACTGGAGTTGATAAACTGGTTATGTTTGTTGTGACTCCTGGTGCTCTGATGAAGCTTTCATTCTCTGCTTTGGGTTTCTCCTGATCTCTTTCTTTTGTTCCGTCCTGGGTTTTTGTCGCCCTGTGCAGCCGTCTGCAGGGCCCAGCGACAGCTCGGACAGCAGGGGGGTGAAGAGGAAAGCTGAGGACAGTGACAGCGAGCCGGAGCCTGAGGACAACGTCAGGTAAACCTGGACGGGGGGGTGGTGGCATGGAGGAGGGAGGGGTTTAGAGTTTCACTCCTGTGACACTGGCAGAACCAGAGACATCGGCTTTGTTCCACACATTCTTCTTCCTAGTCGAAATCGGGTGCCTACGTTACCCACAATGCATCATGACTGTTGAATTTCGGGTCAGAAGTTTGTGTGTGTGTTGTGTCATGGTCGTGGCTAATGCCTGGAGCGTCTCGCCTGCAGCAGAGATCCAGAGCAGCTACAGAGGTCACCACAAGTGAAACCATTTGAAGGTGCAGAGGACATCTTTGTATCTGACGAGTCGATAAAAACAGTTTTTAGTCATTTTCAAATGACGAAAGGAGACAGCCTGCAGCTGAAGTCTCACCATCAAGCAGCTGCTTTGAAGTTTACCTGCCCGATGCATCCTCTCCACGAGCGCTGTCTCTGACCAGAGACCAATCAAATCAGAGCAGCAGATCACTTTAGCAAACACGGTCCTGATTGGCTGCCTGCTCTACACACAGCGGTAACACAGTTAAGGCCTCCACTGTCACCACGTGGTGACTGATAGCAGCTTTTTCAAACACCACAAAGAAAATGAAGCTAAAAAGAAAAATTAAGCATTTATTGTATTAACATTCAGAATTTGCTGTCTGTTGTCGCACAGCTCAATGAGGAATTAATCCTGGAAACAGGTAGAATAATAAGAGCCTATTGTTGAGTGGTAAGGACTAATTCCTGGTTTTTGGGGTACGTTCAATCTAAGTGTCCAGACAGTCTTTACAGACCAGCTTCAGGCGGCGAAGATGCCGTTAACAAACACAACCAGGGAGATGTGCTCATTAATGCCACAGTGCTGCAGCACAAGCTGTTTAACTCTCTGCCACCTCCCCAACACACACACACACACAAACACACACACACACACACACTCACCCCTCTGCTGAACAGCTCCCACCTCCTTCTGCATGTGATTAATATGGAAAGCAGGAATATTCGAGTAAATTCCTCTGTGACGCACTCCTCAAAGCTGCTAAATCCATCGGGCTAAATTGGTATTCATGGAGGCTTTCCTCTCAGGAGCCGGCGCTCCCCGCAGGCTGCTCCGAGGATCCACGCCACAGATGCCGGACAGCCTTGATTATGTGTGCAGAACGGCATCGCTGCCCCAAGTCTGCCAAGAAGTCAAAGCCATTAAACTATTCCAGCAGCAGCGAGGAAGTTAATGCAGGTTTTTTTTCAGCCTACAGATGTGCGGAGCGGCATCCTGAAAACTACTGATTTTAATAAGCAAATGTGTCGTTTTGGTACGTTTACACTGCAAACAGCTAACGTGAACCGTCACTTTCACTCATGTTCAGCAGTCCAGTAAATTCACATTTCAAGGTCAGAAACCATATATGTAATAAAAAGATGTAATAAGCCTCAGCGGCCAGAGAGTTGATTTTGACGTCTGATTTGAGCGTTGATCAGCATCATGATACTTCACAAACAGAGGTACACACGCTGTGTGTGTGGGGCAGCCATGTTGGATGTGGGCATCAGTGTCGGTGGGAATTGAGAATGAAAGCATTGGGTCATAGTTTTGTGGTCAGCTGGTTGTTTCCACATGTGTATTCTGAGAAAATCACTGGATCCTTGACCTGCAAATGTTTTGGAATTGGGCCGATTTCCCACCACCATCCGATCCGTACTGTCAGGTCCTGACGCCTGGAGGATGGGTCACTCCAACCTAGCTAGCGACGTTTGAGGGCTGCATTTTCGCACCGGTTGAGCACCGACACCCCTGATTGGCTGTCGTTCGGTGGCGATGTCAGAGTTTTTGACCAGCAGACTTGTCTTCGAGCAGATTTCCCCATGGCCGCTGTCACTAATCTGTTCTAAACCTCAGTCAGCATGTTTTTAATATTGCTGGTATCAAAAAAGCAGCATTTAGCATGTTGTTACAGTGTGAGCGTATTTTAACTGCACAGAAAGGCCGATTAAGACATGAAGTGCGAGTTAATTCAGCGTACAGGATCAATGGAAACACACAGTGTCTGCTCAGCGTCAAAGGCTGCAGTTAACTGACTGATTGTTTTTAATGCTTCCTAATCCAGGACTTTGTGTCTTTGTGAGGAAAACTAGATTCATCATTAAAGTACAACCATCTGTGTTGCAGGCTGTGGGAGGAGGGCTGGAAGCAGAGATACTACAAGACCAAATTTGACGTGGACGAAACGGACGACGACTTCAGGCGGAGGGTGGTTAAGTCGTACGTGGAGGGTCTCTGCTGGGTGCTGCGCTACTACTACCAGGTAACACTGACGTCACTCTGCGGCTTCATTTACTGTCATTCATACCGTGAAATCATAAAATCCATCTGCATTTTCTTATACCGCTCTCGCCAAACCCACCAGACTCCATTGACAGAAACAGCAATTTTAGCATCGTAATTTACACAAAATTCAAACCCAGCAGAACCAAAATAAAACTCACCAGAAGTCTTACAGATGTGTTTTGTGCATACACATCTGGCCCCCACCTATGGCTGCTCAAGCCACTGCAGCAGCTGTGCTTCAGCATCGACTGCAGTGAAGATGGGCTCGTTCCCCCCAGGGCCGATCTGAAGTATGCTGCATCGACTGGGGCTGTTTAACTGTGCTATTTTACAATCATTGTATAGTTAATGTAAGTTGTAGTTTGTCGCTGATGAAGCCATTTGGATCTCCAAGTGGCTGTGAGGTCTTAAATGTGCGGAAAAGGTCTTAGATTTAACTTCCTGTATACGTATAAACCAGGACTAGTTACCCAAACGCTATTCAGAACGAGTGTGACAGACTTTTAATTGGCTTCCTTTGAACTGTTCTAATGATTCTGGTGACCCCCCCCCCTTTCATCCTGCTTCCCAATCAGACCGCCTCTGCACGAGTAACTTCAGCTGTATTCAATAAAAACCAATCAGCGCACGTTTGATTTGAGGTACAGATTCAAATTCTGTCGAGCTCCCAGAATAACTGTGCAGATTAGGAGTCCGAGTGAACTTTAAGAGCGTTTTACAGGGCAGAGCTCGTCTCCTCGCAGTTCTACACGCTCAGTCTCTCTTTCTTCAGCATGAGTGGGTCAAAATATCAACTGTTTTTTTTCTGCTTGCAGTTATAATGTGTTTTTCCATCAAAGTCTTCACTAAGGGGCAGTGTGCGTGTCCATTAGAAACTGTTCAAAGAGCTGATTTTAAGTTATTTTGACGAGGATCTCTTTATTCAGAGATCCAGAAACGTGCTGCAGGTTTGTGTTTGTGTCGTTCTTTTTTCTGTCTCAGGTCGGACTCGAGCAGAGACGCCTAATGGGCGAGCGGCGTCTTTAACAGAGCAACAGGTTTTCTCCTCCGTTCTGTCGAGCATCTCAACAAACAAGCCTCCTCGCTGAGCTGCTGATATCTGCACTTCTTGTTTGCAGTGTGATTATACACTAAATCATTTTATTGTTGTAAAATATTGATCTTTATCTTGAAATGAAATAATCAGCCGCGGGCCCTCTTCAGAAGAGCCGGGGCATTTCGGGCTGAGCCGGGGGGATTTGTCCGGCCTGATTGTGAGCCGTGTATATGCACGTTCTGTGTTGACTCCACATGCTCGCCAATCCAAAGCCCGTCTCAGGGGGCTCTTCTGGATGAATTCATTAGCGGGCCCTCGGCGGACGGGGACGTGTCTGCGTTCTGCTGCCACACATTCAACGGTTCCGTCCGCCGCTGCAGAATTATGATCGCGCACACCTCGCCGAGTGATCAGGCGAGGCAGGCCGGGTTCATCCAAAACACAAAAGAGGGGATTCGCTCCTCGTTCTGAACCTCAGTTTGTCAGATCCTTTGAGTTTGTGTGTCATTTTCCACGCCGACAGTCTGTTTGAGACGGCTCATGCAAAAATCAGACACCGTAGACAAACCACATTCGTCATGAATTTATTAATTTTTAACAATAATTCACCTGCTGATCAGTTGATTTTCCAGTTAATAATGATCCAAAGATCAGTGTTTTTCTCTGTGAATGCGCAGCTTTGATTCCTTCTTATATTGTTTTATTTTCCTTAGTTTCACAGCGTTACAACAGTGAAATGTGTCCATGTGTCCAGATAGAAGAAGCCCTGAATCTGCTTTCAGGGTGACAGTTCGGTGTTTGTTTCAGATGTTGACTGAATAGACTGAAGATCCCAACTCACAATCTGAGAGGCGTTTTTGTATGAAATGCTTTTATTCTGCTAATTTACAGGAATCCTCAAGAATTCAGACAAATTCAGTCAAACCTCGACCCTGAATAGAATCGAGGAATCAGCGGCAGCAAGTCTTCTGTCTTAAACAACAACCTGCATGCTGCTTGATAATAATAATAATGATCCTGATGACAACATGTGGTTTAATTAATGCATGCTTTGATTTCAGCATCGCTGTTCTTGATATTCGTTTTTTTAAAGATGCTTGAATTCATTTTAAAGTGAACTGACTCCCCAAAATATCCACCTGTGTGAAACACTGCACGAACATGAAGAGTTTAGAATAAAAATGATCAATTATTTTTAAGAATGGTGCTTTAGATTGAAGTTTTGGATTTGACAAATGTCAGCAAAATCCTGTGTAAAATAATCTGATTTCATTTTACGAGTTTTAACTAATTTCATGGTAGTTATTTATTTTTTTTTTATTACAGTCTGATTTGAATCATTGATTGGGATCTGAGCAGCAGTGATTAGTTAATTAGACAATAGACTGAAAATTGATAGGCAACTTTTTAATAATCGATTAAGATTAAGTCATTTGCTCACGTGAAGATTTTCTGTTGCTTTAGTTGACACGAAAAATTGAACATGTTTGGGTTTTGGACATTTGTTCAGCCATCATCATTTTAGAGACTAAAGGGGAAATCAGAGGAGTGATTGATAGGCTAATTGATGATCAAAGTATTGGTTAGTTGCAGTCCTAAATCAGGCAGCAGAAGAGTTTTATAACACTTGTTCACTACGAAGAAATCGTCCGGAGAAGACCACACTGGGTCGAGACGCCGTGAGCTCGCAGCTCTTCCATCTGCGTCAGGTGTTCTGAAGCAGGCCGTAAATGTATTTGGTCGCCGTGGTTTGTGGTCTTTGACCCCGCCGGCTGCAGTCACAAATGAATTTCTCCTCGAGACAAATCATTTCGTCATATTAACATAAATGATTTGTGCGATTATTTCAATGTGGAGATTGGCGCCTCTTCTGCCTTTTATTATGGTAAAGTCCCATATTATCATTTGAATGACCATCTTTGATAATAGAGTGGTGAGGTTGGCTGAGATGTGAGGATTGGTGGATTTATCAGAGGGCCTTGTTTTCTCAGAGGTGGATTGTGGGAAGTGAAGGTCGTTCTTTGGTGTGAGACGTGTTTGTTCAGGAAGGATAAGTGGTGCAAATGCTGGATCTGTGGGATTAGATGGCGTGTTTTTTTTTTTTTTTTCTACTGCTCTTCTTCTCTGCTCCTGCATAAAGCTTTCAAAAACACAGAGCTGAGGACGGGAATTATTTTTGAGATGCAAGAGCCTCTCAGGAGGCGCTGAGGAATATTTTGTTCCCAGATGCTCCAGGGTTCACGGGGCAGTCTGGTTTTGAAGGACTGGCTCGGTTCGTGCTCCATTGTAGCTCAAGCAGCAGAAATCAGCCCCCACACGTCGAAGTTTGGAAGTGTGGCCGCGACAGGCAGGAAGGTAATTTTGGAGTTGGAGCCACTGAGCAGGCAGTTCAGACTCGGTTTAAAACAGGGATCAGGATTCAGGCCTGTGAAGGTTTTTAAATGTCAGCTCAGTCACATTCGCCTGATCAGACTGGATCTTAAGCTTTGTGCTGCAGTGGAATTTTAGTGGAAAAAGGGCAAAGAAAAGCTTTTCTCTGTCCATTTCCTCGTCGTCTCTGAGTGTTTTTTTCTGTCTCCTTTTGTCCCGTTAGCATGTTCGTCTGGACGTCACGTCTAGTCCAGCACTTAAAATGAAATGATAATGAAGAGTTCAGTGGAGAGTAGAAACATTAAATCGAACAGGAAGTCAATCGACAATTTGGATAATTTATCAATCATCATGTTAATCAAACAAAAACACCAAACTCAAACATTTAGCTTTGCTGCTTTTTCTATGTTATAAATTAAATCTTTGTGTGTTCTGGACGACACAGATGATTTGGAGACGTTTCTTTGGGCTCTGGGGAATTGTGAGAGACATTTATTTAACAGCCTGATCAGTGAAACTTAAAGATCTTCGACAGATCAATCATCTATGAGGATAAGGCGTCAGCTGCAGCCTCAGTTAAATGGTAATATTCACATGGCCTGAACGTGGCGTTCCCGTGAAGTCATGGTAAAGTCAGTGATTGTCTCCGTGTGGATTTGCAGGGTTGCGCCTCCTGGAAGTGGTACTTCCCGTTCCACTACGCTCCGTTCGCCTCCGACTTCAAAGACATCAAAGGGATGTTCACGGACTTCGAGAAGGGGACCAAGCCGGTAAGAATGGACTGAAATCTTCATCTGCTGTTTCTCCTCTTCAAAGTCAAACTCTGACAAAGAAAAGTTTTTTGTGATCAAAGCACGTTGAACACGTCGAACACGTCACTCCCGTCAACGCCAGATGGAGGCGTTATTATAGAAATCCTGTAGAGTTCTTAGATAAACAGGTGAAGCTGTGTCTTCAGCAGCGATGCTCCTCTTCCTACCTTGGACACGGTTAATCATCATTACATTGTAGTTCAATGAGTGTGCAAACTGCTTGCGTGTGGTTGTTGTGTGCAGTTCAAGCCGCTGGAGCAGCTGATGGGAGTGTTTCCTGCTGCCAGCGGCAACTTCCTGCCGGAGACGTGGCGAAACCTCATGAGCAGTCCGGTAAGTCGTTGGGCCCAGAATGGGATGCAGAGACACCAGGGGGCCGCTCCGTCTTCAGTCTCTTATTCTAAGTGCTTCTTTTGACACAGGATTCCTCCATCATCGACTTCTACCCCGACGACTTCGCCATTGATCTCAACGGCAAGAAATACGCCTGGCAGGGTGAGTCGCGATAAACGCTGGAGTTGTCCGTTTCATGACACTGAGGAGTCACGCTGAGTGCATTTGTTGACTGTGTGTTTATTTCTTTGTTTATTTTGAAGGCGTGGCCCTGTTGCCTTTCGTGGATGAACGTCGGCTGAGGGCGGCGCTGGCTGACGTCTACCCCGACCTCACGACCGAGGAAGGTGAGCAAAAGCACTTTAAAGCTCTGGATCTCTTTTAATGAACTCTGTAACAGAAGGAGCTTCTCTGCTGAGTTGATTGCGGTTTGACATAAAAGAGCCGTTTTATGACTGACGCTGGAGGAGATGTATTCAGATTTGATTGAATTACAGTTTATAGAGGAGATATCATGCAGGTTACTGTTGGCCCCTCTCCTTCCTTCCTCCTCTCCTCTTCTGTCTTTGCTCGTCTGTTCTTTTATCTCTCGTCTAACCAGCCCTCTCATCCTTCCTTTCCACCGTCCAGTCCAGTAAGGTCAGAGCTCCAGTCTGTCCAGCACTCACTGGTTTTTCCTCCCTGACCACAGCTGCCGTCTGCTCTCTGTTTCAGTGAAAAGAAACAGCTTGGGCAGCGACGTGTTGTTTCTGGGGAAGTGTCACCCGCTCTTCGACTTCATCCACGAACTCTACCGCGCAGAGTCTCTCGAGGTAAACCCGAATCCCGGTCACATCGGGTCCGCTTCAGAGCAGACTCATGGCTAAATAGCAACGACTGAGAATTTTAGTTTAGCTCACAACATGCAGCATCTGAAGGTTTCGCAGTAAGTTTGACACTGAAGCAATTAGTTCCTCACAGTTACGCTGATTCATTGCTTCTTTAGCTTTATGTTAAAGATCCTGATGTGGTGCGATGCATCCTGCAGCTGCACTCAGTCAGCTGCTTCGTCAGCTTCACACGTGTCTGTAATGATAGTCTTCTTCTGTGGTTCAAACTTTCACATCCAGTGAAAGATTTGCATTACTTGCTGCGTCACTCTGCTGCAGATGTGTTTGTGTGGCCGTGCAGGTGTCGCCTCAGTCGGATTTCGTCCTGTTGATTGTGCATTTGTAAAGCGGAGCGATTGCAGTTCAGACTCTTGTTTCGCTCGCTGGGTGAATGCTCGTTAATGAGCATGTCTGCAAAATACAGCAGCGTAGACAGCAGACTGCAGACAGTAATCAGGACTGATCAGGTTTGGACAGACGAGCGTTTTCTTACTTAAAACACGTTCCGAATCTGAAGCTCTGGTCTGCTCAGACATTCACATTTATCTGTTGAGAGTCTCATTAGTGGCAGAGCTCAACATGTATACTTGGTCCTGATGGTGGCACCACAGAGTTGCTCATGTGGGCTTTAAATGAAAAAGGTTTCCCCTTTGAGGAGCAGGAATGTGGTCAAAGACATTCAGAACGTGGCTCCTGTGGTGTTAGATTACAGATATCCTCTGTGCAAAGCTGACACGCTGTCCAAAAAGGAAGCGGTTCATCCTCTGGGGAGCCTTGAAGTAACTGCACATTATTTCAGTTTTCTGTCCATCGTCTGGTAACAGCTGGGAGCAGATGTTCCTCTGCTGCTGGTCTGCTTGACACAGCCTCCACCTTTCTCTCCTGCAGGGCACTGAGATCCCTGCAGAGCTGTGCCATGGAATCCAAGGTACATTAAATCTTGATGACGACCCTATTCTACCAGATAAGTAAGGAACGCCCGCTTTATTCCCACTTTTGTACATTTTGTCCCACGTTCCAGTGTTTTTAACAAGCGCTCTGACCCACTGAAGGCGAGCCGGTCCAGCGTGACGACTCTGACCTGCTGATTTGTTCATCGTTTTTGTGCTTTTCTGTTTGTTTTTTGACATTTTTCCCCCTCAGGGCAGTGGAGTCGCCCATCCCGATGCTGCGCGACATTTCACAGAACAGTGCGATCGGGTAAGGACCGCCTAGCATCGACGCTAGCTGTGTGACAGCAAAAGGAGTGAACACAGAGAGTAGAACGTTGTCGTATTTGTAGGATTTTTGTTTGCAGGTTGAGGTATCTGCCATTTGACGACACTTCATAAACACTCGTCCAAGTCTAAAAAGGACGGGTGCTCATGCTGGTTTTTGTTTGTGCGCTGACGGCGTAGCAGCTTGAGAGGATGGATCCTCTGTGTTCAAACATACAGCGTGCTGAAAGTCGGTCTGCGCTTTCAAATGCTTGTACTTGAACTCTGACTCTGCATATGCATGTCTGCCTGGAACAAAGAATGATTGGAGTGCAAATGTTCAGATAATGGAAAGCTGAAGTCAAGTGCCAGAGGAGGTGGACACAAAAAGAGGAACACCTGTAAGTTTAAAGCAGACAAATCCAGTAGCCGCACGGCAGATCCTTTCTTTTGGAGGCTGATAACTACATGTGCAAGGAGTCATTATCAGATTCGTTTCATTGTTATTCAGTTAATCCTTTAAAATCGTTTTATCTGAACAGCTGCCTAAAACCCAAAGATGGTCCAATTACAATAATATACAAGTGAGAAAAGCAGCATATCCTCTCACTGAGAAGCTGGAACTGTTTGCTGTTTTTGCTTGAGAAATAACTGAACTCGTTATCGATGGCGATAAATACTCCAACCATCAGCCTTTTTTTTGTCTGGGCCACTTAGATGTAGTGAATTGTTTCATGTGGTCAGGTGTTCCTCTTATTTTGTCCAGCCCTTCTGTGTAAACTACTTGCAATTTTAACACAGATCTCACCTTTAACACAAAGAGGTTTGAGATGAGCATAAAAAACCTTCACACACAGTTCAAAATCACATTGGACTGAACACTGACCGCTAACAGTACTCAGTATTCTGTGTACAGGTACTTTAAGACCTCTCGTTCAGATGTATTTTGTCTGCCTGCCTGCCAGTGAGCATAGCTGCAGAGCGGCATATTTTTAGGCACATGACAGCGCTGAGCCATGTGTTTCTTTACACCCACCCGTCATTAGAATAATGCGAGTGTGCGGCTGAAAAGACATTCAGGAACATGTTGAAAATCACGGGGTGAAGTAGACGAGGCAGGTTGAGAAGAAAATGACAACACTTCATCGGAGAATAATCCTCCACATCGCACATCTCAAACTCAGGATCCCTGTGCTGAAGGGGACGTTTTCCTTTTAAAAATGTGAGCTAATGGAAATATTTCTGACTGTTTTTGTTGAAAAATCTTTCCTTCTGCTTTCCAGAGTGAAGTTCAAGGATCCTCAGTATGCAGATGACTTTGTGTTCAAAGCGGTCCTCCTTCCTGGAGCCAAGTGAGGGTTTTTCTTTGTTAAACTTATCTATCTCAGAAAGGCTTTTCTTCATTTAGGTGACATTCTGTATTTTTGTTCCTGTCCACAAATCCCATCAAAAGACCGTAACCAAGAATGTGTGAGTGCTTCTCTCAGCACTTGACTTGCCCTCTCTGTCTGTGGCGTTCAGCTTCGAGCCCGTTGGTTTTTATTGAAGATATAAATCCCACAAACACACTGACTCGTTTTTAACAACAGTCCAGTAAATTCCTACAAGAGCTGCTTCCTGTAGCTTTTAACAGACGTTATTCAAACAGGTGGAAATGTTGAATTTGTTGGGGACTATTTTCAGCAGCGGATTAATCCACATGTGGTCCTCCAGTGAGTGTTTGCTGGAGGGTGTGTGTCACAACAGTGTGACTCACTGATGATGATGAGTAGTGACCCAACCCCGCAGTGACGTCCTCAAAATGTTCATTTTGTTTGACCTTTCGTCAAAATACACAGAGTCTTCAAATTAAAGCAGTATTGTACAAGAATTGGCATTTTTTCCACGACAGTTTCAAAGTGTGATTCGGTTTTAGCGGGTCTGTACGTGTGCATGTTACTACATTACTTGGCTAACACCCCCAAATGTCAAGAACCCAAGACACAACAGAACAGGCCAGCTAATATCACATACTAGTCCAAAGGCAAGAAGGCCAGCTCGGCGTCTCTTGCTGCCAGTCAGCTAGCTGCACGGCTAACTGAGCTAACTCGCTAATGGCAGCAGTTAGCGGTTAAGTAACAAGTGAAGCTATCTGTCCCATTTTATGTAACAGCATTGATCGCAGTAATTAAGTAAATGAAATGAAGACTTGGTTTTAAAGATCTTACCAGATCACGCTTCATCACATTTTATTATTTCCTTCTTTTATCTGGAGCAAACAGAAACAGCCGGCTCACCTGAGACGACACTCGAGTTAAAAACAAACAGTAAAAAGAGCTTTATGTTAAAATGAAGCTTTAAGTTTAAGTTTTTTTTTGTCACTGATCGTCTTTACTGTTGTTTTTTCAGGATGCCCAATAAGGTCCTGAAGCCAGGGGACTGGGAGAGGGGGAACAGGGAACCATGGAGGCCCCAGCTGGGCTTCAACCCAAACAGGCAGCAGGCTCACCTGGACCAGTCCGCCTTCCGGTCTCTAAGGTAGGTTTACCTGTTACCTGTCATATCTGTCCATCTCCAGGGTCGAGTAATGCATTAACTTTGACTGAGTCCTCACTTCTGCATCTGCTTTCAGACAGATGATTGGAATTTAAGACACACAAAACCTCTTTTTTTGTCAGTCTATCACCTCTTTTATCAGTATCACCTCTGGAAATGCAGTAGATGTGTTCACAGTGCACAAATGCAGACAGATAGAAGTGCATGTTTTAGTCTAACAGACCCGTACAGTCAATATCCACAAACATGACATCAGTCTAATGAAACACACCCTTATAAACACATCAGTTTGTAAAATGTTTCCTTTTCATGCTGCTTAATAAACAGAGAAATATCTAAAAGTCAGCTCACACCTGCCTCCAAAGCGCCCTGCAGGGTGTGATGATATGATTTCATAGTGAGGAGTGTTTAACAATGACTGCTGATTCTGCAGTGACTCAGTGTTCAGATTTTACAGTATTTTCAAACAGAAAACGTGTTTAAATGTTTGTGTCCCCCCTAACGCTCCCCATTAACCAGCCATCCTTGATTATGATCTAAGCTCTCTCCTCCACACGTTGATATTATCATTAAGGAAATGTGAATAATTGAACATCTGGCTCGGCCCGACTGTAGCGTGTGTGGGAATTAATTATGCACGGATTCGAAGAAACACAATGTATTCCAATTTTTTCTCCTTTTTCCCACTAAACTAAGTCGTTAATTCAGTAATTCAGGCGGTTTTGTGCCTTGATGGGGCCAAACAGGCAGGTGCTCAGAGGCTGTGAGCAAGAAAAGGAAAAGAAAATGGTCTTTTTGTCGCTTTCATTTCAAATCATTGACTGTTGGGTGGAGGCAGGGATGTGGTTTAAGTCCAGTCCGAGACCTGAAGCCAGTATTGGACTTCATCCGGTCAGTGGTGCAGCTCTGATATGATGGAGGCTGCTTGATGACAGAATGTCAACAGTAAAACAAATATTTGGCCTTAAATGTCAATACAGTACTTTAAATCAGCGGCTCAGGACTCGTCTTTAAGAAGAAACCTTTCTGTTTAGCAGTCCAGAGCGTGGCAGACACACCTGACAGTAAAAAATGCCTTTGGGAAGTAAAACGTCACCTTGATGGAGAACAACTTTTGCCATCGTCATCTTCAAATGTGTGCAAGCTGACGTTCGTGGTAGATTATTGTGCAGCGTGAACCTCGTACGTCTGCTGTCTGAATGACGTGGCTCTCCTCCAACCTAAAAGAAGCCTCAGTGGGAGAATTAATGCAGATTTAGAGGCTTTTTTTCTGTTGTTGAATTCGATTCTGCAGTAAAACTTGTTTTCTTGCTTTAGTCACAATCTGAACAGAAACCAACACGGCAGAGGACAGTACAGCAGCACGCCTCCACCAGGCAACTACCAACAAGGACACTACCGTCCTCACCACGGCGGAGGCCACCAGTCTTTCCATCGTAAGACACACACACACACACACACACACACACATCCTGAGAGGTGTTGAACTACAGTAGTAAAGCTTATTTGAATTAATCTCTGCTGTATTTGCATCACAGATTGGCTGATTTTGTTGGAACATTGATAAAATACAGGGATGTCCTGGTGTAAATCAGCCATGTTTGGAAATGACATGCCTGTCTGAACAGCCTGCTGTTCATTAAGTTCACAGTTTTATTTGATTTGATGCAGTTAAGGTTGGACAAAAGTGAGAAAATCCAAAGTGCTGGCTGCTGGTGTTTGCAGAGGACATTTAAGAAAGAAGGAAAACTGTGCATTCAACGTCAAATAAATGTGTCCATGTCGCTCAGAGCAGTTAAAGAAGCTCCGAAAACTCTGTCGCTGAAGCTGAACCGCAGAACACAAACCTATTCACCATCACACCTGATGCATGTGCAACGTCTTTGTCTCCATTTCCCTGCCTGGATCTCTGCTATCACCATCACATAATAGCGAAATGCCAAAGACGACCTGAAGAATAGGTTTGACTTAATAAAAGCGTGATGAAGTGTAACAGAAGGTCAAACACGGCGTTGTGACGCAGCGCTCACATTCGGACGTGGTGGCACAAACATCTGAGCTCCTTCAAACAGACATCAGGTGTGTTTGACCAGATGTAGTTGGAAGTTTTGTAAAAAGTAAAATTGCTGTCAAGCTGCTGTTTCCCGGGTCATGAATGAATGCTCAAAGTGGGTGAATTGTTGGATTCGCAGCCACAGCCTTGCACGGAACAATGTGCTATGAGTTCATGTCTTATTACAAACCTCCTTATTATTCGGGTCCCATTAAATTCAGCTGATGTTTTCTTTTGGCTCGCCGTGTCACCTCCTTCATTCAGCCGGCCATGAAAGGAGAGGTCATTGTGTTGTGCTACTCTTATTAGAAGTGTTTCTGCTTCCTGAGTGAGAAATCTAAAATATTACACAGTTAAGATTTGGTGCTTTCATGTCCCTTGTGTTCCTGGTCAATACGTTTTCTAGTTTTTCTTCCACAAACTGCTGATGGACATAAAATTCTGCTCAATGTCTGTTGAAACGTAGTGAAGAGAGATCGTACATCTCGTACTCTTACAGCTGTTCGTCCTCTAAGAAACTCTCAGACTTTTCTTCATGATGACTCCCTGCCGGAGATAAATGGACATTATTAGCACAATACACAGAAACAAGAGATGCTTGTTGCTCAGCAATGAGCTAATTTAAAGATGAAAAGTACGGAAATCAATACACAATACACATCCACCAGGTCGTTGAAAATAGCCCTTATTTAACAAAGTGAGACACTCTGTCATACCGAGCGCTGAATCGGGTTTCATGTTAAACCGTGTTTGGATTAATCCTGTAGTATTATTTAACTAATCTGTGTCAAAGTTTAGGCTTGAATATAGTGAGAGTCATCACTGTGAGCTGTTGATTTACAAAGTTCGTCACTTTGGGATCAGCTAGGATCAGATCCTTCGTTCATTGCACTCTTTCGTTGCAGTGCTGAACTCGGCCAAAGAGATTTTTTGAGGGAGGACCTTCACTCTGTTTTTGTAGTTCCCACAACTCCATCAGAGTCATAACGTCTTCTTGGTAGCTGATCGCATTGTGTCAGTATCAGGAGTTCTTCAGTCAGTTTTTCACTCATACTGATGATCAAAGCTGAGCAGGACCTGAAGTCTTTGGATCAGGTCGGGTTTAGTAGCTGCAGCTGTTATTTCAGTGTGCAGGATACACGTTTAATCGTGCCTAAAGCTTGATGAGGACATCCACACTCGTGTTCGGATCTCTGGTTTGAAGCAAAGATCGCGTGCAGATGAAGCAGCGGGTTTCAGACAGCCGTGTGACCTGCCGGAGTGTCCTTGAGCCAGAACATACAGCATCGTCTGAATGCCTGAGCATAAACACAAGAGACAAACAGACATTAGGAGATACGGTTATCATTTCGCTCAGAGGAAAGCACACACAGCTGCCAAACTGTCTCTGGAAGACACAAATAATGTAGGTATATGATTAAATGGCTGCCTTTTGTCGGTCACGTGACGGGTGGTTGAACAGCTCGTCACATATGGAGGCAGAATCTCTTTCCCGGCTCCTAATCACGCTCTGAGCCGAGCCCGGCCTCGGCCCCCTGCTCCTCTGCCAGCTCTTCTCCAGTTTGACTTTGATGTGCCAATTTGCAAGTAGATGAATAATCTCATCTGCCCGCTGATAGCGTGCGGGGGAGTCGTAGCTATTCTGGTGGCACTTGACACAAATGGGGGTTTTTGGCTCCTCCGGATTGCGGCAGCACCTCCTCTGGCCTCTGCCGCTCGTTCTTAATGTTAAACTTGCCAATTAGCGGCCAAAGACGTTCTTTTTTTTTTTTTTTTTTTTTTAATCTCGCTCTGCATTTTTTCCGTCGTCGCTTTGCTAACAAACAGGAATCTTTGTAAATGTTCGGTGTGGCTCGTCGGTGACTGTCTGATTCTGGTGACAGGATCGTTTTTGTTAGATGAGGTTTATCAAGTGCCCGGAGCCTAAGCGCCGTAGTTGAAGGTAGCACTGATATTAGATTTGACTTCTGCTGATTTTAGGCTGTTTAAGGTTCTAAACCTTTGACCTTTTCTGCTTTCATTTTGGTCTGAAATAAGGTTTTTAGATATCAGCAGCTGGAAGAATTAGACTTTTTTTAATAACACGAATGACTGGTGGAATTTATTGTTTAACACTGAAGGTAAAAACTGGACTTATTGTGGGTCTGCGATGATATTGGCGTCCACAGGACTGTGAGTATCCAGACAAGTAGACCTTGTCCTGCAGCAGGAGGCTCGCTTTTGTCCGGATTACACTTTCTCAGGGCCAATCCTCTGCTCGGCCAGTAATCACTGCAGGCTTTGCTCCTCTGGGCTTTTGTGTTTTTGGGGGGGTTGGTTGCTGATTAGCGTTGTGGGAGACCCGGGCCCGTAATGAGACTGTCGAGTGGCTCCGCTGGACACAGTGGCCCCCTCTGATAAAAGCATCCGGGAGGATCCCGTTTGATTGGGTGTGTGATGCGCTGTGAAGAGGGTTGAAACCAAAGTTAACTTCCCCCTTTGACGGCGCTGCTACCTCCTGCAGTGATGTGTCAACACGCTGCCTCTGAAACACGCCGCAGGGCTTTTGTGCGCCGCAGCCAGACCAGCTGGTGTTTAATAACCAGCCGGGGAGTCTCTGCTGGTGGCCATTATTGTCTTGACACGCAGTGACACCAAATTTTAACCAGGGCAGCAAAGTAACGGATTCATCCAGCGGCCACAGTGGCTGATAAGCCTCCGAACTCCCCAGCCACTTCAGAATAACAACTGCACATAATAGCTGTTCGCACTGGCTGGTAAACCAACTTCAACAACAAAGAGTCACCAAAGCGTGGCCTTGGTGATTACAGTGTTTCCATCCTCTGTATTTTTCTGTGATGTCAAAAGAAACTCAGAAATGTTTCATAAAACATTAGATTTACTTTGAGGCTTCTTAAACTCGAGCATCAGTCCAGGAGACTGCTGTCGTTTCTGCTCGGCTCACTTTTAATACTCATATTGACTGAAGCTCTGCAGCAGCAGCAGCAGCAGCGATGCAGCTTTGAGACGATGCATCAGAGACCTCGACAGAGACGTTTGCTGCCGCAGGTCAGAAGGGGTTCAGGTGCTTCACAATAACTCAGTATTCTTGTTTATCAGTGGCCTTGTAGCCTGTGCTCGAGTTATTTAATGACAAAATTCTGTTCCCCAAATAATAAGACTGAGGCCACTGTAATAGTGTTTGAGGTTTGCTGATTAAATCCAGACATAAAGAGTGGAGTACAGTTAATGCAGAGAAGATCTGAAGCCATTTAGTGATCTATAGAGCTTCATAGCTTATTGAGTATCAAACCAAATGTGTCCGTCACGTCTGATTCTTTGTCACTTTCTTAACTTAACACACGACCGACAGCGTTGCTCCCTCAGCTGTCCTTCATGTCCAGGTTTGTATTCTCGCCCAGCAGCGGTGGCAGATGCCGTTTTGGGAGCTTGTTTGTCTGCTTTGTCAGGCAGACAGAAAAGTTGCCGTCCTGCTTCTGTTACCAGACCTGAGCCGGCCGGACGGGAGCTGAGTCAAATAGTCGCTGAACTAATTGAAAAGAGGTGGAGAGAGACGTTTAGTTGTTTAGCGCGGTTGTAATCCCTGCATTAATACAGTGGACGCAGCGTGTTTTAAGGATTTAAAGCGTAATCCTTTGTTGGCTTTTATCCGGCGCAGACTGGAGGTCTATACACTTTCAGATTATTGTTAATTAAGGAGATTGACAGGTGTCCACTTGTAATTCTCTCTTTTGAGTCATCGCTGGCGACAGGGAAAAGAAGGCCGGAGTGTTGTGGAGTTATAATTGGAGCCCAACTGGGTGGTCCACTTAAAGTTTGTTGGTGGAGGAGATAATCAAACATGAAAACTGAATGACAAAAACAAAATGATAATGCGCCAACAGCAGTCTGCCTGCTGGCTGGTAATTGTGTCTTTTACTTCATTTTGCTGCAGCCTACAGAGATCTGGTGGAATATTCGCTGTTCGACTTGCCTTTCAGCGATCAGGTCATAAACAAATGACTTGTTTTTCAACCATTTCAGTGGTTTTCGTGAAAATCAAGAAGTCCACTGGTATCTTAGAGTTACACTCCGGCGTGTTTCCCTGGTATTTGACCATTATCAGTCATCAGATGGTCCCACAGCCTCCTCCAGCGTGATCGAGATTCCTTTCAGACCAAAGATCTGTAGACCTGCAGTGACCTTTATTTCCTCGTTCTTTCCTTTTGGCTGTTTTTTGTTTTCATTTGTTGGTTTGTTATGTTGTATTTCTAATTATACTTGCAAAATAGGGTCGCCATGTAAAACTAATGCAACAGAATCTGATAACTCGTTAATCCTTTTTGACATAAACTCAACTGAAAACAGCACAAAGTCAATATATTTAATGTCTGAGCTCATCAGCCTAATTGATTTCTGTAAATATCTGCTTATTGTGGATCTGATGCAGCAACACATTTTAAACCAGTTGGGGCAGGAGCAACAAAACACCTGTTTGGATCATTCCACAGGTAAACAGGCTCACTGGTAACAGGTGAGAGGATCACGGTTGGGTATGAAAGGGCCATCGTGGAAAGGCTCAGTCACTCACGAGCGAGGAAGGAGCGAGGGTCGCCACTTTGTGATGATGGAAACTTGCTGCATTGGGAGCTTAAAAATTTAGATAAGAATTTCAAACCGGAAAATAAAAACAAGACTAAGAGTCTACAGTCATGCTAACCGCTCTGTGAGACTGTTGAGCTAAATGCTAACGTCGGCATGCTAGCGTGTTGATGTTCAGTAGGTACGTTTTCCATGTTCATCATGTTTAGCATGCTAACATTAGCTATGGCTGAGGCTAATGGGATTATCATGACCGCACAAAGTTAGCAGCGTAGCGCTCTGCCGGTCTTTTAGGCCATTTGATGCTAATGTCATCAGTTGGTGAACATTCGGTCCGGCTCCCCTCGGAGGGTGTGAGGGTGAGGAAGCTCTGTGGACTCCACTGGACAACAACAACTGATGGAAGTTTGGAGTTGAAATCATTTCAGATTGAAAGTGCTGAAGGTCTCAAACGTTGGTACAGGTGCACCTTCTCCTGTGGCGTTAAGGCCCCGTCTCGTTCGTACGTAACGCTGAGAAACGACACCTCTGATCATTTTTGCAACATTTGCTTTAAACATTCCTTTTCTGCTGATCGACTTGTGATCGATCGAATCGTTTTACTTCTAGAATGATATAAATGTTGCAGAATGTTTGGTCCCGGCCTGAAGATGGACGAGTATCTCCGCTCGGTGTTGGATTGATCCCGTAACATCCGCGTCGGCGTCTGTGAACCTGATTTTTACTCCGACTCCTTCCCGGGTTTGTGGCTCTCCGGGTCCTTTCATGGCCCCCTTCACCCACCCTGAGCAGAGCCACTCAGCAGGCCTGCCCCTATAAACAAACAAGTCCGCGGCTCGCAGCTGGTCATCGCCTTGGCAACAGTGAATCTGGAAGAAGCCGTTAGCCCCCCCCCACCTCCCCCCGCCATCTTTTTTTTTTTTTTAAAGTGCGCCTTTGTGAAGGGCTTGCAGCGATGGAACCAGGGTACTTGAGGCGTCCACAATGCTGCCGGCTGAATGCTTATTTCATTTTCTGAACAAAAAATGCAAATGTGGCGCTCTGGTTCTCCCTCTTCCACCCCCACCCCCCCTCCTCCACCCCCCCACCCTCCACCTCCAGAGCCCGCCGTGATTCGACGTTTGAAAGAGCTTAATTTTATCATGACAACTGATTTGTTCTGTATCCATGACAGAAATGAAATAGTTGGTATTTTTCTTTCTTTTTTTAATCTTCAAGGTTAAAGCTGACTTGAATTGGGTTAATTAGTATCGATGTTTAATGTCAAATCCCTCCAGTTTTGGCTCCTAAACACTGAAAATGGAGGATTTTCTCCGGTTTCGTTGCAGTTTTGCTCAGAAAAGTCGACTCAGGTGACATGAAACATTTCTTTTTTTGTCCTGTGGAGCGTTTAAACTGAACCACCTGCTGAAGTTTGAAGTCAGACTGACAGAGTAAGAGCTGCTGCTTTCATGTTGCTTTAGAAACATTCAGATTCAGATCAAATTTAGGACAAATCGTCTTTCCTCGCCGAGCCCTCTGCTCCGTGGAAAACTTCAAACTCATTCCAGCAGAACCACTTGTGAACATGTCGTCTTTTGTCCTCTGCAGATTCCAGGCAGGACAGTTTGCTGGGAGCGCCTCCCCCCTTCAACCAGCCCCAGTTTCCAAGGTGAGTCCTGGTCCGTCCGCTTTCTCCAAATCTGCCTTTTCTGGTTGTGTTGGGAGGTAAAGTTCACGGCCCGTGACCTCTTTTATCTCTCCGAAAAAGAAAATTACCTCAGTTTACATCCTGTTACTCTTCAGTTGGATTTAGTCTTTGTGATGTTGTCAACCAAGGACTTTATCGACCACTCTGTACAAAAAACAGCCTTTTTTTAAACTTTGTTAATGTCAGAATTGTTATTTTGCAGGAACATTTCCCTTCCTTTTCCTCTCTGTGTGGCTTCTTTTTACAACCGCAGGTAGAGCTCGTGCATTAAACATGTCACGGCCCTGGTTTGTGCTCGCTGTGGCTCGTCTCCGTCTAAATCCCTCCGCAGATTTCCAGCCTTTCTCCGCCGGCGCTCGGCCTTCCTCTGTCGGGGGGCTTTGCTGCCGCCGAATTAAGATTTTTCCCCGTCGCTCTAAAACAAATTTCTCTCGAGGAGGTTTGTGCAACTTAATGAGGCATCACTAATGCCGTTGGAGGCTGCCGTTCCCTGCGCCGCGGCCGCACAGCTCAGCTATTGATTCCAGCTCCAGGCCTCTCCAAAGTCCTAATCAGGTTCCTCTGGTTCAACTTTTCAGGCCCATTGTGGCTCAGTGTCACCTCAGGTCAGTAGTTATTAGCCGCCACTGAAAACAGTTTCTTAAACTACTCGGGACCGGACCAAATGAAATGCAGGAGGAACTTGGAGAGAGGGGATTATGGATTCCAGCGCTCGGTTAAGTCCGCCGCTGGCCGGAGTGTGACATGGTTCAGTAATGAGGGATGGGGCTGCTGCTCCGAGTCCCGTCTCTCCTCATTGTCACTAAGAAGAGACTTTTAATATCACTGTTGCATTGACACATTGTCCGGCGGCGGTTTGGAGGGCCGTGGCGTGCCGACTCTTCACTCGGTCCCACGGACGCAATGCGGCCGCCTCATTTGAGGGATGAGGGCGATCCGAGCCATATGTGAATATGCTTCATTTCATACTCGCCGCTCTTTCATGTGCGTGGACGCCAAGTCATCCGAGAGGAGAGGCGGTTTTATCTCTTTGAGAGCTCGATCCCTCAGTAAACGCCCGTCGATGGGGATTTTAGGGAGGTCACTTCAAAGCAGAGGCCGCCTCTCTTTATCTGCTGGCTGGAGATTCCCCACAACATGAATCAGTGTGAAGCGGTGAAATCAGACTTCCTGCTTCTGATCAAACGCTTCCTGATCTCAATCATAACTTCACTCACTTTAAACCACGTTTTATTCTTTTTTTACAGCTGCACCTCACGACTGTTTCATCCTCTAATCTGCAGATTAAGATGTTTTTCTGTGACTGAATCGATCAATCAGTTATGAAAGTATTTCTCGTGCTTTCAAGTTCTGCTCTGTTACACCTGCACTTCTTAAAACACCGTTAATTACTGAGGTTTGTCTTCTTTTATTACATGGAGCCACGTTTATAGTGAATGATTGTAAAAGTAGCATCTTGGTCCTGTGAACAAAGCAGGTAGAACTTCAGATTTCAGTGTTTTAAAAAGTACAGAACAAGCTGCAGCGTGGCCAGCAAGCTGCTTTTGATTCACCTCTGCTCATTAATTCACATCAGTTAAAAGTATCGAGTCACTGTTGAGGACAAAAACAGTCAAATGAATAAAACAGTGATTCTGTCAACATGCCGGTGACCTCGTCCTCCTGGTTTAACCTGTTTTAACCCACAGAAAAACATTTCTGAGTTGAAATCTCTGAGAGCACGGCGTTGTCGTGTGCCTCCTGACCGGTGCTGAAGTGTATTAACTGCGTCAACAGATTCAGGGATGCTGGAGTCTCTGCGGCGGTTCAGTTTCAGTGCAGGTACCTCTTCTTCCAAGGTCCCTCCATCCACTTCAGACAGAAACAGCCCGGAGCTCCGCTGCTGGAGAGCATATGTAGAAATTTAAGGCCTTGTTGGAGAGTACTTAACGGGGCGTTTCAGAGGCTCACAGATGTGATGTGTTGGTGTCTCCAGGCAGCAGCAGCAGCAGCAGCAGTACGGAGGCGGGGGTCACGGCTGGGATCGAGCCATGCAGTCGCAGCGGTCGGCCTACGTGCAGAACATGAGCCGCGGGCAGGGAGGGGCCGGGCCGGGCGGCTACCAGCAGCGCTACGAGCACCGCAGGGACGACTGGCACAATCGCCGGGACGATCGCAGGGATGATCGGGATGGCCGGGGACAGCAGCATCAGGTAAAGGCTTCAGATCCGTCGGTGAGGTCAGCTCTGACGAGCCGGGGGCGGAGTTAACGCTTCTTCTTCAGCTCAAAATACCCGTCAGGAAAGTTACGTAAGACTTCAGAGCTTCAGTGGCTTCACGCGTTTCCTGTCCGAGCTGAGAGCTCCTGTCAGTCCTCTCAGCCTGTTCTAAGTTAGTGAAGCTCCTCTGAGGTCATCGATTCGATCCGAGTGGACAAACTGAATCTGAGACGCCTTTTTCTTCACAGTATGAAGTTTCCATCCTGTTTGACTTTTTCATTTCATTTATTCTCTGAAAGAGCATCAGTGTTGAAGTTGGTTTCAGAAGAAGGTTTAATGCATGTTAATATTTTTAATTCAATTAATCAACTCATTGTTTAGTTTTTTTTAAGTGTGTTAAATGTTAATTAAAAATTGTAAAAAAAAAAAAAAAAAAACGGCCATCAGCATGTTCTGGACTGTCGGCCTGAAACCAAAAAGATGCTCAGTTCACAGCACGATCACATAAAACAGAGAAGAGCATCAAACCCTCACACGAGAAGCTGCAACATTTACATTTTGGACATTTTTGCCCAAAAATGACTTAAACCAATTACTCGATTATCAAAAATCTTCAACGCTTAACTTTCTGTCAGCTGACTAATCGATTAATCAACGAATTATATTTCATTTCATCACCTGACATCTGAACAAATTTGAATATTTCAGGATATTTCAAACAGATTTTGACTTTGAGACCTAAATCTCCCAGCAGACTGTCTCCTGATTGGTCAACAGCTGCATATTCATTTATCTGTTTGAAGCAGCTTTCAAAGGGTTTAGGTGGTCGCTGACTTTCAGCCTCTTTGCTTCAGTAAACTGCTGGTTTCCATCTGACTGATCCAGAAACTGAGTAAAACCTTCAGACGCTTCAGTTTGTCTGGTTTCTTCAGATGAAACGGTTTCAATCGCTGATGCAGAGTTCGCTCAGCAGCAGCGTTAAAGGATCCGTTCACACAGATTGACAGTTTTTTCCTCTGGCCTCCGTCCGTGCAGATCGATTTGGTTTGATTTGTCCAGGTTTTAGTCTGATCCTGAGCTTTCTGCTGTCAAAGCGATTCAGTTCATGAGGTTTACTGTTTTTCAGGAGAAAGTAATTCCTGTGATTTAAATGTACTTTTTATCTTTTAAACTAACTTTGATTGTTTGTCTTCTCGTCTCTCTCAGAGAAGCATGAATTTTTTTTTAACAGTTTAAAGTTTTTGTTTTAAAGATCTTCAAATGACCTTAATATTTGATTCATGTGATGGAAATGTGACGCCTCAGAAAAGAAGTCAAATCACTTGATTTTAACTTTTTTGGTTTTTAGTGGTCGTAGCTGTGTTTTTATTTAAAAGGAGTCTTTTTTTTATTTTTATTTTTAATTTTTAAACTCGCTCTCGCTGTGTTTGTCTTTCAGGGCTACGGCTCTGGCAGAGGTTACCCTCATCCTCCTCCATCCAGAAGATACAACTGGAATTAAAGTAATGTTGGACTTCACGGGGTGGGGGGGGGGGGGGGGGGGCACGATTATTTGTAGGGGAGACACGTCATCTTTTTCATTTTATTGTCTTCTTGTAAATTTTTTTTCCTTTTTATTCTACTTACAGAAAAAAAATTGTAATGTAACTTGTGATTTTTAAAATGAAAAGACTGTAAAACTTGTAAAATACAAGTGAGTCAAGGACAAAACGTCCCGCTGTCTTTCTTTTTGAGAGGAATCTCCAAAGTGGTTCCTGTGTTTAAGAGCAAAAACCATGAAATAAAACGTTGGTGTCGGGATTCTGTTTGTCTGACAGGAATAATCTTCATCTTCAGATGAAGATCATTTATTTTAATTCAGGTAAATTTCACCAAAAATTAAAAAGCAAAAACACAAAAAGTCATTTGTTTTTAATAGCTTAAGATTTCTTCAGGAAATGAAAAGACATCATTAATTTAGATTTAACTGAAGCATTGAGCATTTTCTGGTGAATGTTCGCAAAGTTTAATCGTCATCGTGGCGCCGTTCAAACCCAAATTCCGTGTGTCTGCCGCGAATTACTGCTGTTGTCTTTGCTCCAAATATTATTCTAGAAATTAAAAAAAAAAAAAAAAAAAACACTGCAAACTTCAGTTTCAGGCTGCACAAAAACATCGAAATGTCCAAAATGAAAATATCCTTTATTCAATACTGGAAACAAATAAAAATCAGCTGTGACAGAACACTGAATGACTTCCTCTGAAAATACTTCGCTTCCTTTGATTCCAGCAGTTTCTTCTCTCAAACCGGCCTCTCGCTTCACTTTGTGTGAACTTCATTTAGAAACCTGCAATAATTTAATTTGTCCCAGAAATGAACGAGAAGCACAGCGCGTGCCTCCCCCTGAATCCCCCAGATTAGATTTTGTGGTTTCGTTTCATGAGTTTAAACGCAGCAGCAACCAACATCTGTCATGAACAAAAAGCCTTAACAAATATTTCGCTTGCAGAGGAAGAAAATACATTATCAGCAACATTCAGACCAGTTCAAGGCTCGAATTTACAGTTTGTTTTTGCGCCTTGTTGCTCAAAACCACCGAGTGTCTTTTGAGTCCCTGTGTGCGTAAAGGAACCGGAACTTTACGCACGGAAAGAAAAATAAAGTCTGGTGCTTGTTTTTGTCCTGCAGTCGGTTCTCTCAAAAATCCAACCCGGGAATGATGCCCCGCAGGCCCGATCCCGTCTGTCCTCCTCCCGGTATTCCTACCAAGTTCTCCCGTACAGTAAATTGGAGCCGATCATGCTGTTTGTGTACTCGATTAGCGCCGCGTCCGTCTGCGTCATGTTGAGCTGACCGTGCATTCCCAGCGGCGGACTTGGGGACAAATCCTCCAGCTCGTCCGTGGAAGACAGCTGGTTCACCTGCTGCTGCTGCTGCGGGGTGGCGGTCAAGGCCTCCCCCGCGCTGCTCTGTCGGTTTCCGGTCTGATTGGAGCCGCTGGACTCGTTCCGGCATCCTTTGCCGTTCTTGGAGAGGACGGGGGACACGGAGGAGGAGCGGTGGGTCGTCGCGCACAGACCTCCACCGCTTCCTCCTCCACCGCCGCCGCTGCTTCCGTCCTGCTGCAGCTGCTGTGTGGTCTTGTCTTTGGCCTGCCGCTTCAGCTTGTAGCGGTGGTTCTGGAACCAAATTTTGACCTGGTTCGGAGTGAGGTGGATCAGTCCGGCCAGGTGCTCCCTCTCCGGCGCGGACAGGTACTTCTGCTGCTTGAAGCGCCGCTCCAGCTCGTACACCTGCGCCTGGGAGAAGAGCACCCGCCGCTTCCTCCGCGGCGCGGCGTGCAGCGTCACCATGGACTTGGCGGTGGAGTCCATCCCGGCAAAACTGCCCACCATCCCGGACATGTTCATCCCGGCGGAGGGGCTCATGAATCTGGAAACTGAAGGAAAAAATGATCAATGCGTAAAAGAAAAAAGAAAAAGAAAAAAAAAACCTCACCGCTGAATTTAACTGGCGACATTTTTCTCAAGAAAACGTTCAGCTTCATTAATCAAACACTTCAATTTACCAACAAATATTCTGATTATCTTCTAGTAAAATACTGATAAATTTAATGTCCTGTTAAAAATCGCTCTTAAAGAATTAGAAAACAATATTTAAAAACGATGTAACTGAACCCTTGAAGAGAAAACACAGAGGCCGAAACGTGATTTTACTACATCAGTCGTTTAGAATTATTTTTAGGGGTATATCCGGTTATCAAAGCAAAAAAAAAAAAAAAAAAAGACTTTTCCATTGATATAACAGACTACATGAATTTCACTTTAAAGACTTACAGATTTATAGCAATTGCAGTCACAATGGAGGCCCACGGACACTTCCTAATGATATTAAATTCAATTGCTGCCGATAATTTAAATAACCATAAAGGTGGAAAATTAAAGTGCTGAACGGTCTCTAAGTGAACCGTGAGAAGGCCTGTCTTAAGTCCGGACAGAGCGACATGATGCTGATGCCTGTAAAAAATCTCAGTGCCCTAAAATATTCAGTGAAACTGTCACTTTAATTTCATACACGCTCTAAAGTTCATGAACATTTTAATTACAATTTTTCCAGGTCCAGGTCACATTTTCTGTCTTCAGAACTTTTCTGGGATTAAAAACAAAAACAATAAAACTTTTAATTGAGGCTTCTCTTACTTGTCGGGTATCTGGGCTCTGGGTTGCTGTACCACGCCGCCGCCGCGGCCGCTGCTCCTCCGCCTCGCACCGTCTCCTGGTAGGACGGCAGGTCTCCCACATTCCCGATGCCGCCGTTGCAGAACCCGCCGACGGCCCCGGAGAACTGCGGCACCCCGTGGGGCACATGATAGGGCCCGCCGGGCCCCAGAGAGGCGGCTGCTGCAGTGGCCGAGACTGAGGAAGAGGAGGAGGATGAAGATGAAGAGTTGGAGGACAGATGGTGATGGTGATGGTGGTGGTGGTGATGGTGGAGATGAGGCGCCTGATGCTGCGCCTGCTGCTGATGCTGCATACCGGGCTGCGAGACCTGCGGCTGCCGGTAGGCGCCCAGCTGGGACCCGAGGCTCCCGGCGGCGGGATCCATACCTCCAAACCTCCGGTAGCTGTCCTCCATCGGGCTCAAAATGTCGGTGACTGAGAAGGGAGTGGAGTGCTTTGGGCTGAAGGACATGGTGTGGCCACCCTGTGCTCTGGCTGGTTGCGGTCGGCTCTGTCCGGCGGCTCTCTGCCTGCGTCCCCCTCCCTCCCTCCGGCTTCTTGCTTCTTCTGTCTCCCTGGGAGAAAGTCCAGCTGATCGGCTGCAGGAGGAGACGCGTTGCCCTTATCCCGCTGGACTCAGACTCCAACACATGGAGGGGCGGAGCGACGCGGACACGGCAGCCAACAATGGCAATTGACATGACGGAGGTAAGTGGAGAAAATGGTTTGGAGATACTTTCTGCTGCCGCTGAGGCGCTTTGAGTTACAGGTCTGACCCAAATAAGACTGTTGAGTCACAAATTCCTTTAAAGTCACAGATGAGCTTCACCGCCTGCAGCTGAGCGTGTTCAGCTGAGGTTATTGATAACTGATCAGTAAAAACCAGCTGGGATCACCTCACTGATCACCAACTGTTTGGTGATGATTGATGCACATATTGATCCATGTTGGCAGCATTAAAAGCTAAACACTGTCCTTCAAACACCTGTTTACCTCTGTTTTCATCACTTTCACCTGTCTGAGGCTGTCTCAACGTGTGTGTGTGTGTGTGTGTGTGTGTGTGTGTGTGTGTGTGTGTGTGTGTGTGTGTGTGTGTGTGTGTGTGTGTGTCACCCCCAGTTAATCACGCTTTTCGATCCTGACTTTTCCAGTTGAAGCATCATTTTCATGTATTCATTTTTTTTTTCCTGCGCAGTGAATCGAGTTCAACTTCTGTCGGATGGAAACTGAACGACTTACTTCATTTCATTTAAGCCTCTATCGACAAACAGATCCTGGATCAGAGAGTCCAGTTTAACTCTGGACGGTTTTAACTTCTCAGGAGTTAAAAAAAAAATAAAATAAAAATAAAAATAAAAAAAACAATCAGCTCCTTGTTTCTGGTCCACATTCAATCAAAAAATTCAATCACAATCTGAGTTTATGCAGAAAATAGATGTTTTTTCTTTTCTAATTGTGAAGATAAATATTCATCTTTTTTATTCAACTTCATCGATGTTCAGACTTTTTCTTTCGGCCTTAAAAAAGAATAATTAAATATAATATTTAGTCCAGTTTATTTCCAGCTGCTCGTGCGTCCTTATGTGCCACCGTTCATTTCTCCACTTTCAGTCTTTCAGCCTTGTTCACTTCAACATGGCTCCATCACTAATTATCAATCCAGAATAATTAATTCTAAATGTTAAACGTTAATTCATATTTAATATGTCGTTATGTCCCATTCTGAAGACAATCTGAACTTAACTCAAAGTTTCGATTAAAAAAGTCAATCGTCGTCACTTTTAAAAGAATTTATCCTCAAATTAATTTTCAAAAACTGATTGATTGATTGATTGATTAATTTGGACAGAATTATTGGCTAAACTAAAATCTATTTCGATGAGTTTTTGCTTTTCTCTGTGAATCGGTTTAACAACTGATTTGGACTTTTTGGCTTTAATTCTCCCTGAATTGAACGTTTGGAGCACATTCAGTCTTCTTCTCTCGCTCTTTTGCTGCTTCGTGTTTCCTGCAGCTTCACTTCACCGTAAACAGTCCGAGCAGCCAATCACCTGCTGACCTGCTGCCTCACGTCACTTCACGTGCTCTTTGTAGTTTTCCGGCGGCCGATTAAAAACGAGTCCTCGCTTTTGCTCTCCGGTGAACCGCTCAGCTGCAGGAGGGACCGGGACCGGAGCTTCGTCCCGGCTCAGAGCTGCTGCCGCCGGCGGCCTCAGAGGAGCGGCCCGCCGAGCGAGCAGCTTCACCTGGAGGACTGTCCGAGGAGCTGCGCAGTGACCCGATGGTGTTTCCAGCTGGATTTAATCCTGCAGTTTATCAGAAGTTTACGGTTCATTAATTATCTGAGAGGCCTTTTAATTCTCATTTTATGTCTCAACATTATCACCATAATATTCCAGCGCCTTTTCAGCTGTCAGTCATCTGTGCGGCTGTTTCACGACTGAAAGGCGATTAGAAGAAGCTCTGTCACGATGTTACCGTACCAGAAGTTTCCACAGAGACCTCTGACGTGCGCGAGGAGGTTTGTGATGAGCTCCAGGTGGATCTACAGGTGTTGCGTGTGATTCTAGGCGTTTTTAACACGTTCGTATACCTGAAGGCTGCACGTGCCTCCTGTGTTACCTGATCATGTTCTCACCCTCCTCTTTGCCGTCTGCGGGAGCTGAATTACACCTGAAAGGCGTTTTAACTCACTTCAGGTTAACACTGTGTTGTCTGTTGCATCTGAAGTGTCTCATCTTCTTCCATCATTATTCTAATTATTGTCATTATCACACGGACCGAAATGCGACCGTTTAATGTTTTTAAGGCGCCTGAAAGCTTGTTCTGACACCAACAGTTTGCCTGAATGTGCCTGTGGTCGTTTATAGTCAGTGAATTAATTCCACTGAAAGGCCTTTTTACTTATTAAATGTAAAATAATAAGTGTCTGTGAGTTAATGGTGTCTTCATTAATGCTTAATTGACTTAACTGACACTAAAACACATGTTTGTATTTACACTTCTGTGGAATCATCACAGAATATTCTGACTGATATTCTACAGTCATTAATTATCATAAATATTTCATCTTTTGTTGGGACTCATAATGTGACACTGAAGCTTCAAAGCTGCAGACACTGAATAATGAGCCAAAAAAAAAAAAAAAAAACAGTTTAGATCTCCTCTGTCCTAAACTCTCAACACGTCCAATGATGAAGTATTCAGTACAAGTACAAAGATATTATCATGAAGTTTTACTAATTAGAATTTAAGACTTTAAACTACTTTAAAATTAACAAAACAATAATGATTTTTTTTTCTTTTTTGGGGCATTCTGGCCTTCATGATAAGAAATATAGTTTACAAAAACTGAAATTAAACACTTAATAAAGAAAAGATAAATGAAACTAATGAGAACAAACTGGGAGCTTTTAGTTTTTTGGCTCCTTCCTGCGTCCTCTGTCATGTTTGTTTTATTTTTGTAAGCTCGTTTTATTCTTGTTTCCTCAGAAACTTTATTCTAAAAGTCTCCATTTTACTGTATTTAAACTTTTTTTTTTTTTTTTTTTTATCTTAAAGCCACAGATCCCTGCAGACCAAAACACCCAGAGCCTGGACCTCCATCGGTTTCTGTGGAGCCAGTTCAGGCTGGTTTTCTAGAGGATATGAAGCGTTTAAAGAAAGCAGAGAGGAACCAGCAGATAATCAGAAGCTCCGTCCTCAGGCTGCTGCTCTCAGCTCTGTAAAGACGGATGTCAGCAGTCCCTGAAGGTGAGCGAGCGAGCTTCCTCCACCTTTGGAATCAATAAAGAGAAATCTTCTGCGAACGAGGGGAGAAAAGCGTTTTCGAGTCCAAGGCCGCAGCGCTGTCGACCTCAGACGCTTCCTGCAGCAGACGCTTTAATAATGACAAAGAGACTTCATCAAACCCTTCACACTGTTTAAGGGAGTTAATATGCAGCTTAATCAGCCGTCGAGTCGGAGCACCGAGCTTCAGTGTTTACCTCTGCTGGAGATTCATGTCTGCAAAGAAGGTTTGAGGATTTCAATGAAATTTCTCAGAATTCAAAATGTCTTCTCCAAAATCCAACAGAAATTCATCAGAAATTATTATTTAATTTAACTTTGTTTAAAACCCTCCAATGTTCACACACGATATTCAGATAGAAATTAGATTTCAAGCATCTGAACCTTTTTTTTGTTCCACAATAAACTTAAATTGTTGTTTTAAAGCTGAATTGTCACACAAAGTTTTCTCAAAATACACAATTTCATTCGTTTTGTCCTTTTAAACCACAAAAAATATTACTGTGTGATTTTGTCTGATATCTATATGGAATCTAACCAGCTGAAACATGACGGTGGTTCAATTTTAAATCTAATTTTATGTTTTTCTGCAAACTTGAGTGAGAATTTAAAGGAGCAGCTTTCTGTTTTCTGATATTTACAGATTTCTTTTCACTCTCAGCATCAACAGGACACTTCAGCCGCAGGAGGAAATGACGTCTGAAAACGCTCAAATAAGAAACTACATCAAACTTAAATATGACTCTTATTAACAGCTGAGGTCTCGTAGCCCAGCTAGCATCCTGGTCGAGTTAGCGAAGTCGTGTAGCTGCCTGATTCTGTGTTAAAGGACCAGGCTGCTGTTCTAGATTTTTCTTCTGGTCACGGTCATATGACAGGATAAGATTTACTGTTTCCCAGCACACAGGATGTCCTGGCCAGCCGGCTGACTATTCTGACCCACAATCCTTTGCACAGCGGAAGTTACGTCATATATACTGTATGTCACATATGTGTTTTCTACACTACTGCAACAGTACACACTTTGTGAGGGAAGCCGCCGTACAAAACGTCAAAAGAAAACATGTGATTTTAAAGGCAGCTTAAACCATGTGATCATTCGTCTCTCCAAACTTTCTGACTTCCTGTCTGCGGCTCTCAGCTTCAAGCCCATTGGTTTTTGCTGGGGACTATTTGAAGCGGCGGATTAATCTACATTTGGTTCACTAGTGAGTATTTCAGGCAGCAGGGCAGCATACGATAGCACGTTAGTTTGTTTTTTTCCATTGGATCTGATGTCCGTAAGAAACAAAACAAAATACCTTCATCAACACAAACTCTGAAATGATCAGTGATCAGAAATCAATCCTTCAAATCTAAAAAATAAATCTGTGATCAGGCAGTGACGAGGCTCAAAGTTGAGACACAAAAACCAATCAGAGACACTCGGGTTGTTTTTAATAACTTGTCCTGATGTGTCAAGCACTGTTGGACTCCCATAAAATCCCATAATGCACTTTGGAGTGCAGGAGGTCATAGCTGGCAGTCGGACACATGAACCTCCTCCACACGTTTATTGTGTGAAACATCTGATCACAGACTCTTTTTTTTCTTTATTGTTTTAGTTCTTCTCACAGATAAAATGTTCTTTAATGTGTAAAACGCCACTCTGGCGTTGACGTGAACGCGATTGACTCGCTCTGCGTTTGATGGTGTGTAGACCAGCTGCTCGTTAGCTCACAGTGAAAACAGGTGTTCCTCATGAAGGTGCAGCCTGATCACATTCATTTCAATGAAGAACCCGGTTCTCTCTGCTATGTGCTAAATGTGACACAAAATCTCGAGGCTCAGCAGTTTTTTCGACCCTGAATCCACAATTTTTATCAGTCATTAGCGATGAAAACAGAAGCAATTCATAAAAAAGGATCAAAGCTGAATTTTCGTGAAGTTAAAGTCACATCACGATCACATCGACACACTTGATTGTTTGTTTTCCTGATAAATGAAGGAGGAGGATGAAGCACTACCACCGTTGTCCACAGGGGGCGCCAAAATCAACTCAAAATAAAAGTTCTTCGTAGTTGCTGACACTGCAGTACTTCTACTTCAGTCTTTTACTTTTAATTGAGTATTTTAAATGATGGTGTTCCTACTTTTACTGAAGTAAAACATTTTAAACACAACCTTAAAATATCTTTTTTTCCAAACTTAGTCGTCAGGTGAAACCACCTGTGGCGTCGCCTCATGTCTCGGACTGAAAGTGGAAGAAGTGGGAGAGACCCCACGACCTCCACCCCCACCCACCCTTCACGTCTGCAGCCTCACGGCTTCCTTTCATTTCCCTCTGCAGACTGCGGTTCTCTGGCCGCCTCTCGGCTGCTTCCCCTCAGTTTAATCCTCAGCTCTCTGGAGGAGCATTAGGCCAAGCAGCTACGGCCCCTGAACGCCTCTTGAAAACGCAGCCCACTCCATCCAGCAGGGCGAGGGGGGGTGGGGGGAGGCGTCCAGACCACCTGGCTCCTGAAATGTAGAAAAATCCACCGACCTATAACTCCACTCTGAGAGGGAGGTGGAGGTGGTGGGATGGAGGACTCTCACTCAGGCGATGTGACGACCCTCTAGTGGCCACAACTCCTGGGAACTAAAATGTCTACACGCATGACCTTTGCCCCAGTTCTGTCTGTCTGTCTGTCTGTCTGTCTGTCTGTCTGTCTGTCTGTCTGTCTGTCTGTCAGCTGGAATCTAAGACTGCAGTTATTCTGCATCTAAGGCTCAACACTGCAACTTAAGAAAACACATACAAATAGACAAAACACACACACAGTCAGAAAACATCTTCTTCAACTGCATCAAACGACCCAGCGCCACAGATTCACCGAGAAAACAAACAACAGCACACATATTCAAACCAGCGTCACTCAGGAAAACACATGAAACAAAATGGAAACGTGTCAAAGACAAACTGTGTGTTCTGCATGTGACACATGATCAAGACGTGACCTGTGTGCGTGTTCGGGTCTTGTTCTACATGCTGTTACGAGTTATCATCTAATGCTAACGAGGAAAAACGTATTTGATCTTTGGGACTGAGTCTGAATGACAGGATGCCTTTAAGATTCAGATATTTGACCAAAGTGCTCCTGATGATCATATTTAACTGAAGTTTCATTTCGTCTTTCTGCTCTCGTTGATATTTTTCTGCTCTGATTTTCTTCTGCAACACGTCAGACGACTGTGAGAGGTTTTTTTTTTTTTTAAATCAAGGTTACAAAGCACTCACACATTTCAGCCCGTACCAGGAGAGAACAAAGACTCCATCTTCACCTGGTTACAGCGTGTAGGAGAAGGTCAGAGGTCACACGTCCAGAAGTGGTCTTCAGAAATCATTCAGTGTGTCTGCGTGCAGGTCGAGGGAGGTCAAGGCGCCGGCTCTGCACCACTTGGCAGTTAAAGCCACATTAAGAAACATGAGAAACATGGAAAACGCCCACGTATCTCCAGCTGTGTGTGTGTGTGTGTGTGTGTGTGTGTGTGTGTGTGTGTGTGTGTGTGTGTGTGTGTGTGTGTGTGTGTGTGTGTGTGTGTGGTGAAGAGCTCTCTGCTGGCTGTGGAAACGATGTGAGGACGCTGGAGCTCCAGAGCGCCATCGTGAGGTTAGTCTGTGTTTCCTTTCTTTCTTTTTTGGAATCGACAGAACAGATCATGTGACAGTTAATCTGATCTGTAATCTGTCATTTCTGACGTGACTTTATGTTGTTGGTTTGTATGGTTTTTTTTTCTTTCCTCCCTCCTCTTCGTCCTCTGTGGCCCTGAAAACAAATTTCATTCCCTCACAGTCAAAAATGCGTTCAGCTTATTGTCACTTCATCGACGTACCTGCAGGATTTTGTGTCCTCGTTTGGAGCCAATCATGGTTCAATATGTAATTTACACAAGTGTGATGAGGAAACATGACGCCTCCAGGGCCAATCCCGTCTCCTGCATATTGCTAAATGAGTTTGTGTGTTTTCAGATGGAGGGCTGCTCGAGGGGTCACGCATGAGCTGCAACGAGTCGGACCGATCAGGTTAGTGTTTGTCTGCTGAAGACATCAAGCGGCTCCACGACAATGTGAAGCCACTACAGTGACTGACTGTTTAAAGGATGACGACGTCCACCTTTTGTTCTTGTCAACAAATCTCTGTCAACACAGACATGTTAGTTTACTGCAAGTGAATGAGTCTGATGAAAAATACCAGAACAGGACTGAATGTATCGACCAACACGTTAACAAGTAGCGTGTGTGTATCTCAGCCTGATACATCACGTTCCCTCATTAGCATGAACACACACTATGTCATTCTGACTCTATCCCACACACACCATCCCTCTGCTGCAAATACTCACTAAAGCACCAAATGTATATTAATCCGCCGCTGAAAATAGTTCCCAATAAATAAGAGTGAGGATCCCCGACCGGACCTCTTTTAGTGAAGATATAGGCGGGAAAACGTGCAGAGAAATCAACAGTGTGGAGGTGTTTCACTTCAGCCATCAGTGCAGGTGAGAGCGAAGCAGCTGGTTTTGTAAAATGTCAAACGTGTGGCGCTCTGATATGATGATGCCTGCCGTCCCTGTCGCTCCTCTCTCGCCTCTCCTGTCCCCGTCTGAAGCCGCCGTGTCTTCATCATCCTGGAGTCAGAGTCCTGGTCGGAGCTGCTGTAAACCGCCTCAGTCCTGTTCCCCCTGCAGTCAGCCTCCCTCTCCCCTCACTGGGAGGCTGCTGAGCTCGGCTCTGTTGCCTGTTCGCTAACAGCAGCTACAGTTAGCAGCAGTTAGCGGTCACTCTGGCAATATGCTGCCCTCTGCTGATTTGTTTGGAGTGCAGGTCTTACATGTTGCACCTTTAACAGACTTTCTCCCATCTTCATCATTGTGGCTGTCATCACTGCAGGACGGGCTGTTCGACGTTCAAATCCAAGTTTCAAGTTCTTTATTGTCATTTGCACAGCAGGAGCAGAGAAGCAGTTCATTCACAAGGTGAATTACGTGTAATGTGGACAGGTAAGAACAGGGTTTAGGACAGGTGTGCACTAATAAATCTGCATCGGCCTGTTGTGATGGTTACAGCTTGTGCACAGGTGGTTTAAGACTCGTCTTTGGCTCAGACTGCAGTCAGGTTCAGGTTCAGGTTCAGGTTCAGTTCAAGGGAAAAAACAGGGCTGCACGTTTGATGGTGATGGCTAAGAGTTCAAGGACGTGAGGGTCCTCATGAGTACACAGCTGTGTGTGAGTGTGAGTGTGTGTGTGCCTGTAATAGCACGTTTTGATTAAGCTTTTGCTGCCACCTGCTGGCTGCATGTTGAATAGCAAGTCTGACATCAGCTGCTTTTAACCTTCTTCAATTATGAGTTCAAAGTAAAAAATACTGGATGAATAAACGACACCAACCCTAAATGAACACAATCTAAAAATACAGACTCACAGCAGACACAGACGTGGAGGGAAATGACGTGAAGTTAATGAAATAATGTAAAATAACGACCAGACAATAAATTAGCTTGATGAAATCCAAAATCATAACGTATCATTCATGTTCTGTCATAAGGAAACAAAGTGATTTAGAGGAAAATAAAATAAAGTAGAAAAGAATATAAATGAATGAAGAAACCAAAACCAGAGTTTTACCCAAATACTGCAAATCACATAACACTCTCAGTACACACCGTACTTCTTATGTGGCTGAGGTATTGAGCACTTCAATGGTCTTTGCTTCTGAATGTGTTTCCTCTTTCTTGAGTGAGTGACGTCTAAAACTTAAATATAACACACAGTTTCACCACTTCATTGTGAAACTCAACATACGAACGAGTTAATCCTAAATGTTCTCAGTAAACATCAGATTTTACTGTAATTAAAACTTCGTTAATGTCCTTTAAAGTCCAAAGCTTTTCTTCATCCTGGCATCGTTCAGAGTTTCTTCTTCTGGTCTTTTGGAGCAGCAGGTGACACATTATAACTGTCTCAAAGCTCTGACAGCCCGCCTCCTCCTTTGACATCGTCCCCCCGAGATGAGCTGACCTCTGACACCTCTGAACACAGAGACCCCCCAGCACACACCCACAGGGGGGTCTTTCTTCCCTTTGTCCCCACGCAGTAAATAGCTGGTTGTCTTGTGGTGAATGAAGTCGTCTGCTGCAGTAAAGATGTTTTAATCCTGTCGGCTGTTTAGCAAACAGAAAGTATTCAGTCTGAAGACGATAACCACAACTCTTCACTCTGCGTGACAGCTGATGCTCCAAACGTCAAATCAAAAGGACATTTTCCATTTTTTGTCCTTTTATTGTTTAATTTTGTTGTTTTTTGTTCATTTTTAATAAAGTGAAACAATCCTGTGATGAGCAGCTTTGAAAGACTAGTTCAGGAAAAAACTTCTCAATGTTTCTACCATAAAACTGAAGCTGCAGCCAGTTAGCTTTAGCATTAGCATTTCTCCTTTTCTTTTAGTCATTACAGTCGAGTCGAGCATCACAATGAGGCAACAGTAAATGCAAAGAACAACAAATGATCGTGTTGTTTCCTGATGTGTGAAAGGTGTTTTTCTCTGAGTCTAATCTGTCTGATCTGCACAGGTCTTCACGCAGTGGAAACTCAAACAGGGACGTTCTTAGCAGATGTTTAGTTTGTGGTTTAGTTCCTTCATGTCCGAAGTTCCTGTAACCGTTTGGTTGAAAAGGGGCTAAATTAACTCTTTATGTCTTATATCAGAAGTGTATAAATGGTGATTTGCTGCTGTGGTTTATGTGTCAGACTGCGTCTTAGCCGCCAGCTTTAGAGGTGCTGGTAGATGATTTTTTGACCTTTGAACAGAGCTCAGCTAGCTGTTTCTACTTGTTTCCAGTCTTTATGCTAAGCTAAGCTAACAGTCTCTGTGCTGTATCTTCACATCTAACGTACAGACATGACAGTGTTGTCAATCATCTCATCTGACTTTCTGCAAAAAAGTAAATAATTTACCAAAATGCTAAACGATTCCTTTATGATGAGCCTGTTAGACCCCATCACACCATGAACAAATTCATTCATTCATTCAATACCTGAGTGAATGAATGAATGTCTGGTGCTGGTTATGAGACATGGACTCAAGATGTTCAGAAGAACTCACCTTAAAGCCTTTTATAATAAAGTCCACTGATGTTGTGCTTTAGTAAAAATTCTCATATTACCAAACTCATAATTACTCAAATCTCCACAAACTGCCACAACCTGAACTTCAGGGTTTGTTGTCTCACTTTGCTCCTTAGCCAACCAAATCAAACCACTCACACCTGCTGCAACTTTTATTCACCATCATAAATATCCATCTTATTACAAAACAACTCACTGGTCAACATTATAAATAGATTTATAAAACACACGGAAACATAAAAGTGACACTTTTGCAGGAAAACACAACGATAACAACAAGAAAAAGTCCCCCAAACAAGAAAACATTTGGTTTGATCCGTTTTCTGATCAGTTTGAATTCAGTCTGGTTCATTCACAGTTTCAGAGTAGTTTGAGACGTTTTGCGCGTCTGAAAGGGAAGAAAGTCTTTTGTTGGTCGATCTGCAAACTGTGCGAGACAGAAAAAGATAATGTGGGGGAGTCCGTCATTACACCAAATAAATGTCCGAGTAACTGTGCTGTCTGAAACCGGAAACCACAAAGAAGAGTCTTAATTCTAGGTGCTTAAAAGAATTAAGAAGTTTAAGAAAAAAAATGCTTTAACCTAAACTTTATTTATAATTTTCTTGGCATGATTTATTTTGCTTTGTTGCAAGACACTCGTCCTTTCCGGAAAATAGTATTTTATATGTGGGAAAAAATAAATCCTGATTTATACCAAACTCCATTCAAAAAATAATGGAATTTACTTCTTCTTCCAATACTGGCATTTAGCATTAAGGGAGCCTATTCTGTGAAGAAAAACAATAATTTTAAGGCCGAACTGGAGCTTAAAACGTGGGCTTCTGTTTTAGGTATTCTGGGGCTTTACCAGCTCCAGTGGTACATGGGCGCCAGCTGCTGTACGCTTAGGTGCTGCTGCGGCAGCCCGCGGTGGTCCGGCCCGTAGGCGGGGTGCAGCAGCGGAGAGTAGGCACAAAGAGGCACACTCAGGCCGGACCTGAGCGTCGCCTCCAGGTCCTGTGCTGTGATTCTGTCGCATGGCTTCCCGTCCCGTACCAGGACCGGGATGGCGACCCGGCGGGCCGGAAGCAGCTGCAGCGCCTCCAGGCTGTGCTCGACCCGGGCCCGCTTCATCTTGTAGCGATGGTTCTGGAACCAGATCTTCACCTGGTTCGGGGTGAGGCGGATCAGCCCGGCCAGGTGCTCCCTCTCCGGGGCGGACAGGTAGCGCTGCTGCCGGAAGCGGCGCTCCAGCTCGAAGGTTTGCGCCTTGGAGAAGAGCACCCGCCGCTTCCTGCCGCGGCTCTTCGGTGCCGCGCCGTTCCCCGCATCCCGCTCCGCGTCAGGGGACTCGTCCGTGGAGAGCTCGGGAGATTTGGGCTCGATACGGGACTCTAAAGACAGGCCGTGTACTGCAGGGAGACAGGACAAGTAATCTGATTACTCCGTAACCCGCAGAAATAGACTGAAACTCAGATTCCACCACAAGTAATTTGTTGAAAACAACAGAGACTGACATCAGGCTTTTCTGCTGCTTTTAAACAGAAATCTATTAACCTTTAGGATAAATATTATTAGGATAAATTAGGAATTAATTAGGGTAAATAAATCCAGCTCAGTATGTTTTAGTTCATTTCATGCTTTAGACTCTTTATCTATTTTCCCAAAAATGTCCTGAAGCTGCTCTGGAGAAAAGCCGCATGTTGAACTCCCTTCACAAAAATACAGTTTTTAAGTTCAGCATGAGCACGAATGATTGGACAGCGCCCCACATGCTGTCCTTGCCAACAGGGACAAGAACTTAACATCAGCAACAATTTTGAACTGAATGACTCAGTCCAACATTAACGACGAGAAAATGATCAGGATCATTATTGATTAAATAACAATATAATGTGAAATCTCATAGATTAAAAAAAGATGGAGACACAGAGACGGTGTCCCATTACGCACGGGTGTGTGTGGATGTAATTCTAGATATTTTTAGAATTTTTTGAGGTAAAACTGAAGATTGAATCTATGTGAGCTAGACCTAATTACCTAATTATCCATTTTATTGTGGGGCAATCAATACAGTTTAGCATTGATTTGGTAATTACGCACGAGCAGAAGAGTGTCAGACTGAAGAGTCAGAAATTAGGGAGGCCTACACGTGATATAAATACACTTAACTTTTCTCATTTTATCTTTAAAACTAGTCTCCTCACATGAGAAGTGCAGGTTACCGGATCCGCGGCTCCACCTGCCGTAGCTTCCGCCGCTGTGCTCGCAGAAATTCCGTTCGCTAAATCCCAATTTCTGCGCGTTTTTCGAGCCCGACGCCTCCGCGGGGGCCTCCTCAGCGTCGTCCTCCTCGGTCTCCTCGGTCCCGGAGCCGCATCTCCCGGTCGCGTTGGGGAGATCCAGGATATCTCGCACAGAGAAGCCCGTTTTCGTGTTGGTGCCAAAAGACATGGCGCGGGGTGAAGGACAGACAGAGGGATGGAAAGCCACAGAAAAGTTCCAGGTTTGAGTCCGCGATGGTTCAGCCGCTGCAGCCCGTCGAAGAGGTGCAGACAGCGGAGTTTGGGTCCATGAATGCCGTTAAACGGAGTGGGAGCCCGGGGCTGCGCGGGCCGACCGGAGAGGATTTAACAGCATGAAAGATGTGTGAAGGAAGACATTGAGAGAGAGAGAGAGAGAGAGAGAGAGAGAGAGAGAGAGAGAGAGAGAGAGAGAGAGAGAGCCCTCCGTCCTTGTTAACGACGCAGCCGGTAAAAAGGACGGAGGCGGGTCTCGCGGGTCAAGTGGCCGAGGGTGTGAAAAAACCGGGAGCAGCGCGTGAAGAGAGACGCCGGAGCTTCAGGGCGAGGTGAATGTTTAATGATGGAGGATTAGAGAGAAAGAAGCGACTCATTTCCATCTATTAGAGTCACTGATCCGCTTCCTGTTTACAAAAGAACCAAAGAGCTCCCAGAGTGTCTAAAACACATGAAGGATGACTGAGGAGAGAAATATGAGTGAGGCTTTCTGACACTAATGCAGCATAAAACATTGACACTGTGATAGAAAAGGGCCTAATAATTGCATTTATGTTGACTTACAAAACTGGAAAAATGCTTAGATTTATTTACACAATTTTGCAATAAAAACAAAGCTGAATTGGACAAAAAGTGGAAAAAATAATTAATGGAAAAATCTAAACGCCCCAGCCGGTTAATTCATTTGTTTTTATTCTCTAACTTTAACGTCCAAATGTCTTTTCAGCTCGTTCTCCACACATAAGGTGAAGAAATAACTAGTGAAGAAATGCAGAAGATTGTATGTGTTCATTCCTAAAAATTATTTAAACAAACTGAGTACAAGATGCTGGAATCAGCCGACAAAATACAGCAAGCTCACAATTTTAGGACCAAAATCAAAAAACCAAAACCAAATCCCCTAATTCACATTAAAATAGATAAATAAACAAATGGCACGTGTCCTCTACGTCACTTTAAAATGGATCAAATAACATTTTGAAAGAGAAATAAAAAATAAAGTCCTAAACTAAACCGTGATCCACTTCATACTGGCTGTTTCACTGTGCATACAAAACTCCATTGAGAAATCACTGCATTTAAGACGATCATCAAGTGTGAGACACCAAAGACTCAGAGGAGCGTCAGTGTGTTTCAGTGTTTGTTATGAGGATTAACTCAAGCAGCAGATGAAGACTCAAAGTGTTTACACACACACACACACACACACACACACACACATTATAGATACTTAATCAAAGAGGTAGGATTTTGAGTGGAGGACTTTTACTTGTAATGGAGTCATTTATTTGTTGTATTTATACCTTTAATATGTAATGTAATCCTTCATGCCCTCTTATTAATCTGCATTTGAACAGCAACCTAATGTGAGTGCAAACAAAATGAGCTCAGTGCTTCCACTCAAACATTTTGGGAATTCTTGTTTCTCCAGTGTCAGATCAGAAGTGGTTTCTGTGGGTCCAGTACAGGCCCAGGATTTGTTCAGCCTAGCTTAGCACAAAGACTGAAAGCAGATAGAAACTGCTAGCTTCAATGAAATATCTCAATAACTAATAGATCAGGATGGAAATTTGCACAAACATTCATGACCCCCAGAGGATGAATCCTGCTGACTTTGGTGATCCACATGTCAGTGCATCGACACGGCTGACTCACGTTTTAAGACAAAAATAAGGCTTCAATGTCAAATATGAGATATGAGCTGTAAGTGACTTCTTTAGGATTTTTCCTGGTTTTCTGGAACGTTTGTATGGCAGTTTGTGAGTTTTGGTTTCCACTTTGCTGTGTGTGTGTGTGTGTGTGTGTGTGTGTGTGTGTGTGTGTTGGATCCTGCTGGGTGGTCAAACTCTGCAAACAAACACACGATGAGCTGACAGCCTCAAAGACCGCACAGCCTCCACATTTATCCCATTTATTCCCCCTGAACACTTTATAATGGCCTGACACACATTCACACACACACACACACACACACACACACGCACACATGCGCGCACACACACATGCGCGCACACACACTCACAAACTGCTGGAAATACATGTGAGGCTGCTGGGAGTTGTCATGGTGTTCAGACTGCTGCCTTCAATAGACTGTCTTCTATATTCATGACCACACACACACACACACACACACACACACACACACACACACACACACACACACACACGCAAAGTAGTTCTCATTTCCAGCAGTTAGCAGCCACATCGAGTTCATTTAATCTTCATATAATAATATAATAAACCTCATAAAAACGATTTCTTAATTCATTTGAAAAAACACAAAATAAACTTGGATGTAATGACGTACATGTAAATAAGAAATACAAAATGAATCTAACAAAATATTTGAATAAGAAAATAAAGTCAAATAAAAATTGAATTGATATTAAAAATACATTTTTTGATTATATAAAAAATAAGCAGAACAATAAATTGAATGTATTTTATCTCACATACAAATAAACCAAATCAGATCAAATGAGCAAAAAATGCCAACAACAAATATTTAAATACATAAATGAAATGAATAAATATACATATAAAAAAAGGAAAAGACGAAATGAAAGCTTCATTAATGGAACTCAGGTTCAGTTTTAACCTCATGTTTAGAATCACAAGGTGGTTTTTAACTGTCACTGCAGGCATCGTTACAACTTCCAAAACGATTATTATTCAAACATTTTAAAAACAATTTTTCATTTGCATTTATATATAAGTTCATGATGACGTTCAACTGTCAACCTGTGACCACCTGGTCAACCCTGAGCTCACACTGACCCCTGCTGTCAGACTGAAGAACTGCAGCTCAGAGTTTCAACTCATCAGTGTCGTCCTGACCTGAAACCTGTGAAGAAACATGAAGAAATTAGGAGGACAAGAATAAAACTGCATGTAATTTGGTTCTAATTAAAAGCTTTATTTAGCTGGTTTGCAAACAGTTGCTGGTTTATTGAGGAGTTTCCTTAAAAGTAAAACATGTATCCATCTTTTTTTTTTTTTTTTTTTTTTTTTTTTTTTTATCTGATTCTTCACAAATCTTTAATTGTTTGCTTGTCTGTAGACAAATTTAACATTTTTTGCGCATCCAGCTGACTGCTCGGCACTAAAAGACTGTTCTGGTTACGATAGCTTACAAATGAATTGGAATTAATTTACTAAATTAGTGTACCAAATCACCCAGAATTGATATCAAATTACACGATTCTCTTCAGGAAACTCCAGTGGAAAACATTTAGATTTTTCAGACCTGTAAAATAAAGTTTTATGTTTTTCATAAAATCTATATTCCACCAAATGTAAAAGTTTGTTAAAGGACAGCTGAGCTTTCACTGATCATCCCTCCAGAGGAAACAAAAAAACAAAAAAAAATACAAAACTGTAATGCGGGAAAAAGCCCAACAGGAGGCGCTATTGCATTAAAAATACACAAAGATACATTCAGTGCGGGAGTAATTTATTTCACGATCTTAAAGCTGCTTCTAATGACGATCAGATTTCACTCTTTGAACAATATAAACACCGTGTTTAGAGTCATGTCTGCATGCATGTTATGAAAACAGGGTCGTATCTGCTCACAGTGAGTCCAGGAAGCAGAGACAGGCTGCACTTTTAAGGTGGAATTTACCTTTAGATTAAAGCTGCTGCAGGGTCTGAATCCTCTGAAGAATCAATGACAGTCTGATCTTAAAGAGGTTAAAACTGATGAGGCGTTCAGGTACTCCTCCTCAGCACTACAGCTTCAGTACACTGTGATGGACAGTTTCTGTTCTAGTTTCTTTGTTGTTCTAACTCTGCAGCTGAATGAATGATTGTTTCTTCAGGACCAGCGTGTAAACACCAATAAAGCACCAGCAGAAAAAACATCTGCTACGTACTGAACTCTGACCGACCCAAATTTTACACCTGTAACTTAAAAATCTAACTTAAAAAGTTCTTACAGGTGCGTTCACTTGCTGTTTTACCTCCATAAACTACGGTTTTGATATCTTGGATAAACTGTTTTGTTTTTTTTGTTTTTTTATGTGAAAATAAGGCCTAAGTTGTAATAACCTGGAATCCTCAGTTTAACCAGCGCTTCCAAATCTTCTTCTTCTGTCGTTGTAAGTGTCCGACAGCGCTGTCAGATCTGAGCTATCGTAGCTATGACTGTTCATGTGTTTTAGCTATTTCAGCTGTTTGTCTTCTCACTTAAGCCATTTGAACTATTTATACATTCATTTACACTTTATCAACTTTTTATCCATTAGACACCTTTTAGCTAGCTAACTATTTCAACTGTTTATTTATTACTCTAACTACTTCAGTTTGTCTACTACTTTTAGCTAACTAATTTATAACTATTTCAACTGTTTATCTCTCACTTTTAGCCAGCTGTTTAAACTATTTCTACTTTACGCTATTTCAACTGTTTATCCATTAGAGTCTAATGGATAATGGATAGTCTAATGATTAGACTATTTAATTAGTTCAACTGCTGATCTATTACTTTAAGCTAACTGTTTCAACTGCTTATTACTTTTAGTGCCTATTTCAGCTGTTTATCTCTTATTTATCCATAACTATTTAAACTATTTAATCAGTGTATACCAGTTTCAACTTTCATGCTCACTTGCTAACTAGTTGACACTGACTCCCAACAAGTAGTGTTCAGAGTTACAGCTGACTCAATGTGAGGATTATTATTATTATTGTTATTATTATTATTATTTCTACTTTTTCCAAATTGTTGAAGCAACTCTTTATATGTACCCCTGAAACAACTGCAGAGGTACCTCGTGGGGAACAAGTACCCCTGTGTGGGAATCAGTGCTTTAAACAACTGATCGGGTGAGTTGTGTTTTCCAAATTTAGAAAAAGAAACTCAGCATCACTGAGTCAGATGGGACAGATGGGAGTTTCATCAGCCTCTTATGACGTATTCACAGTAAACATGTGGACTTTAGAGGAATGAGGACTCAGCTTTAAACTCAACAAGAGCCCTTCAGGAGTCCTTGTTTTTCTGGGCGCTGACGCCAAATGACCCTCCTGCTCTGCAAACAGGAAATGATGACAGGACTTCCACCCAGAGGAGGAGGAGGAGGAGGAGGAGGAGGAGGAGGAGGAGGAGGAGGAGGAGGAAGAGATCGCTCAGATCACTGCAGGCTGCAGTCAGAGCGTTGGATGGTGGAGCAGTGAGACGCTGTGGACGGCAGCTGATGGGTGAGATGACAGAAACTGAGCTTTTACACAAAACAGCTGAAGGTGACACAGAGAGAGTCAACTCATGTCATGATAGAAGGAATTTAATGTCCGTGTTGGATGTTTCCTCATGGAAACGTTTTACTGGTGCTTCCTTGCATGGAAGTGTAAAATGAGTTTTTCTCTAAGAGTCCTTTAAGAATTAAAACGACAGCTGATACTAATGCAACACCTTTAACTTAATGTTATTTAGACTGGATGATAATCTCCTTAATCTGGGAAAAGGTGTTCACTTGGATGGTTGATTGTAAATGTAAATTTCGTACACTGAAACTGAAGTCAGGAAAAAGTGAAATAAGAAAATTGAGTTCAATGTATTTGACTCCAGTGTTTTTTACAGAAAAATCAATGGTTAAAATGAAGGATGAGATCTAGAAAATGATAAAAACAGAGCAGAAATGCTGCTTCGTGCATGTCCGGATATGTATGTAAACCATCAGAGGATTAACACAGATTAACACAGATTAACACATAGAGACAGTTGAACTCTCAGATGTGTTGGATTGAGAACCCAGAAATGTAAACTTGTTTTTAAAGGAAACACAAATTTTGACCCAATGTAGCTCTGAAAATCTGGAGACATTTATTTTGTAATTACAGGCTTTTGGTGAAAGTAGCTAGAAAATAAATGATCCAAGAGTTTAACCTGCAGTCACTCTTAACTGATTTACAGGTAACGAGATGACAACCAAACCTGATGAATTCATGTTTTCTTCAGAGGTTTGTGAGCACAGGTTCAAATGAAAATGCAAATTCTCTCCTGTTATTTCCCTCAAAGCTGTTCGTGACAAAAGTGAATAAACCTGAAATGATCAATTAGCCCTTTAATTATCGGCCTTGTTACTGTCCCACATAGTGACATGGGCTCATAAATGAGAATTTAACACAATAAATCTGTTATTAGCATTAATATCATTAAACTTATTTGTAGACATTGGTTATATTTATTAAAATGTTGTTGTATTTAATAATTGTGAGAGGATGGAGCAGCTTTACAGTCAGGGTGTCAGCAGAAAAATGGCAGAAAAAAGCAACAACAACAGCAATAATCATCAAAGAATAACATTAGAAATCTGTTCGAGGTTTAGCAAATCTTTGACCAAAGTTACTTTGCTGATTTTCAGAGCTGAAAATCTATTTTTTAAACATATTGATATCTCATTTTGACTTGTTAAATGCAGAAAAACAACATCTGGGGCTGGTTTGATTTCTATCTCTGGATTACTTCCCCAAAAATGTTTCATTATTTCAAAAGAGGAAAAACTATGTGAGAAAATCATCATGTGTGTTTGAGAAGCTGCAGCATCAGTGTCTTTCACCGGTGATGAGGCTGAGACACATTATTTAAAGATATTTAAGATGTTAATCATGAGTTGAAGTACGATCAAAAGACTCTATGACGAAGCTGCTTTATATTCAGGCTAAATCCCGTTTTTGTGCCCCGCGTGTGCAGAGCAGAGCTACGGGGAGGTGAACCAGCTCGGCGGGGTGTTCGTGAACGGCCGGCCGCTTCCGAACGCGGTGCGGCTGCGGATCGTGGAGCTGGCTCAGCTCGGCATGCGGCCCTGCGACATCAGCCGCCAGCTGCGGGTCTCCCACGGCTGCGTGTCCAAGATCCTGGCCCGCTACAACGACACCGGCTCCATCCTGCCCGGAGCCATCGGAGGCAGCAAGCCCCGGGTCACCACCCCCGCCGTGGTGAGGAGCATACGCGACTATAAGCAGGACGACCCGGGCATCTTCGCCTGGGAGATCCGGGACCGGCTGCTGTCGGACGGGGTGTGCGACAAGTACAACGTGCCGTCTGTCAGCTCCATCAGCCGGATTCTCAGGAATAAAATCGGGACTCTCTCGCAGCCGTATGAAGGCAACAAACCGGCCTCGCCTCAGCTCCAGTACGGACACGTCTATCCGTACTCCTCCTACACCGGGGCCGCAGTCACCCACACCGGGACCAGGACCGGCAGCGGCCCCGCCGGACACGTCGGCCTGCCGCGGAGCTGGCACAACATCCTGGGCATCCGAGCCTTCATGGACCCGACAGGTTAGTGCAGACACTTAAAAAAACTTCAGATAAATACACTGAAAACCAAACTTTACGAACTCATCACATCTGGAATAATTCTGCATCTGTTAAACTTGATGTTCACAATGAAATTTTCTAAATAAAACAATGGAAAATAATACAAATCAGTACTTCAGTCTTCTGACGTTTTGTGGGTTCATCGTTTTAGACACATTTCCTTAAATATTTAAAATAAAGTTGTCTTTGTTTTATGAAGGTGGTTAAAATAAAACTGAACTGAATTAAACAACAAAAAACGACGTTATTCTGTTTACAGATATGTTGAGTGAGTTTTGAGGAAAAAATGCTATAAAGTAAATAATAATACAACAAAAATACGTTTAAGAAACTCGTCCAGTGAATCTGAGTTTGATGAAAAGCGTTCAGTTATTGTTTGTGTATTAGGAGCCAAACTTAAACATATTGAATCAGCTAAAAACATCAAAATATCAGAGTTTCCAGAAAAATGAATACCAAGACAATCACCTCAGTGACATTTAAAAAAAAATAAGACACAATACTGTAATTGTTAATCTTGTCAATTTAACATAATTGTTTTGTTTTTTTTTAAAAAAAAAAGGCTATTAAAAATTAATTGTGCGCAAATGTTGATGCCACAAGAAATAAAGTAGTTAATTAAAGGCTTTGGTACACAAAGTATCAGTTCAAACAGTTGGAATCACACATTAAATAATAAAATTATTATTATTTAGGATCTCCTTTAATTAATTTTATCATTCATTTTTATTTCCTCTTCATTGTTATTTTTAATTGACATTTTAATGTAATTCTTGTCAATGTTGAACAGAAAGACTTCAAACCTGCGTCTGATGTCATTTATTTCTTTACAATCGTTCACAATAAAACAAGGAAATATTGAAGAAAGAGAGAAAAAACAAACAATGCTTCGGTGTTCAAGGGTCAGAATGTATATTCAGATATTTTACTTCAGTAAAAGTACTAATACCACACTGTGAAAATACTTTGTTACAAGTTAAAGTCCAGTACTGAAAATGTTGCTTAAGTAAAAGTATGTAAGTATAAACAGGAAACTGTACTTCAAGTATTGAAGGTAAAAGTACTGGCTACAGTAAAGTGTCCCCTGTGTCTGTTGTCCTCTTGTCTCTGGTCTCAGCAGATTATTGTGTCTCCTCATTCATGTCAGAGCAGGATTTTACTGTTGGAGTTGATTGGAGCTCATTTTAAACTTTTTCATTCTGGATCAATCAGCTGATCATTTTCTCCATCGATCGATTGATCGTTTGGTTTGGAAACATCCTGAAAACTGAAGTGACACCTTCACAGTGTGTGTTCAGTCCAAAGCTCCACATCATGACAAATACATTCAAATCGTTAAAGTACTTCAAAGGAAAAGCAGCAGATCTTCATATTTGTGAAACTGGAACCACGAAAGGTTTTTACATGAAAAATGACATAAATGTTAATAACAAAGCGTCATTTTCTAGAAGTGACACTAAACACATCTCAAGTCTTTGAAGCCGACAGTTCTTTGAAAAAACTTCATTAGTCATCCTGACAAAATCTTATTTTTAAATTTAGAAATATGAGGAATTTTAATCTGATGTTATAATTCAGATTAAACATTTATTCCACAGTATTTCCGTCAGCTGCCAAAACGTTTGGTGCGTTTAGTTTTCATGCTCCTTTAGTCTATTTTACTGTTTTCAATCTATATTCATCACTTTAATTGGTTTTCTCATTACATTTTATATTCTCTAAATCATTTTATCGGGTACATTTAGTGTTTTCTGCTCAGCTTGTTTGTCCTCTGTAAACTGTGTGAAAGGTGTGATACAGATAAAGTTTGATTGAATGATGTGCTTCAGCCTCACTGACATTTTCAGAGATGTTGTTTCTAACTCTGAGCTGGTTTATGGTGAAGTTTTAAAGGAGCGTCAGTGTGTTCAAAGGAGCTGATCAACAGATTCCATCAATAAAAACTAAAAATCAGTTCGACCACAGAGTGAAAAGCTTTGAAGATGCTGACAGAAGATGTGAACAATGATCGAGATGACATGGAGGAAATTGGACACAGTTAAAACATCAGTTTACAACTGAATACGAGGGAAAGTGAGCTTTTAAGGTGGAATTGTTTGTTCTGTGATGTGCTAAAAACAGCTGCAGATGTTGAATTCTAAAAGTTTAAACTGGTGTTGACGTCTTCTTCTCAGCACTGTCTGGACCTGACGGACACGCGGCCAAAATGGAGGACTGGACCAGTATGACCAGTATGAGACCGTTCCCCTCTGGGATCAACGGAGTGGAGAAAACCAGCAGCGAGCCCGACCTCAAATACCCACAGCAGGTAAATAAATAAGCCATCAGAGGATTTCTGTTCTCGTTGGTGTTTCCACTTTTATGAAATAATGACTTGATGCTGCAGAAATAATTTATATTCTTCATATTTAACTTGACAATAAAAACAGGGACGAATAACTGACTGACTCTGACTCTTAAAAAGTCAAATTAAAGGGGGATTTATAAATAAATCGATTAAATACAGTTATTGAAAAGTCAAATTAAATGCACAAATAAATTCTCTAAAAAAAAAAATGAAACATAAGATTTTTCTTCAGCTGGTATTTTTCCATTTGTCAGCTCTGTTTTCATTTCGTGGCACACTGAGGCATCCATGTGTTATACAACGAGAGCTCTGATTGGCTATCATCGAGGCCCACTTCCTGTTTTCCAGCTGGTTTAGTAGTAAATTAGCAGCTGCAGGCTGATGATGATGAATGAATGAATAAATGTCGTGTTGGACAGTCATCGTTCGTCCTCTTCTCACATCAGGACACCTTCAGTTTCATGGTTTCTATGGTTTCCTGCAGTTTAACACCTGACTGAGAGTGGTGGTTTATCAGCCAATCAGAGCCGAGTTTTCTCCCTGGTATGTATGTATGTATGTATGTGAGGACCAATTTGGGGTTTGGACGTTGAAAATGACATTTTTTTGTACAGTGAGTATATTTAGATTTTTGAGAGAGTTGGTACATTTCTGGCAAAATGCAAGAACTTCTGTTCAGAAAGGACATTTTGGAAAGTTTCAGATATTGGAACATTTTTGGAAAGTGTGGAGACGTTTTGGAAAGGGAGAACGTTTGTGGAAAAAGAGGATAATTTAGCAAAGTGACGACATTTTTTGGAACGAGAGGACAATTTCCACCACGTGATTTTGTTGTGTGAGGACATTTTTAGGCTAATTTTGCTATTTAGGCTATTTTTTAGAAATGTGGGTGTCTGAATTCCGCACTGATTTGTCTGTATGTGCGTCAATCAATCAATGTGTCATGGCGGAGGCTGTTTGTAGCCGATGAGTGAGGCTCTCTTGATGAGCTGTGACACGTTCAGCTCTTTCTGACAGAATCTGTCAGGATGCTAACGGTTAGCTGTTTCTTGAAGAGCTCCAGGAGGCTCACTCCGTCCTTCTTTAAGTGCCTGGCAATGAAAATTCATGGCGTCCATGGTGTTGAAAGGTGTGCTGGGTAGGAGTGCTGAGCACTGAAACAACTGTCCAACCTGATGGAAACGCTAATGGTGCGTGCGTGCATAAGCCCATACATGTGCAAAAATGTGCAGTGCGCTTAAGGATCCCAGTCTGGGGCTGGAAAACATGCTCACTCCACCCCTGACTTGTTATCTGGGCCCACCAGGAGGCCGAACTCGAGCTCTTTAGACATACGACTTCTGAAAAGCCTCGTCATTGAATGTCATCCTGGGTTTTTTCTTTCTTTCTCGTCCTCAGTCTTCGTCCAGTCTGCCTGGTTATGTCTCAGCTTGTGCATATTCTCCACCGAACCAGTACGGCGTGTACGGCGGTCCGGCAGCCAGCTACGTCAGCACTGGACCCCACTGGCAGCCCCAGTCCTCCAGCCTCGCTCCCAGCCTCGCTCCCAGTCTGGCCCCGGCTCGTCCGGGCCCTGCAGCACCGCTGGAGGCTGCGGATTTCCACACGGCAGCATCTTTCAAACTTCCACAAAGAGAAGGTGAGGCTGGATTAAACACTCCCTTAAAGCTGATTTTGTGGAGTAGACCTGATCACGATGAAACGTGTCTTTTTGACACTGTATAGACAGAGATTATGGACCCAAACTGGGAATTTCATCACCCACAAATTCCCAGTTTCCCTCCAGCTCACAGCTGATATCCACAGTTGTATTTCAGTCTTTTGGAGGACGGATGCTGACGGCGAGGTCGACGCTGTGGCCTGACTGAAAATGACTAATCTAAGAAGCTGTTCTCTGAAAAGCCACAGAGCTTCCATCCTGTGTTTTAAGCTATAAAAACACACGAGCGACTTTATTTTCTGCTAAATGGCGCGTTTCTCCTTTCAACAACCACTAATGTTTGTGTTTTTAAGAAACAGGGTTGGTCCTGTTGAGATTAAAATGGTCCCAGATTGCAAAGCAGAAGCAGCTCCTGGTTTTTAGAAAAAATATAATTTTGTCTTTTGCTTAAGCATAAAATACAGATCATGAACACTATGGACCACATGTGCTGTGTAAACGGAGTGTTTTAGTCATAAATTGTGGACTGAAACCAGGATGAATTCTGGATCATTTGTCTGTCATTTGTAGAAACTTCACCAGTAAATACACATCGCTGAAGGTTTCTATCCTCAGTCATCTGAATGATTATACTTCAGTTCTGACAGACTCACCGAGGCCTTCAAACAGCAGCCTGCAGCTCAAATTTAAACTGAGGAAAAATAAAATAATGATCACAAATCTGATCTCCAACCAGCAGCTTCAGGCCTCATTACAGCTGCTCGTAAGCACAAAGCAGGAAGAACCAGTTCTTCATGAAGCTCAGCAAACAAACAGAGACATGAAATATGAATCAGAGCCGTCGGTTCGTCTCCTCAAGTGTCTTTATGGCACTTTGGACTCTGGCTTGTTTCTGTTATATAACACACATTTTATCCTATACACTGTTAATATAGATGGACCAATAATAATAACAACTAACACACCCGGGCCCCTCACCCAGGAGACCGGGGGTCACATCCCACGTGAAACCCAGAGTCAATCACCTTTTCCTCAGCCTGACCGAGTGAAGTGAACCGAGCATTTCACGGCGTTAAGCGTCTGTTCGAAAGGCTTTCTGACAGGAAGGTTTAGCGCGTCGCACGCAGATGCTGAAGGGCACCTGATGAGTCTGTATGAGGCGCCGAGGACCGTGAAACATGTTCAGATCCCATAAAAAGACCAAAACCAGCAGTGACTTCACCTACTGCGAACTCTGATAGGTCTTCCTCCTCTGAGCCGTGGAGCTCCACTGTTGTCCTAAAAACTATTAAAAACACATCAGTGAGCCTCACTGCTGCACTGACACGTTCCTTCATCACCATGAACACACACACATAGTTCACTCTGACTCGCTCCCACACACACCGTCCTGCCATAAGTACTCACTAAAGCACCACATGTGGATTCATCCGCCGCTGGAAATAGTCCCAATGAACGCACTATTTCCTCCATCTTTTTAAAAAAATGAAACTAAATATTTGTGAGGTGTTTTTTAAAGATTTAATGTTGGAGCTGAGAGCCACGGACAGGAAGTCAGAAAGCAGTGAGATGGACGAACAAAGAATATCAGCAGAACTATCCTCTCAGGTTAGGGTAGCTTGCTGACGTTCAGTTTGGTTGATTAAAAAATGAAAAACGGTCTGATTGAGTCCAGCAGTCGGCTTCTCGTCAGACGGTGACGATGAATGTTTTTATTTCCGTTGTTTTCTCTGCAGAGGACAGGAAACCTCAGAGTCCTGTGTACAAACATCATCATGGCGCTCACAGATTGTCTTCAGCCTCGTGACGACGCTGAGGATGAAGATGATGTGACGGTGAAAGACTGGCAGCTTTTATTTCTGAGGAGGGTCGTGACAAAGAGACTCTGACTGCTCCAGACCAGAACTGAAGACCCGACTGATGCAGCTCTTCCACCATCGTCTCCTTTATTTAGTGATTTATTCCCGTTTCTCAGGATGAGCAGCATGCAGACATTCAGTGAAGGAATTAATTAAAGTACATCAGCAGTCATTTTTTATCCTTAACAACAAAACACTTTTCACCCTGAACACAAATCATTTTTAATACATTAAACCTTTTAGGAAATATGTTCGTCAGCTTTCTTGCAAAGGGTTGGATGAGAAGATCGATACCTCTCAGCGATCTGTTAAATATGAAGCTACAGCTAGCAGCTAGTTAGCCTAGCTTAGCATAAAGACTGAAAATGGAGAAACAGCTAGCCTGGTTCTGTTAAAGGTAACAACACCTGGCCATCAGCTCCTCTAAAGCTCATTATTTAACACCTTGTATCTCTTTTTACGATGAGTAGACGAAGACTATTTTCTTGGCAAATTACTTCTTTACACCTCCGTTTTTGTATGAGTTAAACAGTTAATTAAACGTGTTAAATTTCTGAGCTTTTAAGCTGCTGGTAGCCAGATGTTGTTACCTCTGGACTGAGCCAGGCTAGCAGTTTCCCCCTGTTTTGCTAAGCTAAGCTAACCACCTGCTGCAGCTTCTTATCTAACAGACATGAGAGCATCAATCTAATCAGCTAACTCTCCCTCAAAAAGTGAATAAACATATTTCCCTATCACTTCAAACTGTTGCTTAAAGCTCCATCTTTTTCCATGTTTCTGTCACGAAGGGGAACGTTTAAACTGCAATGGAACTGTATCATCTTGTAAAATATCTGGGTGAAGCTGTAAGTATATTTTTCTATAAATGTGCTTAATAAAGACATGCAATAGAGACTGTATGTCAGTGCTTTGAGAGCATGAACACGCTTTCCAGATGTCGGAGCAGAGCAGAGAAGAATAACAGATGGTCACATTTGATAATAAAAATATATTTTTAACCTAAACTTCAGCTATTAAATATCCACAGTTTTTACAGGACGTACACCGGCAGCGCTGCTCAGATATTAATACACATACACACAAAGTAATCTGCAGAAGTTTGTCACTGCTAAGGGTTAAGCTAACACCGGTCAACCTTATATTAATCCTCCTCAATGTGAATTTATCATGTGTGAAATCATGTGACTTTTTTTGTAAACACGAAGTTGAACTCAGCGGTCGAATGTAACTGAGTACATTAACTGAAGTACTCAACTTACTGGTTTACTCATAGCCTTGTACTTGTGCTTTACTGGAGTATTTTAAGCTCACGCTACGTTCTACTTCTACTCCATCACGTTTTAGAAGGAAATATTGCACTTTGACTTACTGACAGGAAATTGATTAACTTCTTTAATAATCATTTAAATCATTTTTCATGTCAAAACACGTCATGGTCCCAGATTTGATGCTTTACCTTTTAATTACTTTAATGATTTGAATGTATTTGTCATAATGTGGAGCTTTGGACTAAACAAACACTGTGAAGGTGTCTCTTTGGGCTCATCGTGACCACATTTCTCACTGTTTTCAGGATGTTTCCAAACCAAACGATCAATCAGCAGTTTCATCCAGAATGAAAAGAATCACAAAATAGTTTAAAACGAGCTTCACCTCACAATAAGAGAGCAGATAGAAGAGGAGACACTTTACTGCACTACCTTTAATACTCTGAGTACATTTTCATGATTATACTAACATACTTTTACTTGAGTGAGATTTTGCTTGTAACAGAGTATTTTTACATAGTGGTATTAGTACTTGTACTAAAGTAAAGGATGTGAATTCTTCCTCCATCGCTGGTTGAATATAAGCAATGTTCGTGTGAACCTGGAGCAGCAGTAGCTCCAGTTGAGGACTCGTCATCTGTTGCCTCTGCAGGTCAGGAGACGCTTCCTGCAGGTAAAGAGAAAAGGTGTAAGATGATCCATCAGCAAACAGCTCAAAGCAAACAGAGGCCGTGCATTCATACCTGAGCCGTCAGAGCCGTGCTGAGGCGCAGGCTGACAGAGCCGACATCAGGTCTTTGTCTGAAGCGGCCTCTTTAGGAAGCGTTCGAGTCCTTTAGGAAGCCCCTTAAGTCCTTGTTCTCTTTTCTGTTGTTTTCTGCTTTGTGTTGCTCAGCGAGTCAGCAGCTTTCGGGCCACAAACATCTGGAGTCACTCCTCGGACTCTCAGGGATGGACGTTAAAGGATGCCATCATAATGACTGAGATCAGGTAACACATGAACACAACAGGATCCGACAAATCATCCAACATATCTGGAAAAGAAGGTGAACAAACAAACTGTTTACAGACCAGCTTCTGCTTCACTTTTGACCCTCTGCACTAACCGTAGTTTCTGTGCAACTGACCTTCAAAAGAAAAGTGCTTTAGATCATAAACTATTAGCTTGTTTGTAACCTACAAAAATCCTTTGAAATTTATGTTCATAATTCTTTTGTAAGAGCTTCATTTAACCTTATAATACAACATCAATTAAAGTGCATCCATTGAGACAAAGAACACAAATTAAACAGCAGCAAATACACAACAGTTACAAACAGAAACAAATGAGTGCATGAACATAAATGAGTAAATATTATTACATATGTTTACACCTCAAGAGTTTCTACTTAGTCCAATCAAGTTTTCTTATTGGCTTTACTCCAGTAAAGTACAAGTACCTTGAATGTGTACTGAAGGATCCCACAGTAGCAGTTTGTCTGATGGTCTGACCGCTCTGTGACGTGAACAGCTGGATCCCAGTTTGTGTTCTGCTGCACTTTACCCACACAAAACCTGCCCCGTGTTGACGGCTTTTTGGCAGCTGTTACGATGATGTTTTGTCGTATCACATATGTTCACCTTTCTGCTTATTGTTCTTCACACTCCCCGGTTTTATCTCTGCCAGGCCAAACGTGTTGCGCTTTGTACGAGCTCATCGCTCCCACGCACCAGCCGGGCTGAACGTCTGTTTCTTAACACGGACGGAGTCAAGACGCCACCACAGACAAGAGCGCTGGCTGAGCGTGAAACCGCAGCGAGAACTCACAGTTACAGAACGCCAAAGTTCTTCACTTTCATGTGAATATTTGACAAAATATTTGACAGCAGAGTCTTTAAAGTAGAGATACCAAATGGTGAAGTCATACATAAACAAAGTGTGCATTCAGTGGCCTACACTGACTGGCGTGCCTCCGTCTGACACATCGTTCATGATATCATCTCTGAAGCCAATAATCACAGTTGAATCTTGCATTGTTCACACCTCACACAGATTCGTGACTGAACGCCGTGTGGCTGCCAGTGGACCGTGGCCCTGCACAAAGCCCGACCCTGGCTAATTACTGCAAAACAACAACTGTGCATTGTGTCTCCGCTCCATCTGTGAACGTCAGGTATCAACTATGACGGATTAACTTGTCGGACGGAGAATCTGTTTTTTTTCTCTCTCAGGCGATGAAGTTTTCTCGTCATCTGAGCGGCTCTTACGAGGTGTCTTCTTCTGTTGTTTTTGGAATCTTAATGTGAGGAAATAATCCAGCCGAAGCCCCTGTTTAGCCCTGTTTCATCCCCATCTCCAAAATGTTCCATTAATAGACATTCATCAGGCAGTCTGATGCAGCAGTCCTGCAGTAAGCCCTTCTTTCATGAAGGTCATGTGCTCAGTTTGTTAGAGAGGTGTTGATTCAACCACATTACACAGAGAGAGGTTTCTGTTATTTAGCCTGCTCCCACTGGCATAAACTCAGTGCACAAAATAATAGAAACACCTGTCTATATAATGCAGCACAACTGTTTATGATGTGTCTATGATTTGATTGTCAGTTCACGGCCTCTCTGTCATGGCTGCTGCAGACGAAACGTGTCACACAGACCGGTGAAACCTGCTCAAAAAGCCATTACATGTCACTTAGAAGATCATTTGAATTTCTGTTGTGGGACCATCAAAGGCCACAGAATGCAGATATGGCTGTAAGATTAAAAGACCCACAAAGCGTTTCTTCTTCAGAAGCATAAAGTGACACATGATGTCCGTGTGATAACTGTGCTGAACTTACTCACAGTTTGCTAAAACATGCCACCGGCTCGCTGGGCCAGAGTAGAAACGGTTCCCACGGATGTTTCCTCGATACCCTGCTGCTAAAAAAAACTTTTAGTGTCTGATAGCATCTCTAATGAATCGCTGCAGGGCGCAGACAGACAGCTCTAACAAAGCTGAGAGGGAGCAGGTTAAAGTTGTCCAATCTCAGATGCCATCTTAGCTATTCGACTGCAGTGGTTGTCACGCAGGTCTGCTGACATGCCACGTCTAATTTCAAACTCTCAAACCCATTGACTGCTGCCACCCGGGGTGCTGCCCAACACTCTCGTCCCGTCAGCTCGTCTTCGTGTTGCTGCTGATGGCGGCTGGTGATAGTGCCACGTGAGTAGCTTAATGCAGATCACCATCAGAGGTCTGCCCGGTGTCATGAAGTGCTGAGAGCAGAGTGAGGTTTTCTCATGCAAATAATAAGATTCATGCACCTTTACCTAACCCTCACTCTAACCCCAGTCATTTCCATACAGTTTTGAACCTGAACACTGATTTCAGACAGCTCGCGGTTTCTCTACTGGGAGGGAAACAGCAGGTGCAGGAGCTGATTTCACAGATATCTGAGGTCCCTGAATTATACACCTCTTCATCCACCTGTTCACCATCAGAGCACAAACAGCAACATCAGCTTCAGGGTCTTATTATAGTGTCTGCGACCATAAACATCATTTATGATGCTATTTACAGTCATTAAACGATCCCTATGATCAGATCAAAGCTTTTCTTTCCTTCGCTGATGCCCCATTACAGTTCTCTCATTGTGATATTACGTCCTGCTGCAGCAAGAATTACACCCATCAAGGAAGTGAGGATTTAATTTCAGTGTGTCCTCTTCTTCATGAGTTTGGTTAAAGTGGTTGTTTTATGTACAACTTGTCTGATTGGTCAGCTTCAGCCCCTCTGTTACCCCCCGGGTCTTAAACCGAAGGCCCTGCTGTGAATCCATCTCTGCCGATCACCACATCTTTTACCTGCGCTGTTGATCTTTTAGTCTCTTCAGATCTTAAGTGAGGATCTGGGTTTAGACAATGTTTGACCTGTGGATTAACACCGAAAGGCTTTTAAAATAGCTGAGCAGAGGGGGAGGGGAGGACAAGATAAGTGAAAATCTCAGGTTTCGTGGTAAAATGGAGTTGATGGAGCTTTCCACTGGTACCTGAAGGCATCACGCTTGTTATAAACTGTAATTCTCCAGTATACAGTATAGATCATCACTGTATAGTGAAATTATGTTAAAAAATACTTGAGAATTGGCAATACAGTTGTTTTGTCACCTGCGCAGGTTTGCTCTTTAAAGGACCAGTGAAGCGTGAGCGGCTGCTGCAGTGATCTGCAGGCATGTCGCGGCTGGTCAGGATGCCGTGAAAAAGAGTGGAAGTATCACTGTGTTCACTCCTGTTGTTGTAGTTGTGCAGTTTTGTGGTGACCATCATTTTTGGAGTATTGCTTAAAGCTGTGGGTTCACTTTTACTGCAGTGTTTTCTGAAGCAGCGCAGAGTTTTCAGTGGCTCCACTTAAAACAGCACACAGTACTTCTAATTTTGTACTCTTGGAAACAAAATCACCAAGTTTTGCTTTGTGGAGCTACATTTGAGCGAAGAAATAGTCCCTCTAAAAATGAGACTGTCCTCCCAAGAAGAAAAGTAATTATGACTCGTTCATTGGAGGCAAAGAAAGGAAGCGACACTGTTGGCATCATATTTCAAGCCAAAGGTTAGTGACCAAATGATTATTGTAACCACAACAACGAGGGTCCCCTAAACGTAACCAAGTGCTTATTTTAACCTAAACTGTAATCCCTCTCTGACCGTAACCACGAGGTTTTCATGCCTTCAGCAGCAGTGCCACGTCAGAAACCTGTTGGCTGTGTTTTATGTGACGCTCTGGAAGTGGCACCGGCGTGTCACCACCTGAGATGAGAACGTGTTGGGTGAACCGACTGTAGTGTTTTTGTGGAGTTAACAACTTGGCAACCGTGACGCCTCAAACACTAACTTCTGAAAGAGCAGAGAAAGCTGTAGGATGGCTGCTGACAGATCTGCAGTCAGTGTGGTGGACCACCGATGTGCCACTTCCTCCTGCCTCGACCGGGCTGAATAGACTGTATAAACCACGAGATGAAACAACACTTATCTGAATGAGGGTCCATTGAAAACCTGCAGGGACTTTGGGATGTTTGTCTCCTCCCAAACACTTTTGTTGTGAAGCACTTGAGCTAAAGAAGAAGTCTAAGGCTCAGCTTAAGATCGAGAGAGATGTGAGAACACGTATTCGTACGTAAACTCTAGATCACAACATCCAACAACCATCAAAATGCAGCCGTTTAGAGCTTTTAATTCAGGACTCTTGCAATCATTAAAACAACATTTTGAGCTCACCGGTGTTCAGTGCGAGGGAGATTAAATGTGATATGGCAGCAGGTACTGAGGAAAGAAGCAGTGCTGTAAATTCAATGATTTTCTTCACTGTTGTCTTGAGGGAGTTCGTCTGACTTCTTCCCACAATGTGTGTCTGCACCGGTTGCATGTGCAGCTTCTGCAAGTGTTTTATGATTTTTAAGCACATGAACATTCATGTAACACACTTTGAACTCTGAAGCGTTGTGTTTTTCTCTCGCTGACGTTAAAGAGCACAAACTAGGCCATAAATCAGACCTTGTTGTAAAGCAGTTTGAGCAAATCTTGTCTGAAAGGTGCTTTACAAACAAAGTGAATATTATTAAACTTGTTATTATTAAATGTCAACAGTCACATTAAGACATTTGTCAAATCAGCCAACCATCACCTGAGAAACATATCAGGAATGAGAGGATTTCTATCTGACTGACAAAGACTCACAGAGGTCTTTCCAGGTCTCTCTAACAAGCCAATCAGCTGCAGCTGCTTCAGAGTCCTCACTCAGACCAGGAGAGACCACATCAGTCCAGATTTTCACACTGGCTTCTTGCTTGTCAAAGAGCTGATTGTTAAACAGAACTGTTGGTTTAAGGAGCGCTGAGCAGTTAATTTCTGACCTGCTGCTCCGTTGTGAAGCGTCCACACCTCATCATGTTTAAGGGTTTGACCTGATATAAACATCACAAACAAAGTTTCTTTCACAGTTTTGCTGACAGAAAATCTTGAAATGCTGAACGGTTTGTTATCAGCAGTCAAAATAAAACCTCTGGCAGAAGTTTGTTTGGGTATCGTGAGGGTGAACGCGAGTACAGATGCAGAGGGAAGAAAAACGGGAACAAAAGGCAGAAAAGATGACATGATTTTGATTCAGATGGCTGCGGCTGAGGTATGACGGGTATTTACAGGCAGTCGCTGAGCACTTCTGTGTTAAAGGTGGCAGAGAAGGAGAAGCTGTGGCTCAGCAGGTGAAGCCAGTTGTTCACTAATCGTTGGAGGTTTGATCCCCAGCTCCTCCCATCCACATGTCTGAGCGTCCTGAGGAAAGACACTGAACTGACACTAAATTTCTTCAAATTCACATATCAAAATACTGCTTTTTCTCTAAAATGTCTTGATGACTTATCCTACAATCGGTCAAGACAAGCAGCCGACCAGTTTGCTCCAAACCATGGTGGCTTGTGACCCCTGAAATGAAGCAAAGTCTGTGAGCAGCACGTCACAGGTTGTGGCTTTAAGGCAAACATGAGATGAGGATCAATTCAAAACAAAAACATATTGGTAAAAATATCCAGTATTTCACAAGAAAAAAGCAAACTGCGGCGAGCAGGAGGCGCAGCACACAAAGCTGAGGCTGATGTCAGTTAATTAGTCAGTCCTGAGAGCTCTAATCAAACAGGAAGTGAGATCACCTGTGGACCCTGTGACTGAGACACAAACAGCAGCAGCTCTTATTTGGCAATAAAAAAAAAAATCACATTATAACCACAACAAAGGCTGGACAGCGGCCATTTGAAGACAGACAGACTAAAAGACTCCAGTGTGAGCAGATTAGACTTTCTTTGATGGACGTGTGAGCAGGTTGTGGTTGGTTAATTAATGTTTGGTGAGAGCTACAGAAATCTGTTTGATTGACAGGTGAATCTGAAACTGGACTGAAAAACAGGATTTTACTGATTATCACTTTCCTTTAGAAGCTACATTAAGATGAGCTGCTGCTCTCTGCTCTCGGGTAGGTTCGCACATGGCCTGTCCTTCACTGCTGTTTCCCCTCCATGTGACCTCTGCTGGTGCCCGTGACCCCGCCGTGACGTCCCGGGGGTCACCAGGGGAAGGAAACAGATGTGACAGGCCTTCTTTATGAGGACCATCGAGGTCCGAGTCCCTCAGCCCCCGTTTACCATCGGCTGTTTGTTGTCAGAAGCTTTTCTGTTTCCGAGCCGTTAATCAGCGGAGGAAAACTGGTGTGTTGAGCAGAGAAGCAGAGAAGATGAAAACAGCACCAACAGCATCTCAGAAACGAGCTCCTCCATTTCTGTGATTATGGGATTAAGTTATTTAAACACTGAGGCAAATTTTGACCTCTTTAAAATCTGACGAGGAGCAAAACGCCCTCCAAATGTTAACAGACGCTGCTTTCCACCCAGGTTTTAACTCATTGTTGATGCAACTCAGCCAATTAAAACGCTCCTATTATACTGAGTCGCTTCCACGCTGTGTTACTGATGGGAAAACAACAGGCGTCATTATCGATGTCTGTGCAGTTTGGCTTCCAAATGTAAGATTTGTTTGAGCTTTGAAGCACCAGACCTTAATGACGTGATTAAAAACAGTCTGAAAACTGAAGTTTTTGAAGCCTACATTAGCATCTTTGTTTATTATTCAAATGTCTCATGTCTCTCCGTCTTCTCTCCTTAGCTCTGAGGACGGACGCAAACCGACGAGGACTCATAATGAACGTGAGAAGAGGAGGAACAAGTTAAAGGAAGTTAAGAGACAACAACTGGCTTTTCAGGCAAGTTCTGACACACACAAGCAGTGCGAGTTAGCAGACTGAGCTGCAGCTAACGTGACCGTGGCTACTGTGTGTTAGCTGACATATAAAGTCTATTAGCAAACAGCAAAACATTCCAGTGGACAAACAGACATAAACAAAGTGGTTAGCTTCACATTATGTCCATGGTAGCTGACTTCTTGTCGGGAAAGGCGGTTATTTTGTTTTGTTTTGCAATGACTCCAGCCAATCAGAGGTGAGTGATACAAAAGCTAAAGTTTGGTTGCACCACGGAGAGGTAAGGTTCATCTTAAGTGCTTTGGTGTAAAGTCAAACTAGCCAACATGTTGTCACAGAGAATGACGTCGTCTTTGAAAACTTTGCTATGCAGTCGCGAAGAGGCTAACAGCTAAAAATAGCTAAAGTTAATCACCAAACAACAACGAAAAGGTACATAAACTAGGACAAAGCATTAATCTACTGCTAGCGCACATCAAGTGGTGAAGCTATCGAATCCAACACAGGATAATATAACGCTAACCTGTTATTGAAAATTGCTACATTTTGTTTCAAAACAAAAACATAATGACAAATAAAAAATAAGTCATTGTTAATTAGATAAGTAACTTATGCCCATGTTAAAACTATTTCAGGTGGCACAACACTTAAAATGTTAGTCGGGCAAAACAGAAAATACGATCAAACTAAGCTACGTTTGAACTCATGAAAAGCTGATCACGAACACACACGCCTGTGACCGTCAGTACAACACAGAGCACAACATGTTGAATTGTGCAGCACAGTTTCAGAGACATGCGTTTCATTTGTGCTTTACATGGAGATGACGTTTAGCTTTTTGACTTTTTAACAATTACACACAGCTTATACGCTGATATGCTCACCTTAGAAAGTTTGTCATGTTGTGCCTTATAAACGGCAGCGCTGTGAGAAATCCTGTCATGTTGTGAATGACTCGCCATAGGCTGAACGTAATTAATTATGAGTCACTTTTCTTGCTTTCTTGGCGGTAGTGAGATCTGTGTAATGCATCTTGGATGCAACAACCTTTCCAAAGGAAGGAAAATGAGCCCACACAGCCTGTCCTGAGACATTAATGCATGCAAATAGTTCTTAATTTCTTTCAACTTTGAAAAGCTGCGCTCTCCCGATGCCACAGTTATCCGGATAGTCAGATGAATTCTGAGCACAATCTGACAGTTGGGAAATATTTGTCCAGTGCTTTTGAAGAAACGGAGGGTGCTGTGGTTGTTTCCTTTGGATGTGTGAGTCAGCTCTTGGACCAGGTCCTGTTCCAAGTACTGACTGTGTGATGGTACAGTAAATCTCAGGTGATCAGGCTTCGTTTTTAACCACACATAATACCTCTCCTGCTCTCTTTGGCCATTAATGTATTGTCACCTTGATGTAAAGTCTGGAAAAACAGTAAAAATTCCTCATCTGCACCAAAGCGGTAGAGTGGGACTCATTAGCAGGAATAAAACAGATTAATGTGAGAGCGAATGTACTGTATGTCGCCTTGTTTGCTGATAGAAAACTGCCTTTAATCAACTATTAACAAGTGGAAACATGACTTGTTTAAAGAGTATCCTACTGCTCATTTATTGTATATATTTTACCAAATACAGTATTTCCATCAATAAATTACTCTAGCATGATTTGTCCTCTGCTACATGTAACCGAAGTCTGAAATCTAATCAAGAAAATATACTGATCTTATGCAAAAACATTAATCCACATTAAATCAAAAGAATGCCGTCCAAAAGCAAACAGCATCAACATTTTAATGTTTTAAAGGTCAAAAGTTATGACTGAATTCACATTCAGTCTAAATGTAACCCCACATGCTATTAACTATCTGTACAAGTCGTCTCAGCGCCGGTGAAACCACACATTCTTTGAGGGAGTTCGTGCACCGTGTGCCACGATCACAACCATGAATGACGCACTGAGATGAGATAAAACTGTTGTGTGAAATGTTAACAATCCAGTCACGCCACTAGAACGTAATAAGAAATAATTACCAAATATTAAAAGTAAGACTAAGGCTCATAATAGGTGGTGTGAGTACTTGTTGCTCCACCTCCATCCACCCACGTCTCACGAAGCTGCTACCTCATCGCAGCATTTCTACATCTTAAATCTCAGCTGCTCGAACATTATTCCCTTGTTCTATATCTTGTCTGTAATTGATCGTTTCGCCCACGTTATAGCTTTGTAAATCCATTTTGAACCAGTTTACGACCAGCGTCCAGGCTAACCTGACTCCTGGAGGCTCTGCAGGGTGGAGGGCGGCTGTAAAACCTTTGGTCCGACATTAAAAGAGACGACTGATCAACAGCAGATGAGGACGAGGACGCTTTGATCCAACGTTGCATGTCACTGGTTTTAAAAGAGCAAGCGAAGCTCAGAAATACGGCGCCGATGAGCTCATAAATTAGCAGGTCAGTAACTAAACGCTGGACCTGGAGCTGAATGTCTAATCTATGAACTGCAGCCAGGAATCAAACATGCAGCAAGTCAATCGTTCTTACGCTAACTGCTAAGTATGAAGCTCTAAAGGCAGTGACGCAGTAGACCAACGTGAATGACCTTAGAAACATCATGAGGTTCAAAAAGAACTTGTGTTGCGTTCAGGTGATGTTTGACTGCCATCAACATGAGGCTACAACTTGAGTAGAAACGTACATGCCACAAATTTGGGATTTCTGTTGAAGCGTTTACTCATCGCAGTTTTCAGTAAATAGTCTGAATCAGCCAATGATTTCAACCAGCCAATCGTCGACTTTGCACCAAGAAGGAATCCACCACGTTACCGCCATGAAAGCGTAACTTGACTTCATTTCCTATGAAGGCTTCAGAGCACATGCACAGCCACATGTACTGCGATTGGTGGGCCGTGCACATTCTTAGGGTAGAGTTTAAAACATAACAGAGCCGTTTTCATAACAATGCTGCCGTCTTCCCGTTAATAAGAAGTAAAAGCTGTTCTTTTGGAAGACACTTCAGCCACTTACACCTGAAGCAACTACACGTCACTTTTTTTGCACCTCTTCTAACGTGATGCAGCTCCGGTCTGTGACGGCTTCTCACTGCGGACACTCAGTGATAGATTACTACCCTTGATTAATGCGATGAAAGCAGCGATTCATCAGGAAGGTATTGTGTAAAAGCCGTCAATATGACACCTTTGTGTTTTTGTGACGATGAGCGCGTCACGACGTGAAAGAGGACATGAAGACAAACCTTCACTTCAGCCCTCAGGACAGATTCAGCTGCAGTTATGTTTCTTCATTTGTCAAACACATTGCAGTCGTTGTAAAGAGACGCGTAATGGAGAAATGTGGACGGACCACCCACCCTGCTGCTGCTGAAACAGGGTCCACCGAGGGCAGTTACACTGTTTCCACAGGTCACTCGTGTCCGACCTGTTAAATTTGTGAACCAGGAGGAAGTCGGTGTGTTTATTAGCGTGTGTGCTCAAACTGCAGCAGCTTGACAAAAAGACATTTGCTGCAGGAGAAAGAAAAGACTTCAGATTCAAAGCTTGAAACAAATGAGGGGTTTTTTGCATGTTCTCATCAACGACTGAAGTCCCAGCACGTTGGTTGAACTCAGTGCGTTGTGGACCGACGGCAGAGGGTCATAAATCTCCTCTGAGATGAGTTACTGCAGCTCCGGGACGCTCGGGTGTTTTGGACCGAGGGCTGGCATGTGAAAATCGCCAAGATAATCACGCCATCGCACATGGAAAATATCCAACCACGCAAAGAAATAGTCCCACCGAGGATTTTCTAACATTCTCAGCCTCATATGAGACACGAGAGCCTGAATTCATGAGAAGAAAACAGTTTTCGTGCTGCAGACTGATATCTGCAACTTGCAGCCGAAAGCACCCAAATTCAGATTTTATTCCATCTGATGTTTTTGAATCAGTGTGAAATCAGTCACATTTCTGCAGTTTCTGTTCAGACAGCAGGGATTTGTTTCTATTTAAACAGCAAAAACGAGTTTTGTTGACATAAATTCAGACCTTTTCCATTTCATAGTGATCACTGTCCTTTATTTCCTTATCTTTGATGTGCAGCTCTTAGCCCTTTTTGTGGAATATTAACTGTAAATAAAAACACAGATTAAATGATTTTCTATTTTCAAAAAAAAAAACACTCAGAGCGGGTGGAGTTAGTTTTTCAGCCCTGAGTAGCGTCTGCAGGCTAATCTCCTGCCATAGCAGTAACAAACAACATTTATTCTTGTCACTGTAACAAAGTAGTTTTTTGTGTACTTGTACTTTTTTGAGCATTTTAAAAAAAATCACTAATTTTACTTTTACAGAAGTACTTTTAACCACAAGTATTTACTTGTTTGTACATTTTAAGTTGCGTCCGTTACAACATAAAACAAAGGTCAAATGAAAAAAGGTTTGTTGGCTTCATGTTGCTCCACACGACATTAAATGTGATTTATTTTGTAGCCTGTGTACTTTAATTTAACAGCAGTGTCGTATTTCATAATAAAACATTTTCTCTTCACTTCCTCCTGTTTTTAAAAACATTTCCTCAAAGTTTCCTCACAGCATGTTTTAACGGACCTACTTTTTCTCGTATCAAAGTACTTTTTCCACACCTGTAATTTTCTTTTAAAGTAATAGAACGTGTGCTTGAGTATAATCTTGTGGTACTCCTTCCAGCCCTGGAGGACAAATGAGAAGTGTTGGCATGATGCACGATAACACACGAACATGAAAACAAAGCTGGTTACCACAGATGTAAACATTCAGAGGAAGAATAAAAATATGAAAGCTGTGATGAATTAATTCAGGATCAGGATTTATCATCTGCACCTGATCTCACCTGGATGAAATAAAGGCCGACATGATGAGTGGAAAACATCGATTTTCAGTCAGTTTGTCAATTAAGTGATAAATCTGTTGACAGAAGAATTAATCATCAATAAGTCTGCTAATCACGTCATCATGTTCCTGTTCCAGGAAAGTATTTGCTGCTTCTCTTTGCTTCATGTCGCTGTACTTAAAGTATCTTTTGGTTTGGAGCTTTTGGTCACACAAAACATCTGAGACGCCACGTTCTGTTTTTGGTAATTGTGGGAGACTTTTGTCCCTCTTGTCTTAATGTATTGTATATTAACATCTTAGTGTAAAATACCATCAATTAAAAAAATCAATACTTGCAGCCACGTTTTCAGCCATGAAAGGTCATTTTAGAAGAACTCTGACTCAGAACAACCTTTGTGTTAAACTCAAAAACAGTTCCAGATAATCTGGGACTAATGCGACTTCTGTCGGTTGTACGTCTTGAATCTCGCTCTGCTGTCATTTTTGACCTGCATTGTGTTCTGAGGAGCGTCGGTCACGTAGGCAGCCTGAATCTGACAGAAACTGCGAGTCTAGCAACTATACCAGATGGAGATGGAGAGGCTGTAAAAACAAGATGGCTGCCAAACCCGCCTCGAGCTCGTTGCATCAGTGGTTGTGGTCCTCCGGGTGTGCTGGGTTCATATCCAGAGGTGAGGGGGGGTCAGAGACAGACAGTGACAGATCTGAGGGAGGGGGACGTCTCAGGCCTGTGTTTTGTCTGCGGTCCTCTTCGTGTACAGTCACGGTGGACCGGCGGTCTTAGGTTGACGTCGGTGGGCGGGGGTGCAGTTACAGGCCTCAGAGACCGGCGGTACGTCGTGAGGCTGAGATCAAAGACGGCCAATCTCTGGCCGGGCTGCTTCACTATACACAACAGGCAGAAGTAATAACACACATGGGTGGAGCTGACTTCATGACATCATGGTGGAATAATGGATATGTGGATCTTTTTCTTCTTCTCTGCTGCAAAAACAACAGAGGCTCCGGAGGGGGGAGCAGAGTGAAGCTTGAGTTTCCCTCAACCCATTTACGCCTGCTGTTAAAACGGGATCTGTACCCCGATCCGTTATCCGGATAATGAACGGGTCGATCTTGCCTTTGCGGTATTTTTAATGCCCTCTCGTTATCCTCGCTGAGGTCACATCTCTGTCCTCCAGAGTAAAACCTGTGTGAGAGAAATCAGCAGCAAATCAGCCCCAGACTCCCTGAAAAAAAATCACAGTTTTGTGAGTTTTTGAGGGAGGAGAAACTTTATAACCTTCGTGAAATTCTGTCTACAGCAAAATCTTCATTATTATTCTCTTTTTATAAATTCAGATAGAATGCATGAAGTTATTCCTTTGTTTATATAAAAAATGTGTCCGTTTGTCGGGCGTGTTGCAGTACCAGCATGTAGTGCACTCAGACAAGGTGAATTATATGCCTTGTTAACAGCAGATCAGATGCACAGATGAGTGCAACACAACAGCAGCAGCTACTTCTTACTGTATATCATTCATTTCCCACCGTATGCTTTCATTTTACATTCACTTCTGTTGAATAATGCACTTCTTGCATTACGTGAATGATCGGCGTACAGACTGCAGGTCTGCATGAACCAGAGCCGGCATCATCATCATCAGCAGTCGAGTCGAGAGCGCGGGTTTATAGAACTGAACGGTCTCAGCAGTGAGCAGATCCAGATCCAGTAAACCCTGAGGGGAGGACGATTCAGCCGTCACCACACACACTTTAACACAGTTTAAGAATCAGTGAAAAACATTTGTTCATTTTTTATCACCACCATGAAAGTACAAACTGATGCTTTACCTGTTTGTATCTGTTAGGATTCACCCTCTGAATATCTAACTTCAGAGTAAACTGCCCATTAGTTTCTACTGTCGTGCAGATTAGCTCATGAAGTTCAACCTCCGTCCTAGAAATTATTTTCATATGCTACCAATTTGTTTCTCCAGATATACTTTTTAGGAAATATAATTGCTCTCTGGATTAATTCGGGGATTAAGTATTGAAGAACATATTTTCGTACAGTCCTCTAGTAAAATTCTAAATTACCTTCACTGACGGCACAAATTAAAGGACATCGTCAGATGAGCTCCACCACAGTTCTGATGTAAGAGCATATTCAAAGATCTGAATTTGTCGTTTCTTCAGAGATTTTTGGTTCAGGGTTTCTTTTTTTAAGTGGAGACAAATATTACAATGAAAAGAAGTTCAAGAGGTTCAAGGCGCTCACAGCTGGAGGAGGAGCTATATTTATACACACAGATGCTTTAAAGCGCCTGATGTGAAAAATATTAAAGGCTGAATAAACAGACAGCCTGAAGGACTCCCGCTTTTCTTCAGTGACAGAAATGAAAAGTGGATCAGTGTGAGAATGACCTGCAGACTGCTGCCACCTAGTGCCAAAACACATGCATGTCACTGTGAGGGACCTGTCTTTGCAGAGCGACGCCGTTCGAGGGAAATGCAGTGAAGAGGTTTGTGCTCTTGGCTGACGATACGAAACACTTAAGTTTGCTCTTTAGCCTTCACACTCGCACCAAAGCCTGCAGAAGCACCTGCAAGACAAGCGAGCAGACATCTTGTGCGGGCTGAGCTCTATCCTTCTTCACATTCAGCCCAAACAGTCCAACTGGGAGTTACATGGACGCAGTAAAAATAGTCGAGAAAAAAGCTCCTGCGGCGGTCTGCGCTCCTCCGGGCCGGATCGTCCACAGCTGCAAACACTGACTGTGTTTATGTTTAGAGGGAAAGTTTCACATCTATCATCTGTTTGAGACACTGTGAGCTCGTCAGTGGGCTGAAAGACCAAAGATAGACAGGCAGAGTCACTCTGGAAGCGTCTAATTTTACAAGTCAACCATGTTCTGCAGTAATACTTTACACAGAAGCTGTGATGGACTCATAAGATGAAGTAAAGATGGACGCCTGTGAGCCACGTTTTGGTGTCACTCTCAGGTTTCTGAAGAGCCATTGTGAAGCTCAGTGGCTCCGGCTGTCACCATCTTGGCAGCGCCTCACTCCACCAAACTCCCAGCTAATGCAAAAGTGGGCAAAGAGGTGGAGCGTGGGTGGAGCTGAGGTGGACAAATGAAGCCTGGTTGCTGAAACTTAGCAGCTAGCTGTCACTCAAAGTGGCCATCTGCACAACTTTAAGCCTCAATATAATTTAAATGAGTGAGTTATATAAATAATCAACAGGGAAATTAGTTAGAGACCAAAACTTTTTTTTTGTACCAGACTGTAAACATGTTTATTTCTGCTTAATATGGGGGTCTATGGGGATTGACTCGCTTTTGGAGCCTCTGGTGGCAGTCATTTTTCACCTATTGGGACTAATAGCAATCTGTCAATAGTGGTGACCTTTGACTGGACGGAGAGCTGGGGAGTCCAAAATGAAGGAACCTGTCGTAGCTTGTTAGCTGTGTTACACCATCCAGTTTTACTGAACCTCCTCTGTCGGCGAATATATTCCACGAGAACAGGAAGAGTTTGTAATGTGAGACTTTTTAAACCACAAATTCTGACGCGTCCACACAATATAAATTAGTGACTGACCCTCTGGAGAGTCAGCTAAGAGCTAAGAGGGTCAAGTCACTTAATAAATCCACGTCACACTTTTATCTGATGCTTCTCCGTCAGCGATGAACGCGGGACGGCGGCCTGTGAGGAAAATTCTGGGTTCGTACTCGGCCAGAACCAGACCGCACAGTCCAGTCGTCTACACAAATACCCTGGCCCGGACCGCAGGGCCATACCTCCCACTGTATGTTTTCCTTGGCGGCCGAGCATGCCGAGGGTGTAATACATTGCACGTTCCCTCCGGTGCTGTTTAACATACTGACTCCAAAGCTCACAAATGCAGTAACTGAGTGGAATTTTCCGGACCCGAAGCTGGACGGCCGAACAGACGCTGACCTCGACAGACCTAAAGAGGTTTTCATTCCAGCTCGCTTCATTGTTTCTGTCCAGTTTGTGGTTTGTGAGTTGGACCCAGCACGATGAAGGCTGGAGGTATACTTAAGACATATTCAAGTGTGATTTAGTGATGATCAGAATGAAAACGTGCCAAAAAGAGGAAAACAATGAAGTGAAGAGGATCAGTTCAGTAACCACGGAGCCGCGTCACAAAAGGCTGAATGTTTTTTGTTGTTTTGGAGGATTCATTTAATCTCTTGGTGACAAAAAGAGTGAACATCTGTTATTCTGCATTTTGAATTCTTTGTTTTCATCGTTTGAGTTAAGTTTTTCTGCCGTCTTTTAGGCCCACACCTAAATCAAGAGGATTTATCCCATTGGTGCAGTAAGAGAACTGGATACTGTCGTCCAAGATGGCGCCCCGTTCATTCTAATGAAAGTTGCTGGAGCTGGAGGAGCTTCTTGTTCCATTCAAGTGACTCTTTCTGTGACGAGTGCTAGCATTTTGCAGACTTGCTAGCGTGTTTGTGATTAAGCTGCAAGCCCTGCAAGTACGTCACCGGCTTCTAGTAACGGCAGTTTGGTGAAGACGTGTTGATGAATTTCACCTTGAAGGTACAGGCAGCAGAAGGAAGCCTGGTCTCACGTGTCGAGATTCTCATGTAAATCTATTTTTATCTCTCGGTGTTTTGCGTTGGACGTCAATCCATCCCTGACAGGAACGAACATTATTATTTCGGCCCAGAGACTTAAATGATCCATCGCATGTGACTCAGGTGAAAATCGTGCCGGTGCGGATGATGTCAACCTCCGTTATATCTACTTTTTCTGTAATGCACATATGGTCATGGTGGCTTAGCATGGCGAGGCCGGCGGCTTTACGGAAGCTTTACTCTCTCTGGCAGAAAACGACTTGCAGGCTTTTGGAACATTAAGACTCGATTTGGAAGTCTGACACAGCAGCTGGTCGCCGTAACGAGCCGTCTCACCCGCGATCACTTCTCAGGGTTTCAGACTTAAAGGGATTTCTCTCCCAGATTCCCATTTGGAAGGCAGACAGAAGCATCATGCTGCTGAATGCAGAATGAGAGATGAAATCTGAGGCGGAGAGGGTGATGATCTGCTTTTACTTGAAATGATTCCTCATTTCTCCACCTTCTCCTTCCCAAGTGCCATTTTAAGACAGTAGGAGGGTAATTAAAAGATCAGGCTCAGTATTAATGAATGCACACAGAAGGATTCATAAATATATTTTGGGATTTATATGAAACTGAATTGTGTGTCACCTTCAGCCATAAAAACTGTGCTGAATCAGTTTCCTTCATCATGGAAGAGAAATTTGGGGAGAAACAGCCCATGAAAATCGTGTTTTTGTTGACCTTCTCACCTTGCTGCAGTGATGTACAGGTGTGCTCCCATCAGTGGTTAATAAATAAATGGATTTGTATTAGCAGCTGGCACAGTGCTGTGTTTACTCGCATGATGTTCTCACTCCCATCTCGTCAAATCCAGCAGCTTGTCAGTGGCCTTCACTTCAAACTGTGACACTCAACGTCCCCTCCAGCATCAGGTTTGCACCTGTAGGGCTCCACAGTCAGGTTAGCAGTAATGAATATGCAGACTTTCAAAATAAAGCTTACAGAGAACAATAACAATGATTAACACACAATTAACGTCTCATTTTGGTAAGATTTAGGCAGAAACTACTGCTTGGTTAGGCTTAAGAAAAGATTGTTTTGCAAAGCGGCTGAAGTCACAAGATCTCATGAGATCACGTCAGCCTAGAATCCATCTCGCCAGGCTTCGAGGGGTCGGACCAATCAGCATGCAGTGAGGAACTACTGGTGGCTGTTTGAAAACAGCAACGGCGGCGCCTTAAGAGTTTAGCATAGATGCTGCTGTAGGCTCAGTGAAATCAGAACTGGGGAATATTTCGTTATGGAGTGAAGAGCAGAGAGCAGCACTGACAGTTTTTCTTAATGGAAAACACGTTTTCGCTCTTCTCTCGACTCATTTGGCAAGAATCTTACTGTATCATAGTGTTTGTTGATCTGATTGGTTGGCGTCAGGCTGTGATAGGCAGATGGTTCGTCCAATCACCTGCCAAGTGTTTTTTT